>NC_136913.1:56197239-57397239 GCF_949752795.1 Hyperoodon ampullatus
TGATCATATCAGAAATAAATGAAAAAGAAATGAGGAAACAATAGCAAAGATCAATAAAATTAAAAACTGCTTCTTTTGAGAAGATAAAGAAAATTAATAAAACATTAGTCATACTCATAAAGAAAAAAAGGGAGAAGACTCAAATCAATAGAATTAGAAATGAAAAAGGAGAACAACTAACACTGCAGAAATACAATGGATCATGAGAGATTAGTAAAAGCAACTATATGCCAATAAAATGGACAACCTGGAAGAAATGGACAAATTCTTAGAAAAATACAATATTCCGAGACTGAACCAGGAAGATACAGAAAATATACAAAGACCAATCACAAGCACTGAAATTGAGACTGTGGTTAAAAATCTTCCAACAAACAAAAGCCCAGGACCAGATGGATTCACAGGCAAAATTGATAAGACATTTAGAGAAGAGGTAAAATCTATCCTTCTCAAAAATCTTCTGAAATATAGCAGAGGGAGGAATTCTCCCAAACTCATTCTATGAAGCCACCATCACCCTGATACCAAAACCAGACAAAGATGCCACAAGAAAGAAAGCTACAAGCCAATAACACTGATGAACATAGATGTAAAAATCTTAAACAAAATACTAGCAAACAGAGTCCAACAGCACATTAAAAGCATCATGATCAAGTGGGGTTTATCCCAGGAATGCAAGGACTTTTCAATATATGCAAATCAATCAAAGTAATACACCATATTAACAAAGTGAAGGATAAAAACTATGTGATCAACTCAATAGATGCAGCAAAACTTTTGTCAAAATTCAACACATTTATGATAAAAACTCTCCAGAATAAAAACACTCCACAATAAAAACTCTCCAGAACGTAGGCATGCAGGAAATCTACCTCAATGCAGTAAAGGCCATATACTGCAAACCCACAGCCAACAACATTCTCAATGGTGAAAAACTGAAACCATTTCCACTAAGATCAGGAACAAGACAAGGTTGCCCATTCTCATGACTATTATTCAACATAGTTTTTTTTAAAGTTTTAGCCACAGCAGTCAGAGAAGAAAAATAAATAAAGGGAATCCAAATCAGGAAAGAAGTAAGCCTGTCACTGTTTGCAGATGACATGATAATATACATAGAAAATGCTAGATGCCACCAGATAACTACTAGAGCTAATCAATGATTAGGTAAAGTAGCAAGATACAAAATTAATCCACAGAAATCTCTTGCATTCCTATACACTAATGATGAAAAATCTGAAAGAGAAATTAAAGAACCACTCCCATTTACCAATGCAACATAAAGAATAAAATACATAGGAATAAACTGACCTAAGAAGACAAAAGACCTGTATGTTGAAAACTATAAGACACTGATGAAAGAAATTAAAAGAGGATATGAACAGATGGAGAAATATACCATGTCCTTGGATTGGAAGAACCAACACTGTGGAAATGACTATACTACCCAAAGCAATCTACAGATTTAATGCAATCCCTATCAAACTACCAATGGCATTTTTCATAGAACTAGAACAAAATATTGCACATTTTGCATGGAAATACAAAAGACACTGAATAGCCACAGCAATCTTGACAAAGAAAAAAGGAGCTGGAGGAATCAGTCTCCTGGACTTCAGACTATAGTACAAAGCTGCAGTAATCAAGACAGTATGGTACTTGCACAAAAATAGAAATATAGGTCAATGGAGCTGGATAGAAAGCCTTGAGATAAACCCACACACCTATGGTCACCTTATCTTTGATAAAGGAGGCAAGAGTATACAATGGAGGAAAGACAGCTTCTTCTATAAGTGGTTCTGGGAAAACTGGACATCTACATGTAAAAGAATGAAATTAGAACACTTCCTAACACCACAAAAAAATAAAACATAAATTCAAAATTGTTTAAGTACCCAAATGTAAGGTCAGGCACTATAAAACTCTTTGTTGAAAATGTAGGCAGAACATTCTATGACATAAATCACAGCAGGATCCTTTTTGACCCACCTTCTAGAGAAATGGAAAGAAAAACAAAAATAAACAAATGGTACCTAATGAAACTTAAAATCTTATGCCCAGCTAAGGAAACCATAAAAAGGTGCACAGACAACCCTCAGAATGGGAGAAAACATTTGCAAATGAAACAACTGACGAAGGATTAATCTTCAAATATACAAGCTGCTCATGCAGCTCAATATCCAAAAAACAAACAACCCAATCAAAATATGGACAGAGGACCTAAATAGACATTTCTCCAAAGAAGATATACAGATTTCCAACAAACACATGAAAAGATGCTCAATATCACTAATCATTAGAGAAATGCACATCAAAACTATAATGAGGGGGCTTCCCTAGCGGCACAGTGGTTGACAGTCCGCCTGCTGATGCAGGGGACATGAGTTCATGCCCTGGTCCGGGAAGATTCCACATGCCACAGAGCGGTTCGGCCCGTGAGCCATGGCCTCTGAGCCTGTGCATCCGGAGCCTGTGCTCCTCAACAGGAGAGGCCACAACAGTGAGAGGCCCACATACCAGGAAAAAAACCAAAAAAACAAACAAAAAAAAAATATAATGAGGTATCACCTCACATCAGTCAGAATGGCCATCATCAAAAAATCTACAAACAATAAAAGCTGGAGAGAGTGTGGAGAAAAGGGAACCCTCTTGCACTGTTGTTGGGAATATAAATTGATACAGCCACTGTGGAGAACAGTATGGAGGTTCCTTAAAATACTAAAAATAGTACTACCTTATGACCCAGCAATCCCACTACTGAGCATATACATTGAATAAACCATAATTCAAAAAGTGTCATGCAGGAATAAAGGCACAGATGTACAGAATGGACTTGAGGGCATGGGGAAGGGGAAGGGTAAGCTGAGATGAAGTGAGAGAGTTTCATGGACAAATATACACTACCAGATATAAAATAGATAGCTAGTGGGAAGCATCCACATAGCACAGGGGGATCAGCTCAGTGCTTTTTGTTCACTTAGAGGGGTGGGATAGGGAGGTTGGGAGGAAGATGCAAGAGGGAGGGAATATGGGGATATCCATATGCATATAGCTGATTCACTTTGTTTTACAGCAGAAAATAACACAAGATTGTAAAGCAATTATACTCCAATAAAGATGTTAAAAATATGTATATATAAAAAGCCCTCTCTAAAACAGAACCCTCCTGGGGCCTTCCCTGGTGGTCCAGTGGTAAAGAATCCGCCTTCTAGTGCAGGAAACACAGGTACAATCCCTGGTTGTGGAAATAAGATCCTGCATGCCTCGGGGCAACTAAGCCCATGTGCCACAACTACAGAGCCCTTACGCCCTGAAGCCTATGCACCACAACTAGAGAGAGGAAAAAAAACAAAAAGCAAAAACAAAAAACCCACACACCACAACTAGAGAGAATCCTGCATGCTGCAACTAAAATCCCACTTGCCACAACGAAGATCCTGCTTGCTGCAACTAATATTTGATGCAGCCAAAAAATATATTTATATATACTACTACTACTACTAATAATAATAATAAATTGAACCCTCCTACACTGTTGGCAGGAATGTAAATTGGTGCAGCCACTATAGAAAACAGTATGAAGATTCCTTAAAAATCTAAAAACAGAGTCGTCATATGATCCAGCAATTCCACCCCTGAGTATATATCCGGACAAAACTCTATTTCAAAAAGACATATGCGCCCCTATGTTCATAGCAGCACTATTTACAATAGCCAAGACATGAAAGCAACCTAAATACCCATGGACAGATGAATGAAGAAGATGTATTATATAGATAGATAGATAGATAGATAGATAGATAGATAGATAGATAGATAATGTCATATTACTCAGCCATAAAAAGTGAAATAATGCCATTTTCAGCAATGCAGGTGGACCTAGAGATTAACATATTAATTGAAACAAGTTAGAAAGAGAAAGACAAATATCATATGGTATCACTTATATGTAGAAACTAAAATATGACAAAAGTAAATTATTTAAAAAACAGAATCAGACTCACAGGCATAGAGAAAAGGCTGATGTTTGCCAAGGGAGAGGGGGATAGGGGAGGGATGTATTGGGAGTTTGCGGTTAGCAGATGCAAACTATTATATACAGGATGGATAAACAACAAGGTCCTACTGTGTAGCACAGTGAACTATATTCAATATCCTGTAATAAACTGTAACGGAAAAGACTGTGAAAAAAAATGTATATAACAAAAATGAAGGCAGTGGAATGACATATTTAAAGTACTAAAAGAAAAAGCTCAACCAAGAATTCTACATCAGGAAAAACTATCCCTTAAAAAATGAAGGAGAAATTAAGACATTCCCATAGAACAAAAGCTGAGGAAGATGTTTGCTAGTAGATTTTCCCTACAAAAATGCTCAGGGAGTTCTTCAGGATGAAATTAAAGAACCTTACACAATATAAAGAAATACAGAACATCAGTAAAGGTAACTACATAGTTAAATAAAAGGCCAGTATATTTTGTTTATAATTCTTCCTTTTTCCTATGCAATTTTGTTTAAAACTCCTCCTTTTCCCTATGTAATTTAAAAGAGAAATTTATAAAACAATAACTCTAAATCTATGATAGGGAGCATACACTATATAAAGATGTAATTTTTGACAATAACCACATAGTTGATGCCAGAGCTGTGTAGAAGCTGGAAAATTTTGTGATGTTAAACTAAGTTGGTTATCAATTCAAGTAGAATTCTATAAATTCAGGATGTTAATACTGAGGCCCATGGTAACCACCAATAGAATTAACCAACCAAAGAAAGGAAATGAAGAAGAAATAAAAATTTATATGTTTAGTCCAATTCCTATCAAAATACCAATAGCAATTTTTGTATCAATAGAAAAATCCATCCTAAAATTCATATGGAATCTCAAGGGACACCAAATAGCCAAAACAATCTTGAAAAAGAAGAACAAATTGGGAGATCTCACGTTTCCTGATTTCAAAACTTGTTACAAATCTACAGTAATCAAAACAGTGTAGTACTGCATAAAGACATACATATGCACCAGTGAAATAGAATAGAAAGCCCCATAGTAAACCCTCTCATACATGGTCAAATGATTTTTGACAAGGGTACAAAAATAATTTGATGGGAAAAATTCTTTTCTACAAATAGGGTTGGGACAACTGGATTCCACATGCAAAAGAAAAAAACTGGACCCCTCCCTTATTCCATATACAAAAATTAACTCAAAATGGCTCAAAGATCTAAACATATAATTTAAATCTATAGAATTCTTAGAAAATATAAGGGAGAAATCTTCATGACATTGGATTTAAAAATTATTTCTTGTATATGACACCAAGAGTAGAAGCAATAAATAAATAAATAAATTGAACTACATTCCCCCCTGAAAAAAAGAAAAACATGCATCAAATTACACAATCAACAAAGTGAAATATTTTAAGAATGGGAGAACTTATTTTCAAATCATATATCTGACAAGAGTTTAATATCCAGTTTATATAAAGAACTCTACAACTCAACAACAACAACAACAACAAAACAAATAACCAGATTTAAAAATGGTCTAAGGATTTGACCAGCTGTTTCTCCAAAGAAAATATACAACTGGTCAATAGGTATATGAAAAGAGTTCAATATCACTAATCATTAGGGAAATGCAAATCAAAATCACAATGAGATATTACCTCAAACCCATTAGGATCGCTGCTATCAAAAACAAAATGAAAAAAGCAGAAAATAACAAATGCTGGTGAGGATACGGAGAAATTGGAAAAAATGGGCACCGTTGGTGGAAATGTAAAATGGTACAACTATTATGAAATGCAGTGTGACAATTCCTCAAAGAATCAAAATATAGAAATTTAAAATATAATAACCATAAAACCCATGCAACACCACTTCTCGTTATGTATCTAAAAATGCTGCAAGTAGGGTCACAAAAACATATTTGTGCAGTCATGTTTGAAGAAGCTTTATTTACAACTGCCAAAAGGTGGAAGCAATTCAAAGTCCATTGGCAGATGAATTGATAAACAAAATGTGCTATATGCGTACAGTGGAATATTGCATTTAAAATATAAATTAAAAAGGAAGGGAATTCTAACACATGCTACAATGAGGATGTATATTGAAAACATTATCCTAACTGAAATAACCCAGTCACAAAAATACAGGTACTATATGATTTCATTTATATGAAGTACTGAGAGTTGTCAAACTCATAAAAATAGAAAGTAGAATTGTGGTTGCCAGGAGCTAAGGGAAAGGAGAAATGGGGTGTTGACGTTTAGTGGGTATAGGAATTAAGTTTTGAATGATGAAAAAGTTCCTGAGATTGGTTGCACAATAATGTAAATTTATTTAAAACTTCTAAACAATACACTTAAAAATGGTTAAGATGATAAACTTTATATGCTATGTGTATTTTACCTCAATTTTAAAAATAAAGAAAGGTCTCAAAACGACAACATAACTTTATGACTAAAGTAACCAGAAAAGGAAGAGCAAACTAAATACAAATCTGGCAGAAAAAAGAAAATAACAAATATCAGAATGAATAAATGAAAAAGAAAATAGAAAAACAGTAGAGCAAAATCTCCAAAAACAAAGGTTAGTCTTTAGAAAATATCCACAAAATTGACAAATCTTCAGCTAGATTAAGTGTAAGATCCATAGTTATGTCCCAACTTTTCTAGTTTTAATTATGTTTTCTCCCTCTATTTCTTAGTCATTCTAACTAAATGCTCTTCAATTTTGCTGATCTTTTCAAAGAATCACCATTCTTTGTAACTCATTCTATTAGTATTACCCTAACACCAAAACCAGGTGGAAACAACACAAATAAAGTAAACTACAGACGAATATCCTTTATGAACATATAGTTGACCCTTGAACAATGTGGGTTTGAACTGCACCGGTCTACCAACGTGTAGATTTTTTTCAATAAATGCTACAGTACTACATGATCTGCGAGTGGTTGAATCCATGAATGCAGTACCATGGATTCAGAGGGCCAACTATGAGACTTAAGCCTCCGTGAATCTTGGTACCCACAGCAGGTCCTGAGATCAATCCCCTGTGGATATCGAGGGATGACTGTAGATACAGTAGTCCTCAACAAAATACTAAAAAATGGAAACCAGCAGAATATTAACAGGATCATAAACAATGACCGAGTGGGATTTATCCCAGGATTGTTAGGGTGGTTCAAAATATGAAAATCAAAGTAATACTTGACTTTGAAGGGAAGGGAAAAAAACACATAATCATCTCAACTGACACAGAAAAGGAATTTGGCAAAATCCAACACCCTTTCATCATAAAAACACTCAGAAACCTAGGAATACAAAGAAACTTCTTTCTTGATAAATGATGTTTTAATGACAAGCACATAGTTAACATCATATTCAATGGTGAAACACTGAAAGCTTCCCCCGCTAAAAGCAGGAGCTATTCAAGGAATCCTGCTTTTGCCACTGCTATTCAGTATTGTACTGAAAGTCCTAGCCAGTGTATTTAGGCAAGAAAAAGAAATAAGAGACATCCAAATTTTGAATAAAGAAGTAAAAACTATCTCTCTTCACAAATTACATGGTCCTGTATACCAAATCCTAAAGAGTACACACACAAAAACCTATTAGTGTTAATAAATGGATTTAGCAAAGTTTCAGGTTATAAAATAAACATGCAAAAATCAATTGTATTTCTATACACTGACAATGAACAATCTAAAAAGAAAATTAAGAAAACAATTATATTTACAATAGCATTAAAAAGAATAAATACTTAGGAATACATTTAACAAATGAGGTGCAAGACTGAAAGCTATAATACATTGTTGAAATAATTTAAAGAAAGCCTACATAAATAAATTGGAAGACTTGATATTTTTAAGATGGCAATACTCCCCTAAAGCAATCTGCAGATTCAATGCCATCCCTATCAAAACCCTAGCAATGTGTTTTGCAGAAATTAAAAAGCTGATCCTAACATTTATGTGAAATTGCAAGGGATCCCAGGTAGTTGAAACATTCTTGAAAAAGAAGAACAAAATGGGAGGACTCATGTTTCCTAATTTCAAATCTTACTTTAAAGACACAGTTAAAAACAAACAAACAAAAAAAAAAACAGTGTGATGCCAGCATAGGATAGACATATAGATCAATAGAATAGAATTGAGAGCCCAGAAATAAACCCATACATTGATGGTCAATTAATTTTTGACAATGGTGTGAAGATCATTCAATAGGGAAGAAGTAGTGTCTTCAACAAATTGTTTTGGGGCAAATGGATATACAGATTTAAGAGAATAATGTTGGATCCTCACCTTATGGCATATAAAAATTAAATCAAAGTAGATCAAATACCTAAATATAAGAGCTAAAACCACAAATATCTAATACTGTCAGAACAAATTGATGTCCACATGTCAAAGAATGAAGTTGGACCCTGACGTTACATCATATACAAAACAATTTTAAAAGCTCTCAAAGTGGATCAAAATTCTAGACAAAAGGGCTGAAACTATAAAACCTTTAGAAGAAAATACAAGGATATGCTCTCATGACCTTGGATTTGGCGATGGTTTCTTAGATATGACACCAAATGAACAAACAACAAAGGAAAAAAAATAAATTGGGCTTCCTCAAAATTAAAAACTTTGTGCAGCAAATGACATTACCAAGAAATATAGAAGAGAATTCACAGAATTGAAGAAAATATTTTAAACTATATATCTGATAAGTGCATAGCATCCAGCATAAATAACTCTTACCACTCAACAACAAAAAGACAAGCAACCCAATCTAAAAATAAGCAAAGGACTTGAATTGACATTTCTCAATAAAATAAAAAGGTACAAGTGACCAATAAGTACATGAAAAAATATTCAATATTATTAGTCATGAAGGAAATGGAAATCAAAACCACAATGAGATACAACTTCACATACACCAGGATGGCAATAATAGAAAAAAAAATATATAGGGGACCTCCCTGGTGGTGCAGTGGTTAAGAATCCACCTGCCAATGCAGGGGACACTGGTTCGTTCCCTGATTCAGGAAGATCCCACATGCCGTGGAGCAACTAAGCCCATGCACCACAAATACTGAGCCTGTGCTCTAGGACCAGTGTGCTGCAACTATTGAGTCCATACACCTAGAGCCCATGCTCTACAACAAGCTAAGCCACCACAATGAGAAGCCCATGCACCACAACATAGAGTAGCCCCTGCTGGTTGCAACTAGAGAAAGCCAGCATGAAGCAATGAAGACCCAATGCAGCCAATATATATATTAATATATATATATATATAATATATATATATATAATATATTTATATATATTTTATATATATAAATATATATATATATTAGATAGATAGATAGATAGATAGATAGATAGATAGATAGATAGATAGAAAACGGCAAGTGTTGACAAGGGCATGAAGACACTGGAACCATCACACATTGCTGGTGTGAATAGAAAATGAGCAGCTGCTGTAGAAAACAGTTTGGTGGTTCTTCAAAGTGTTAAACTCAGCCTATGACTCAGCATTTCTACTCTTAGGTATATATCCATAAGAATTAAAACAGGTGTTCAAGCAAAAATTTGTACACAAATGTTAATAGCAGCATTATTCACAATTACCATAATGTAGAAACAATCCAAATGTTTGTCAACAGATAAATGAACAAACGAAATGTGGTTTATTCATGCAATGGGATACTACTTGAAAATAGCAAGGAGTGAAGTAATGATACATGCTCCATCATGGATGAACCTTGATAACATTATGCTAAGTGAAAGAAACCAGATAAAAAAGGCCACATATTACATAATCCCATTTATATGAAATATTCAGAATAGACAAATCCATAGAGACAGAAAGTGGATTAATTGTATCCAAGGGCCAGGAGGAGAGGGGATTGTGGAGTGACTGCTTAATGAGTAGTTTCCTTTTGGGGTGATGAAAATGTTCTGTGACTTGATAGTTGTGATGGTCGCACAGCATTGTCAGTGTACTAAATGCCACTGAATTGTACACTTTAAAATGGTTAAATGGTGAATTTTATGTTGTGAGTATACGGCCATAACAACAACAAAAAATGACAAGGAATGCAGAAAGATACACATGCTAATACTAACTAAAGGAAAGCTGGATTAGCTATATTAATTTCAGATAAAGCTGACTTCAGAGCAAGGAAACTTATCAGGGTTGGAGAGGAGTATTACATAATGCTAAAGGGGTCAATTCCCCAAGGAAATATAACAATCCTTCATATTATTCTCCCAAAACAACATCAAAATACTTGAGACAAAAACAAAAAGTAAAACCTGATATAACTGCAAGGAGAAATATGCAAAACTACTATTATAATTCAAGTCTTCAACTCTCCTTTTTCAGTAATTGATAAATCAAGCAAGCAGAAAATTAGGAAGGATATAATTGAGCTCAATAGCTGCATTAATCAGCTGGATCTCATTGACATATGTAGAATCCTTCATCCAACAACAGCAGAATTCACATTTTTCCCAAGCTCACATGGAACATTCATCATGATAGATAACATTCTGAGCCATAAAACACACCTTTACAAGTTTAAAAAATAGTATGTTCTCAAAGCACAAAGGAATAAAACTAGAAAGCAATTAACAGGAAAGATAGCTGGAAATGCCCAAAATATTTGGTGATGAAAATACACACCTCCAAATAATGTATAGATCCAAAAAAAGTCTCCAAATAATTTTTTTAAATATTTTGAACTAAATGAAAATGAAAATACAATTTATATAGGAAACCAGCAGAAAGAACGTTTAGTGGGAAATTTACAGTATTAAGTTCATATATTAGAAAAGAAAAAGGATAATGATAATTGATAATCTAAGCTTTCAACTATGAAACTAGAGATGGAAGAGCAATTTAAGCATCAAGCAAGTGGAATAAAAGAAATGGAATTGAAAACAGTAAAACAAGGAGAAGTAGGAAAACATAGAGAAACATAGAGAAAATATGAATAAAACTGTAGATGTCTAGCCAGGCTAACCAATGAATAAAAGAGAGAAAACACAAAATTACTAACATGAGAAATAGAAAAGGGGATATCACTGCTGAGCCCATGAATATTAAAGGGATAATAATGAAATATTATGAGAAATTCTATGCCCACAAATTTGATAACTTGAATGAAATGGGCCAATTCCTTGAAAGACACAAATAACCAAACCTCTGGATAGATCTATATCTTAAATAGTACTATATCTATTAAAGAAGTAATCTGAATAGGGTTTTATCTATTAAAGAAATTGAATGAACAATTAATAATTAAAAGTAAATAATTTTAAATAATTAAACATTAAATTTCTTTTTCTCCCTAAAAAGAAAGCACAAGGCCCAGAGGTTTCATTGGTGAATTCTAACAAATATTTAAGGAAGAAATGATACTTATTCTCTACAATCTCTTCCAGAAAATAAAACAGAGAAAACAGTTCCCTACTCATTCTATGAAACTGACATTTCTCTAATATCAAATCCATATAAATACATTGCAAGAAAGGAAAGCTACAGATCAATATCTCTCAAGAATGTAGATGCAAAAATCCTCAGAAATTATCAAAATGGAATTAAACGATGTATAAAAAATCATACACCACAACCAAGTGGGTTTTATCACAGGTATGCAAGGCTGGTTCAATATTTAAAGACCATTCAAGGTATTCAATAGGCTGGATATGAAAAATTCTATGATCATTTAAATTAATGCAGAAAAAACATTTGACAGAATCTAATATTCACTTTAAAAATTCTTAGAAAACTGGACACTTCCTCAACTTGATAAAGAATATCTAAAGAAAACCTACAGCTAATATCATACTTAAATGTAAGACACTGAATGCTTTCCCTCTAAGATCAGAACCAAGGCAAGGATGTCTCCTCTCATCACTCCTATTCAACATTGTACTGCCTGTCTTAGCTATTGCAGTAATATGAGAAAAGGAAATAAAAGGTTATAGATTTGTGAGGAAGTAAAAAACTGTCTTTTCAGATGACATCATTGCCTATGTAGAAAATTCCAAAGATTCAAAAAAAATAAGTAATAATTCCATTTACATTCCCACCAAAATTCCTTCTCAGTGCCTCATATCAAGAGGTTCATGATGTCAATATGTCTTATTGCTGTTGATATTTACTGTGACCACTAGGTTAAGTTGATTTCTTTAGTGTCTTTAGGGTTTTTCCACTATAAAGTTACTGTGTTTCCCTTTGATATACTGTATAGTAGACAAATATCTTGGGGTAAATACTTTGATAATATGCAAGTCCTGTTTCTCTTCAAATATTTGCCCACTAATTTTAGCATCCATTAGTGGATCTCTTCTGCAATACCTATTACTGTTGTACTTTCTGAATGGTGATGTTCTATGTCTCTCTTCCTTTCCATATGTAATAATTGAAAGTTTAAGGAGGAAGTATTCCTTCCATCCCATTTACTTAATTATTCAATTATTTATTTACATCAATAAAGACTAATTGGTGTTTAATTTATTCAATGATAAAATTCCTCCCTCAAAGCAGTTAGAATATAACTCCCCTCTCCTTAAGCATGGGTTGCACATTCTGACTTCCTTCCAAAGAGGAGAACATGGAAGTGGGGGGGAGTAACATGGAGAAACCTGACAAACACTACCTCAGCCAGGTGATTGCAGTTAACATCAGTTGATAGTATGTACCATTGATATGATGTGTTATGAAGTGCACTTCGCCTCTGTGTCTTCTTTACAAAACCCAGTTTTGACCATGAAAACATCATGGTTTTTCAAATCCAAATTGAGGGACATTCTATAAAATATCCAACTGATACTCCTTAAAATTACTAAGGTCATCAAAAACAAAGAAAGTCTGAGAATCTGTCACAGCCAACTTAAGGAGACAAGACATATGTAATGTGATACCCTAAAGGAGATCCTGGAACAGAGAAGGACATTACATAAAATCTAAGAAAATCTGAATAAACCATGGACTTTAACTAATAATAATGTACCATATTGGTTTATTAATTGTAACAAATGTACCATACTAATGTAAGAAGTTAATAACAGGGGATCCTGGGTGCTGGCAATATAGGAACTCTGCACTATCTTCTCAATTTTTCAGTAAATCTAAAATAGTTTTAAAATAAGTCTAGTGGAGGCAGGGAGTACATGGGAAGTCTCTGTACCTTCTGCTCAATCTTGCTGTGAATCTAAAACTGCTCCAAAAATACACAACGTTAATTTTTAAAGTAAAGTCAATTAAAAAAATTAACTCAAACCCATAAATGAGTCTTCCCCATGGAAGTGTGTATGATGTGCCTGGGATTTCAGAGGGCAGTAAGTTACAGTACTTATCCTTAAGAAGCTTCCAATAAAATGGAGCAGAAACATGATAAATATAATATAAGGCAGATTACAGCAAGTTCTGGGTGCCCCCATGTTTGAGAGACAATAAGAGAGCCGTTTGACATAGGCTGAATTTCAAAATATCTCTACTTCATGAAACCAGAATAAGGCTAGCATCTTGGACAAGTGGGAAATGAAACTAAGTAACTGATACCTATTAAAACAAATGAAGATAAAGAAAATAAAACTAACAAAACCATCTCTTTGGAAGAGAAAAAATGAACTTGGAAACCTTTTTGTGTAAAGGGACTAAAACATATCTCTAGCATGGCTATTGGTACCTTTTGTCTTTGTCATGTTAATTGCCAAAGTAATACTCTTCAAATGGTATATTTTTAGGGGAGGGGAGAAAACAAATATACTTAGCGTGGTGAAAAACAATTGGAACCCATAACTTAAGATTTACAAAGTCAACAGTATATGTGTGTGGAAATAAATTGCCAAGGTCTCAGGAAGATATGACCTTGAGAGAGTGATGGTTTTGTTTAAGACAAGTACCACGGTTGAGAAGTATCTGTCTAGAGACAATGGGTACCTTGGATCCTGGTTCTCTTTTCTACCTAGGAGACTCAGTTGTCCTCCCTGACACTCAGGGCAAACAGTAACAACCAAGTAAGAGAAAACTTCGATTATCACAAACTGAGCTATCTAGATTATGTAGCAGTCTTGAACCTGAAGAGCCCTTAGCCAAACTCACAAAATTCCCCATTCAGACTGACAGGGAACAATAAAGAAGAAAAGAGGTAGGTTGTCAAAATAACACAGGGTTTGCCTCAAAATTTACGAAATGAATTTTGTCACATATGTTGAGCCCATATGCAGAAACTAGACCATGTGTAAAATAAAAAGAAGCAGATTTGAGATTTAGAAAATTATGAATAAAAGAATATATATATATATATATATATATATTTTTTTTTTTTTTTGTGGTACACAGGCCTCTCACTGCTGTGGCCTCTCCCGCTGCAGAGCACAGGCTCCGGATGCACAGGCCCAGCGGCCATGGCTCACGGGTCCAGCCACTCCACAGCATGTCAGATCCTCCTGGACTGGGGCACGAACCCATGTCCTCTGCATCGGCAGGCAGACTCTCAACCACTGTGTCACCAGGGAAGCCCGAATATAACTTTTAAAGTTCCATATGGCGCTAACACCGGAATACATTTTATTCTCCTAAAGATCTTAAAAATAAACTTGTAAAATAATTATAGGCCATGATATATCATGATATAGTTTATTACATAGCAATGATAATTTTATAATTCTAACAACATAAAAAGATATTTATAAAAGGAAAACGTATAAACAAAACCATAATCCTATGATCCCCTAAGCAAACTTTATCTTTTCTGTCTATACCTATTTAATAGGGTTGTAATCTTAGTGTGTGTATATATATATCTTTGTTTCACTTAAAAAAAAGCCTAATGTGATGTCAGAAACATTCGCCCATAGTGCTTCAGTTTTCCTAATTAAAATTGAAATTGTTGCATATTATTCCTTGAAGTTGGTATGTCAAATAGTATTTAAGTTGGATATTTAGTTTACTTTTGATTTCTTACAGTAGTAGAAAATAGGCAACCAATAATTGAAGTCCTTTTTCTGGTTAAGGTGGAGAAACACACCCCAATCTATCTTTCCCACTGAATGAAACTAAAATTCCTGTAAAGAAGACATGGAGGAGCTATCTGAGAATTGCAAAGTAAAAAATAGCAGGCAAATTGTGAAAGGAAGACAAAATTTGAAGTACAATTAATCCACCAGTGAATGTCCTGTATTGTATCCTCTTGTATCCCCTACCCTGGACTCAAAAACATAATGAAATCCAGAACTGCACAATGGTATAGTCAAAAAGAACTCCAAGTAAAACCCTCCTTTTTTGATCCAAGGGCCAGAAATGATAATACCTACAGAGACAGAGAGAGTGGAAGAAATCCAATGTTATTTTTAATTTTTCTTTCTCTCTGATTGCAGCCTCTAGGCAAGCTCCAACCTCTAAGGTGCAAAGTCATGGTGGTGGTAGCAGCTATGGTGGTCAGGCAGAGGACTCCTTTTCTTTGAGCAAAAGAATTGTCGTCCAAAGAATGTGGGAGGAAATTCTATTGCCTTTTCTCTTTATCTTCCCATGGCTTAGTTTGGAGGCAGACCCACTCACAAGAAGTGTGTGGCATAGTGGGGAGACTAAAAAGCACTGGCTTTTTGGCCAGAGGACCAGAGGGGACCTCTGGGATCTGGAGGGTACTGGGGTGATCACAAAGAAGAAAGAGCTTAGGAAAACGAGGCCATAAAGTTATTTACGAATTTGTCAGCTTATACCCAAGCTGTAGATGTGAATATCTGACCCTAAAAAAGCACATGAAAGCACTGAGAACTGAACTACAGAGTAGACTACTGCCTGGGTTCCAGATTAGTCTCTGGACCAGTGCATACATGAGATTAGGTGGTGCATACATGGGACAGATCGAAATCGCTTTTCAAAAGCTTCGAAAATTAAAGTGACATTCAAACTGCAGTCCACAGAAGGTGGATTTAAACTTCAGAATTGAAGCTTACTAAAGCAAACTAAAATTAATAACATTTTTGAAAGAATTAGACCATTTTAAATGTCCAGATTACAATAAAAATTACTCAACATACAAAGAACTAGGAAAACCTCAACAACTTTCAAGAGAAAAGACATTAAAAATATGCTAATCATGGGATGACCTAGATGTTACAATTATCAGAAAAAACACTTTTTTTGAATTCTAATTTTTTTATTGGAGTAAAATTGCTTTACAATGTTTTGTTAGCTTCTGCTGCACAATGAAGTGAATCGGCTGTATGTATACCTATGTGCTCTCCCTCTTGGACCTCCCTCCCCCTTTCCCCCACATCTAGGTCATCACAGAGCACAGAGCCGAGCTCCCTGTGCTATACAGCAAGTTCCCACTAGCTATCTATTTTACACAAGGTAGTGTATTTATGTCAAGCCTATTCTCCCAATTCGTCTCACCCTCCCCTTCCCCTACTGTGTCCACATTCTATTCTCTATGTCTATGTCTCTATTTCTGCCCTACAAATAGGTTCATCTGTACCATTTTTCTAGATTCCACATATGTACGTTAATATACGATATTTGTTTTTCTCTTTCTGGCTTACTTCACTCTGTATGACAGACTCTAGGTCCATCCTCATCTGTACAAATGACCCAGTTTCGTTCCATTTTAGAGCTGAGTAATATTCCATTGCATATATCACATCTTCTTTATCCATTCATCTATAAATGGACATTTAGATTGTTTCCATGTCCTGGCTATTGTAAGAAAAAACACTTTAAATTGGCTCTTATAAACAAGAATTAGAGAAGAATACTCTGAAAATAAATGGAAAGATAGAACATCTTAGCAGAGAAATATAAATCATAATAAAGAATGAAATGGAAATTTTATTTATTTTTTAACATCTTTATTGGAGTATAATTGCTTTACAATGGTACGTTAGTTTCTGCTTAACAACAAACTGAATCAGTTACATATGTTCCTATATATCTTCCCTCTTGTGCCTCCCTCCTTCGCTCTCTCCCTATCCCAACACTCTCGGTGGTCACAAACCACCTAGCTGATCTCCCTGTGCCATGTGGCTGCTTCTCACTAGCTATCCACTCTATGTTTGGTAGTGTATATATGTCCATGCCACTCTCTCACTTTGTCACAGCTTACCCTTCCCCCTCCCCATATCCTCAAGTCTATGCTGTAGTAGGTCTGTGTCTTTATTCCCGTCCTACCCCTAGGCTCTTCATGACATTTTTTTTTCTTAGATTCCATATATATGTGTTAGCATACGGTATTTGTTTTTCTCCTTCTGAATTACTTCACTCGGTATGACAGACACCAGGTCCATTCACCTCACTACAAATAACTCAATTTCGTTTCTTTTTCTGGCTGAGTAATATTCCATTGTATATATGTGCCACATCTTCTATATCCATTCAACTGTTGATGGACACTTAGGTTGCTTCCATGTGCTGGCTATTGTAAACAGAGCTGCAATGAATATTTTGGTACATGACTCTTTTTGAATTATGGTTTTCTCAGGGTATATGCCCAGTAGTGGGATTGCTGGGTCGTATGGTAGTTCTATTTGTAGTTTTTTAAGGAACCTCCATAATGTTCTCCATATTGGCTGTATCAATAAACATTCCCACCAACAGTGCAAGAGTGTTCCCTTTTCTCCACACCCTCTCCAGCATTTACTGTGTAGATTTTTTGATGATAGCCATTCTGACCGGTCTGAGATGATATCTCATTGTAGTTTTTATTTGCATTTCTCTAAAGATTAATGATGTTGAGCATTCCTTCATGTGTTTGTTTTGCAATCTGTATATCTCCTTTGGAGTAATGTCTATTTAGGTCTTCTTCCCATTTTTGGATAGGTTTCTTTGTTCTTTTGTTACTGGGCTGCATGTGCTGCTTGTAAATTTTGGAGATTAATCCTTTGTCAGTTGTTTCATTTGCAAATATGTTCTCCCATTCTGAGGGTTGTCTTTTGGTCCTGTTTTCTGGTTTCCTTTGCTGTGCAAAAGGTTTTAAGTTTCCTTAGGGCCCATTTGTTTATTTTTGTTTTTATTTCCATTTCTCTAGGACGTGGGTCAAAAAGGATCTTTCTGTGATTTATGTCATAGAGTGTTCTGCCTATTTTTTTCTCTAAGAGTTTGATAGTTTCTGGCCTTACATTTAGGTCTTTAATCCATTTTGAGCTTATTTTTGTGTATGGTGTAATGGAGTGTTCTAAATTCATACTTTTACATGTACCTGTCCAGTTTTCCCAGCACCACTTATTGAAGAGGCTGTCTTTTCTCCACTCTGTATTCTTGCCTCCTTTATCAAAGATAAGGTGACCATATGTCCGTGGGTTTCTCTCTGGGTTTTTTATCCTGTTCCATTGATCTATATTTCTGTTTTTGTGCCAGTAACATACTGTCTTGATTACTGTAGCTTTGTAGTATAGTCTGAAGTCAGGGAACCTGATTCCTCGAGCTCCATTTTTCGTTCTCAAGGTTGCTTTGGCTATTCGGGGTCTTTTGTGTTTCCCCACAAACTGTGAGATTTTTTTTCTAGTTCTGTAAAAAAATGCTAGTGGTAGTTTGATAGGGATTGCATTGAATATGTAGATTGCTTTGGGTAGTAGAGTCATTTTCCCAATGTTGAGTCTTCCAATCCAAGAACATGGTATTCCTCTCCATCTGTTTGTATCATCTTTAATTTCTTTCATCAGTGTCTTATAATTTTCTGCATACAGGTCTTTTGTCTCCTTAGGTAGGTTTATTCCTAGATAGTTTATTCTTTTTGTTGCAATGGTAAATGGGAGTGTTTTCTTAATTTCACTTTCAGATTTTTCATCATTAGTATATAAGAATGCCAGATATTCCTATGCATTAACTTTGTATCCTGCTACTTTACCAAATTCATTGATTAGCTCTAGTAGTTTTCTTGTAGCCTCTTTAGGATTCTCTATATATAGAATCATGTCATCTGCAAACAATGGTAGCTATACTTCTTTTCCAACTTGGATTCCTCTTATTTCTTTTTTTTTCTCTGATTGCTGTGGCTAGAACTTCCAAAACTATGCTGAATAAGAGTGGTGAGAGTGGGCACCCTTGTCTTGTTCCTGATCTTAGTGGAAATGGTTTCAATTTGTTCACCATTGCAGATGATGTTAGCTGTGGGTTTGTCATATATGGCCTATATGATGTTGAGGAAAGTTCCCTCTATGCCTACTTTCTCCAGGGTTTCTATCATAAATGGGTGTAGAATTTTGTCAAAAGCCTTCTCTGCATCTATTGAGATGATCATATGGTTTTTCTCCTTCAATTTGTTAATACGGTGTATCACATTGATTGATTTGTGTATATTGAAGAATCCTTGCATTCCTGGAATAAACCCCACTTTATCATGGTGTATGATCCTTTTAATGTGCTGTTGGATTCTGTTTGCTAGTATTTTGTTGAGGATTTTTGCATCTATGTTCATGAATGATATTGGCCTGTAGTTTTCTTTCTTTGTGACATCTTTTTCTGCATTTGGTATCAGGGTGATGGTGGCCTCGTAGAATTAGTTTGAGAGTGTTCCTCCCTCTGCTATACTTTGGAAAACTTTGAGAAGGATAGGTGTTAGCTCTTCTCTAAATATTTGATAGAATTCGCCTGTGAAGCCATCTGGTCCTGGGCTTTTGTTTGTTGGAAGACTTTTTTTTTTTTTGTGGTATGCAGGCCTCTCACTGTTGTGGCCGCTCCCATTGTGGGGCACAGGCTCCGGACATGCAGGCTCAGTGACCATGGTTCACGGGCCCAGCTGCTCTGTGGCATGTGGGATCCTCCTGGACCGGGGCACGAACCCGTGTCCTCTGCATCGGCAGGTGGACTCTCAACCACCGTGCCACCAGGGAAGCCCTGTTGGAAGATTTTTAATCACAGTTTCAATTTCAGTGCTTGTGATTGGTCTGTTCATATTTTCTATTTCTTCCTGATTCAGTCTTGGCAGGCTCTGCATTTCTAAGACTTTGTCCATTTCTTCCAGGTTGTCTGTTTTATTTCCATAGAGTTGCTTGCAGTAATCTCTCGTGATACTTTGTATATCTGCAGTGTCAGTTGTAACTTCTCCTTTTCCATTGCCAATTCTATTGTTTTGAGTCTTCTCCCTTTTTTTCTTGATGAGTCTGGCTAATGGTTTATCAAATTTTTTTTATCTTCTCAAAGAACCAGCTTTCAGTTTTATTGATCTTTGCTATCATTTCCTTCATTTCTTTATCATTTATTTCTGATCTGATCTTTATGATTTCTTTCCTTCTGCAAAAATTGGGGTTTTTTTGTTCTTCTTTCTCTAATTGCTTTAGGTGTAACGTTAGGTTTTTTATTTGAAATATTTCCTGTTTCTTAAGGTGGTATTGTATTGCCATAAACTTCCCTCTTAGAACTGCTTTTGCTACATCCCATAGGCTTTTGGTCGTCGGGTCTCCATTGTCATTTGTTTCGAGGTAATTTTTGATTTCCTCTTTGATTTCTTCAGTGATCACTTCTTTATTAAGTAGTGTACTGTTTAGCCTCCATGTGTTTGTATTTTTCACAGATCTTTTCCTGTAATTGATGTCTAGTCTCATAGCATTGTGGTCAGAAAACATGCTTGATATGATTTCAATTTTCTTAAATTTACCAAGGTTAGATTTGTGACCCAAGATATGATCTATCCTGGAGAATGTTCCATGAGCACTTGAGAAAAATGTGTATTATGTTGTTTTTGGATGGAATGTCCTATAAATATCCATTAAGCCCATTTTGTTTAATGTATCATTAAAGCTTGTGTTTCTTATTTATTTTGATTTTGGATGATCTGTCCATTGGTGAAAGTGGGGTGTTAATGTCCCTTAGTATGAATGTGTTACTGTTGGTTTCCACTTTTATCGCTCTTAGTATTTGCCTTATGTATTGAGGTGCTCCTATGTTGGGTGCATAAATATTTACTCTTGTTATATCTTCTTGGATTGATCCCTTGATCGTTATGTAGTGTCCTTCTTTGGCTCTTGTAATAGTCTTTATTTTAAAGTCTATTTTGTCTGATATGAGAATTGCTACACCAGCTTTGTTCTGATATCCATTTTCATGGAATATCTTTTTCCATCCCCTCACTTTCAGTCTTTATCTGTCCCTAGGTCTGAAGTGGGTCTCTTCTAGACATAATATATATGGGTATTGTTTTTGTATCCATTCAGCTAGTCTGTGTCTTTTGGTGGGAGCATTTAATCCATTTACATATAAGGTAATTATTGATATGTATGTTCCTATTCCCATTTTCTTAATTGTTTTGGGTTCGTTATTGTAGGTCTTTTCCTTTTCTTATGTTTCTTACCTAAGAAGTTCCTTTGGCAGTTGTTGTAAATCTGGTTTGGTCGTGCTGAAATCTCTCAGGTTTTGCTTGACTGTAAAGGTTTTAATTTCTCCATCAAATCTGAATGAGATCCTTGTTGGGTACAGTAATCTTGGTTGTAGGTTTTTCTCCTTCATCACTTTAAATATATCCTGCCACTCCCTTCTGGCTTGCAGAGTTTCTGCTGTAAAATCAGCTGTCAACCTTATGGGGATTCCCTTGTGTGTTATTTCTTCTTTTCCCCTTGCTGCATTTAATATGTTTTCTTTCTATTTAATTTTTGATAGTTTGATTAATATTTATCTTGGCATGTTTCTCCTTGGATTTATCCTGGAATGGACTCTCTGTGTTTCCTGGACTTCATTAATTATTTCCTTTCCCGTATTAGAGAAGTTTTCAACTACAATCTCTTCAAATATTGTCTCAGTCCCTTTCTTTTTCTCTTCTTTTCCTGAGACCGCTATAATTTGAATGTTGGTGCATTTAATGTTGTCCCAGAAGTCTCTCAGACTGTCCTCAGTTCTTTACATTTTTTTTTCTTTATTCTGCTCTGCCGTAGTTATTTCCACTATTTTATCTTCCACGTCACTTATCCATTCTTCTGCCTCAGTTATTCTGCTATTGATCTCTTCTAGAGTGTTTTTAATTCATTTATTGTGTTGTTCATCATTGCTGGTGTCCTCTTTAGTTCTTCTAAGTCCTTGTTAAATGTTTCTTGCATTTTCTCTATTCTATTTCCAAGATTTTGGGTCATCTTTACTATCATCATTTTGAATTATTTTTCAGGTAGACTGCCTATTTCCTCTTCATTTTTTAGGTCTTGTGGGTTTTTACCTTGCTCCTTCATCTGCTGTGTTTTTTTGTCTTTTAAGTTCACTTATCTTACTGTGTTTGGTGTCTTCTTTTTGCAGGCTACATGTTCGTAGTTCCCATTGTTTTTGGTGTCTCTTCCCAGTGGCTACGTTTGGTTCAGTGGGTTGTGTATGTTTCCTCATGGAGGGGACTAGTGCCTGTGTTCTTGTGGGTGAGGCTGGATCTTGTCTTTCTGGTGTGCATGTCCCCTTCTGGTGGTGTGTTTTGGGGTGTCTGTAGCCTTATTATGATTGTAGGCAGCCTCTCTGCTAATGGATGTGGCTGTGTTCCCGTCTTGCTTGTGGTTTGGCATAGGGTGTACAGGAAAGTAGCTTGCTGGTCTGAGTGAAGCTGAGTCTTGACGTTGAGATGGAGATCTCTGGGAGATTTTCGCTGTTTGATATTACATGGAGCTGGGAGGTCTCTTGTGGACCAGTGTCCTGAAGTTGGCTCTCCCACTTCAGAGGCATAGCACTGGCTCCTGGCTGGAGCACCAAGAGCCTTTCATCCACACAGCTCAGAATAAAAGGGAGAAAAAAGAGAAAGAAAGGAAGAAAGAAAGAAAGAAAATGAGAAAGAAAGAAAGAAAGAGGATAAAATAAAGTAGGATAAAATAAAATAAAGTTATTAAAATAAAAATTAAAAAATAATTATTAAGAAAATTTTTTTTAAGTAAAAAAAAAGGACAGTCAGAACCCTAGGACAAATGGTGAAAGCAAAATTATGCAGACAAAATCTCACACAGAAGCATACACATACACACTCACAAAAAGAGGAAAAGGGGAAAAATAATATATCTTGCTCTCAAAGTCCACCTCCTCAGTTTGGGATGATTCATTTTCTATTCAGGTATTCCACAGATGCAGGGTACATCATGTTGATTGTGGAGCTTTAATCTGCAGCTTCTGAGGGTGCTGCGAGAAATTTCCCTCTCTCTTTGTTTGCACAGCTCCCAGTGTTCAGCTTTGGATTTGGCCCCGCCTCTGTGTGTTGGTCGCCTGTGGGTGTCTGTTCTTCACTTACACATTACGGGGTTAAAGGAGCAGCTGATTTGGTGGCTGTGGCTCACTCAAGCTGGGGGGAAGGAGGGGTCCAGTTGCAGAGCGAGACTGTGACAGCAGAGGCCAATGTGACGTTGCACCAGCCTGAGGCGTGCCATGTGCTCTCCCTGGGAAGTTGTTCCTGGATCACAGGACACTGGAAGTGGCAGGCTGCACAGGCTCCCAGTAGGGGAGGTGTGGATAGTGACCTGTGCTTGCACACAGGCTTCTTGGTGGCTGCAGCAGCAGTCTTAGCATCTCATGCCCATCTCTGGGGTCCACTCTGATAGCTGCAGCTTGCGCCTGTCTCTGGAGCTCCTTTAAGCTGGGCGCTTAATCCCCTCTCCTCACGCACCTGGAAACAAAGAGGGAAGAAAAAGTATCTTGTCTCTTTGGCAGCTCCATACTTCTCCCGGACTCCCTCCCGGCTAGCCGTGGTGCACTAACCCCTTCAGGCTGTGTTCACACTGCCAACCCCAGCACTATCCCAGCATCCGACCAAAGTCCGAGCCTCAGTTCCCAGTCCCTTCCTGTCCCAGTGGGTGAGCAGACAAACCTCTTGGGCTGGTGAGTGCTAGTCATCACCAATCCTCTGTGTTGGAATCTCTCTGCTTTGCCCTCTGCACCCCTGTTGCTGTGCTCTCCTCCATGGCTCTGAAGCTTCCCCCCTCTGCCACCCACGGTCTTCGCCCACGAAAGGGTTTCTAGTGTATGGAAACCTTTCCTCCTTTACAGCTCCCTCCCACTTGTGCAGATCCCATCCCTATTCTTTTATCTCTGTTTTTTCTCTTTTCTTTTGACCTACCCAAGTACGTGGGGAGTTTCTTGCCTTTTGTGAGATCTGAGGTCTTCTGCCAGCAATCAGTGGGTGTTCTATAAGAGCAGTTCCACGTGTAGATGTATTTCTGATGTATCTGTGGGGAGGAAGGTGATCTCCGTGTCTTACTCTTCTGCCATCTTCTCTCGAAAACCTAAAATGGAAATTTTAGATGTGAAGAATGCAATAACTAAAATAAAACTTTCATTGTAAGCATTAATTACCGATTGGAAGTAACAGAGGAAAGAGCTAGTGAATCTGAAGACAAGGCAATATTAATTATCCACTCTGAAGAAAAGAGAGAAAAGAAAAGTGAGCAGAGGTTCAGATATTGTGGAACAATACCAAAAGGTATAATATTCATGTCATCAGAGTCCCAGAAGGTTAAAAAGAAAGAGAGTTATGCAGAAAAAATTGCTTGAAGCAATAATGGCCAGAAACTTCCCCAAACTGGCAAAAGACATAAACTTACAGATTCAAGAAACTTGTCCAAATTTCCAATGGATAAACTCAAATAAATTAACATCTAGACACATCATAATCAAACTGCTAAAAATCAAACATAATGAAAAAAATCTTGAAATCAGAGAAAATCAATGCATTTTATATGAGGAAATAAAGATTCAAATGACTGCACATTTCTCATCAGAAATCATGGAGTCAAGAAGACATCTCTAAAGATGTGAAACAACTGTCAATCTGAATTCTATATACAGTAAAAATAACTTTTAGGAATGAAGATGAAATAAAGACATTTTCAGATGAATAAAAAATAAAAGAATTCAGCAGATCTGCTCTAAAAAATGATAAAGGAAGTTCTTTATACAGAAAGGCAATGAGTCCAGGTAGTAACTTGGAACACTAGGAATGAAACAAGAGCAACAAAAAGATAAATATCTGTTTAAAAATAGTACACTATTTTTCTCTTTTTTTAGTTGAGGTAAAATTGGTATATAACAGTTTCAGGCATACAACTTAATAAATCAATCTTTGTAATCACTACAAGTGATCAGCACAAGACACTTTATCACAGGTACCATACAATTAACAACCTTCACCCATTTCACCCACCCATGGTGCCCTTTCCCTCTGATAACCACCAAACTTTTCTCTGTATCTATGAGTTTTGTTTTGTTGTGCTTGTTTTATTTTTTATAGTCCATATATAAGTGAAATAATTTTATCATTATTAACAATAGCTAAGATATGGAAACAACTTAAATGTTAAAAGCATTTAACAATGGATGAACAGATAAAGATTATGTGATAAACACACACAGACACAGACACAGACACACACACACACACACACACACACACACACACTGGAATACTACCTGGTGGAGTTTTCAATGTATATAGATGTAATATATATGATAACTAAAACAACAAAAAAAAGAAGGGTAAAGGGACCTATATCCTGCTAAAGTTTTTATGTTGCACTCAAAGTGGTAAAATATTTAGATCTTCTGCCCATTTTTTGATTGGGTTGTTTGTTTTTTGATATTAAGCTGTTTGAGCTGTTTGCATATTTTGGAAATTAACCCACAGTCAGTCACATAATTTGCAAATATTTTCTCCCATTCCATAGGTTGTCTTTTTTTTTGTTTATGGTTTCCTTTGCTGTGCAAAAGCTTTTAAGTTTAATTAGGTCCAATTTGTTTAGATTTGTTTTTATCTCCATTACTCTAGGAAACAGATCCAAAAAATATTGCCGTGATTTATGTCAAAGAGTATTCTACCTATGTTTTCCTCTAGGAGTTTTATAGTATCTGGCTTTACATTTAGGTCTTTGATCCAGCTTGAGTTTATTTTTGTATATCGTGACAGAGAATGTTCTCATTTCATTCTTTTACATGTAGCTGTCCAACTTTCCCAGCACCACTTGTTTAAGAAACTGTCTTTTCTCCATTGTACATTCTTGCCTCTTTGTCATAGATTAATTGAGCATAAATGCATGGGTTTATTGCTGTGCTTTCTATCCTGTTCTATTGATGTATATGTCTGTTTTTGTGCCAGTGCCATACTGGTTTGATTACTGAAGTTTTGTAGTCTAGTCTGAAGTCAGGCAGCAGGATTCTTCCAGCTCCATTCTTCTTTCTCAAGATTGATTATTCTATAGAGGGCCTTTGTGTTTCCATACAAATTTTAATATTTTTGGTTTTACTTCTGTGAAAAATGCCATTGATGATTTGATAGGGATTGCACTGAATCTATGGATTGTCATGGGTAGTATGGTCATTTTAATAATAATGGTTTTTCCAGTCCAAGAACACAGTATATCTTTCCATCTGTTTGTGACCTCTTCAGTTTCTTTAATCAGGCTCTTATAGTTTTAGGAGTACAGGTCTTTTGCCTCCTTAGGTAGGTTTATTCCTAAGTATTTTATTATTTTTGATGTGAAGGTAAATGAGATTGTTTACTTAATATCTGTTTATGCTATTTCATTGTTAGTGTATAGAAATGCAAAAGATTCCTGTGTATTAATTTTGTATCATGCAATTTTACCAAATTTATTGATGAGCTCTAGTAGTTTGCTGGTAGCATCTTCAGGATTTTCTATGTATAGCATCATGTCATCTGCAAACAGTGATGGATTTATTATTTCTTTTTCAATTTGGATTCCTTGAATTTCCTTTTTCTTGTCTGATTGCTGTGGCTAAGACTTCCAAAACTATGTTGAATAAAAGTGGAGAGAGTGGGCATCCTTGTCGTGTTCCTGATCTTAGAGGAAATGCTTTGAGCTTTTCAACATTGAGTGTGATTTTACCTGTGTGTTTGTCATATACAGCCTTAATTATGTTGAGATATGTTGCCTCTATGCCCACTCACTGTCTGGAGAGTTTTTTTTTATCATAAATGGATGTTGAATTTTATCAAAAGTTTTTTCTGAATCTATTTAGATGATCATATGGTCTTTATTCTTCAATTTGTTAATGTGCTGTATCACATTGATTTATTTGAGGATATTGAAAAATCTTTCCAAAGAAGACATACAGATGGCCAAAAGGCACATGAAAAGATGTTCAACATCACTAATTATTAGAGAAATGCAAATCAAAACCACAGTGAGGTATCACCTCACATTGGTCAGAATGGCAATCATAAAAATTCTACAAGTAATAAATGCTGGAGAGGGTGTGGAGAAAAGGGAATCCTTCTGCACTGCTGGTGGAAATGTAAATTTGTGTAGTCACTATGGAGAAGAGTATGGAGGCTCCTTAAAAAACTAAAAATAAAGTTACCATATAATTTAGTGATCCCACTCCTCAGTGTATATCTGGAGAAAACTATAATTTGAAAATATATATGCACCCCAGTGTTCATAGCAGCACTATTTACAATAATCAAAACATGGAAGCAGCCTAAGTGTCTACTGACAGATGAATGGATTAAGCAGATGTGGTATATATACACAATGGATTATTACTCAGCCCTAAAAAGAATTAAATAATTCCATTTGCAGCAACATGGATGGACCTAGGGATTATCATAGTAAGTGAAGTAAGTCATACAGATAAGGATAAATATCACATGATACTGCTTATATGTGGACTCTTAAAAAATGATACAAGTGAACTTATTTACAAAACAGAAATAGACTCACAGACATAGAAAACAAACTTATGGTTACCAAGGGGGAAAGGGATAAATTAGGAATTTGGGATTAATATATACACATTTTTACATATAAAATAGATAACCAACAAGGACCTACCTTATAGCACAGGGAACTATACTAAATATCTTGTAATAACGTATAGTGGAAAAAGAATCTTAAAAAAAGAATATATAGATAGATATATATAACTGAATCACTTTGTTGTATACCTGAAACTAACTGCATCAGTTTGTTTTATACCTAAAACTAACACATTGTAAATCAACTATATTTCAATAAAATTTAAAAAAAGTGGTAAAATATTAATTCTGAATAGACAGGAAGAGTTAAGTATATATATTGTCCTTCAGTATGTGAGTAAACAAACAACTGTAGAATATCCATACAGTGGAATAGCAATCAGCAATAAAAACAACGTGTTGTTGATGCAACAACTTAAATGAGTCTCAAAGGCATTATACTGAGTGGAAGACAGTTTCCAGTGGTTACATACTTTATTATCCATTTATAAAACATTCTTGAAATAAGAAACGTATGGAGATGAGGAAAAGATTAGTGATTGCCAGTGGTTAGAGACAGTGAGGTGAGGAAAAGGCTGAGTAAATATAAAAAGCAACACAAAGGAGATATTCGTGGTAATGGAATAGTTTTCTATCTCGATTGCAGTGATGGTTATACAAATCTACACATGTAACAAAATGACACAGAACTATATACACACATTCTACCAATGTTAAATTCTTTATTTTGATATCAATATTATAATTATGTAAGATGTAACCGTTTGAAGAAATCAGATAAAGGGTACAGTCTTCGCTTGAAGAAACATATCTTAAAAAGTAAATGTCTCTCATAGTTTCACCACCCTGAGGTCATAACTGTTAAAGGTACAGTAAACCTTTTTCTAGATCAGGAATCAAGAAACTTCTTATGTGGAGTCAAATAGTAAATATTTTAGGCTTTGAGGGCCATATCATGAAAGCTACCAGAGACAATTCATAAACAAATGGTCATAGAACTTTACTTACAAAAACAGGTGGTGGTGCTGAATTTGGCCCATGGGCTGTCGTTTGATGAGCCCTGCTCTCGATTAAATATATAATATATTGTATGTATAATATAATTTTTTGGACAATTAGTATAGATAATTATATATAATCTATTTATTACATAATATTTTAAATTTAATATATACACCTATACCCATATTATTGTTTATTTTATATATGTATGAACATATATACTTAATGTTTTACAATTTTCTTTTTGCACTTAATAATACGTTGCAGACATCTTTCCTTGTCAGCACACATATATCACTCTTATTCCATTTCAGTGGCTGCAGAATATTTCATTGAGGAGAAATATATATTTAAGTAACCTCTCATTAATATTTATAGGAATTCCAATTCTTCACAAATATAAGGAATGCTACATTAAACATATATATATATATATATATATATATATGTTTGCACATGTGCAAATGTTTCTGTAGAGATAAATTGCTTTTAATTCACAGATAGTTTTTAACTTCTTTATTGGAGTATGATTGCTTTACAGTGGTGTGTTACTTTCTGCTGTATAACAAAGTGAATCAGCTATACGTATACATATATCCCCATATCTCCTCTCTCTTGCATCTCCCTCCAACCCTCCCTATCCCACCCCTCTAGGTGGTCACAAAGCACTGAGCTGATCTCTCTGTATATGCAGCTGCTCCTCACTAGCTATCTATTTTACATTTGGTAGTATATATAAGTCCATGCCACTCTCTCCCTTCGTCCCAGCTTGAACGTTCCCTTCCCCATGTCCTCAAGTCCATTCTCCACATCTACGTCTTTACTTCATACCTGTCATGCCCCTCGGTTCTTCAGAACCTTTTTTGTTTTCTTTTCAGATTCCATAGATATGTGTTAGCATACGGTATTTGTTTTTTTTTTTTTTTCTGATTTACTTCGCTCTGTATGACAGACTCTAGGTCCATCCACCTCACTACAAAAATCAAAATTTCGTTTCTTTTTATGGCTGAGTACTATTACACTGTATAAATGTGCCACATCTTCTTCTTTATCCATTCATCTGTCGATGGACACGTAGGTTGCTTCCATGTCCTGGCTATTGTAAATAATGCTGCAGTGAACATTGTGGTACATGACTCTTTTTGAATTATGGTTTTCTCAGGGTATATGCCCAGTAGTGGGATTGCTGGGTTGTATGGTAGTTCTATTTTTAGATTTTTAAGGAATCTCCACAATGTTCTCCATAGTGGCTATATCAATTTCCATTCCCACCAACAGTGCAAGAGGGTTCCCTTTTCTCCACAAACTCTCAAGCTCTTTTTTTTTGTAGATTTTTTGATGAGGGCCATTCTGACTGGTGTGAGGTGATACCTCATTGTACTTTTGATTTGCATTATTCTAATGAGTAGTGATGTTGAGCATTCCTTCATGTGTTTGTTGGCAATTTGTATATCTCCTTTGGAGAAATGTCTATTTAGGACTTCTGCCCATTTTTGGATTGGGTTGTTTGCTTTTTCCATATTGAGTTGCATGAGGGGCTTGGAAATTTGGAGATTAATCCTTTGTCACTTGCTTCATTTGCAAATATTTTCTCCCATTCTAAGGGTTGTTGTCTTTTCGTCTTTCTTATGGTTTCCCTTGTTGTGCAAAAGCTTTTAATTAGGTCTAATTTGTTTATTTTTGGTTTTATTTTCATTACTTTAGGAGGAGGGCCAAAAAAGATGTTGCTGTGATTTATGGCAAAGAGTGTTTTGCTTATGTTTTCCTCTAAGAGTTTTATAGTGTCTGGTCTAACATTTAGGTCTTTTTTTTTTTTTGCGGTACGCGGGCCTCTCACTGTTGTGGCCTCTCCCTTTGTGGAGCACAGGCTCTGGACGCGCAGGCCCAGTGGCCATGGCTCACAGGCCCCCCGCTCTGTGGCATGTGGGATCTTCCCGGACCGGGGCACGAACCCGCGTCCCCTGCATCGGCAGGCGGACTCTCAACCACTGCGCCACCAGGGAAGCCCCTAACATTTAGGTCTTTAATCCATTTTGAGTATATTTTTGTGCATGGTGTTAGGGAGTGTTCTAGTTTCATTCTTTTACATGTAGCTCTCCAGTTTTCCCAGCACCACTTATTGAAGAGACTGTCTTTTCCCCATTGTATACTCTTTCCTCCTTTGTCATAAATTAGTTGACAATAGTTGCGTGCGTTTACCTCTGGGCTTTCTGTCCTGTTCCATTGATCTATATTTCTATTTTTCTGCCAGTACCATACTGTCTTGATTACTGTAGTTTTGTAATATTGTCTGAAGTCAGGAGCCTGATTCCTCCAGCTCCATTTTGCTTTCTCAAGATTGCTTTGACTATTGGGGTCTTTTGTGTTTCCATAAAAATTGTGAAATTTTTTGTTCTAATTCTGTGAAAAATGTCATTGGTAGTTTGAGGGATTGCATTGAATCTGTAGATTGCTTTTGGTAGTACACATATATTCACAGTGTTGATTCCTCCAATCCAATCTCTCCATCTGTTTGTATCATTTTTAATTTCTTTCATCAGTGTCTTATACTCTTCTGCATACAGGTCTTTTGTCTCCTTTGGTAGGTTTATTCTTAGGTATTTTATTCTTTTTGTTGCAATGATAAGTGAGAGTGTCTCAATAATTTCTCTTTCAGATTTTTCATCATTAGTGTATAGGAATGCAAGAGATTTTTGTGCATTAATTTTGTATCCTACTACTTAACCAAATTCAGATTAGTTCTAGTAGTTTTCTGGTAGAGTCTTTAGGATTCTCTATGTATAATATCATATCATCTGCAAACAGGGACAGGTTTATTTCTTTTCCGATTTGGATTCCTTTCATTTCTTTTACTTCTCTGATTGATGTGGCTAAAAATTCCAAAATTATGTTGAGTAATAATAGTGAGAATGGGCAACCTTGACTTGTTCCTGATCTTAGTGAAAATGGTTTCAGTTTTTCACCATTGAGAAGGATGTTGGCTGTGGGTTTGTCATATATGGCCTTAATTATGTTGAATCGAGTTCTCTCTATGCCTACTTTCTGGAGGGTTTTTATCGTAAATAGGTGCTAAATTTTGTTGAAAGCTTTCTCTGCATCTATTGAGATGATCATATGGCTTTTATCCTTCAAGCTGTTAATATAGCGTATCACATTGATTGATTTGTGTATATAGAAGAATGCTTGCATTCCTGGGATAAACCCCACTTGATCATGGTGTATGGTCCTTTAAGTGTCCTGTTGGATTCTGTTTGCTAGTATTTGTTGAGGATATTTGCTTCTATGTTTTTCAGTGATATTAGTCTGTAGTTTTCTTTCTTTGTGACTTCTTTGGTTTTGGGATCAGCGTGATGTTGGCTTCATAGAAGGCATTTGGGAATGTTCCTCCCTCAGCTATATTTTGTAAGAGTTTGAGAAGGATAGGTGTTAGCTCTTCTCTAAATGTTTGACAGAATTCTCCTGTGGATCCATCTTGTCCTGAGCTATTGTATGTTGGAAGATTTTTAATTGCAGTCTCAATTTCAGTGCTTGAGATTGGTCTGTTTATATTTTCTACTTCTTCCTGGTTCAGTCTCTGAAGGTTATGTTTTTCTAAAATCTGTCCATTTCTTCCAGGTTGTCCATTTTATTGGCATAGAGTTTCTTGCAGTAATCTCTCATGATACTTTGTATATCTGCAGTGTCAGTTGTAACTTCTCCTTTTTCATTTCTAATTCTATTGATTTGAGTCTTCTCCCTTTTTTTCTTGATGAGTCTGGCTAATGTTTTATCAATTTTGTATACCTTCTCAAAGAACCAGCTTTTAGTTTTATTGATATTTGCTATCGTTTCCTTCATTTCATTTTCATTTATTTCTGATCTGATCTTTTTTATTTCTTTCCTTCTGCAAAATTTGGGGGGTTTTGTTCTTCTTTCTCTAATTGCTTTAGGTGTAAGGTTAGATTGTTTATTTGAGATGTTTTTTTTGTTTCTTGAGGTAGGATTATATTGCTATAAACTTCCCTCTTAGAACTGCTTCTGCTGCACCACATAGGTTTTGGGTCATTGTGTTCTCATTGTCATTTGTTCTAGGTATTTTTTGATTTCCTCTTTGATTTCTTCAGTGATCTCTTGGTTATTAAGTAGTGTATTGTTTAGCCTCCATGTGTTTGTATTTTTTACAGATTTTTCCCTATAATTAATATCTAGTCTCATTGCATTGTGGTAGGAAAAGGTACCTGATACAGTTTCAATTTTCTTAAATTTACCAAGACTTGATTTGTGACCCAAGATATAATCTATCCTGGAGAATGTTCCATGAGAACCTGGGAAGAAAGTGTATTCTGCTGTTTTTGGATGGAATGTCCTGTAAATATCAATTAAGTCCATCTTGTTTAATGTATCATTTAAAGCTTTTGTTTCCTTATTTATTTTCATTTTGGATGATCTGTCTATTGGTGAAAGTTGGGTGTTAAAGTCCCCTGATATGATTGTGTTACTGTTGATATACCATTTTATGGCTCTTAGCATTTGCCATATATATGGAGGTGCTCCTATGTTGGGTGCATAAATAATTACAGTTGTTATATCTTCTTCTTGGATTGATCCCTTGATCATTATGTAGTGCCCTTCTTTGTCTCTTGTAATAATCTTTATTTTAAAGTCTATTTTGTCTGATATGAGAATTGCTACTCCAGCTTTCTTTTGATTTCTGTTTGCATGGAATATCTTTCTCCATCCCCTCACTTTCAGTCTGTATGTGTCCCTAGGTCTGAAGTGGGTCTCTTGTCGACAGCATATATACAGGTCTTGTTTTTGTATCCATTTAGCCAGTCTATGTATTTTGGTTGGAACATTTAATCCATTTACATTTAAGGTAGTTATCAATATATATGTTCCTATTACCATTTATTTAACTGTTTTGGGTTTGTTATTGTAGGTCTTTTCCTTCTCTTCTATTTCCTGCCTAGAGAAGTTCCTTTAGCATTTGTTATAAAGCTGGTTTAGTGGTGCTGAATTCTCTTAGCTTTTGCTTGTCTGTAAGTATTTTAATTTATCCGTCGAATCTGAACAAGATCCTTGCTGGGTAAAATAATCTTGGTTGTGTTTTTTTCCCTTTCATCACTTTAAATATGTCTTGCCACTCCCTTCTGGCTTGCAGAGTTTCTGCTGAAAGATCAGCTGTTATCCTTATGGGGATTCCCTTGTATGTTATTTGTTCTTTTTCCCTTGCTGCTTTTAATATTTTTTCCTTGTATTTAATTTTTGATAGTTTGATTAATATGTGTCTTGGCGTGTTTCTCTTTGGATTTATCCTGTATGGGACTCTTTGTGCTTCCTGGACTTGATTTAGTATTTCCTTTCCCATATTAGGGAAGTTTTCAACTATAATCTCTTCAAATATTTTCTCAGTCCCTTTCTCTTTTTCTTCTTCTTGTGCGAGCCCTATAATTCGAATGTTGTTGTGTTTAATGTTCTCCTAGAGGTCTCTGAGATTGTCCACAATTCTTTTTGTTCTTTTTTTCTTTATTCTGCTATGCAGTAATTATATCCATTATTTTATCTTCTATGTCACTTCTCCATTCTTCTGCCTCAGTTATTCTGCTGTTGATTCCTTCTAGAGAATTTTTAAGTTCACTTATTGTTTTGTTCATCATTGTTTGTTTGCTATTTAGTTCTTCTAAGTGTTTGTTAAATGTTTCTTGTATTTTCTCAATTCTATTTCCAAGATTTTGGCTCATGCTTACTATCATTGCTCTGAATTTTTTTTTTTACGTAGATTGCCTATTTCCTCTTCATTTGTTTGGTCACATGGGCTTTTACCTTGCTCCTTCATCTGCTGTGTGTTTCTCTGTCTTATCATTTTGTTTATTTTACTAAGTTTGGGGTCTCCTTTTCACAGGTGCAGGGTCATGTTTCCTGTTGTTTTTGATGTCTGCCACCAGTGGCTAAGGTTGTTTCCGTGGGTTATGTAAGCTTCCTTGTGGAGGGGACTAGTGCCTGTGTTCTGATTGTTGAGGCTGGATCTTGTCTTTCTGGTGGGCTAGACCACATCCGGTGGTGTGTTTTGGGGTGTCTGTGACCTTAGTATGATTTTAGGCAGCCTCTCTGCTAATGGGTGGCATCGTGTTTCTGTCTTGCTAGGTGTCCAGCACTGTAGTTTGCTGGTTGTTGAGTGGAGCTGTGTCTTAGCATTGAGATGGAGATCTCTGGGGGAGATTTCACTGTGTGATATTACGTGGAGCTGGAGGACTCTGCTGGACCAATATCCTGAACTCAGCTCTCCCACTGCAGAGACACAGGCCTGACACACAGCTGGAGCACCAAGACCATGTCAGCGACTCAGCTCAGAAGAAAAGTGAGAAAATAAGAAAGAAAGAAGAAAAAATAAAATAAAATAAAGTAATAAAAATAAAATATAATTAATAAAAATAAAAAATATTAATTAAAAAAAGAAAGAAAGAAAGAAGAGAACAAGCAAACCAAAAAACAAATCCACCAATGATAACAAGCACTAAATCTATATGAAAAAAAAAGAAAAAGACTGACAGAACCCTAGGACAAATGGTAAAAGCAATGCTATACAGATTAAATCACACAAAGAAGCATACACATACACACTCACAAAAAGAGAATGTATATATATATATATATATATATATATATATATATATATATATATCATTGCTCCCAAAGTCCACCGCCTCAATTTTGGGATGATTCTTTGTGTATTCAGGTATTGCACAACTTCAGGGTACGTCAAGTTGATTGTGGAGAGTTAATCCTCTGCTCCAGAATCTGATGGGAGAAATTTCCCTTTATATTCTTTCTTTGCACAGCTCTGCTCCTGGGGTTCAGGTTTGGAATTGGCCCCACCTCTGCGTGTAGGTCACCTGAGGGTGTCTGTTCTTCACTCAGACAGGAAAGAGTTAAATGAGCAGCTGATTAGGGTGCTCAGGCTCACTCAGGCCAGGGGGACGGGGGTACAGTATGCAGGGCGAGCCTGTGGAGGCAAAGGCTGGTGTGATGTTGCAACAGCCTGAGTTGTGCCATGTGTTTTCCCAGGAGTTGTCCCTGGATCAGGTCACCCTGGCAGTGGCATGCTGCACAGGCTTCTAGGAGGGGAGATGTGGATAGTGACCTGTGTTTGCACACAGGCTTCTTGGTGGCTGCAGCAGCAGCCTTAGCGTTTCATTCCCGTATCTGGCGTCCACGCTGATAACCGCAGCTCACGTGTATCTCTGGAGCTCGTTTAGGCAGTGCTCTGAATCCCCTCTCCTTGTGCACGTGGAAACAATGGTCTCTTGCCACTTAGGCAAGTCCAGACGTTTTCCCGGATTCCCTCCTGGCTAGCTGTGGCGCACTAGCCTCCTTCAGGCTGTGTTTATGCAGTCAACCTCAGTCCTATCCCTGGGATCTGACCTCCGAAGCCAGAGCCTCAGCTCCCAGCCCCACCCACACCGGCGGGTGAGCAGACAAGGCTTTTAGGCTGGTTAGTGCTGGTTGGCACTGATCCTCTGTACGAGAATCTCTCTGCTTTGCCCTCCGGACCCCTGTTACTGTGCTCTCCTCCATGGCTCTGAAGCTTCCCCCATCCCCGAGCCCCCGTCTCTGCCAGTGAAGGGTCTTCCTAGTGTGTGGAAACTTTTCCTCCCTCACAGCTCCTTCCCAGTGGTGCAGGTCCCTTCCCTATTCTTTTGTCTCTGCTTTTTCTTTTTTCTTTTGCCTTACCCAGGTACATGGGGAGTTTCTTGCCTTTTGTCTGAATTCTTCTGCCAGCATTCAGTAGGTGTTCTGTAGGAGTTGTTCCACATGTAGATGTATTTCTGATGTATTTGTGGGGAGGAAGGTGATCTCCACATCTTATTCTTCTGCCATCTTGAAGGTCAACTTACAGAGTTTTAAGAAAATATTCTAAAATAAATATTTTTTTTAGTTTTAATTACATTTTTCTTTTTATTCTGTCAGTTTTCAGACTCACTGCCTTATTTGCCAATAGTGCTTATACTTGTTAAAGAAAACTCATTTGATTTTATAGAAATGCTGTTATACAAAGGAAAATGAAAGTCATTATTTCTCTTTTTAAGTTGAGGAAAATGAGGTAGAGAGAAGTTAATTGACTTGTCCAAAGTTGCACATCAAGCTGGTGTCCATATAGGGCTTGGACTTCAAGCCTCTTGATTCTTTGTCTGTGTCACTTTTCTCTCACATGGAGCAGCTCTTGTTTTAGTTTTAGCATGTTTGGAACCTGTATAACAAATATCATTAATACTTTTAAAGATAAATGGACAAAGGACAGAAGCAAGATCTTGTCCAAAAAAACCCCTAAAAAACAAAAAGAAATAGCCATTAAATATATGAATAGATGATCAGTTTATACCTTTATTTTCAAATTAAAACAGTAATTGGACTTTGCACCAATCAAATGCATAGATTAAAAAGTGTGTGGAATCCAGTTCACCTATTGACTGACAATTGGAGTGAAAATTGGACAATATGCTAGTCTCTATGAGAATTTGAAATGCCCACACACATTGATCCAAAAATTGTATAGAAATTTACCCTACAGAATTATCTGGATACTTGCAGAAACACACACACACACACACACCACACACACACACACACACACACACACACAGAGCGGAGGGACACAGTAATCTCGAATTGCAGAACTGTTTGACATTGTGAAAAGTTGGAAGCAACATAAATATAGATTAATAAGGGTGTGACTAAGTTGAATACTATGCCTTTGTTAAAAGGAATAAAGCCAATCTTTTGTACTCAAATGGAACTGTATTCAAGATGTATGAAGTGGATAAATAAAATGACAATATATTATAATGGTATAACCCCATTCTTGTAAACAGAAAACACTATGCAAATATATATATATATATATATATATATATATATATATATATATATATATATATATATATATATACTTATTTGTGTGTATTAGGGATAAAACAAGTCAGAAGAAAATATCCTAAACTTTTAACAGTGATTATATGTGGGAAATTGTTTTATGACAAAATGTCTGAATCCCTGGGCTCCTGAATCCAAAATTTTGATGAGGACCATACAAAGAGATACTAGACTTTAGAGATCCTTCACAAAAACGGGAACATACATCTCCAGCGATTCATAACAGCCAGTGGGGAAATCAAACACAGTTCCCCCAAGTTAAGGAGAAGGATGTTTATATAATTGGAAAAGCAAGCCAACCATTCCCCCCTCCACCCTATGAGGCATTTCAAATAACGCATCCTCGTTAGCTCTACTAGTTTTCTGATAAAATCTTTAGGATTCTCTGTGTATAGTATCATGTCATCTGCAAACAGTGACAGCATTACTACTTCTTTTCCAATTTGGATTCCTTTTATTTCCTTTTCTTTTCTGATTGCTGGGGCTAAAACTTCCAAAACTATGCTGAATAAGAGTGGTGAGAGAGGGCAACCTTGTTTTGTTCCTGATCTTAGTGGAAATGGTTTCAGTTTTTCACCATTGCGGACGATGTTGGCTGTGGGTTTGTCATATATGGCCTTTATTATGTTGAGGAAAGTTCCTCTATGCCTACTTTCTGCCGGGTTTTTATCATAAATGGGTGTTGAGTTTTGTCGAAAGATTTCTCTGCATCTATTGAGATGATCATATGTATTTTCTCCTTCAATTTGTTAATATGGGGTATCAAGTTGATTGACTTGCATATATTGAAGAATCCTTGCATTCCAGGAATAAACTCCACTTGATCATGGTGTATGATCCTTTTAATGTGCTGCTGCATTCTGTTTGCTAGTATTTTGTTGAGGATTTTTGCATCTATGTTCATCAGTGATATTAGCCTGTAGTTTTCTTTCTTTGCGACATCTGTGTCTGGTTTTGGTATCAGGGTGATGGTGGCCTCGTAGAATGAGTTTGGGAGTGTTCCTCCCTCTGCTATACTTTGGAAGAGTTTGAGAAGGATAGGTGTTAGCTCTTCTCTAACTGTTTGATAGAATTCGCCTGTGAAGCCATCTGGTCCTGAGCTTTTGTTTGTTGGAAGATTTTTAATCACAGTTTCAATTACAGTGCTTGTGATTGGTCTGTTCATATTTTCTATTTCTTCCTGATTCAGTCTTAGCAGGTTGTGCATTTCTGAGAATTTGTCCATTTCTTCCAGGTTGTCCATTTTATTGGCATAGAGTTGCTTGTAGTAATCTCTCATGATCTTTTGTATTTCTGCAGTGTCAGTTGTTACTTCTCCTTTTTCTTTTTTTTTTTTTTTTTTTTTTTGTTGCTGTACGTGGGCCTCTCCTGTTGTGGCGTCTCCTGTTGCGGAGCACAGGCTCCGGACGCGCAGGCTCAGCGGCCATGGCTTACGGGCCCAGCCGCTCCGCGGCATGTGGGATCTTCCCAGACCGGGGCACGAACACACGTCCCCTGCATCGGCAGGCGGACTCTCAACCACTGCGCCACCAGGGAAGCCCACTTCTCCTTTTTCACTTCTAATTCTATTGATTTGAGTCTTCTCCCTTTTTTTCTTGATGAGTCAGGCTAATGGTTTATCCATTTTGGAAGTAGCAGGATACAAAATTAATGCACAGAAATCTCTGGTGTTCCTATACACTAACGATGAAGAATCTGAAAGTGAAATCAAGAAAACACTCCCATTTACCATTGCAACAAAAAGAATAAAATATCTAGGAATAAACCTACCTAAGGTGACAAAAGACCCGTATGCAGAAAATTATAAGACACTGATTAAAGAAATTAAAGATGATACAAATAGATGGAGAGATATACTATGTTCTTGGATTGGAAGAATCAACATTGTGAAAATGACTCTAGTACCCAAATCATTCTACAGATTCAATTCACTCCCTTTCAAACTACCAATGGCATTTTTCACAGAACTAGAACAAAAAATTTTACAATTTGTATGGAAACACAAAAGACCCCAAATAGCCAAAGCAATCTTGAGAACGAAAAACGGAGCTGGAGGAATCAGGCTCCCTGACTTCAGACTACTACAAAGCTACAGTAATCAAGACAGAATGGTACTGGCACAAAAACAGAAATATATATCAATAGAACAGGATAGAAACCCAGAGATAAACCCATGCACATATAGTCAACTTATCTTTCATAAAGGAGACAGGGATGTACAGGGGAGAAAGGACAGCCTCTTCAATAAGTGGTGCTGGGAAAACTGGACAGGTACATGTAAAAGTATGAGATTAGAACACTCCCTAACACCATACACAAAAATAAGCTCAAAATGGATTAAAGACCTAAATGTAAGGCCAGAAACTATCAAATTCTTAGAGGAAAACATAGGCAGAACACTCTATGACATAAGTCATAGCAAGATCCTTTTTGACCCACCTCCTAGAGAAAGGGAAATAAAAACAAAAATAAACACATGGGACCTAATGAAACTTAAAAGCTTTTGCACAGCAAAGGAAACCATAAACAAGACCAAAAGACAACCCTCAGAATGGGAGAACATATTTGCAAATGAAGCAACTGACAAAGGATTAATCTCCAAAATTTACAAGCAGCACATGCAGCTCAATAACAGAAAAACAAACAACCCTATCCAAAAATGGGCAGAAGACCTAAATAGACATTTCTCCAAAGAAGACATACAGATTTCCAACAAAGATATGAAAGAATGGTCAACATCATTAATCATTAGAGAAATGCAAATCAAAACTACAATGAGATATCATCTCACACCGGCAGAATGGCCATCATCAAAAAATCTAGAAACAATAAATGCTGGAGAGGGTGTGGAGAAAAGGGAACACTCTTGCACTGCTGGTGGCAATGTGAATTGGTACAACCACTTTGGAGAACAATATGGGGGTTCCTTAAATAACTACAAATAGGACTACCATATGACCCAGCAATCCCACTACTGGGCATATACCCTGACGAAACCGTAATTCAAAAAGAGTCGTGTACCAAAATGTTCATTGCAACTCTCTTTGCAATAGCCAAGAGATGGAAACAACCTAACTGTCCAACATTGGATGAATGGATAAAGAAGATGTGGCACATATATACAATGGAATATTACTCACCATAAAAAGAAATGAAATTGAGTTATTTTTAGTGAGGTGGATGGCCCTAGCGTCTGTCATACAGAGTGAAGTAAGTCAGAAAGAGAAAGACAAATACCGTATGCTAACACATATATATGGAATCTAAGGGGAAAAAAATGTCATGAAGAACCTAGGGGTAAGACAGGAATAAAGACACAGACCTACTAGCGCATGGACTTGAGGATATGGGGAGGGGGAAGGGTAAGCTGTGACAAACTAAGAGAGTGGCATGGACATATATACACTACCAAACATAAAATAGATGGATTGTGGGAAGCAGCCGCATAGCACAGGGAGATTAGCTAGGTGCTTTGTGACCACCTAGAGGGGTGGGATAGGGTGGGTGGGAGGGAGGGAGATGCAAGAGGGAAGAGATATGGGAACATATGTATATGTATAACTGATTCACTTTGTTATATAGCAGAAACTAACACACAATGGTAAAGCAATTTTACTCCAAAAAGATGTTAAAAAAATTAAGAAAAATTAAAAAAATAAAAGAAATAGCCACTAAAAAAAATTAAAAAATAACACATCCTGGGTCGCTTCATAAATGACCAGCTTTAACATGATAAATTCAATATAAATATCAATCAGCATTTGGACAGCACTTGGCATATGCATACACTATTGCATTCAGTTTCCCAAGAACTTTGTCAAGAAAGCAGGACAACTATTGTTATCTACATTTTGCATGTGAGAAAACTGAGACTCCAAGTGGGCAAGCAACTTGTCCCAATGTCACACAGCTAGTTCAGTGGTAAAATCAGTACTAGAATTCAAGACTCTGAACATCATACTCCATGCTTTCTTTGCTATTCATCTCTGGGTCAGTGAAACCACTAAGTTATTAGTTGTCATGTCTTCCTTCAAGGTATGAAGGGAGGTCCATTAGCAGAACTGGAGAGAAAGAACAGGCCCATTTTTTTTATAGTTTTTAAATAATCACCTTCATCTTCCCTCCTAATCTTCAATCCCAGTTAAGAATTATGTATTGACAGATACACTGGGTTAGGAGAGGCCACTAACCCTCTGAGTTACCTAAGACAAGTTTCTTTTCATCAGTAAGACTCAGTTTCCTATACAATTGGGGGTTTTCTGGTTTGAACATTCATATTCTCTGGAATTCCTTTCAATCCACGTATAAGAGAGTAGACTAAATTATTCTGCTGTTCCAGGTCTGACATTCTGTTCTTCTATGAAACCTGCCGTTTATTATTAATAAGTAATAGTTATTACATGTTTACCATGTGCCAGGCATTGTACTCAACACTTTACATTTACCATTTCATTTCATTATCACAACAAATCTATGAAGTAGGTGTTATATGATTCTCATTTGACTCATGAGCATACTGAAACACAGAGATCAAATGACTTGCTCAAGTTTACACAGTTAGGAAGTGGCAGAGACAAGTTACGAATCCAGGTATTTTGACTCAAGAGCCCATGGTTTGAACCACTGGGTCCACTAGAAGGGACCATTTCTTCTATTCCAGTCATTTGCCAGAGAAATTATAGGAGATATCTTGATCAGACAGGACAGTCTGGTCCCATTTTCTATGTCTGAAGGGCCTTTTCTGAATCATAATTTTGAAATCAATATCAGTTGATCTATTTCACATGGAATTAATATTTCTGTAAATCCCTATGAGACAAATCCTTCATAGAGAAACTTCTCTGGAAGCACAGACATAATGTCAAGAAATTAAGATGGAAACTGAATTCCATGCCCCAAGCCAACCTTTAGCAACATTGATGTAGGGAAGTTTTGACAGTGGCCTTGTCTTTTCTACTGGTGTTTCTTCCTATCCTCATAGACAGAACCCACCATGTGCAGTTTGCAGGTTATTCACTACACAAGGGGGCCTGATGGAGGGCATGAGTGAGGGCTGAAAACCAGCCCCTATTCCTCTTGTCCTATGTACCTTGGTTTCAAGCTGCAACTCCCCAAAGGAAGGGCAGCTTTTGCTAATTTGTAGAAAGGCATAGTTCCCTCTCCAACTACTCACTTGCAGAGCTGGAACTGTTAGGGTTATGAGCGGTCGAGGAGAGTGTGAGAATGGCTTTTGCTAATTCACAAAATTTTGCTGCATGAAGCAGCAGCTGCCCTGCTGATAGATCATTACAGATAATTCTCAGAGCTTTTACAGACTTGTTACACTATCTCACAACTCAGGGTACTGCTCTCTTCTGGGAGACAACTTGCTAATCTGAGAAATTAATTCCTACTACCAGTGTTAAATAGATTGACAAGGAGAATAGTCCTCATTCACAGTGAAATGAACATTGGTTAGAAGTACTCGAAATACAAGTGATATGAGGACACTGTAAAAGAGGATGTAATTACTTTAAATGAGTTCAAGGCTCCTAAATCAGAAAAATCACATACCAAGTATTGTGAGAAAGGTTAAACCACTGGGTATTAAACAGCACTGGAGGATTGCAGTGAAGCTTGAAAGCTGAAGGTAGTTTAACAGGGTAAGCATTACCAGAAAGGGGAAGAGGGTGCTTTTGATAAACCACAAATGAACTTCTTGAAATCAGGTGAGATTCAAACAATGACTTGTTTAAGGAATGATCCTTGATGACTTATAAAAAGTATATACTTGAAGCCAACATGCATTCACTGAAAACAAGTGATGACAAATCAACTTTGTTTTTGTTTGTGTTGTTAACAAGGTATCCATGCAAGAGAATAGAGTGTGAGACTTCAGTAAGCTCTCTCATTCTAATCTTTTTTAGATAGAGGCCATAGGGGATTACTGATAGGGTTCACAACTGATTCAGGGCCAACTCTGAAAGGGGATGAGTAACTAACTAACAGGCTGACATAAACCTGATTAAAAAGCCTTGGCCTTGGCCCATTCACTGATTTATCAATGGTCTAAATGAAAATTGAGAAGATATACTGGTATAATTTGCAGTTATGGATATGGGAAGAGGAAGCAAATGACCCGGACTTTTTTTAGAATGGCCCTGATTTCATATATTGTGTCCCCAGACACCACCAAAATGGTCAAAATGTCCCAGAAATTCCAAAATTTTGGCAACCAAAATATACCCACCAGACTTCCTTCTACAACTGGACACAGCACAAAATCCCTCTGCCACACTGTGCCAGTTCAGTATTAGGAAAATATCGTTATTCATAAGGAAAATGATTATGTCACCAGTTATATGGAAGGACAAAAGCAGAGGAGCAAGAGCGCCAGCAAGAAAACTGACTTGGGTAGCAGTGATGGGGCAATGTTAGCTGGAAGGAAAGCTATTTGTATTGAATTATCTCTTTAGAGAAGTTATTACTTTGGTTTCTCTAGTTTCCCACCCTTTCTAGGTTGCAAAATCAGAGCTTACTTAGTAATCTTGGACATCTTACTTACACTTAAGGACTTTCTTTTAGTGATTGAGGCAGATGTTGAGAAATAAAGCAAGGAAGACGTCAGGTGTTTGGTGCTGGTTGGAGTTGAAAAGGGTGATCCAAGTTATCCTCTGAGACTATGGAGAAATATGGAATGAACATGGGCTTAATGGGTCAGAGAGAACATATTTCACATCTCAATTTTGCCATTTATTTAGCTATGCCATCTTGAGCAAGTTATTTAACCTCTCTAAGCCTTGATTTCATAATCTGAAAAAGAATAATTAGTGTAAAGTGATAAACCTCATCTCACAGGGCTGCTGGATATTGATAATGCATGTAAAGTGTATAACATGGTATCTATCACATATTAATAACACAGCAACAGAACTCCTCATCTCTTTTCCTTATGAATTTTCTTCTCCATCACAGTTCTCTTTCCTCAGTGAATGGCCTCATCGTTTACCTAGTTACTCAAAACCAAAGACTTGGATATCATCCTTAATTCCTCTATCTATCTCATCACTCCCTCTATCACTGATAAACACACACACACACACACACACACACACACACACACACACACACTAAATTACTTAGTTCTTAAGCTCTTTATGCCATTTCTACCTCTTGAATATTTCTCAGATCTCTCCAGGCCTCTTCATTCCAATTGATATATCCTTAGTCCCAGTCACCATCATCTTTCACCTGTATATTGCCACTGCCTCTTAAATGGTATCTTTATTTCTAGTTTTCTCCTACTCTCTTTTTATTTCAAACATCAGTAGCACAGGGAACTCTACTCAATGCTCAGTGATGACCTAAATGGGAAAGAAATCTAAAAAAGAGTGGATATATGTATATGTTTAACTGATTCACTTTGCTGTACAGCAGAAACTAACACAGCACTGTAAAGCAACTTTACTCCAATAAAAATTAATTAAAAAGTGATTTTCCCAATATGCAAAGTTTCGCTAACCCACTTAAAACATGTCAATGGCCTCCCATTTTCTTTATGACAAAGACCAGTCTCTTTAAACCAGCTCTCAAGGACCTGGCATCACAAACTCCTACTGTTCTTTCAGATGTGTCAACTTTAACATCCCTTCTGAGAAGTCTTCCTTGAGGCACGTCTTAGTTTAATTGTCACATCGTCAGGAAACCTTTCTTGAATCCCCAAACTAGATTGCCCCTTCTCTTTGTTATATGCTATGTGTTTCCAAGGATCCCACTATTTCTTCTTTTCTGCACTTGATGCACAAATACTTATATATCACTTGCTGTTCTCCAGGAACTAAGCACTTTAGATTATTGTCCAATGCAATTCTCATAACAATCCTATGAAGTGGGTCCTACTTTTATTCCCACTTTTCAGATGATGAAACTGAAGTACAGAGAAGTTATTTACACAAGGCCATACATCTGGTAAGTTGTAGAGCTGGGGATTTGAAGCCAGCTGGTCTGGTCCCAGAATCCATGCTTTTATATCACTATATTATGTTGTCCCTCACTTTTACTAAATTACTTAATAGCTTATAATTATGTAATTATACTAGACTATAAGCTCAAGGTCTGTGTGATTTACCACTGTATCTCTCAATGTGGATGCCAGAGACATAATTAGCATTCAATAATTGGTCATTAGATAAATTGGTCAATATTTATTGAATGAATATTGAGGGAATAAATAGTGCCTATTATCATCATAATCAAATCTGCCCTCAATGGGCTTCCCTGGTGGCGCAGTGGTTGAGAGTCCGCCTGCCAATGCAGGGGATGCGGGTTTGTGCCCCGGTCCGGGAAGATCCCACATGCCATGGAGCGGCTGGGCCTGTGAGCCATGGCTGCTGAGCCTGCACGTCCGGAGCCTGTGCTCCGCAACGGGAGAGGCCACAGCACAGAGAGGCCTGCGTACAGCAAAAAAAAAAAAAAAAAAAAAAAAAAAAAAAATCTGCCCTCAAACATCATCCGCTTTGTGAAGCTTTCTCTGATCTCACAACTCACCCTGGACATGTTTAGTGATTCCTACCTCTGTGCTCTCAAATTTATTATGTATAATTAGTCTTACCCAAGAGCATGGGAAGCCTTTGAAAGCAGCAGATATTTAGTTCATTTTTGGATCTCTAATATCCATATCAAGAATGGCTGGTATAGAGTAGGTACTTGATTAATATTAAGGAATAAGAAAAAGAAAAGAATGTAGGCATCTAAGTAGATGATATATGACAGACAGATAAATAGATAATAGACAGACAGATATTACATAACCAAGTGAGAATCCAAAAATAAGTTTAAATCTAATAAGATGAAATTTAATTAGAATAACTGTATAAGGTGAATGCCTTGTTAATCAACATTGTGCTATTGCCAGCAAATGTAATGTGATGTTAGGCCATTTCAACAGATACAGTTTCCAGAAAGAGAGAGCTGACAGCTACATCTTATGTGATAATCTGCCCATACCAACATTACATGCTTAGTTCTGGGCCACCCCCTCTAAGAAGGAAGTTGCATGATTGGGAGGGTGGCTATGGCTACAGTTCTTCATAAAGATAAACTTATTTTTGGAAACAAATGACCATTCCCTCATGTGTTACTTTTACAAGTTAAGGTTTTCATATCCTTTCCTTTTCTGTATAATAGCAATAATAATAGCACTCCCCCATAGAGGTGCTGTGAGGACTAAATGAGATAATACTTGTAGATCACTTTTCCCCATGTCTGGCTGTCTGACTCTAAAGTTATTAGCCACTACCCTGTGTAACGCAGACACATCATAGTATTTGATTGTCACATCACATTCAATTGTCGCAGCACACCTGTGAAATGCGTCTTATTATGGTCATTTTACTGATGATAAAACTGAGGATCAAAAAGCACAAGGGGGGCTTCCTTGGTGGCACAGTGGTTGAGGGTCCGCCTGCCAATGCAGGGGACGTGGGTTCATGCCCCGGTCCAGGAAGATCCCACATGCTGTGGAGCGGCTGGGCCCGTGAGCCATGGCCGCTGAGCCTGCGCGTCCAGAGCCTGTGCTCCATAACGCGAGAGGCCACAACAGTGAGAGGCCCACGTACCGCCAAAAAAAAAAAAAAAAAAAAAGCACAAAGGTTCTCTGGTAAGTGGCATTAAGTGACAGCTCTGGAATTCAAACCCAATTCCAGAGCCCATGGACTTTCCACTAAACCACACTATCACCCTGGCAGATATATAAATTGTCATTTAGAAATCCATTATGAAGGAGATAGAGAACACGTGCACCTATCCTTCATCCTTCAAATGAAAAAAATAATAATTACAGCTCTTTCAAGAATCACTACCTTTCATGAGTGAACAACATATCTATTAAGCAACTAGGAAGTCTCTTGTTTTGAGCATATGGGAAGATTACCTTTTGGTCTCTGGCCACAGGTATTCACAGAGCACTTTTTCAACAGTTAAACTGCTCTAGGCCTTTGCTCCAAGAATCACACACACATACACACACACACACACACACACACTTACACACACATATAAGCCCTTTCACCTTCCCCTCATTGGAACTGCTGTTTCTCTACAGGCCACAACTTAAGTTTTGGAAATGTAAATCAATCTTGAGGAATCCTAGGGCTAAAGGAGCTTTCCCACTGATTAAATGTTATTCAAGTCACTGCTAGCCCACACCCTTTAACATATAATAGGGTTGATGTTAGCTCCATAAGTACTAGAGACTTCATTTATCCACTGTTTATTTATTCAACAAATATTAATAATAATAGTTAATACAGATGGCGCCTACTATGTTCCACATACCATTCTATGGACTTTGAACCTATTAACTCATTTATTTCATATAACAACCCTATGGCACAGGTACTATTATTATCCTCTTTTAAAGATTAAAAAAAAATACTTAGGCATAAGAGAGGTTATGTAACTCATGTAAGGTCACACAGCTAAAAACTGATAGAGTTAGGATTAAAACACAGGCTGTCTGGCTTTAATGCATGGAACTACTGTCTCTGTAAACTTCCCTAAATATGTACCAGGCACTGGAATAATTTGAGTGTTCAGTAGACTCCAAAATAAATATTGAGCACCCAATATGTGCTTCACACAGTGCTAATCACTACATTAAGGATAAAAGAAACATTAGACACTGTCTTTGCCTTCAAAGGTCTTACAGACTATCAGAGGAGAAAAGATTAACACATATAAAGCAACATATAAAGACTCGGTGTCCCTAGAGTACTGGGATTCAGGATAATCCTGACTGCTAATAGCCTGTCCTAACGTCTCTGTAAACCCCTGAAATGTACCAGAAAAGAAAATATTTTATAATCCAAACCATACCACCCAAACCACATATCAACCCTTTCTCCCACATCCAAAGTGGCACAGAACTTTAGTGATACATATATGCTCAAACACATCAATAATCTAATTTCGACTAATTTTGAGATAAATTCACAAATCACTTCGTGGACTGACACAAGTGAGCCTTTCATCAGGAAATATAGTTTAGTGTGGCTATTTGGCCTGAGCGGGCACCAGGAAATACCAAGCACTTTTTAAAAATGATGTTTTTCTTCTACTTCTACTTGGCATTTTGTGTAATTCACATATGCCAGAGCCTGAAATAACAGAAGGATCATGACACACAAGGCAAGACTAGGTATGGGTGTGCAAACTTTACCATAAATTACACCCTGTAGCTGTCAGGAAATTTTGTCAGAAGAGAACCTAATTACAATGTGGAACTGTCTATAAAACTATACATTTAGAATATTTTCTCTTTTAAATGTTTTTAAAACTCAAAGACATTGATGGTATTTATAACTATTGAACTATTCCATATTTTTAGATTTTATCATCAACTATTTCAGGGGTTAGCAACCTACAGGCACTGCCTGTTTTGTACATAAAGCTTCATGGAACACCGTCACACTCATTTTTTATATATTGTCTATGTCTGTTTCTGTGCTGCATTGGCAGTGTTGAGTAGTTGAAACAGAGACTGAATAGGCCACAAAGCCTAAAATATTCGTTATTGAGCCCTTTACAGAAAAAGTTTGCCAACTCCTGGACTATTTCATTGAAAGTGTTAATATAAATCTAATAGTAACAGGGGTTCAAGGTAGAGAAAGCATTGAAAACTTATCAGGAAATGTATATATATACTGACAGCTCATTTTTTATTAAAGAAATGTCTTTGAAGATTAAATCCTAGAATACTGAACTGGGCAAAACTTTCAAAAGGTGTCCTTAGATATTCAATTTTATTTTTAATATTATTGTACTCTTAGTAGGAAAAAAGCCTCAAAGACTTTAACACAGTTAATTAAATCAGTCTGAGTTCTCTGATTCTTGGCGGTGTTCACACACACACTGTTACAGAATTATTCACGTACATGTGAATTTTATGATCTGCTTTCTTCATTTAACATTAGGATATCAGTGCTTAGAGGTACTTAGAGATTCTCTAGTTCAACCCAACCCCACCCCCACTCTAATGTTACAATGGGGACAGTGAGGCTCAGAGAGGGGAAGGACTTGTGCAAGACCTAACAGTGACAGGCTGAAGTGAACTACATATTTTCACTGCTGTTGCCTCAACTCTGTTTTATACACACATTCTTATATACTGACGTATCATTTGCATTTAGACGTTAATGGAATTTCTTGCTTAACCATTCTCTTACTTTTGTAACACACTTGGTTTCCAGATGAGCAACAAAGACAGAGAAAGGCAAAGTATCCTGCCTAAGATCTCATGATGAATTAGAGGCAGAGTTGGGACTACTTGCATACTGCTCTTGTCTGCGGAGAATGACAAAAGGTGACATTTGGTCCAAGCCTGCTGAGAAGAAGCTAGTGGTACTCTGAGACCCATCAGATTCACAAGGGAATGTCCATTTTTCACTTGATGTTAAGAAACTATAGATTGTACTACTCAACCTGGCTTCTTGCCTCCTTGTGGGTATAGTAGCCAGGAACAGGTGATTCTCAGGCAGCTTCTCCTGACATGCTTGAGCAAAACAAGCAAAAGGAAGGCCTGATGAAAATAGGAATTATGAGATGGTACAAGATTACTTCTGCTTCATGTTTTCCCTAAAGCCAGGGATCCAGACAGTAAGAGAGAAAAAACTGGGTACTTGCAGAGTTTCTGACATATTGGCTTTGGGACCTCGAGTAGGTCTGACCTTTCACTTTGTGCTCTTTTCAATCTGAATTGCCCAATGTCTCTATTTCTGTCTCTCTCTCTCTCTCTCTCTCTCTCTCTCTCTCTCTCTCTCTCTCTCACACACACACACACACACACACACACACACAATCTGTGCTTTCCAGAAGAGCCTGCTCTTTCCACAGTCCCCACTTGCCCCATCTCCCCCTGGATAAACTCGACCATTTTTCAATGTCATAGAGTCAGCTTGCACGCTCCTGCTCAAGAAACCTTTCAAGATCCCTGCAGCAGAAAATAAGTCCTACCTCCTGTGAAGCCTCATATCTCTTTCTTGTATAATTCTTTAACTTTAGCCCCTGTATTTTTTTTTTTTTTTTTTTTTTGCGGTACGTAGGCCTCTCACTGTTGTGGCCTCTCCTGTTGTGGAGCACAGGCTCCGGACGTGCAAGCTCAGCGGCCATGGCTCATGGGCCCAGCCGCTCCGCGGCATGCGGGATCTTCCCATACTGAGGCACGAACCCGTGTCCCCTGCATTGGCAGGCGGACTCTCAACCACTGCGCCACCAGGGAAGCCCCTAGCCCCTGTATTTTTAAGATAGTATCTTGTACAACTAGGTATAAATATTTATTGAAAAAATTAATGATAGTATTTGATCTTTATAAAAAGTAATGTCATAGGCAGAACAAGGGTCATCACTCCCATCTGATCGATAATAAATTTGAGGTTTTGAGAGGTGAAAAGCCACATTGTTACTATGGGGCAGAGACCAGACACAAGCCTAGTCTTCTATTTTTCCTTATTGCTCTATCTGGAAGATGAACAGAAATAAGGTTTTTCTCTTCAGCGTAACCTTTGTCAAGATTATCCCAGAACCCTGAACACACACTGGATCTCTTAAAATGTTGGAAATATGGCTTGGAACCCAAACAGAAAAGCCTGGGTGTGGACTCAGGGATTTTTCAAACCAGGTTGTGTTTTCTCTGGATTATTTTCTACAGCCAGTATCAGGGTTGCATGGCCTGAAAAGACTCTCAAGGTTATCTAGGGCACATTTGTAAATAGAAAAACCATAAATTAAGACTGATAAAAACTGAAAGTTGTGAAAGTGCTGGCTGACTCTCTTCCCCTTTCCCTATAAGTGGACTAAAGCCTATATACTATACTTCAAGAGAAAAATACCTTCAAACTTCCACAGGAATTAATTGTGTCTCACTCCAAGACTCTCATGCTGCTGCTTTGTTGCCCTAGGAAATAAGCCAAGCAGCACTAGTTTAATTGTCAAGTTTAGAATGAACATTCTCTGATGAAGAACTATCAACCACTGAGAAGCCTGGTGGTCAGGAACTAAAAGCTATGCAATTGGCTTTCCCGGGTCCTGTTTTGCCTGAGGCCTGTTTAGAGTCTGAGCTGCATACTTGACAAAAACTAATTTTTGCAGCTGTCAGAAGCCAGGACAGCTGTGAAAAGAGTGAGTTGGATTGGGTTCTGCCTCCTGTACCACTCCAAAGCTCTGCCAACACCAGTTTCTAGAACCATTCCCACAAATGAAACTACAAAGTGTAAAGAGTCATGTGTGCTTTTCACAGGCCTGGCAGAGCCTAGAAGCTTGACACTTAGGTACTTCTTGTTTCAACATGTACCCTGAGTAGATTCAAAATAGGAATGGCTAGAGGTTAAATATGAGGCACTGGGGTAGATTTTTTTACAGATCCTCATTTCTGGCCATAACTTCCCTAAATTGTATCTAAATTGAAATTACCAACACCTGTTCTCTAGGCAGCATGCAATTTGGGAGAGATTTGCAGTGTTCTTAGACATGTCTTTTAAAGTTTCATAATACCAGTTCCTATATTTCCCATGCTAGATGGGCTCAGAACTGGCAGTGTATGTTTTCAGAAACGCAGACATGCAAAAGGGGGGATGTGAAGCTGCCAGGACTGGCAGAAGTCCAGTACCATATAAAAATGTGGGACCCTTTTCTAAAATTATTAAATTTTCATGATGGGGACTACAGATCATTAAGCCAATCCTAGGTCCTTCTAAATACGGGGCTCTTTGTGACTGCACAGTTCGCACACTCATGAAGCCATCCTTGCTCCCTGTTTACAGAGACCAGAACATGATTCTTGAATTCAAGCTGACCCTTGACAGAAAACCTGATAGGTATAATGGTTATTAAACTATCGTCCCCTATGTTATGATTACATAGTGGAATGCTGCAGGAAGACAAAATAAAAGTCTCCTAATGATGCCAAAGAACCATTTGAAGACTTTACTAATTGAGATGGTGACTTACTAGACACAGAGGAATTGATTAAATGACCTTTTATCAATCTTTTAAAATGATACCATTTCTGTAACCCTCATTGACTTTCCCTGGCAAAGACCAGAATCTCTTTTGAGCATAAGTAACAGCCCATGTTGGCTTCTTGCCACTTCACATTTATTCACTGGACCAGTGCATGACTGCTCTTCTCATCCCACACAGTTGGGTCAGAGCCTTCACTGGTTAATATTTATAAAAAATACTTTGAAGATGAAATACTTGGTGAGTAGAGGAAACCCTGGAGTTGGAATAGAACAGAGAGTTTTGGGGTCTGGGCCTCCTCTCAGAACTGCCACTACCGCACATTGTGATCTTTGACAGATTTGTTGTAGCTGAGTGGCTGTACTTTCCTTTGGGTGAAATAGCAAAAGCCAAATAAAGAGACCATAACATCTGATGGGGTTTTTCCCAGCTTCAATACTGAATGCCTGAGTTGCTTTAGAAGAGAAGTGTTGGCCGTTTTGTCTCTCTGGCCTTTAGTACCTCCTCCCTCCCTTCCCCACACACACACCATACTTTGAAGATGGTTCTTAGTGGGGAAGTACTTCATATTATTAAGCGAAGTATGCTCAGCAATACCTTGTCTGTGGGCTGGCATTTAATCTTTGTCTACACACAGAAACTGGTTTGACTGAAACCTGAAAAAAACAGACACAGGTCAAAACTAATAATCACAGTAGTTTTACACATACCTCTGGTTTCTATGGCTAGATGACTGATTTAACTGATTTTGTTAGCATTTTCTATCCTGTTACTCTGGTGCTGTGAAGGCCCTAGCTAGAAGTGGGAGTTGTGGGGAAATAAAGAAGTTGATTCTGAGCTTATTTCCCCCAGAGCTTCTGAGGGGACTTCACCCTCTCCCCTGAAAGGAAGGAGAAAGGAGTCTATGCTTTTAATTCCATGTAAGGTATAACTGTGGACTACTCAGAATGTCCCTCTTTGTAATAGTATCCTGACAGCAGGGAGCTGAAGCAGTGTAAGCCAGATTGGGCTCTGCTTGGGGCTCCAGGCTCAGCCCAAACCTTGGACTGGAAATATCTCCACTCAACCCTATGGCTTGTGTCACCTCCCTGACCTGTCTCCTGGGTGAACTGTAGGCCAGGTTAAACCAGGCCACCTCAATACTTGTGTCATGGGGCAAAGTTGAGGACGCTTTGCTTCTTCAGCTCCTGGCTTTTTAGCTATGTCTGGCTACCTACATACTGTTGAAAATCAGCTGCTAGCCTTACCTTAACCAAAACCAGTTGATGTTCTTAAAATAATCTGATTTCAGAAGCTTCTCAGGCATGGCTTAATGTCCTGTATTGCCTTTGGCCCTTGGCTCTGGGGCATTAGAAAGCTGAATTGATTTCAGAGTCATGGGAACCTAGCTAGGCTACTAAAGGCTTCTAACTGGCTAACTCTCAGTCCAGTTCAACGTGTACTTATGGAGCCAATTGCTCTGTGCCAGGCCAGTACCAAGAACTAAGTGTACAATGTGGACTGAGGCCTAGTCCTTGCCCTTCAGGAGTTCATAGCCTGTTTACAAAGCCAGAGGAGTAAACAGATGATTTCAATATAATGTGATTAATGACAGGCAAGAGATGAGAACCTGATGTCTTGAAGGCACTGAGGAGAAGCACCTAACCCAGGCTAGAGACAACAGGGAAGACTTCTTCCTGTAGGAGAGTTCAACAGGTATGGTTCAAAGGAGTTAGTGAGAAAAAAGTGAGAAATAAACATCAAAAAATGAACAACAATAACAATGGCAAAGGAGTGTCTTAACAGCACTTTATGCTCAGGGAACTCTTAAAAGTCAAGAAAATTAAAATTTAAAGTACAAGGTTTGGAGTGGTAAGAAACGAGAGTAGAGAGGGAGATGGATGGGGAAGTAGTCGTGGGAGTCTTGGATATCACTTTAAGGAGCTTAGCTTATCTAAAGGCAATGGGGAGTCAGTAAGGAGTTTTAAGCAGGGAAGATCTGTCAATTAAAATATCACTTGGAGTGCAGTGAATGTATGAATGAATAAACATGTCTATGTCACAACTTTACCTGAAAATGTGCAATGTTTTCCCAGGAGCCTACAGAAAAAAGCCAGAATTCATTTGCTTGGTTTTCCTCAGGCTTCTTTAACCTAACTTTCTATTCTCAACTCACTCTTTTGTAGCCACATAAAATTTACTCTTCTTACTCATTTAAAGCTCATGCTATTCCTTATTGCTAATTTGTCCCTGTATGCTTCCCTTCTCTGGTGAATTCATAATAATTCTTTGAAAATAAGGGCAATTATCATTTTCTCTGAGAAGTCTTCTCTGACCTCTGTTTACTCTATTCCTCCTCTGTCTTTCCATAGGACCCTGCTCATGCTTTATAGCTTTTATCACAAAATGTTGTAACATCTCTGTTTCCCTGATTATTCCCCACTTGGCATGAGCTGCTTGAAAACAAAGAAGATGCCTTATTTATTTCTACTTTCTCAGCACTTTACATAGTCAGCACTCAATAAATGATGGTTGAAAGAATCTAAAGATCAACAGGTTAAAACAGAAGGTCAGAAACAGACCATTCTAATCATTCTGGCACTGTAGGAGGTTAATTGTGGAGTGTAGCAGAAAAAGCACCAATCACCAAGGTGTAGGGTGTGAGACAGGACTTGAGATTTCACTTCATGTCCTGATTTTGACTTACTGTAGTCATCTTTTCCTATCTCTGTACTGCAGTAGTCCCAAGCTATGTATTAGTCCAACTGATCTCCTAAAAGGTTACCAATCTCTCTCCCAATCCAGATCTAATTCTCTAGGATAATATTATTCATATTATCCACATTCCTATATCCTAGAGGCCTGCAGAGGCTATGGTAATGGGATATATAAAGCACTTGGGTTGAGAAGAAAAAAAAATGTTAAGTCCTATGATAGAGGAATACGGGGAAAGGTATCTAGGAGATACTTTAGAACATCTCATAATGGAAACAGCTTTCTCTCACTTCCTTTCTCTCATATCTAAAGAATGGGGCACAGTAGCATTTAGAGTTGTGTTGAGTTGACTTTGCCTAGTTGCAGTAGCCCATGAAAGCCCATACAAAAGATTCCACAAAGTGAGCCTTGTAAGTTAAATTCCATAGGGTACATACTCATTCATTTGCAGCTTTTTTACATCAAGAGATCTGCTGTCTGATATTCTCCAATCTAAAAAAGATAGTGTTTTCCTGGATTTGGTTGTGAAACCAAAGCCACAGTAGCACAAGCCAGGTAAGGAGAAAAAAAGGAATTAAACATATTAACAGGACCTTTCCTAACTGCCTGGCAGTAAAGGGGAAAAGCTTAACAACATCTACAAAATGATGGCTAATAGGATGTGTCAGTAGTTAATTTGCATATTTTTCATTTAATATGAAAACAGAGCCCAGGTGCTTTTCTGACTCCTTTATCACTACTTCCAAACTTCTATAACCCTGGCCTATTTGTCCTCCCAAAGTTGAACAATGTTGGTTTGGCGGGGCCCAGAGAAGTGAGTGTCAGGGTTCCAGGACACAGTGTGAAGATAAATAATAAGGACAATTTAAAATGATAACATTTGCATAGTGCTTTACTGTTATAATCATTTTTTGCATAAATAATCTTGATTCTTATAATAACTATGTTCTATTGAGCCTCAGGGCTTTTGCACATGCGCTTCTCTTTGGATAGTTCTTCCCACCTATCTTTGCCTAGTTCTACGAATGCTTCAGGTCTCAACTCAATGATTTCTTTAGCAAGGTAACCTTCCTTGACTTCATTGTCTATGTCAAGTCTCTCTGTTACACACTCATGGCACTGGTACCTTTCTTTGTTTCTTATCATAATCGCAAATTTACATGAGTGGGCATGAGCATTTAATTATGACAGCCCTATAATATAAAGTTGTTGTTGAGAAGTGGCTGCCTAGACGGAGACTATATTTATCAGCCCTCCTAACATCTTGGGGAAGGAAAAGGTGCGTACGACCAGTTCTTACTAATGCAATACAAACAGAAGTATGTCATTTCTGGGCCACAGTATTTAAAAAGCAGATGTGCCGTCTTTATCTTCTCTTTGTACTTCTCCTGCCTAGATACAGAGGCTTCTGAGGCCCTAGAGCAGTGGTTTTCAAACTTGACTGTGATGTTAGAATGACCCAGAAACTTTAAAAATTTCTGATACCTCTAGTGCATGTCAAGCCAATTAAATCTCTGTATGTGGACACCCAGGCATTAGTAATTTTTAAGCTCCCTAGGATATTCTAATGGGTAGTCAAAGTTGAGAAAACCTGCCTAGGCATGGCTTTTGGATCCCTAAAACACTGTGTGGAGAAATGTTGTCTGTTGAGCAGGAATATCTGTATTGGGCTGTCATGTGAGCAAGAAATAAGCTTATGTTAAGCCACAGAAATTTGGGGGGTTGGTTTGTCATATCAGCTATTTTACCATAACTAACATACTCCCCACTGTATCTCTAGTGTCTAGAAGAGAGCCAGGTACATATTAGGTGCATAGTTACTATTTATTGAAGAATGGTATTATCTTTCTCACCTTTACAAATGAATCTCAAAGTGGTTAGATAACTTACCCAAGTTTGTACGGCTAGAAAGCAGAAGTTTGAACTTTAGCCCAGGTCTCCTTGATTACAAAATAGGCATTCTTCCCACTATATTATAATGTTCCATTTTGCAGATGAGGACACCATAGGTTTTCAGAAACACAGGCACTAACTTTAATATCCCTTATAGGTGACAATTAGTGGGGTGTGATGGCCTCAGGATTCTGGCAGCTAATGCTGAGGCTATTAGCACCTAATTAGTGGTAAATAAAGGAACAGAAAGACACTGATGGGAGTTGGTAGAAATTGGTAGGTGTTAAGGCCCTTATCTGGATCTTAGGTTGCCTGTTTCAAGATCAAGCCTGAAACCTCAAACTTTTGACAGCTAAGACCAATTTTCATGAGACCAAGAAAACAATGATTAGAATATAGTATTTTGTGGTAGAAAAACAAATACCTTGGCCCTGGACCAAATTAAGATCTGATTAAATGGTCTCATTGACTCCATTTTTCCTGTATCTTCCAACTTTGCCTACCATATCTTCTAAAGACCACCTGCATCATATCACCCCACAGATCAAAAATATCTAATGGCTTCCTGTCCTTTCCCATATCAATTCCACATCACTCTGCCCAAATCACTAAAGACCCAAGACCCTCCATAACCTATCCCTGTCATATCCAGCCAACTTTTTCTCTCAGCCCTCCTCTACATCTCTTTTTCTTTAACGAGAGTGCCCTCTTCACATTTGGTACCACATCTATACCAACTTCAGCATTCCTTCAAACCTTTCTTTATCTTGAAGCCTGCTCTCCACCCCACTCTGCTCATGTCCCACAACTCCCTGAAGTCATTTTATACTACTCTGAACCATCTAGTATTTACCTAGTTGCTATATTTTGTGTATTGGTTTCATCTCCCTGAAGGAGTTTGTCAGCAACTTGGTTGGCAGGACCCCATACCAAGCCTTCTTCATTTATGTAATTGTGATCACTGATTATTTTCTTTACAAAGGTAGTTGGCAAGGCACTCTTGAATACATGATCCCATTTGACAGTCACACTCACCCTGTGAAATACATATTGATTCCCTATTTAACAAAATATTTTTTGAGAATCTGCTACCTGCCAGGCACTATGCAGGGAAGTTATTTCTAGCCTCTTTTTATAGATGAGGAAACTGAAAATTTTGATAAAGAGACTTAGATAAATTCACACAGCTGAAAAATGAAAGCTTAGAGCTCTAATTCATGTTTATCATTCTACATCCAAGGCTTTCTCTATTACATGTTAGACCTCCCTTAGAGTAAGCATTCAATATATCTTAATTGAAATAAAGTAAATTTTATTTTTATACATTTGGGAGAATTCATTGTATATTATTGTGAGCATTAGTAATTTGATCAAGAAATATTTGTTGGGCACCAATTGTTTGCTGGGTAGGAAGGATGTATACATAAAGATTAATAACATCGGTTATGCTCTGTTAAGTTCCAACTGAATGGCAGAAGTTTCCCAGGCCTTATGAAAAGGACAAGAGCATTGTGAGTTAGTGGACCTGGAAGACTTCAAAGGAAATGTGAGCTTTGAGCTGAGCCTTGAAAGATAAGTAAGACTTTAATAGAGAAAGGTGAGAGTATGAGGGAATTTCAAGGAGAGGAAATAATTTGAGCAAAAGCTTCCCAAGGTGTTGCAAAACCAGGTCGGGCATTGCTGGTTTGTGCCAACAGTAAGAAACAAACTTTTGAGCAATATGTGATAAGTGAAAACCTAGCTGGTTTCGAGGATTGAAAGAGGGTGATAAAGAAGTATTAAAGTGGGAGGCCAAAGTTGTGAAATGAGTTACTGAAAGTGACAGAACTTTACAAACTAAATTACAATGCACATGGAAATGATTTAAAGTATTATTGTTATTTTTGTTATTGCTATTCGACTGACTGCACAGTAAGTGGTTTGATTTAATCATCACTGACTTTCATCATTGAGTTGTGGCCATTTCTACAAAGCAATAAAAGGCATAGCCCTTTCCAGGAAAGGCAAGTAAAGAAAATATACAAATTGGAAACTTTCTTTCTTCTCACATTGTTTTGAACTTATTAGAAGTTCAGGAGGACCTGAATCAGCAGGTGGGTGACTTCAGACACTGTTAGTCCTTCACACTTAAAGTGAACTTCTTGGAGGAAGTGAGTTATGGGGAAAGTGAATTTTTTAACATCTTTATTGGAGTATAATTGCTTCAAAATACTGTGTTAGTTTCTGTTGTACACCAAAGTGAGTCAGCCATATGCATACATATATCCCCATATCCCCTCCCTCTTGAGCCTCCCTCCCATCCTCCCTATCCCACTGCTCTAGGTCATCACAAAGCACCAACCTGATCTCCCTGTGCTATGCTGCTGCTTCCCACTAGCTAACTGTTTTACATTCGGTAGCGTATATATGTCGATGCTACTCTCACTCTGCCCCAGCTTCCCCCTCCCACCCCACGTCCTCACGTCCATTCTCTATGTCTGCATCTTTATTCCTGCCCTGCAGCTAGGTTCATCAGTACCATTTTCTTTTTTAGATTCCATATATATGCGTTAGCATACAGTATTTGTTTTTTTCTTTCTGACTTACTTCACTCTGTATGACAGACCCTAGGTCCATCCACCTCACTACAAATAACTCAATTTCATTTATTTTTATGGCTGAGTAATATTCCATTGTATATATTGCCATATCTCCTTTATCCATTCATCTGTCAACGGACATTTAGCTTGGTTCCATGTCCTGTCTATTGTAAATATTGCTGTAATGAACATTGTGGTACATGTCTCTTTATTAAGGAAAAATAAAGTTTAGAAAAATGAGCCAGCAACACTAATTATCATCTTTCACTTTGCCTAGCACTTTGGTCTTTTCAGCTATTTCTGTGGACTCATCTTCATCTCACTCTGACTCTGAGAGATGATGAGAACTAATATTACAGTTCTATAGAGGCAGTCTTGAAGGCTGTGGAGCTAAGACTTGTAGGTTTAAATCCTGGCTCTGTCACTTCCTAGCCATGAGAACGTATACCTCTCTGGGGCTCAGAGAGAAAAAATAATCCCTACTTTGCAGAATTCTCATAAGAATTAAATAAAATATGTATCTATAAAGTCTGGAATGTTCCTCAAATATCAATTCTTCTTTGGTTCTCTGGCATTATATAGCATACTTTTGAGAGTCAGAGAAGATATAGACCCAAGTGAAGTGAAATTCATTCAACATATTGCAATTGAGTTCATCTTAAGTGTCAGGCTCAGTGCTAGGGGCTGGAGAAAGAACAGTGAACAAAGAAAACAAGACCTTTATTTTTATAGAGTGTACAGGCCAAGGCTTTTTCACATATAGTAGCTGTGTACCTGTAATATTTAATTCCATTAGCCTCAGTTTGCTCAAAGGAATGATAGTCATTGCCCAACATACTTTATTAGGAAGTTGTGAAAATCAGATTATATAATGCATATGGAAACATTCTTGTGAACTGTAAATTATTGTACTAATGAAATTATTAGTAGTTGTGTTCCTATTTGATAGAAAGAGGGGCTAAAAGCATAAGTTGGTAGCTGTAGGTATCAGAGAACACATTATCACAGAATCCTGACCAGCAGTCTGGCCAGAATAGCATGAGTTGCTACTTATGGGTACCATACCACATATTATCATAGAATCCTGATCAAGAGCCTGACCAGATGGAGTGAATATGAGAATGTCATCAATATTAAGGGCCAGCTGCTGGAGGTACCCAGGCAATTTGTACAGCCAGGGAGGTCTGGCTGTCTATAATAGTGAAGGAGAAAGCCTTTGTCTTGGGCCTCTAGCCATTCTTCTTACGCTCAAATTCCTTCCTTCCCTGTCAGGAAGTCCATATTCCCATTGGCTTCCCAAATTTTACCCTTCTCCTTCCTGTAAGTGAATATGCTCTAGGGAAATGATATGGTCAATGCATTCATATCAATGTGTCAGTGACTGAAAATACCTCATAGATGACCACTCCCAAGGAAAGGGACATTGAATTGGGTGCTAAGCCTTAAGATAAAGAAATAGAACACTGATTGGTAGAATTCTGGGGAGTATCAATAAATCTTAGGTTCCTCTGAACCAGGTGGACAGGAGACTTAACAATAATGGAACCAGAAAATGTAAGCGCTAAAAGATTTCTCAAAGTATGCTCACTGGAACACTAGTCATTCATCTATTCTTCTAGAAAAGAAGAGAATGGAGAATTGATGGCCAATAGCCCTGGAAATCCTCAAAGCACAGATCTTTTAGGAACCATTGTTAGGATTGAGGGAGATCTGTTGGCACATGCAGAGAAACCCATCTCTAAATCTCACTAGTAAGGTAATCAAGCTGCATTATTTGGCAAAAATATATATTCTTTGCTTCTGTAAAAAAATCTACTCATTTGATTGTCTTCCCAGAAAACCCCTTTGAAGGAAACTGCCACTTTTTCCAGAAGGAATATCCCCATTCATATATTACTGAGAGCTACTATGCTCTTACACTTACTATGCTCTTACACTGAGAGCTACTATGCACTTATTCTACTATGCTCTTACACTACAATGCTCTTACAGGGAGAGGGAGCTCTACTATGCTCCCTCTTGCAGGTAACAATGAACTGGCCAAAGGATGGGCATATAACCCAAGTTTTTACAATCAGTCTTTATCTTGGTTTTTGGACCTGGAGATTCAAGGCCAGTTTGGCTCCTAACTTTAATTGTACAGATGTTATCAGTAGCCATTTTCTCCAGTGTGCACATAGAATGGAGAAATTGGTCTGTATAGAGAGAAAATAAGAGGGAAAGAGACCTGACAGCACTGAGTCCCTTGTTCTAATAGTTTCTGAGGCCCAGCAGAATTCTGATCTGTAAGACATCCCTATAGGCTTAATTATAAACAGTTATTTATGCTAAATTATTCAATTTCTCTCTTTCCTTAGTGAGCTTAACTGGGTTCCTATTACTTGCAAACATACGTCTAAACTAGTAAAGCCTCCTACTTAACAAAAGCAAAAGCTAGTCATTAGTGAGCTTTTATATTCATACAATCCTACCACTGTACAAGTATTCTTTTTTGTTTTTATTTTTATGACTTAACCACATATGATTTTTTATGGTTTTTATTCTTCAATTTGTTAATATGGTGTATCACATTGATTGATTTGTGGATATTGAAAAATCCTTCCATCCCTGGGATAAATCCCACTTGATCCCATGATCATTTTAATGTATTGTTGGATTCAGACTACTAGTATTTTGTTGAGGATTTTGTGTCTATGTTCATCAATAATATTGGCCTGTAATTTTCTTTTTTTGTGGTGTCTTTGTCTGGTTTTGGCATCAGGGTGATGGTGGCCTCATAGAATGAATTTGGGAGTTTTCTTTTCTCTGTAACTTTTTGGAAAATTTTTAGAAGAACAGGTGTTAACCCTTCTCTAAATGTTTGACAGAATTTGCCTGTGGATTTTGGTTCAAGAGGGTAGAGTAGAAGGACGTGTGCTCACTCCCTCTTGCAAGAGCACCTGAATCACAAATAACTGCTGAACAATCATCGACAGGAAGACACTGGAACTCACCAAAAAAGATACCCCACATCCAAATACAAAGGAGAAGCCACAATGAGATGATAGGAGGGGCACAATCACGATAAAGTCAAATCCCATAATGGCTGGGTAGGTGACTCACAAACTGGAGAACAATTATACCACAGAAATCCACCCACTGGAGTGAAGTTTGTGAGCCTCACATCAGGCTTCCCAACCTGGGGGTCTGGAAACAGGAGGAGGAATTCCCAGAGAATCAGACTTTGAAGACTAGTGGGATTTGATTGCAGGGCTTTGACAGGACTGGGGGAAAGAGAGACTCCACTCTTTGAGGGCACACACAAAGTAGTGTGCACATCAGGATCCAGGGGGAAGGAACAGTGACCCCATAGGAGGCTGAATCAGACCTACCTGCTAGTGTTGGAAGGTCTCCTGCAGAGGCGTTGAGGGGAGGCAGCTGTGGCTCACCAAGGGGACAAGGGCACTGGCAGCAGAAGTTCTGGAAAATACTCCTTGGCATGAGCCTGCCTGGAGTCCACCATCAGTCCCACAAAAGAGCCTGTAGGCAACAGTGCTGAGTTACCTCAGGCCAAACAACCAGCAAGGAGGGAACTCAGCCCCACCCATCAGCAGACAAGTGGATTACAGTTTTACTGAGCTCTACCCACCAGAGAATCACCCAGCTCTACCCACCACCAGTCCCTCCTATCCGGAAGCTTGCACAAGCCTCTTAGATAGCCTCATGCACCAGAGGGCAGACAACAGAAGAAAGAAGAACTGTAATTCTGCAGCCTGTGGAATGAAAACCACATTCGCAGAAAGATAGACAAAATGAAAAGGTAAAGGACTATGTACCAGATGAAGGAACAAGATAAAACCCCAGAAAAACAGCTAAATGAAGTGGAGAATGGCAACCTTCCAGAAAAAGAATTCAGAAAAATGATAGTGAAGATGTTCTAGGACCTCGGAAAAAGAATGGAGACGAAGATTGAGAAGATGCAAGAAATGTTTAACAAAGACCTAGAAGAACTAAAGAACAAACACCTAGAATTACAGAACAAACAAACAGAGATGAAAAATACAATTACTGAAACGAAAAATACACTAGAAAGAATCAATAGCAGAATAAGAGGCAGAAAACTGATAAGTGACCTGGAAGACAGAAGGGTGGAATTCACTGCTGCAGAACAGAATAAAGAAAATAAATGAAAAGGAATGAAGATAGCCTAAGAGACCTCTGGGACAACATTAAATGCACCAGCATTCGCATTATAGGAAGCTCAGAAGGAGAAGAGCTAAAAAGGACCCAAGAAAATATTTGAAGAGATTATAGTCAAAAACATCCCTAAGATGGGAAAGGAAATAGCCACCCAAGTCCAGGAAGCACAGAGAGTCCCAGGCAGGAATCCCAAGGAGAAACACACCAAGACACATAGTAATAAAATTGACAAAAATTAAAGAAAAAGACAAATTATTAAAAGCAACAAGGGACAAATGACAAATAACATACAAGGGGACTCCCATAAGATTAACAGCTGATTTCTCAGAAGAAAATCTACAAGCCAGAAGAAGGTGGCACGATATATTTAAAGTGATGAAAGGGAAGAACCTACCACCAAGATTACTCTACCTGAAAAGGATTTCATTCAGATTCGACAGAGAAATCAAAAGCTTTACAGACAATCAAAAGCTAAGAGAATTCAGCACCACCAAACCAGCTCTACAACAAATACTCAAGGAACTTCTCTAAGTGGGAAACACAAGAGAAGAAAAGGACCTACAAAAACAAACCCAACACAATTAAGAAAACGGTAATAGGGACATACATATAGATAACTACCTTAAATGTGAATGGATTAAATACTCCAACCAAAAGTCACAGGTTCACTGAGTGGATACCAAAACAGGACCCATATATATGCTGTATACAAGAGACCCACTTCAGACCTAGGGACACATACAGACTGCAAGTGAGGGGATGGAAAAAGATATTCCATGCAAATGGAAATCAAAAGAAACCTGGAGTAACTATACTCATATCATATAAAATAGGCTTTAAAATAAAGAATGTTACAAGAGACAAGGAAGGACACTACATAATGATCAAGGGATTGACCCAAGAATAAGATATAACAAGAGTAAATATTTATGCACCCAACATAGGAGCACCTCAATACATAAGGCAAATTCTAACAGCCATTAAAGGGGAAATTGACAGTAACACAATCACAGTAGGGGATTTTAACACCCCACTTACACCAATGGACAGATCATCCAGACCGAAAATTAATAAGGAAACACAAGCTTTAAATGACACAGTAGATCACATAGATTTAATTGATATTTATCAGACATTCCATCTGAAAACAGCAGATTACACTTTCTTCTCAAGTGCACACGGAACATTCTCCAGGATAGATCACATCTGGGGTCACAAATCAAGCCTCAGTAAATTCAAGAAAATTGGAATCATGTCAAGCATCTTTTCTGACCAAAATGCTATGAGATTAGAAATAAATTAGAGGGAAAAAACATAAAAAATACAAACTCATGGAGGCTAAACAATACGTTACTAAATAACAAAGATATCACTGATGAAATCAAAGTGGAAATCAAAAAATACCTAGAGACAAACGACAATGACTATACGATAATCCAAAACCTATGGCATGCAGTAAAAGCAGTTCTAAGAGGGAAGTTTATAGCAATACAATCCTACCTCAAGAAACAAGAAAAATCTCACATAAACAATCTAACCTTACACCTAAACGAATTAGAGAAAGAAGAACAAACAAAACCCGAGTTTGTAGAAGGAAATAAACCATAAGATCAGAGCAGAAATAAATGAAATAGAAACAATAGCAAAGATCAATAAAACTAAAAGCTGGTTCTTGGAGAAGATAAACAAAATTGATAAACCTTTATCCAGACTCATCAAGAAAAAGAGGCAGAGGACTCAATTCAGGAAAATTAGAAATGAAACAGGAGAAGTTACAACGGACACCACAGAAATACAAAGCATCATTAGAGACTACTACAAGCAACTCTATGCTAATAAAATGGACAAACTGGACGAAATGGAAAAATTCTTAAAAAGGTATAACCTTCCAAGGCTGAACCACGAAGAAATAGAAAATATGAACAGATAAATCACAAGTAATGAAATTGAAACTGTGATTAAAAATCTTTCAACAAACAAAAGTCTAGGACCATATGGCTTCACAGGTGAATTGTACCAAACATTTAGAGAAGAGCTAACACCCATCCTTCTCAAACTCTTCCAAAAAATTGCAGAGTAAGGAGTACTCGCAAACTCATTCTATGAGGCCACCATCACCCTGATACCAAAATCAGAAAAAGATACTACAAAAAAAGAAAATTACAGACCAATATCACTGATGAATATAGATGCAAAAACCCTCAATATAATACTATCAAACAGAATCCAACAACACATTAAAAGGATCATACACCATGACCAAGTGGGATTGATCCCAGAGCTTCAAGGATTCTTCAGTATCTGCAAATCAATCAATGTAATACATCATATTAACAAATTGAAGAATAAAAACCATATGATCATCTCAATAGATGCAGAAAAATTTTTTGACAAAATTCAACAACGATTTATGATAAAACCTCTCCAGAAAGTGGGCATAGAGGGAACCTACCTCAACATAATAAAGGCCATATATGACAAACCCACAGCAAACATTATTCTCAGTGGTGAAAAACAGAAAGCATTTCCTCTACGATCAGGAACAAGATAAAGATGTCCACTCTCACCACTATTATTCAACATAGTTTTGGAAGTCCTTGCCATGGCAATCAGAGAAGAAAAAGAAATAAAACGAATACAAATTGAAAAAGAAGAAGCAAAACTGTCACTGCTTACAGATGATATGATACTATACAAAGATAATCCTAAAGATGCCACCAGGAAACTACTAGAACTAATCAATGAATTTGGTAAAGATGCAGGATACAAAATTAATGCACAGAAATCTCTTGCATTCCTATACACTAACAATGAAAGATCAGAAAGAAAAAATAAGGAAACAATCACATTCACCATTGCAACAAAAAGAATAAAATACCTAGAGATAAACCTACCTAAGGAGGTAAAAGACCTGTACTCAGAAAACCATAAGACACTGATGAAAGAAATAAAAGATAACACAAAGAGATGGAGAGATATACCATGTTCTTGGATTGGAAGAATCAACATTTTGAAAATGACTGTACTACCCAAACCAATCTACAGATTCAATGCAATCTCTATCAAATTACCAATGGCATTTTTTACAGAACTAGGCCAAAAAATCTTAAAATTTGTATGGAGACACAAAAGACCCCTAATAGCCAAAGCAATCTTGGGGGTGGGGGGAAATGGAGCTGGAGGAATCAGGCTCCCTGACTGCAGATTATACTACAAAGCTACAGTAAATAAGACAATATGGTACTGTCACAAAAGCAGAAATATAGATCAATGCCAGAGGATAGGAAGCCTAGAGATAAGCTCATGCACCTATCTATGGTCACCTAATCTATGACAAAGGAGGCAAGGATATACAATGGAGAAAAGACAGTCTCTTCAGTAAGTGGTGCTGGGAAAACTGGACAGCTCCATGGAAAAGAATGAAAGTAGACCACTTTCTAACACCATACACAAAAATAAACTCAAAATGGATTAAAGCCCTACATGTAAGACTGGACACTATAAAACTCTTAGAGGAAATCATATGAAGAACACTCTTTGACATAAATCACAGCAAGATGCTTCTTGACCAAACTCCTAGAGTAATGAAAATAAAAACAAAAATAAACACATGGGACCTAATGAAACATAAAAGCTTTTGCACAGCAAAGGAAACCATAAATCAGATGGAAGACAACCCTCAGAATGGCAGAAAATATTTGCAAATGCATCAATGGACAAAGGATTAATCTCCAAAATACATAAACACCTCATGCAGCTCAATAGTAAAAAAACAACCCAATTAAAAGATGGGCAGAAGACCTAAGTAGACATTTCTCCAAAGAAGACCTACAGATGGCCAAGAAGTACATGAAAAGCTGCTCAATATCACTAATTATTAGAGAATGCAAATCAAAACTACAATGAGGTATCACCTGACACCAGTTAGAATGGGCATCGTCAGAAAATCTACAAACAACAAATGCTGGAGAGGGTGTGGAGAAAAGGGAACCCTCTTGCACTGTTGGTGGGAATGTAAATTGATACAGCCACTATGGAGAACAATATGGAGGTTCCATAAAAAATTAAAAAAGAATTCCCATATGACCCTGCAATCCCACTACTACACATATACCCAGAGAAAACCATAATTCAAAAAGACACATGCCTCCCAATTTTCATTGCAGCACTATTTACAATAGCCAGGTCATGGAAACAGCCTAAATCACCATGAACAGACGAATGGATATACAAGATGTGGTACATATATACAGTGGAATATTACTCGGCCATAAAAAGGAATGAATTTATGTCATTTGTAGAGACATGGATGGACCTAGAGACTGTCATACAGAGTGAAGTAATTCAGAAAGAGAAAAACAAATGTTGTATATTAACGTATATATGTGAAATCTAGAAAAATGGTACAGAAGAAACGTTTGCAAGACAGAAATAGAAACACAGATGTAGAGAACAAAAGTATGGACACCAAAAGGGAAAAGCGGGGTGGTGGTGGTGGTGGGATGAATTGGGAGATTGTGATTGACATATGTACACTAATATGTATAAAATAGATAACTAAGAAAAGCCTGTTGTAAATAAATAAATAAATAAATAAATAAATAAATAAATAAATAAAATAAAATAAATAAATAAAAGTAAAAGAATTCGCCTGTGAAGCCTTCTGGTCCTGGTCTTTTGTTTGTTGGGAGTTTTTCAATCACAGTTTCAATTTCAGTACTTGTGATTGGTCTATTCATATTCTCTATTTCTTCCTTGTTGTGCCTGGGAGATTGTACCTTTTTAAGAATTTGTCCATTACTTCCAGATTGTCCATTTTATTGGCATACAGTTTCCTGTAGTAGCCTCTTATGAGCTTTTGTATTTCTGTGGTATCAGTTGTAACTTATTTTTCATTTCTAATTTTATTGATTTGAGTTCTCTCTCTCTCTTTTTTTTTTTGACGAGTGTGGCTAAAGGTTTATCAATTTTGTTTATTTTTTCAAAGAACCAGCTTTTGGTTTCATTGATCCTTGCTATTGTTTTGTCTCTATTTAATTTATTTCTGCTCTGATCTTTATGATTTCTTTCCTTCTACTAACTTTAGGTTTTGCTTGTTATTCCTTCTCTAGTTGCTTTAGGTGTAAGGTTATGTTGTTTATTTGAGGTTTTTCTTGTTTCCTGAGGTAAGACTGTATTGCTATAAACTTCCCTCCTAGAACTGCTTTTGCTGTATCCCATAGGCTTTGGATCATTGTGCTTTTATTTTCATTTGTCTCTAGGGTTTTTTAAATTTCCTCTTTGATTTCTTCAGTGATCCTTTGGTTGTTTAGTAGCATGTGGAGGTTGTTTAGCCTCCACGTGTTTGTGGTTTGTAAAGGTTTTTTTTTTTTTTTTTTGTAGTTTATTTCTAGTGTTATAGTGTTGTGGTCGGAAACATTGTTTGATATTATTTCAATTTTCTTAAATTTACCAAGGCTTGCTTTGTGGCCAAGCATGTGGTCAATACTGGAGAATGTTCCATGTGCACATGAGAAGAATATGTATTCTGCTGCTTTTGGATGGAGTGCTCTATAAATATCAATTAAGTCCATCTGCTCTATTGTGTCTTTTAAGGTCTTTGCTTTCCTTGTTGATATTCTGTCTGGATGATCTGTCCATTGATGAAATTGGGGCATTAATATCCCCCATTATTATTGTGTTACTGTTGATTTCTCCCTTTATGACTGTTCGTATTCATCTTATATATTTAGGTGCTCCTATGCAGGGTGCATATATATTTATAATTGTTATATCTTCTTCTTTGATTGATCCCTTGATCATTAAGCAGTGTCCTTTTTTGTCTCTTATAACAGTCTTTATTTTAAAGTCTATTTTGTCTGATATGAGCATTGTTACTTCAGCTTTCTTTTGATTTCCATTTGCATGGAATACCTTTTTCCATCCCCCACATATGACTTTTTAATTAACTTGTAGGCCAGGTGCTATTTGCGTGGTTAAGAGACCTAGAGAAATTGGGGCTCAAAGCAAGGCAAAGACTTATCTAGGGTCAATATCAGAGCTATAACACATATAAAAGCATTATGATTTTGGATTATTCATGAATTTCATTGTCTCAGCCCAAGTTGGGCTGCCTTGGCTTTATACCAGTGAGAATGCCATAAAAATGGCAGGATAAAAAGCCAAAAGGCTTCCTCTAACCACTTGAGTGACAGAATCTATGTGCCTGAAGCTGTTATAGCATGTGAGTATAGTCATTCTGAGTCCAAGGTGTTTGACACGTTCATTTAAAGCACTATGGCATATAGTAGTTAAAAGAGCACAATTTGTACAGTCAGAAGATGTTTGAATCTCATCTGTATAACTTTCAAACTGTGTGGTCCTAAGCAAGTAACTTAGACTCTCTGAGCTTCAGTTCTCCCGTTTGTGAAATGTGAAGAGAAATACGTCCCTAGCTGAACTCACAGAGTTGTTAGGATTAGGTGGGGAAAGAGGCTTTGAAAATTCTAAAGTGCTGAATGTGTCCTAATTGTTTTGATTTTTTAACAAAATGAAAGTTCATTCTACTAATGTTGAAAATAATGGGCTTGGTTGTTTTTCTATTGCAAATTTCTTGATGGTATGCCTAGTACATAGTAGGTGCTGAGAAAAGGTCAGTTACTTGTTGTGACTTTCTGGGATTTTGTCAATAAGAAAAGGACCAGGCAGATGATATGCAAATATCATTTAGTAGTCAGGATAGCATAAGTAATAGTGCCAGGTGTCAGGGATTCTAAACCTGACTCTATCACTTGCTAGCTGTTTGACCTCAGATAAGTTGCTGTATTTCTCCAAGCTTTTATTTCCTCATCTGTAAAATAAGAGTGATAATAATAGTTTTCTCACAGGATTGTTGTGAGGATTAAATGATTTAATTCACATAAAGCTGTTAGACAAATGGCTGAACACAGAGTATGTGCTTTTAGTACTAAATGAGTTAGTTCATGTGGGGCTCTTTTAAAAGGATGGTTAGCACACAATAAGTGTGTAATAAATATTAACTGTTATTATAGTACATTGCATAGACTCTGGTGATAAGGGAACTACAACCCGGTTATTACTAGATGAGGCCCTTTCGTTTCAATCTGGTCACACAATCCAAATGCTCTTGCAATACTATATTACTTTTGTATCCATATTCCTGTCCTGGTTTGCTATCTGTAACAGGTGATGCTTTTAACAGCTTTACAGACAAGTTTTCCAGGCACTGCTGTAGTACGCTCAGTTGCATTTTGGCCAGCATTGGAAAGAAGTTGACTAAGGAATGATAATGTTGTCTAGGAGACAAAGGAGTTATTGCTGATAAGCTAGTATTTGATCTTCAGTTTTGAATTTGCTTTAGTCCCAGGTTTAAGTTGGTTCAAGAATGAAAACAACCAGAATTGGTATTGTTTGCAATTCTACAAAAATGTAACCAGTTTTGGTCTGTTGGAAAATACAGTTTTCTTTTCTCTATGGCTTTGATCATAATAACTCACAATTCCAATATACACAAACCTGAATCATCTATCTAAATAAAGTAACAGATTTTCAACTGACAAATATCAGAGCACTATTTGTGATTCATTCGGTAAAGTATAAGAGTTCCTACTAATAACTCTCTACTTTCCAAGGTATAAGAGAAAGATGCCCCTTCCTTTCATTTTTCATTGATTTACATTTCAACTCAGCCAGAAATTAAAGAAAATTTTGATGTTCACAGATTGATTCATGATAGTCTAAGGAGTTAGCTTCCCTGGTCAGGGTAAAACTTAAGTGGTTGGGGCATTTTCTTAGGGACTTGTGAGATAAATCATACTTCTCTGAGAGGGATGTGTATTGAGGAAGGGATTATAGAACTCGATCTATAACCCATCCTCAGCTCTACCCCATTGTGTCTTCACTGTCAGTCAGGCCTGAAAGCAGCTGCCAGGATCGTAGACTCCAGAGAATTTGTTCCAATTTCAAGATAGAGCTAGTCCAACCCTAAACAAAGTTTTCAGTTAGCTTCAAATAATGTGTGTCTCTGGGAACAGGGGATCACTTGTTGAGGGGAACTAATCACTTAAAATTCTGGTGTGGAAGAAAGAACTCTGACAAAGGAGAATGCTGGCCCCATATTTCTCTGCATCTGAATAGCTGAATGACCTTGGACAGGTCACTTCAGATTCAGAGGGCAGGCTCCTTTTCTGTATAACAGAGTTAATTGTGCATGCTCTACTTAACTCCAAAAGTTGCTATGAAAACTGAGGTATTATATGCAAATACTTTTGTGAATCATATTTTCCTATGCAAAACTCACTGCTGTCAGGGCCCAAAGCTGCAGAGACACCATGCAATAGGATGAAGACACCCCCCTTTTTGTTAATCTAGAGAAATAACATGGACACCATAGCTGTTGTTCAGTTGTTCACCTCTCCTAGCTTTATTATTATTATTATTATTTTAATATTTATATATTTATTTGGCTGCACTGGGTCTTAGTTGTGGCATGTGGGATCTTCATTGCAGCATGCAGCATGTGGTATCTTTTAGTTGTGGTATGAGAACTCTTAGTTGCAGCATGAGGGATCTAGTTCCCTGACCAGGGATCGACCCCCTGGCCCCCTGCATTGGGAGCACGGAGTCTTAACCACTGGAGCACCAAGGAAGTAGCATCTCTCCTAGTTTTAAATGCTATATGGAGGCTCTGTTACTATAAAAGATAGAAATGATCTCAAGTGCATCTTTTAGCCTTACTCTGGTTTTCCCAGAGTATTCACATATCACCTACGGGCCTTTCTATTCTTAAAGGCCCATAGGTGATATATGTTCTCTGATTGATTGTCATTTTTTTTCCTTTTGGCAGCTATTGATTCCCTCCTCCTTACCTGGTAAAGCAGAAACAAATATGAGCCAAGATTCTCTGCATATTTCCATATTCAAATGGGTTTTTCACAACAAATGTTGCCAAGGACATTTCTAGAGTAGAATGAGATAGGGTCTTTTTGCTGGGGAAGGGTGAGATGTGGGTAGGAAGAAAGAAAGTTCTTGCTGAAATGATTTCCAACTGTCGACCTCTGCTTCACATGTTTTGAAACCTTTTAAATGTGGAGTTTAAACTTTGAATCCCAAATGTTATTCCTGGCACCTGAACTTGAGGTCAAATATCCTTAGGCATTTTGAAAAGTAAATAGCAGTATACAGATGATACCAGTAATTAACTGTTGCCTAATGCATGAGAGGAAAGATGACATTCTGTTTTGTGTCAAAGAGAGCAAGCTTCAAATTCTAGCTCTGCCTCAATATTGTCATCTTTAAAATGGGAATAATAACAATAATGCTTCTCTTGGAGAACTGTTGTAAGCACTTAATGGACAGATTATTATAATAATCCTTATTGCATATTCTCTTTGAGTTCTTCTTCTTTTCTTTTCTTTTTTTTTTTTTTTTTTTTTGGTTTTCACAACAAACTGTGAAGAAGAAAATTATTATCTCCATTTTATAAAAAAGTAAAGGGTGGCCCAAACTGGGAGATTACCAGAGGTCACATAGCACATAAATTGTAGGGGTAAGTATTTTAATTCTTCATCAAATGTCACTATAAATCCTATTATGAAATGCCTTGCTCTACCATAGATTCAGTACTGCCCCTGCTCATCTAATGTTTGGCATGCATATTATGGATGGATAGGGCACCTCACCAGAGCATCAGAGAGGCAGCTGGGGCATACTGGTAATAAGTCAGTTGCTTTGTGATAGAACATCTAAATTCATAGTTGTGCTAGCCCTGTCTGCTATCAGCTGTCTGATCTTGGGCAAATTACTTAATATTTCTGAGCCTCAGTTTCCCCCTCTACAAAATACAGGTAACCCCTACTCATCTGGTTTGTTATACAAAAGTGATTATCAATGTCCTGTAATGTCAGTGGATTCTTACTGAATTATCATTACTAGCAGTCAAATAGCAGAAGTGTGGACAAACCTCTCTCTTTTTCATAATACTTTTGTAATCTGCTTGCATTTAAAATTTTATACCTATATTTTGGTTAAACAGAACATCTAGAGCGCTTAGTAATAGTGCCTGGTAGAGTGCCTGGCACACAGTAGGAGTTCCACACATTTGTTGAAAAAATGAAAAATTAATGAATGGGAATGCACAAGGTGTGGGATACCTCCTGGTGGAGGAGGAACTTTTTATATCAGATATATTTATATAAATAGCAGGTTGTGATAAGTGTTTTAAAAGTGATAAGAATAAAGAGCTATATAAATTATGATTAATAAATCCAAAAATACTTCCCAGAAAACTCAAGATTTGAGCTGTGTTTTGAAAGTTAAGTTGAATTTGGTCATGAGGGAAGTGAAGGAATAACATTTCTGTAAAAGACAATAGACTGACCCAAAGGTAGGCTGGCCATAGAGTGTAGGATATTTTAAGAGGGAGCCCAGGAAGTCTGATATGGTTGAGGAGGTGGGTGATTGGCAGGAGAATGAGATGGGAGAAGGGGCTGCAGAGAGATATTAGGACATAACTGTGATAAACTTTAAAGTCTAGGCTATGAAACTTGGACTTGCACCTGCAGGCCAGAGGTTGCAGATTGGCAGCCCACGACTAATTTTTGTCCACAGACATGTTTTTTTTGGCCTGAGAATGGTTGGCCTGTATGATGTTTTTAAACCAATTGAATTAGTTGCCAGCTTTTTAAAAAATTCATGAGATTTCACATTAAAGTCTGGAATTCTGTTCCTAAAAATATGGAACATCAGGAATACTGAGACTTCATTCCTGCCTGGCACCAACCAGTTGGAGTTGAGGGGAGGCTGCCCACTTTAGACGGGGCATCTGTTCTCTAGTTGGCCACAGCCTCTACCACCACAACCTTTTCTCTCTTTAATACCATGTTCTCTTCACTCACTTTTGTTTAAGGAGGCGTTCAGGTTTGAAACCCCTAGTATAGGCAATTGAAGTTTATAGAGAAGAGAAACAATGTTATCAGAGTTATTGTTTTATAAAGAACCCTCTGATTCTGATTCTGTTGAAGATAGCCTGGAAGAAGGTGGTCAGGGGAGAAATTAGGGCTGTAGCTGTGGAGAAGGATAAGATAAGATGGAGGCTCCAATATTTAGGGGGAAAGAAGAAAATATGAGATGAGAAAGTAGTCTTTTATAATCCTCTAAGTGGAGGAAATAGCAAACATCTACAAATCAGCAGAATGAAAAACTCTAAGGGTTCATTCATAAGCCCCACTCCTCATTTCCAGCCCAACTCAAATACAGGTATTTAAATGATTTTTCACTCTCTTTCTTAGACTGTGAATAAGCTCTCAAAGACACAGTCCACAGTATCCTATTCTTCAGTGAATCCCAAGTGCCTAGCACAGAGCCTGACAAGAAGTAAGCGCTTAATAGATACCCATTCAATGCATGAATTGGAGAGATTCTCTACTTTAGGTGGAGAAGGTTTGCTGCATGCCTAAGCATGCTGAAACCGCAAGGGTTTCTGCAAACCCCCAAAGCCAAGCTCTCAGTTTGGAAATAGAGTTTTAATTCTGTGAAAATAGAATCCATCCATTTATTCAACAGATATTTATTAAGTACTGACCATGTGCCACACCAGGCTGAGTCCTAAGGATTCGATGATAAACAAAACCAACATGGTCCCTGCTATCAGGAATGAGGAAAGTCTAATGAGGAAACAGTCTAATGAGGAAAATAGATATTAAACAACTAAATGCACAATTATTATAATTGTATTTGTGAGAAGACCTCCAATGGAGAAATACTGGGTACTGTTAAAACATGTTAAAAGGCGGGTGAGTGGGGAACTTGAGCTAGCCTAGGAGGTCAAGGAAGTCTTTATGGAAGTGCCCTATGCATAGGCATTAACTACATGAGCAGGGAGAAGGATAGCCAGCATTTCAGGTACAAGGAACAGCATATGAAAAGGCACGAAGGATTATTGGGCATTTGAGGAGCTCTAAACAAAGGCCCGTGTGAGCAGAGCTCAGAAAGCAGGAGAAAAAGTGGTATGAGATAAAATCAGAGAGGTGGCGAGACACCAGATCATATAGTGTCTCATTAAAGATTTGGACTTTTATACTAAGAGCAATGGGAAGCCAGAGATAGAATGTAAGTGAGTGAATGATATGATAAGATTCAACTTAAAAAAAAAAACTCTTCACAATCATATGTTGACAGTTGACTATTAACAAAAGTCTAAGGGCAATTAAGAGGAGAAAGAATAGTCTTTTGAACAAATGGAACTGGATATCCATATACAAAAATCAATTCAAAATGGATCATTCTAAGTATAAAACTGAAAACTATACAACTTCTAGAAAAAAAACCACACGCTTTTAAAAACATAGTTTGTGATGTTGGGTTAGAAAAAGATGTCTTAGGGGGCTTCCCTGGTGGCGCAGTGGTTGAGAGTCCGCCTGCCGATGCAGGGGACACGGGTTCGTGCCCCGGTCCGGGAAGATCCTACATGCCACGGAGCGGCTAGGCCCGTGAGCCATGGCCGCTGAGCCTGTGCGTCCAGAGCCTGTGCTCCGCAACGGGAGAGGCCACAGCAGTGAGAGGCCTGCGTACCGCAAAAAAAAAAAAAAAAAAAAAAAAGATGTCTTAAATCTGAAACCAAAAGCTTAATCCATAAATAAATAAATTGATAAACTAAACTTCACAGAATTAAAATCTTCTCTTCTTAAAAAGAGCTATAAGGACCTCCCTGGTAGTGCAGTGGTTAAGAATCTGCCTGCCAATGCAGGGGACACGGGTTTGAGCCCTAGTCCAGGAAGATCCCACATGCCACAGAGCAACTGGGTCTGTGCTCCACAGCTACTGAGCCTGAGCTCTAGAGCCCGCGAGCCACAATTACTGAGCCCAGGGGCTGCAACCACTGAAGCTCGCGTGCCTAGAGACCATGCTCTGCAACAAGAGAGGCCACTGCAATGAGAAGCCCACGCACTGCAAGGAGGAGTAGCCCCCACTGGCCGCAACTGGTGAAGGCCCACACGCAGCAACAAAGACCCAATGCAGCCAAAATATAAAATAAAATAATTAATTTAAAATAGAACTATAAGACAATGAAGACAAACTACATATTGAGAGAAAATACTACTGAGTCATATTTCTGATAATGAGCTTGTATCTAGAATATATAAATAACTCTAAAAACTCCATAAAATACAAGCAGCCCAATTAAAAAAAAATAGGCAAAAATGTTGAGCAGAATCTTTACCCAAGAAAATATACAAATGGCAAATAAACTCATGAAAAATGCTCTACATAATTATTCATTGGAGAAATGCAAATTAAATGAGAAATGCTTGCACATCAAATTAGAATGCTAAATTTAAAAAGACTGACCATACCAAGTGTTGGTGGGGATGTGGAGGAAATGCTGGTGGGAATATAAAATGGCAAAACTACTTTGTAAAACAGCTTGGCAGTTTTTTTATTAAGGCAAATATATACCTACTCTGTGACCCACCCATTCCACTGTTAAATATACAATCAAGAGGAATGAAAGCATATGTCCATACAAAGATGTATGTATGTATGTTCATAAAAGCTTTATTCGTTATAGCCAAAAATTGTGAAGAACACAAATTCCATCAACAAGCTAATGGATAAACAAATTTTGGTACATCCATACAATGGGATAATACTTAGCAATAAGGAAAAACAAATTACTGATACACGTAAGAGCTTGGATGGATATCAAGGGTATTATTCTGAGTGAAAGATGCCAGACAAAAAAAGATGATAATTTTATTGATATAAAATTTTGGAAAATGAAAACTAATCTATAGTGACAAAAATCCAAACTTCTGATTGCCAGAAGGGGAGTGTGGGGAAGGGTGGAGAGAGGAAGTAAAAAGGTACACAAAATAAATTTTTGGGGTGATGAATATTTTCACTGTCTTGACTGGGTGATGGTTTCATGAGTGTATGCATATGACAAAGTTATCAATTTATATACCTTTAAATATGTGCACATTATTGTATGTCAATAATACCTTAATATGGATGTTTTAGAAAATCCCTCTGGAATAGAAAGCCCAGGAATAGACCCACATAAATGTAGTCAACTGATCATTGACAAGGGAGCAAAGGCAATAAAATGGAGCAAAGGTAGTCTTGTCAATAAATGATGCTGGAAAAACTGGCAATCCCATGTAAAAAAATGAATCTAGACACAGACCTTACACTCTTCATAAAAATTAACTCAAAATGGATCACACCTAAATGTAAAATGCAAAATTATAAAACCCCTAGAAAATAGCATAGGAGAAAGCCTAGATGACTGTGGGTGTGGTGATGCCTTTTTAGATACAACACCAAAGGCACAATCCATGAAAGAAAGAATTGATAAACTGGACTTCATTAAAATTAAAAGTTTTGCTCTTGAAGGACAATGTCAAGAGAATGAGAAGACAAGCCACAGACTGGGAGAAAATATTTGTAAAAGATGCATCAATAAAGGACTGTTATCCAAAATATAGAAATAACTCTCAAAACTCAACAATAAGAAAACAAACAACTGGATTAAATATGGGCCAAGATCTTGACAGACACCTCACCAAAGAAGATATTCAGATGACAAATAAATATATGAAAAGATGTTCCACATCATACGTCATGAAGGAAATGCAAATTTAAACAGAAATGAGATACCACTACCAGAATGGCCAACATTGGAACACTGACAACACCAAATGCTAGTGAAGATGTGGAGCAACAGGAATTCTCATTCTTTGTTGGTGGGAATGCAAAATGGTACAGCCACCTTGGAAGACAGTTTGATGGTTTCTTACAAAACCAAACACACTCTTATTATACTATTCAGCAATCATGCTCCCTGGTATTTACCTAAAAAAGTTGAAAACTTATATCCACACAAAAACCTGCACATGATGTTTATAGCAGCTTTATTCATAATTGCCAAAACTTGGAAGCAACTAAGATGTCCTTCAGTAGATGAACAGGTAAACTGTGGTACATCCAGACAATGGATTATTATTCAGTACTAAAAAGAAATGAGCTATCAAGTCATGAAAAGACACGAAGGAAACTTAAATGTGTATTACTAAGTGAAAGAAGCCAATCTGAAAGGCTACATATTGTATGATTAATACAATACATATTGTATAATTCCAACTATATGACATTTTGGAAAAGGTAAAACTATGGAGTCGGTAAAGACATCAGTGGTTGTCTGGGGATGGGGGAGATGAATAGTTGGAGCACAGAGGACTTTTAGAGCAGAGAAAAATCTCTGTATGATATCATAATGTTAGATACATGTCATTATACATTTGTTCAAGCCCATAGATATACAACACCAAGAGTGAACCCTAATGTAAACTATGGGCTTTGGGTGATTATGATGTATCACTGCAGGCTCATCAGTTGTTACAAATGTACCTCTCTGGTGGGAACGTTGATAATGGGGGAGGCTATGCAAGTATGGAGACAGGGGTTATATGGGAAATATCTGTGCCTTACCCTCAGTTTTGTTGTGACATTAAATTGTTCTAAGTTTTTTTTTTTAATTTTAAAAAGTCCCTCTAATTGCTCAATGCAGAACTGACTCCAGGAAAGTAAGAGTGGAAGGAGGAAGCCCATTTACAGTGGTCCAGGTCAGAAAGGACAGTGCTTTGAACTAGGCTGACAGTAGCAGAAATGAAGAGAAGTAGGCAGATTTGTGAGATATTTAGGAAATAAAGCCCACAGGACTTGGCGAATGTCCATCATTTTCCAAAGGTCAGCTCATCCTGGCTTTCCAGAGCAAGGAACTAGGGAAAATTCTATTAACAAAGCCGCCTTGAAATTGCAGAGGAAGCCCATGGCAAAAACATACCCTCAACTCAAATGTCCTGAGAAGACACTACTGCTTACTTACGTGGTTGCTAAAAATTGCAAAGAAGAAAAAGAAAAAGATGGTACAAGCACAAAATTTATGTAATAGTCTCCAAAAGTGTCTCTTGATCTTCTTTAAAACAATGGGAGAAAAATAAGATTTGAGATTGGGGATCAGAACTCAAAATTCAAAATAAAGTATAAGCTCCTGTTATGTTCACAGTAGTTAGTCTTTCCTGACAATAACATAAATGTAGATAGCACCACCTTTAAAAATATAACATAACAAGGTGATCCTTCAGATTTGTACAATGCTTTCCTGTTCATAAAGTTGTTCCATACACATGATCTCCTTTAATTACCACATCAGCCTTTTAAGGGTACATATTATTGGCCAGAATTTTATAAGAAAATTTTGAAGACAATTTTGGTGCTGTGAAAGCAACATGAATTTTGGAATTCTTCAGGCCTGGGTTTGAATGTCTGTTGGGTTGCCATTTCTTCAACGGGCAACTCTGAGGAATTATTTCTCACCTTATATTTTTTCAGGCTTCTTTGCTTATAACTACCCTCCTCACCTCTGTCCATTGGATTTTTCACTATCACTAGTGAAAAATAGTGATATGCCTCCATACCCACCCTCTATGGTGTGTAGATACCCACCCTCCATATCCACCTTCATACCCACCCTCTACAGAGTGTAGATAAGAAGAAAACTCACGTCAGTCACAGCACTCTAAATTGTCAGTGTTTGAAAGACTGTTGGGTCCAGCTTCTATTCCCTCCCTTCCCCATTTCACAGAGCAAGAAACCGAAGCTTATGTAGAGGAAGAGATTCATTTCATTGTTAATCTGTAGACAAACTTCTGGCTTTGAGACCTATGTTATTTCCATTTCACTTTCCTGCCAGCCCAACTTACTTAATTCCCTTTGAGGAACCCTTGTTAAAAGCTTTGGTGGAACTAAAGGTTTTGATGACTATTTAAATAAGGTTTTCAAAGTATCTGTGCATTTCAATTACATATTCTTGTTTTCCATGACAATAAGGAATTGAGAATTAGCCCTGTTACAATTTGAGGTCTCTACGAATAAGACTGCTTCTTTACCATAAGGAGTATTTTGTGAGATTCTTTACCAACAAAGGGTGTATATCTGGGATATGTTCAGGCAGGGGTGAAATCATTAAAATCCCAGAAGATAATTTTTCACCTCCTCAGGTGAAAAGCTCCTCAGGCTTCTGGAAATTTCATTTATAGCCCTTTTCTAAGTTCTCTTGACATTGATGAGTCTAGCTAAAATAGCAATGAGATGGAAGACTAGTTTAGGTTCTACTAAAGTGGAACATAGAACAAATTATGTCCTTGCTTCAATGTCTTCATCCGGAAAATAGAGCAGATCATACCCACTCTTCCCTGCCTTTAGTATTAAGTTACTTCCTTTGGTCATGGTAAGTAAATTTCCATTATGCTTGTCTGTAAACAAGATAAGATTCTGTAGAAACCTGTAAAAAGCAGAACACACCCACGTGGAAAAACTCCACTTGTCCTCTGGGACAGACAGACCCTGCCCAGATCCAGAAGTCTAAGGAATTTAAAAGCTAGGGCGGCCCAGGGACCCTGCTGATACCAAGGGACACCTCCTTCCCTATAGATCTCCCCTTTCATTTTCTCTACTCTTCCATTCCCAACTGTCTCTCCATCTTTACACAGGGAAGATGAGACCTCCTCCACAAAAGAACAGTTGCAATAGCCCACATGACCTTCCACCCCTGGTTGTCTACTAAGAGGAAGAAAAGCAGTCCTATATAGGTTCCATTCCTTGAATACTGCAGTTTGCAAGCTTCAACTATGCAAAGGCAACTTGGAAAAGCAAGTGCCTGTATACAAGCAAATGTCTGCAAAACCCTGGACAAAATCAAGGTCTCTATGTACATGACAAGTGTTTCTGGAGTTTACGTGTTTGCCTGCTTTTCTGGGTGATTTTCCTTTGTACATCGGGATAGGTGAGAAGTGTGTGGTAAGAGGCAATTCCAGACAGGAAAAAGGAAAGAGAAGAGGATAGAGATTACCTTTGGTTCCCAGGCAGAGGGTTCCTAGAGCCGCTGATACAGGGCCACGAGACCCAATCTACCCCTATGGAGAAATCTGAAAGGTTTCAACAAGTATAGGCTGGTTGGCCATTGCTTGCTCCTCAGTTTGTAGGAGACCCTCCCGTCTGCGCTTTTCGGTCTGCCTTCCCTGAACATAGTCCCTCACTGAAGGAGATCTATTTCCTCTATACTTCCATTGCCCTTTCCCACTGCCTCCCCCCTCCCACACGTGCACAGGGTCTGTTTTGAAATTGGACTTCAGAACCAAATCTGGCCAGTACGGTCCTCTGAGAGTTCGGTAGCCCTGTCGTCAAAATAAAGCTCTGGGTTAAAGCTTCAGTCCCGACGCTTAAAACCTGCTCCAGGAAAGCAGGAGGTAGTCGGGGAGCTGGGGTGCTCCTGGGCTAGAACAAACCTCTCCTGCCCTCACCCACGCTGCGCCAGCACTTGTTTCTCCAAAGCCACCCGGCTTTAGTGGACGGTGAGGGGAGGAGAGAAAATCAGAGGGGAGGGGAGGGAGAAAGGAGGTGGGAAGGCAAGGAGGCCGGCCCGGCGGGGGCGGGACCCGACTCGCAAACTGTTGCATTTGCTCTCCACCTCCCACTGCCCCCTCCGAGATCCCGGGGAGCCAGCGTGCAGCGAGAGCCAGAGGGTCCGGAGCAAGCCTGGAGGCAGAGGAGGCGACGAAGGGAAAGCGACCGAGCTAGCTGCTTCGGTGTGGTTCAGGAGCCGAAGGGACGCACCGCGTCAACCCCAGCCGGCTCTGGCGACAGTCAACGCCTCTTGCGCCGCGGCGGCTTCGAAGCCGCCTCTCCGGAGCTGCCTTTTCCTCTTCAGTGAAGTTTTTAAAAGCTGCTGGAGACTCGGAGGAAGCGAGGAAAGTGCCGGGTAGGACTGACGGCTGCCTTTGTCCTCCGCCCCCCTTCCAGGGTCGCCTGTCCTGCTGCTGCCTCCGCCTGCTCCTCTCAAGCCCCCTCAACCCCCCTGCAGTCAGCCCAGCGCAGCCAGCCCGAGTTTGCAGAGAGGTAACTCCCTTTGGCTGCGAGCGGGAGAGCTAGCTGCACGTTGCAAAGACGGCTCTGGGGTGCCAGGAGACCGGGGAGCCGCTTCAGCACTGCAGCCAGAATCTGGCTTTTTAGGCGGTAAGCAGGGCAGACCCCCAGATTCCTCTTACTCCCTCTCCACCTCCCCCTGCACGCCGCTTCCCCCTCCCACCAGTTTGTGGGGCCAGAGATCAAAGGATGAAAAGGCAGTCAGGACTTCAGTAGCCCCCCCCCAAAAAAAAGAAAACAACAACAAACAAAACCCAGACAAACAAAACCCAATAGCAAAACCCATAACAAAACAAAACAAAAAGAAAATAACCTGGTTCTTATTTGCACCTGCTTCAGTGGACACCAAATCCAGAAGGCAGAGGGTTTTCCTCCCCACCCCACTTCAAGATTCGAGCATCTTTTGAATCTACCCTCCAAGTATTCAGGAGCAGATTGTGAGCCTACCAGGGAAGATCGTGTCCAGCGCGTGTTTCCTCTGCACGAGACTTTGAGGCTGTCAGAATTCTTTGGAGTTGTTACTCCCGCAAGTTTCCTCCCCAGGAGCTTCCTGCAGGTGGGCAACTAGCTGCAGCAACTACGCATAGCAGCCTGTTGAACTCTTCTCAGCAAGAGAAGGGGAGCAGGATAAAAGAATTGGGTGGAAGATTCGCCCAAGCTTAAGGATGGAGGTGCAATTAGGTCTGGGGAGGGTCTACCCCCGGCCGCCGTCCAAGACCTACCGAGGAGCTTTCCAGAACCTGTTCCAGAGTGTACGCGAAGTGATCCAGAACCCGGGTCCCCGGCACCCTGAGGCCGCGAGTGCAGCACCTCCCGGCGCCCGTTTGCAGCAGCAGCAGGAGACCAGTCCCCAGCAGCAGCAGAGTGAGGATGGCTCTCCCCAAGTCCAGAGCAGAGGCCCCACAGGCTACCTGGCCCTGGACGAGGGACAGCAGTCTTCACAACAGCAGTCAGATCCTGAGGGCCCCCCGGAGAGCGGCTGCGTCCCAGAGCCGGGAGCTGCCTCGGCAGCCGGCAAGAGGCTGCAGCAGCCGCCGCCAGCACCTCCGGAAGAGGATGACTCAGCTGCCCCATCCACGTTGTCCCTGCTGGGCCCTACTTTCCCCGGCTTAAGCAGCTGCTCCACCGATCTTAAAGACATCCTGAGCGAGGCCGGCACCATGCAACTTCTTCAGCAGCAGCAGCAGCAGCAGCAGCAGCAGGAGGCGGTATCTGAAGGCAGCAGCAGCAGCAGCGGGAGAGCGAGGGAGGCCACTGGGGCTCCCGTCTCCTCCAAGGACAGTTACCTAGGGGGCAGTTCGACCATCTCGGACAGCGCCAAAGAGTTGTGTAAGGCAGTGTCTGTTTCCATGGGCTTGGGTGTGGAGGCATTGGAGCATCTGAGTCCTGGGGAACAGCTTCGGGGGGATTGCATGTACGCCCCGCTCCTGGGAGGTCCACCAGCTGTGCGTCCCACTCCTTGTGCCCCGTTGGCTGAATGCAAAGGTTCTCTGCTGGATGATGGCCCGAGCAAGGGCACCGAAGAGACTGCTGAGTATTCCCCTTTCAAGGCAGGTTACACCAAAGGACTGGACAGTGAAAGCCTGGGCTGCTCTGGCAGCGGCGAAGCAGGGGGCTCCGGAACACTTGAGCTGCCATCCGCCCTGTCTCTGTACAAGTCTGGAGCACTGGACGAGGTAGCAGCTTATCAGAGTCGCGACTACTACAACTTTCCACTAGCCCTGGCCGGGCCGCCGCCCCGTCCGCCGCCTCCCCATCCTCATGCCCGCATCAAGCTGGAGAGCCCCCTGGACTATGGCAGCGCCTGGGCGGCCGCGGCGGCACAATTCCGCTATGGGGATCTGGCGAGCCTGCACGGCGTGGGTGCAGCAGGACCGGGCTCAGGCTCACCCTCAGCTGCCGCCTCCTCTTCCTGGCACACTCTCTTCACAGCCGAAGAAGGTCAGCTCTATGGGCCCTGTGGCGGAGGCGGGGGCGGCAGCGCGGGCGAGGCAGGGGCTGTAGCCCCATACGGCTACACTCGGCCACCTCAGGGGCTGGCGGGCCAAGAAGGTGACTTCCCCCCACCCGATGTGTGGTATCCCGGCGGCGTGGTGAGCAGAGTGCCCTATCCAAGTCCAAGTTGTGTCAAAAGCGAAATGGGCCCCTGGATGGAGAGCTATTCTGGACCTTATGGGGACATGCGGTAAGTTTCTCCTCCTAAAAATGTCTTTAAGCCTAGAGTCAGCAGTCTCCTCCCCGCACGAACGCTCTGTTCTTGGGCGAGCTGAACAAGCTTCCACAGAAAGGGCCGCCCTAAATCTGGAGCCTTTCCCTGGACTCCTGGCCTACCAAAGATTCTACCTTTGCGCTCTGAACCCCCACTGTGTGTTCCAGTCCCCACCGCTGTGAGCCCTGGGTTCTGCTGCAAGCCCTTCCAGATTCCTTGACACCCCCCACCCCCCACCAGCCTCCAAAAATCTTCCCTGCCACTTGGTACTCCATGTCCCGCTGACTCCAAATTTAAATCCAGTTGCAAGGGCCATCTTCCGAAATAAAGCCCTTAAGCCCTCCACTACTTCTCCTTCTCCCCGCCCCCAAATCAGAGAACCTGGACAAGAAATATGGCAATTTCTCCTCTTGAGGTCTGTTAGGGATTGCCCCCCGGCCTGTGGCTGGTCTTGGCAGGTTAGAGGCAAAATAACTGACCCAAGCTTTTCTCAACCCGCTTCCTCCAAAGAGATGAAATGGAGCATGGGATTACTGGAAGAAGGTGTTCTCTGGGTTCTGAGGGCCACTGTGTGAAGAAGGGGTGAAGTCCCTTTGCTGGCAACAAAGAGGACTTGCCCCAGGGTTGGAGGTCAGGAGAGAGACTCCAGCCAGGCAAGATTAGAGCAGGCAAAGGTAGGAGAAAGCCAAATGACCCCTTTCCCCATAAACAATGGGCAGGATTTGCCCTCACAGGTTGACAATGTTGGAACTAGATGGTAGTGTTGGTTTTCTCTTGTAAAGTGTTTATTTGCTCTATGGATTACAGCAGATCCACAGTTCCTACTTTGAGTTTGCATTAGCTCTATAAAGAGGAGAATGTTCTTTTAATGAACAATTTAACCAGGCTTGAGTCTGACTTACAAAAGTGTTGGGAAAAAAGTTTAAAGGATTTCCTGCTATTCCAGTGTGCATAGAAATCTGCTTTTGTGAGATTAGGGTTTACAAAAGGAATGGGGCTTTTCAATATATTCCTTCATTTTAAGGACATGCTTGCATTTTAAAACATGATATGTTACCTCTAACAAATTAAGTAAGAACTGTTAGGGAACTATGAGCCTTAATCTTGCCCAAGAGTTTTCATTAGGACATGAGAAAAGTGGCGGTCAATTTCATCTTGCGTGTTAAAAATTCTTACTTACCACAATTGAGCACTTTGGAGACCACATTAAAGATTTTTTTCCCATAAAACTAAGATATTAGTTTATCTCCATGAGGGAGGGAATATTGACTGGGGAACTAACTCCTCAGATCTGCTGGGTGCTGATGTCCTCATGGACGCTGATGTCTTGTTCCGTGTTTCTGTAGCTATTTTCTTTACCTGTGACTTTTCAAAATTTGTTAGACTTAGCATCTTTGTTTGGAGACTTAAATCCAAGAATTTGCTTCCTTTCACTGATGCTTCTGTTCTTGGAATGTTGATAGCACAGTGTTAGAAAAGAAAGAAGAGGATAGGATTTCATAAAATATTATTTTCTGGGCTACTGAAGAAACAGCTTCTAACCAGGCTTTATATTTTTTAGGTTCTTAAGGTTTGGCTTACAGGATTTTCAAAGGCTTCATTTATATTGGCAGTCTTCTCTAGTTAATTTGAAGTTTGTTTGTTTGTTTTTAATTTTTGCAATGTGGTTATACTGTGGGACAAAAGGTCTTCATTTTATAAGAACAGATTTACTTGCTAGAGTATTTTTTTTTTCCCTAGGGCGGTTGCTAGTCAGCGGAGCTCTCTTCTACTGTGAACTATGTTTTTTTTTGGCGGGGTTGGGGGGAATGTATAAGGTGCTTCATGACCTGCCCAGTCACTGGAACCATCCTGTCACACTTCTGTATGCCTCCCCCAACACCCAAGTAACTCAGTTAACAGGGAGGAGATGAATGATTCCACATATTTGTTAAGAGATGTATGTGTGTGTTCAAAGACATAACCTGAAATTTTCAGAAAGTGGCTAGAGAGCTTTTAATTAGTTCTTCCCATCAGGTGTGCAGTAAGCTAGGGGATTTTATCCCAGGTCTTCATGGAAAAACTTCTCTATTTCTAAAACCTGCATAAATTAATGACCTCAACTAGTGAGACATTAGCAGTACCCGAAGAAAGTACAAGATTATTTAATCTTTCCTGGTTTGTGATTGCTGCACTGGTTATAGGAATCTAGTGAAAGGGAAAACTGGCATTCCTGTCTTGTGTGTTGACAAAGATTTTTCATTTCTAGGACAAAGAAAATCCTTGAATCAGGTTTTTGAAAATTTATCAATTTCATCAGAATTCAACCAATCCCAATCTAAAAGTTGGTATTTTCTTACTTTCTCTTTCTTTCCCTCACTTTGTAGGGGCACAGTTTGGTGAAAGAGAAGGAATTATTTTAAGCCAAAGCTCGAGCTTCCACCCTCTCTGTATTGCATGCATTATATGCCAGCTTTGAGGTAAAAATCTCAACATTCTAGAGACTTTCAGTAATCTGTTGGATTACTCCCTTTTCCAATTGTGTGTGTGTGTGTGTGTTCATACACGTTATTTAATTGTAGGGTCTTTTTTTTAACTTAATAACTTCTGGAATAGCGCTCTGTGTTCTTATACATCTACAATATTTCTGCTGAGAGGAGAGAGGCCTAAGGTGGTCCTTTAATTTTTTTTTTTACTTATTTTAGCATGTGGTATGAGTGGAAGGAATAATAAAAAGTGATAGGGCTTGTGTGAAACCCTGATAATATTTTATGGAGCTGTCTTCCACCAAGATCAAATAAGACTACAACTTTGTTAATTGGCCACTGTCTCACTTGACAGAAGTAGGGCCCTTTATATGCCAGCAAACAGCGTAATAATATGACAAATATTTATTCTTGGGAGATGAGACCAAGGGGAGCCTGTTCAGGAATTAGAGTTGGGGTTTAAATAAATTATCCAGATGCAAAAAGAACATTTTAATTTTTCTCTTGATAATTTGTTCTGGTCTTCATAATAGGTAGTATTTTAGTAGTGCTTTGAAATTGGCAAATCCTGCCTTTCTCCATTAGATGTTTCAAAAGAAGTCATTTTATTAATTCCCCTTTCCATCTCCTCTCCTCTCCACAGTTATCAAGTGACTTTTTATGACTATCTTGCAAGGAGCAGTTTGTCTTTTTTGTAAATCTGAGTTTTGCTTTCGGAATGACGCTCTCTGTCCATAGACCTTCAGGGTCAATATGTTGGAAAGAAGCATCCTTTCTTCACGGTCGGCAAACAACTGGTGAGTTCTGTCTGGGTACCAGTAATCAGAACCCGAGGACCAGATAGCCACACTGGGTGGTACCCCATTTGAAAATATGTGCAAGATGTAGTGATGGAATTCTTCTCTTGGTTGTCCACAGAGTATTTCTCTCATCTTGGCCAAAGGTTAACATCAGTGAGAGACATTTTTGAAGAAGCTTGCAGCTTTCCTGTTGCAGGGCCACTTAAGGGAGCTTTCTTGTCAGTGCTAATTTTGCCTCATCAGACTTCCATTCGTTTTAGGCTGTAAACTTTGATATTAATATATTGAATTTGCTGGCACATTTCATTTTCTTTTTTAAATGTTTAACCTCCCTGTAGTAATTTTCTCATCTGGTATACATATATGTATTTAAACCAAACAATTCTTTGGTCTCCCGACTCTTACTGTACTGTGGCTGCTCTTGGTGGGATTATGTGAGTTGGAGTTAGGGACATGGACAATTTTATTATTATTGTTATGTACGGTGATATCAAGACCACCAGTTTCATTCAGAACTGTGCTAAGCAGAAAGCAGAATGCCAGCTGGTTGTGGTAAACAAGGGGCTTATTTTATAGCCAAACCTGAAATCATGATTCTGAAAAATAGAAAGCAAATAAAAATCAAGTTTTGTGAGGTTGGTTGGAGAGGGAAAAGGAAACCTCTCCCCACCCCCTTTCTCCACCATTTTCTCTTTGTCCGCAGCTTCCTTAAGTGCTGCCTGTACCTGATTTTCTTTCTTTCTACTCCCTTCCTGCTTTTGATATTGGAATATAGACTTTTTTTTTCTACTTTTCAGGATATTTTTTCTCATTACACCTGTGGCATGCTCCTAAAGAATTTTTTTTTAATCTGGAGAGTAACAGATCAGATCAACCTCAGCACCTTTCTTTTAAGACTAGATAACTTGAAGAAATTGCAAAATGAATAGCTGGGCTTTTTTTACCTTAAGGTTAGAGACTGATTCAACAGTTGCTGAGGGAGCTGAACTAGATGGCTTGAGGACTTGGTGATTTAATGAAGTATTTTGCTGGTTGCTGTCTCTGTCTCTTGTTCTCTGTCTTTCTCTGTCTACTGGCTATTTTGGCAACGTTTTCTCAAAACCTGAGAATAACGACCCTCTCGCCTCTGAGACAGCTCTGTATGGATCAAACTTCTGCAGTGCTTTCACAAATGCCTGATCTATATGTGACGGTGCTTGCTAGAATTATCTGGCTGGGCTAATATGGTGATGCTATATGTGAATTAATCATTTTAAAAAAAAGAAAGGTATTGAAGAAATTATTCAGTCTCAGAATTTGCCTGCCAGCATTACATCAAGTTCTGAGATGTTGAATTCAGAGTAAGTTATCCTCATCCTAGGCAAGAAGTTGACTTTTTTTCCCTCATTGCTTGTAAAGCTCCATACAGTTATCAGTATTGGTTGGCATTTGCCATATTGAAGAGAATGTGAAATATGAAATCTCATATTTATATAGGACTCTTTTCAAAGAAAAGACCCAGCATCTTCCAGTTTATTCACTAGCACTCATGTAAGTTTGAGTAAGCCAGGAGGGTGCTTAGTGAACCTCCCTTTGCTAGTTGAGGGAGTAGAAGTTGTTGCATTTTCTATAACGTTTGTTTACCATAGGGAAACCTCTCCAGAGTGGCACTTCCTAACTTTTTTTCTTGAACTTTCCCACCTGACAGATGATGTTTTAGATTTTTGCTCAGTAAGGGCTACTTTAAGTGACTGCTGCTGTGATTTATACACAGTTCCTTGCACACTCATGAATGCTGCCATCCCTTCTCTCTTACACCAATTCCTGTTGCCAACCTACGGGGCAGAGCAGTGTTGAGAGTGGCTCATCTAGATAAGCGTATAGCTCTAAAGTACTGGTTACTTGAGAATGCTGCCAATTTAGATCATGCAGTACCTGAATTTTATTTTTTTTAATCAACAGCTTTATTGAGACATAATTCACAATATATAATTCACCCATTTAAAGTATACATACAATTTAATGGTTTTTATTATATTCAGAGTTGGGCAACCATCACCGCAATCAATTTTAGAACATTTTAACCACTTAGCAGTCAAACCCCACCCCAACCCTGAGCAACTATCAACCATCAGTCTACTTTCAGTCTCTATGGATTTGCTTATTCTAACATTTAATATAAATGGAGCCATGCAATATGTCACCTTTTGTGACTAGCTTCTTTCATGTAGAATAACATTTTCAATGTTCATCCATGTTGAAGCACATCTCAATACTTTCCATTTTATGGATGTACCTCACTTTATCTATCCATTCATCAGTTGATGGACATTAGAGTTGTTTCAACCTTTTGGTTATTATGAATAATACTGCTATGAACATTTATGTACAATATTTTTTTATGAACATGTTTTTAAATTATTTTGGGTACATACCTAGGAGTGGAGTTTCTGGATCATATAGTAACTCTGTGTTCAACCTTTTGAGGCACTCCCAAACTGTTTTTAAAAGTGGCTACACCATTTTACAATCTCACCAGCAATGTATGAGGGTCCAGTTTCTCCACATCCTGCCAATACTTGTTATTGTCTTTTTAATTATAGACATCACAGTGGGTGTGAAGTGGTATCTCAAAGTGGTTTTGATTTGCATTTCTCAAATGACTAATAATATTAAGCATCTTTTTATGTGCTTATTGACTGTTTGTATATCTTCTTTGCAAACAAGGTCTTTGCTCATTTGTAATTAGATTATTTGTCTTATTGAGTTGTAAGAGTTTAAAAAATATATATTCTAGATACAAATCCTATAAGAAATTACAATTTGTGAATATTTTATCACATACTCTGAGTTGTCTTTTCACTTTCTTGATGGTATTCATTGAAGAACATGCTTTAAAAATTTTGAAGTCCAATGTACTTTTTGTATGTAGCTTGTGATCTTTGTATCATATCTAAGAAGGTTTTGCTTAATCCAAGGTCACAAAGATTTACACTTAGCTTTCGTTCTAAGAGTTTTATAGTTTTAGCTGTTAAATGTAGGTTTTTGATCAATCTTGAATTATTTTTTATGTAAATATCTAGTCACCACAGCACCATATGTTGATTCTTTCCCTATTTAACTGTCTTGGCACCCTTTGTGTAAAATTAGTTGACTGTAAATGTTTTTTCTGGACTCTGGGCTAAATTACAATACATTGATCCTATACCAATACCACGGTGTCTTAATTACTGTAGGTTTTTAATAAGTATTGAAATGAGGAAGTGTGAGCCCTCCAATTTTGTTATTCTTTTTCAAGATTGTTTTTGACTGCTGTGGGTACTTTGAATTTCTGTATGCATCTTAGGATCAGCTTGTCAGTTTCTACAGAGAAGCCATTTGGGATTCTGATAGAGGCTGCATTGAATCTGTAGATCAATTTGGGGAGTGTTGTCATCTCCACATTAAGTGTTCTGATCCAAGGCCATGGAATGTCTTTCCATTTATTTATGTCATTTTCACTTTTTTCAACGTTTTGTAGTTTTAAGAGTATAAATTTTTGCACTTCTTTTGTTTAATTAGTTCCTCAATATTTTAATTTTTGATGCTACTATGAATGGAATTTTCTTAATATCCTTTAAAATTGTTCATTGCCAGTATATAGAAATATAACTGATTTTTGTATATTGACTTTGTATCCTGCAACCTCACTGAAAGTACCTGAGTTTTGAACCCCTGTGGGACTTAAGAGGCAAAAGGTTTCTGCTGCTGTGTTGAAAGTTAAAGCATACTTTGTTTCATCCTGTATGAAGGCTGCATAAGGACACTGTTCTCAATTTTCCTCAACTGTGAATTAGAGCTGGTAATGCCAGCCCCTTCCTGGATGAATAGAAGAGTGTCTCTAAAATTTTCAGGTCTTCAGAGAACAGTAGAGAAGAAACATATTAATAAGGTTTATACAGTTAATAGTCCTCTTTTTAGTATTTGGATTTGGGAACTACTAGCAAGGGGATGAGGAATAATAATTTCTATGCACTAAACTAACATGAAGAGGTAACAGATGCAAACTAAGCCAAAGAAATCACTAGTTAGCTGTATTTGGCTTATGTTTAGGTTTGTGTAAGCAGCTGGAGTCATAATTTTATGTTTCTATATGTTGTCCTTTAGATAAGGTAAATGCCACCACTCCTTCTGGTGTGTATTTGTAGATGAAGAAGTGGTCCATTTACTCTCATATAATTTGGGCTTCTTTTTCACGGGTGTACTCTATAACCGTAAAGAAGAAATAAAATTTACCTATAAAGGGATTGAACTTTGGTCTTATTAACACTCTAGGCTAAGGGTCATATCTAATCAGCTATAGCTATTGTGTCCTGAAAATGGTAAGTGAACTGCAGGCCACTGAACAAAAGGTCCTCTTGTGACATAGTTGTCTTTAGAGATGACCCTAATAAAGTGATTTTTAAAAAGTATTCATCAATCAACCACTTTTCATTAAACACCTGATATATGCCCATCTGTGTACTAGAGAGAGATCAGGGTAAAGGGAACACAATTCAGGGAGAATTTTGAGATCACTGCCCTCAAGGAGCTTATAGCTATTACAACAAAAATAAAAACAAAACAGAACGGCAACACCATGATGCCAGTATGATGAGATGCTGGATTGTATGGTATGCATTTTTTAAATGCAGATATCCAAAAAAGAAATGGATCAACATAGGTGGAAGTGGTCAACAATATTATCTCTGGCTGCTTTTTATCCTTATGGATGAGGTTGGGACATGATTTAACTCAAGCAATAGATTACAGGTCTTGATGAATATTTCAGATACCAGAAGGTAGTATTTCTGGAGAGACAATGAAGAGTGAACTCAAGTAAGGGGTTGGAATCTATTTCTCCTTTTTCAACAGTGCCACCCCAGTCAAGTCAGTTACTAGTTACTTTCTCATGTTTGGCTATATTGTTGCACTTGCTGGGAACATGTTTTGATGTCTTCGACTATACAAGTCTGCAATATATGAGGAATTAATTAAAATTGAGGGTGATTAATGGGTCTAAGTTTGGCGTGAGAGCCAATAAAGATGCCCAGTGTGGTAGTCAGATCAAGAATTATTATTCTGCTCTCAAGTTTTCCATTGATCATGGTGGCTTGCTTTGAGGTTCTGTATAAGTGGGGTTTCAGGGTGTTGGTTAAGGGAGAGAAGCAAGGAGCACAAGTCAGACAATTCTGGGAGTAAGGGGAACATGGAAACTTTTCTTTATAAGGCCTTTGCTGAATTAGATGATGTAGCTTTAAAATGGCCAACCCCTTAATTATGGGTTCTGTTTTGTGCAAATTGAGTGTGTTCCTTGCTTGAGGAAGAGTAGTCTTACTATCTGGCTGCTAGGGGGACTGCAAGTGTCCTGTGACAAGGTTTCCCTGGAAATAGTTGGCCTCCTTTGGTGGATTCAACATGTCACAGAATAACTTGAGCCAGAACCACCTAGTACCAGACAATAAATAAGCTACAGTGGTACTTACTATTTTATCTGGGATGTTCTTTTCCAAAGTGCAAAACATTTTTAGTAGGACTATTTGACTCCTTGACACCTTTTTCTGAATGTAGCGCAGGGAACAGTGACATTGGACATATTCCAGTAACACTTTACAGTTTACAGAGTTGTTTCCATTACTGCATTTCATCCACATTTCTACCATATACAAGTAGCCAGGTTTACTGTGTTTTAATACTCTCCATACTATTATAATACTGTCATTCCCATTGTATATATTATGTTCAGAGAAGTTAGGTGACGCGTCTAAAGTCAAACAGCTTCAAGGTGGCGGAGCTGAGATTTCAGGCCCACTCTTTGTTCCTCAAATCAAGTGTTCCTTTTTTATCACACAGGTTGCTCACCTCATAGATAGGAAATAGGAGAGTCAGAGAGGCAAAATAACCTTAACTAGTATCAATAGAAATTCATGAAGCTCTTAAGGCTTCTGGGTCTTTTATCCACTTACTGGACTGATGGATTGGCTTGTGTGGACATTCAAATTGCCAACAGTCTTGCCATCCTACTTTATAGACTGCATTTATTCGACAAATACTTACTGAGCCTTTTATATATCAAATTCTATACTAAGCACCTGTGACACAGCAATGAACAAGGCAGACAAAAATTCCTCCCTTCATGGAGTTTACAGTTTAATGAAAGGAGACATGTAGAATATATCTGATGGTGATAAATGTCATGAAGAATAATTTAGCAGAGTGTGGGGAATAGTGATTGATAGTGGGAAGGACTATTTTATATCTGTTGGTCAGAGAAGCCCTTACTGAGAAGGTGATATTTGAGCAGAGACCTGAAGGAATTAAGAAGTGAGCCATAGGGATATCTGGAGTTAGAATATTCCAGATACAGACAACCACAAGTAGAAAAGAACTGAGGCAGGAGCATACTTTTTATGACGGACAATAGCAGAGAGGCCTGTATGGCAGTTTAAGTAAATGGAGAGTGATAAGAGATGAGATCAGAGTTAATAAGGGACATCTCAGGTCTTCCTTAGGACTTTGGTTTTTACTCCGATATGGGGAGTCATTGGAAGATTTTGAATAGAGGAGTAACATGATCTGACTGATATTTTAACAGATTCTCTTCTTCAGAACATCCACCACTCTTTGATATTTTATACATTTGTTTGTTTACTGATTGTCTGTGTGGAGAAAACACTGTAAGAGCAAGGGGAAAGCAAGGAGATGAGGCTACTGCAGTGATCCAGGTAAGAGATGATGGTGGTTTAGACCAGGGGTTGTTGGTAGAGGAGATGAGAAGTAGCTGGGTTCTTGATGTGTCTTCATGGTAGATCCTACAGCATTTACTGACAGATTAGATACTCATTGTGAGAAAAAGAGAGAAATAAAGGCTGATTGCCAAATTTTTGATCTGAGCAATTTGAAAAATGTGATTACCATTTACTGAAATGATGAATATTGTAGGTAAAGCCAGTATGTGTATAGGGGTGGGTAGGAATCAAGAGTTTGATTTTTGATGTATAAAGTTTCAGTTATTTGGTGAACATCCTGTTGGCTTCTTCTTAGTTTTCATGCAGTGCCCTTAGCTTTCTGCTTTTCAAGGAGATTAAAACCTTAGAGACCACCTAGATCTTTGGTGCCTTCTCACTTCTCTCCTTTTGCTTTATAGAGGCCTAGAGAGGAGTGGAGTCTTGTCTAGGGCGAAACAACAAGCTGGCAACATAACTAGAGCACAAACTTAGTTCTCCTGGATTCCAGCTTGGTGCTTCTTAGCATTATTCTGAGACCTCATTTTGGGGGTGGTGTGAGTTTCTTCTTCTTGCCCAAACCTTAAACCAGGTAACTAAACTAAATAATGAATAAAAACCTAGAACACCACGCAAAGTGGCTGCTGCCTTCAATCGAACCAAAATATTGTTATTATGTTTTTACTGAACTACACACCAAAATAATTTATCCATGATAAACACAGTAAGTAGACTTTTAAAGGCCACTGAGCTTTGATCTAAGCTGAAACTTACAAATATCTGGAACATAAATGGCCTGAGATTGTAGGCTATTAGAGTCTATGGAACATGGGAAACCATCTTGTCCAGTTTGGTCATTTTATGAATGAGGTGCCTGAGGCAGAGAGATGGAAAGGAATTTGAACAAAGTCGCACAGAAAGCTAGTTTCTTTTAGTCAGAGCCTATTCTGGGGGTTAGCTGTCTGTTGCTCCTTTGGAAAATTCTATGTTGGAAAAGTGATTCCCCACTCAGAGCAAAGAATTATAATAGCAGTAATAATGATAGCACTTACTGTGTGCCAAATTTTGGTGCCTTACATGGGTTAACTAATTTAATTCTCACAAAAACCTTGGTAAATAGTCCCAGAGAGGTTAAGTGACTTGCCCAAAGGTCACACAGCTAGGAAGTAATAGAAGTCTGGCTTGTAACTGCGAGGTTCTAACCACTGTTTAGTACCAACAGGTTCTCAGATTAGCTAGCCATTCACCTCTACTATCCCAAAAGACTGGTGACTAGGGTGACCTCATTAAGCACTGACCCTATATAGTCTACTGATCCTCACAGAATACCTGAGTTCCTGGAGATTAAAGTGGAGGTGGAGGGACATAAAGGGGGTGGTGGGAAGAAGTTGATCATTTACAATAGGGATTGGAAAGCAGAACTACAGAAATTGTTGAAAAAGGCCTGGAGATTCCAAGGTGGTTGAAAATCTCAAAACCCATTACAAACCTGGGCAATGCAATGCCTGCTTAAATAGGAGAGAAACCAAAGTAAGAAAAATAAAATAGCTGATTTCTTGAATTCAGGAACTCTTTTATGTGTTTGACATGTGTTAATTCATTTAATTCTCAAAATAACTCCCTGAGGTAAGTAGGATTATCATTTCTATGTTACAGGTGAGTGAATAGGAACAGAACAATTAAGTAACGTGCCCAAGGTTATAGAACCAGTAAGTGAAAGAGACTATATTAGAATCTAGGTAGCTCTGCTCCTCAACTTATATTATTTTCCACTACATTTAGGGAAAGGAGTGCTATTCATATTATAGAATTTTTTAATGCAAAAACGTTGTGCCTGAGCTTCCAACATTGAGCAACTCTTGTCCTTAATATACACCAGTTTTGGACTTCCCTGGTGATGCAGTGGTTGAGAGTCCGCCTGCCAATGCAGGGGACCCGGGTTCGTGCCCCGGTCCGGGAGGATCCCACGTGCCGCAGAGCAGCTGGGCCCGTGAGCCATGGCCGCTGAGCCTGCACGTCCGGAGCCTGTGCTCCGCAATGGGAGAGGCCACAACAGTGAGAGGCCCGCGTACCGCAAAAAAAACAAAACAAAACAAAAAAACAAAACACCAGCTTCTTTTAAGGACTCTTAGAAGGAAATGTACTTATCCAAGGGCACATGGTGAGTAATTAGTAGAACCAGAGTCTGAACTCGAGACTCCAGACTGCCAAACCTCTTTACATTTTATCACTCTGTTTCCATTCTCACACTGACTTGTCTCCTTTTACTCCTCTTTCTGTATTGCCCTGCCTCTCACTTTTTTAAAATAAACTTTCTGCATCAGCAAGATTGGACAGAGAATGGGAGAATGATCAGGATCCATGTCCTACCAGGCATTGTCAAAAGGAACAAAAACTTCAGGAAAAAATGTCAGCATATGGGATTTACCCTAAATAAGAAGGGGAACTTCCCAGTATGAGAAAATGCTACCTCTGTTCTTCTAACCCAAATTGGTTGTGCAAGATTCCATAGGAAGTCATGAATATAATTGTCAGATGACTTTTTTGTTATTGTGGAAATATAAGAAGGCCACTATGAAAGTCTGCTTCTCTCCAGATTTTTTTTTAAGGAAGGTGCAATCTTCCCACTCATATAAGTGACAACTACTTAGGAACTTCTTTTGAAAATTGGCAGTACATAAGAGAAAGCATCTTTCCAAAAGTGTCATATTGGTCCACTTCTCTGAAGCATTGTCCAACCTCTGATTAGATGATGAGGTCTCATAAACTGAGAGTTGGGAGTAAGATGGAAACTCCTTTGATGTTTGGGTGCAGAAAGGATTCCAAAACATATTTTGAGTCTGTTTACTTTACCTACCCCTCCTTCCCTTTCACCTTTGTTTAAAAAGACAAAGGTTAGCAAGTGTGTAGTCTGTTGGAGTTTCCAGTTCTTCATTTGAAAAATCTGTTTGATCAGGCGTTTAAATAAAAGGACCAAATTATACTGAGGTATTTCAGTCACCAGCTACCTAATAATAAACCAAAAACCTTAACCATACTCATATTTTTGTATGTCATTTTCTTTGGACACCTGCTAAGCCTTGTTGAGGTGCTAGATTGACTCAAAATGCACCATTATCAGAGATGACCCCACAGTGTCTGGGAAAAGCTTCACTGGAAGCTTTTGGAATTAAGGTAGTGAAACAATGTGTTGTTGTTTACCGAAGCCTTCTCTGTCATTCCTTCTCCCTGAGTTCCAGTCCTCATCACCTCTTGCCTGGATTAGTGCAGTGACCTCATGCCTGCTCTCCCTAGACCTCTGTGCTGCTCTCTGATTCATATTGTATTCATCCTACCAGATTAACTTTCCCAAAACTCAGTTACAATATTGTTAGTATCTTCCTTTAAACATCCATTAGTCTATAAGCTCCTTGAGGGTTAGAACTCTGTTTAATTTATCTCTGTATTCTCAATGCTTAGCACAGAAGAAGGCTTCCTGAGCAGTTGTGTAATGTATGTTTGAAATTGTAGCTCCTCTCCATTTGCTTATAGGTTAAAATACGAATTCTTTAAGTCTGGTGTTCAAAGATTTTCATTATCTGTATTACTTTTCCAGCCTCAATTCCTATAATTCCTCTACAGAAATCTTTAACTCCAGCCACATGGATCTGTCACCTTAAACCATTGTCACTCCTTTTTTCTTTGAACTCGTTGTTTTTCCTATTATTCCTTTGGCCTTGAAGACTATCCCAATTTTAATACCATCTATTTTTCTAAACTTAGCTCAAATATAGTCTCATATGAGATGAAATTTCTCATCCCCTAATCCATTGAGAAAGTTATCTCTGTGACATGATATGGTTGAAAGAAGGTAGGCTTCAGTTTTCTTCATCTGTAAACTAGTGCTCTAAATCTCTAGATTACAAGACTTTTGCAAGGAGATGATCAGATGACGTGATGCATGATGGATGTCAGGTATAAGTCAAGAGTTAGTGCTTAATATCTTTTAGATTCAGCCCTTTTTTCCTTCTCCACTGATATATACTTAGTTATTAAATTATAATTATTTGTATGCTTATCTTATATATATTTTTAAATTGTACTCTCTTTTAGGGCAAATGTTGTTTCATGGATATATTTGTGTAAATTATACAAAACACATAGCTTAGCGTTTGGCTCATAGTAGGTATTCCATAAACATTTATTTATTATTATTATTTATTCAGGAGGTATTCCATAAACATTTATTTATCCAAACATTTATTATTGGCTCAGAATCTGAGCCAATCGTATTAAGTGCCAAAAACAAATAATGGATTATAAGTTCAATTAATAGAAATATGGGATTCAGAATAAAGGAACTGAATTCTGGTCAGACCATATTTACAATGTGGTGTGCAACCCAATTTTTCATGAGGCATCTCCCCTTGTAAAGCATGGAGAAGCTGAGATGCTGAGTTGGGTATGGGAAGGGAGGTAGGGAGCAATGGACATAAATATTGTCTCAATATATCTGAAGGGCTGTCATAGAATAAAGGAGTTAGATATTTTCTGTAGTACCTCAAAGGGCAAAACCAATGAGGATAGATTGCAGTTCAGTAAAAGGAAGACATTTTCTCATAGTGGATTCACCCTGTATTGGAAGGTTCCAACAAGGACCAAATGAGTTTTGGGGTGTCTGTGTGTGTTTGTGTGTGTTTATCAAATTAGTTGCTAACGTTTCACGTAAAAATTCAGATTTCCAGTTTGGGAAGTGAAGATCTGGAATTATTGGGACTACATTCCTGCATGACAGTAACCAGCTGGAGGTGAGAAGCAAGTGCTCCTCTAGATGGAGCATGTACTTTCCAGTTTACCCAGACACGAACAACCTGCTGTATTCATTTAAGTTACTTGCTTGACTGTTCTAGGCATTTGAATTTGCCATCTCTGTCAGATCAGGGACCTGGGCAAATCTTGACAGCCTTCCTTATCCCAAGGGCTTTTCCTCCTCATCTAGGAGGGACTAAAGAAAAGTACAAGGGATGCTGCAATCATATCTGGCTTGACTTTCAGTTCTGGCACAACCATTTACCAACTCTATGACCTTGGGTGAGTTAACTTAACCTCTCTGAACGTCAACTCCTTCATCTGTATAACGCTCTCCTCACAGCATTACTGTGAAAACTAAATAAAACAACTAGATAAAGGGCATGCCACTTAGTAGATGATGAAATACTAGTTCCCTTCTTCTTATTCTTGGCACCTTTTATGTCCATTGGGAGTATCACATAAGTAGTAAATTCACCCTCATTGAAGGCATTCAAGAAGAAGCTGGACTTGTTGGAGACCATGTATACAGGGAAGAGGTTTAAACTCATAGTAGGTGATTTCCACAGTCACTTTCTAACAATTTAAAAGCCTATCAATAACTCCAAAATGCCCATCTGGATGATTTTAGACATACATCGCAGAGTTAGGGACTTTTAATAAACAACAGATAGGATGAGGGCTCTTGGAGAAAAAGTTGGGGTCAGGGCTAAAATATAATGTGTTGACATTCAGGAATAGGCTTTGGCACCTGAAAGATTTTAGTTTAAATCCTGAGTTTGACAATTACCAACTGTGTGTTCTGGGCCACTTAATCTTATTTTCAGTTTCCTCATTTATATAATGAAGATATTAATACTTCTCTCATTGGGTCCTTGTGAGGATAAGTGAGATAATGAATGTAAAACATCTTGACCAGTGCCTGGCCTAGAATAAAAGCTTGATAAATGGTTCTCCTCCTCTTCCTCCTCCTCATTATTATTATTATTAGACCAGACCAGCAGAGCTTGGGAAAACTCATGGCTAGACTCTGAAGTACGTGAGCCTTTCCTCAGGCCACTGCTGTCCCTTCCTCCCCTCCACAAAGCTCTGTCTCCAAAACGCTTTGGCCGGAATGTAAGTGTGAGGTCATTGCAGATAACGGGAGCGTGATTTGCTTTGGTAATGCAAGTTATTCAGTTACTTTTCTCAGTCCAGCTGAAATCTTTTACTAGTGGATGCTTGTTTCAAAGTGCAAGACTGAGCTGGTCTGAGAAGACAGGGAGAGTGAGAAGACCCCTCCTCTCAGCTAGAGGTCATGGTCCTCCACAGGGAACAGAATGACCCAGTGCAAAGTCTGGGCCCTTGGTGAGTTTGGGGCCCCTACATTTAAACAAGTCACTCCATTGCATACATTGATCCCCTTCCCCCACAGAATCACTGGGCAGGAATTTCCTTGACTCCTTCCATGGCCTGGAACCATCCCCCTTCTCATTCTTGTGCTCTACACAGCTGGCAAACAGCAGACAGCAGAACAAAAACAAGCCTCTTAGCATAGAGAGAGAGCTTCACAGCAATGCTGAATTTGTTTGGGAACCTCATGTTAACAGAGGACCTTCCTGACCGCCTCTCAACACCCCAAACAGATTAAAACATTTTTTTTTTTACTGTGTCTCAGAGCAGCTCCTTGCCTGGGTATATTTAAAGATCTGCTGAGTCACTGAAGAGTAGGCTGGCATATCACAGGAGGCAAGGACTATACCCTAATCTATGGGGGAGTAAGTTGAGAGGTGAAATCTATCTGACTTCCTCCAATGGGGACAGGAAAGGTGACCCACTTCTAGACCCCATGACTCTAGAAAACATCTATTAAGACTTCTTATTCTATCACTTTTGGTTTTCTTCTTAGTTTATAAAAGAGTAAAGATGAGAGGGAGGCAGCACTTGTACAAGTGGGTCAGCTGTCTGAAATTGTAATGCTTCTTTCTGCTATAGGTAGCTTAAAGTAGTATATATCTATTATAGGTAGTATAATTCTTTATACTTTGTCCACCACTGCAGTTCTGAATTTAGTAGTGGAGAAAATGGCAGTTAACAAGTGGTTCATTGTAGGTAAAGATTGGGCTTTTCTCCTATAAACCTGGTTTCATCCTGTAAAGCCCTGAGCTTCTCCTTGGTCCTGGCCTCTTTGAACCCTGTTCCACAGACTCCAAGCCCCTTTCTCTTTCAAGGCAACTGCCCTCTTCTTTGTCCATTGCTGTCTCCCTTCATCTACTTTTGCCATTTCTACTTATTCAGTCTGTATCCCATGACTTACACAGCCTCCCCCCTCTTTCTATCATGCCATCTCCCTCCCATCAGAATCTTCCTCACAGCCCTTCACTTTGCTGGGCATAGGAGCCAGAGTGGATCCAAAAGGGATGCTTCTTGGATGACTTTAAAAGGTTGGTATTAAGATTTTTTATCAGTGGCAGCACTAACTTGTTCAGACAGCCATATTCAGGACCTAGAAGAAATCAGACAAGCCAAAATTTGCTTGAAACTGGCAGGAGACCTAGGCCTCTGCCTTCCTCCCCACCACCTTCTTTTATTGAGGTATAATTTATTTATAATATATGTCAATTTCAGGTGTACAACATAATGATTCTATATCTGTATATCCTTTCCCTTTTGCATTCAGTTTTAGATGGTTTTCAGAGGATATGGTGGCTGGCTTTGTTATAGCCAATTGATATGTGAAATGGTAGAGGACTGGAAAATGGAAGTGGAGCCATTGGACATGTTTGAGACTAAATGATTCAAATTCCTGGGAAGTATAAAGTGCTTGAAAGTGCACCAGGTACTTTCAGGCACATTGTCTTCTTTCCTTCTCAAAACCAACTTGGAGGTAGGCACGACATGGATCAAAATCCTTGTTTCACAGATGAAGTAACTGAGGCTGGAGGTAATTGAGGGCCATTCCATGGTATTAGACAATAAGTGGAAGAACCAGGACTTGGACCATGTATTTCTGGTTGTAAGCCTTATTTTTTTTCAAGCTCACTATACAGATTTGCTTTTGAATAAATGAATGAATGAGTATACATTTGATTTGGGAACATTATTTTCAACTTTGAGTTAAAGATTTGCTCCATCCTTTGTGGATCATCATTTTAATTATCAGCAATATCAGTCTGGTAAAATGATAAACATTTCATTCATTAATTCACTAATTCATTCTTTTATTCATTAATACATTTCCTGAGTGCCAACTTTGTAACTGACCCTGCGCTGGATTCTGAGGATGAAAAGAGAAATAAGACATCATCTCAGGTCTCAAAGATCTCAGAGACTGGGGACTGACATCTCAATAGTAAACATAAGAACAGATGCTTATGAAATAACATTACCAAAATTTCAAGTCATATCCCTCTTGCATAGTGAGTATGGCCCTCCTAAAAATGGGGATGTCTTTTATTTTGGGTATATGAATATGAAGTTTTAATGACTAACTGCTTTTTAATCTAATCCTATCTTCCTAAGAACAAAAGTGAATGTTTCAGCGTGTGTGTGTGTGTGTGTGTGCGTGTGTGCGTGTGCAAGCACACGCACTGTGGGTTGGATGTGTGATGATAGATGGGAGCTAGGGGATTGCCAAGTAGGAGTTATGGGGGCGGGTTAAGTTGTCCTAGTGGGTTCCAACCCAGTGTGTATGTATTATATAGAGGATCAGGGTGACAAGGATTGTTGTATAAGAGCTGATCTTAGACTTTTCCCAAGTAACCAGTCAGCAGAACTAGAGCATCACTATTTCACTTGCTTTGAAAACATGGCACTTAAGTGTCTTTCCTAGTGTGGGTAAACTAATTATGATCAGATATTACACATTTTGAGCATCTCCCTCTCAGTGCTAGGTGTATATCAAGGTAGTTTCTTGTTTAATCTTTAATCTAATCCTAAACGGTTAATGACTTGTTCAAGGTCATACAATGAGTAACTTAGTGGATTTGGGATTTGAATTTCGGTTTTCAGCTTTTTGTCCTCTGGCCTCACTGCTGTTTTCACTATTCCACACGACTTCAGCTTTATTTTTCATAGAGACCATTAAATCTATTCTCCATTAGCCAAAGCTTCTTGCCTCCCTTCAACATTCTTCTTCTCTAGAATGTTCTTAAATCTTCAGAAAAGCTTTTACAACCTTCATGAGTACTGTGGCCCAGAGCTTAATCCTGGCTTTTAAGTATCTTGGTTAACTGTAAAATGGAAAATCACAGTCTTAGCTACTTCAGGAAAAATTAGTTTGGGATGTGAATTTCCTTGGCAACTTGTCATCTCTATTTTACTTCCTTAGCTTCGTAAACTTACCCACAATGTTCTCTGAGAACTAGTAGTAATGAGAATGATGGGGAAAAGCTTCCTTCCCTTCCCTTCCAATAGCCCTTCAGCCAAGGCCACACCCCCTCCTGCTTCCCTATTTTCTGTGCAGACATGGAGGTTGGGAGCTAGACATGAGTTCCTTTCAGCCCTGAGTTGATGCCAGGTTTTTCTTTTCCTCCCGCTGAACCAAAGTGGGAGGAGAAGTTGAATGATTACTAGGAGGACCATGAGTGAAGGAAAAGGCAGGAGTACATGAAAGAGCAGTGAAGGTGTGCTTCAAATACCAGGATTTGTGTCCAGACTTTGTTGGTTACTATCTGTGTAACCTTGGACAAGTTAATAGCTGTGAGTCAGAATTTCCTCATCTGTAAATTAGAACATAAATTCTAATTTTATAGATGAAAGGATAAGTCTAAAAGTGTTTTGTAAACTCAGAAAGGGCTTATAGATTTAAAGTGTTGCTTTTTTATGGTCACAAAATAATGCTATTCTTCACTGATGAAACCTTGTCCTGTTTTTCCTAAAAGCCTGAACATGTGTGGCTTAAGGGGTGGGTCTTTGCCCCTGTACCAGCCACATTACAGATGTAGTAACTATGGGCTGAGGGCAGTGGACTGCTTAAGCACTGAGAAAGTGTAAAAGGAGGGTTACACATTTAGGGGTCAGCAGACGGCAGGTAAAGAAGACCAAGTCCCTCTGTCACTCTCCAAAGCCCCTCTTATTTATTCAGACTTAGCATCTGAGGCTTGTTTCAAGTAGGCATGTCTATCTGGGCTTTTTTCCTTATTTGTATGTAACAGGCATTTGTTGACTTGGTGAAAAACATTACTCACCTTTCCACTTCTAAGGATTAATTGTGCTTCTCTTCTAGACATCAATTCAAAACAGAGAGTTGAAAGGGGTCAAGCTTATACCAAAGAATCAGAGGTTATCAGAATGTAGAGGGGACTCTGGAAATCAGTACCCTTTTGTATGGATTGGGCAGGAAGAGGGATTAGACCAAATTCACAAAACTCATCATAGCACATTCAGATTGGAAATCAAGGGCTTCTACTCCCACATCAGTACTAGATGGTTTTAAGGCCTTTTTCAGCTCAGATATTCTGTGATCTCCCTGATTTTTACCCTTTCTATAATACATTGGGGGCAATGGGATCTGAGATTCCAGCTCTAGCTAAAGTGGGAATATTTCCCTCCCCTCCCCTTTGTTTTTTTCAGGGACCTAGAAGATGGAGGAAGTGTGATTATCATGTGTAATACCACTGTCAGCATTAGATCATGTTTGTGAATTCTGCATTAGCAAAGAAATGATTGGCATGGAGAGGGCATGTTTGCCTTTCTGCCCCCTCCCTTTTCCCACTTTGTGCATACCAATAAAATGTTTCAGCTCTGATTTGCCAAGCTGCTCTCTTCTCCTGTAGGTGTTAAGAGCAGAGAGGGATTCCTCAGAGGTCATCTGTTTCATCTTACTGCCTTTGCAAAAGCCTGCCTCCAAGGTGCTGGAGGCCTGCTTTGAACAGGACTTTGTACAAGTGTACCAGGGAAATGAATGCAGAGTGCTCCTGACGTTCCTTGTCACTTTTTCTCATGATACTCTGACCTCACAGGTGGGAGATTTTGGTTGAAAACTTGGAGCTCAGTGGTGAGTGTTGTAAGATTTGGACTGTGACCTCTAGGGTGCAGCCACACCATTATCTATTAGGCATATAGATTAGCTTGCTTATTAAGCTGTTTTAGTATTAAGTGGTTTGAGGAAGACTACAGTGTAGGTGGGGGATTGTGGTGGGGGGTGAGCAATTCATTATTATTAACATGAAAAAAAAACACTATCACTTAAACCAAGGCTGCTTTTCTCATGCACATTGGCCTGCCTGCAGGACCCTTAGGGACAGGAAGCAGCATGCTTAGTGTCCTCCAGTTTTCAGCCTTTGTGCACAGGATAGGTGTGAGTTTCGGCACATGTATTCTGGCTTAATGCTTATACGTAATTGCGTACCAGACTCTGTGTGTCGCTTTATATGAATCCATTTCTGAACAGTTGTGACACAGAGACCTAGAGACAGCGTCTAACTCTGTGTACTCTCCTAGTGGGACCATGGCTCTTATTTTGTACCTGTGTCTCCAAGTTATCATGCATCTTACTGAGTCAATGTGCCCTTGTGTCTTTTCTTCCATTCTTCCGTTCTTGTGTCTCTGTGCTTTCCTGTATTTTTTCCCTCTGGTTTTGGACATGTTTCTATCTTTGTGGACATCTCTGACTCCCAGCCCATGCGTCACTGTGTCTATGTATATAGCTCTTTGTTCCTGTCAGTGTATGAATTTCTACATCTGGCTGGGTCTTCGAGTGCCAATGCAAGCCAGTTTTGAGATGACCATTTCTGTTTATGTATTAGCCCTTCCCTGTGTGTCTCCTTCTCTGTGTGTCTTTTTCTTTGCCCTTAGTGTCCCTGTCTTCGTGTGTCTTTTTATGTGTACGTTTTGATGCATCTGTGTACTTAGTTCATGTTTCTCTGACCTTGTATACTTGTGTCTTGCTTTTCTGGGCCCTTGTACTTTTTGACTTCTTTATGTTTCTGTATGCATCAGTTGGAATTGGCCTGTTCATCTTTTTTGTGCATGTGCTTTCATTTTAGCTTGTGTGAATCAGCTTTGGGAAGAACTGTCTATGTTTGTAATCTGTTGTGTATGGTTGTCTCTGTGTGTGTCCCTGTGTGTGTATCTGACTGTATATGTAATGGTCCATGTATCTTTCTGTTTTTCTGTGACCAGATATTTCCATGTAGCTGTCTCTCTGTGTTGGCATCTGTTTCTGTGTTGTTGGCTATATCTTTGTGCATGTGTACCCATTGATCTCACAAGATGCGCATCTGCTTTTTGAGGAATCCACTGGATTATTTTGTGAGATATTTCAGATGTGTTGAACTTACTGTTTATTTTGGGGCTTTCTAGCCACCATGGTACTTAGGTGTGCATTGATACTTAGGTCTGCATAATTCTTCATGTATGATGTCAAAAGAGTAATTTAAGTATTGTACATGTTGTGTCTTTATTGACAGGACACGTGTGTGGGGATAATTGTTGGTAAATGAGTGGTATTTAAATTGTAAACCTTTTCATGCTAATTTCACTGTGTCAGTGAATTAAATTTGAAAGGACTGGCTGTATAAGATATTACATGCTTTTAGAGAAACTCAGCATACCGATGGTAGAGAAGGCATCTATATGTACTGTGAAGTCTTATTTGTGATGTTCATTACTGGGTTAGAAGATGTTACTTCTCTGGTTTTGTTTGGCTTTTTGTTTTGAGGAGTTACTACAGATGGCTCTGAGGTGGACTTAGAGCACAAGGAGTATAGACACAATGGAGAATGAAAAATGACAGAGGGATGAACATGTTCTTCATCTGTATGGAGTCAGCTGGGGGCTCAAGACGGAATTCATAGGAAATGGAACGATGAGGGCCATAGAGAGAAGCTTAGCAGGATCCCATCTTTCCTTGTCCTGGGCTGCTGTGTTCATCCAAGGAAGACAGTGAGGGAGGGGCAGGGATGAGGAGGAGGCCAGTCCTCCTTTTTTTTTTTTTCCTGGTAGAAGGTGACCTCCTGTATTTAAATTTAAGTTCTTTTGGCTTCTCTTTCTTTGCTTAATATACTCTTTTTGGTGTTTGTTCTGCCACTGCAAGAAGGAAACTTCCAAATGTGGTTCATCTGCTTATTATACTTGTTTGTTTGCAAGATATTAAAGAGAGATTGTTAAATGTCACTGCAGCTGTCATACAAATTGATCCATTGATGTGGGCAAGGACCCTTTATGGCAGTTTTGCACTCTTCCCATGGTACCTGTGGTCCTTTATGGGGGCAGCCATGATTTTTCTGATGTCACCCTTTATTCATTTATCTAGTGCATATACAGAATTCTAAAGAGTACAGTTCCTTCTCAATTATGGTAAGCCTTGACAAGGAAGTGGTCACTAGTAGAGGACTAGGCTCAGTGGGAACATCTAAGTTACCTAGGTGTAGGAAATTAATTTGGTACTATGGTAAAGGAATATCTATCCAGAAGTCAATTGCTTTATGATTAATAAGGAGATTCCATAAGTATTTTAATCTAATCCTCCTATAAGATTATAGGAAAGATCATTAACATATTTTAAGACAATTAAAAATTATCAAACACCTAGACATACTATTTATATACAATTGATATGATGATTAAATAATTGTATCTGTTTATACGCTCTTAGTTTGAAATACTGAATGTAAGATAACGCAAATAACAAAACCAAGGGGTAAAGTCTATCATATTTTATAATTCAGACAGTTGAGTTTTTCTTTTGTTACATTGATTTGAATACAGAGGAGTCTGTGGTCCTGGATTCCAGTCAGAAAATTGAGGTTTGTATGTAGACTCCACATTCTAGCCAACGTTGATAACATCAAACCTTGATTACCTCATTTGCATATGGTCATAATAAAGACTATCTCAGTAAGTACCAAATGACTGCATATGACAAACTTTTCACTTACTTAGGGAAAAATAAAAAATGTAAGGGCAATGGGTAGATATTTCATAAAACAAAATTTATTCAGTTAAAGTAATATTCTGAGATTGTCTTTTGCGGCAAACCCTGGTCATTTTGTTTTGTTTGGGAAAATACTGATTTGGTTTAATTCTGCCTTTTCTAGGGAGGGAGGGTGAGTATTGGGTTGAGGGGGAATCATGACTTTTCTGAGATTATACATCCATGGTAAAAATAATGTTTTATACGTATGGCATAAAGTATCCAATTTTGTTAACAACAAATATTAAAGGGACAGGCGTTAGGAACTCAGGTGTGTAGGGACTTCCTTGTTTTCTTTTAAATCTTTTGTAAAAAAAGAAATCCAAATCAGAATATCAAGTAAAATATCATTCACAAGAATATTATTATAAAGATACTTTTCATATCCTCTAAAAGAATGGAGGTCCTAGATGTTGGTCTAGTTATTGATAGAATATTAGATTAAAAAATTCTAGTATGTAAAAGAAAAAAGACAGCTTCTTGTGATTTGCTATGAAACATCAATCCAAATTTATTTTTTTTCTATTTTAGTAGTGTGATAGAAGCTGGATTTCACGTTGTAAGTAGATCATTAGACTGCAAGGTAAGCCTTGAGCCTTGAGGAACAAAACCAATCAAACCAGTCTATCAAATACTTTTCAAGGAGGAAACTCTGCCATTTATTTGGCTAGTTCACTGTATCATGGGTAGTCAAAAATAGTTCATATACTCAAATCAGCATTCTGAAATTTGTTCTGCTGTGCTTAAATGCTTTCCAGGACCATCCTACCTTATTTATTGCAAAGTTATATATGTGTAAAGTGGTCTGACATTTTAATCCTCACAATGACCCAGTGAAGTGGGTAGTAATCTTAATGTCCATTTTATAGAAGAAGAAATTAAGACTCAAAGACATAAATGAACTGGGCTAGGGTTCTACTGCTAAAATGTGATGAAGTAAGGATTTGAACCTAGCACATAGTCATCTTCCTATAAATATTTGTTTTATGATTATGTAGAAGTCTGTTCACCAACCATGGTCTCTGCTCTCTGAGGTTAACCATTCTACAAAGCAGAGACTGGAAGGCCATTCAGGTAAAGTGTATATATTTTCAGAGGGCCATTAGTAATGCCCAAGTTAAGGAAAAGCAAACAGAGACGAGACATATCGACACCTTCAGAAAGTACTTGTGAAACAATTAACCTTAGATAATTTGGCTTTGTGTAAGAAAGGTGGAGTAAGATGGAGGAACCAGTTCTTCTCTGGATCAGTGTTTATTTATCATGCTCTTCTGAAGTCTGGGCCAAGAGTCCTATTTGTTCTGAATAGCCCCATGATGTTTCTCCGTTTGAGGACAGCAGGCTTAGCACAAATGGATTGGTTTTCTGGGTAGCACAGAAGGCTGCACTGACTGACTTTTTAAAGTCCTTCCCAACCCTTCAAATCTGTGACATTTTCTCAGGATCATCGGATCCCAAGCCTTCATTTGTGATACCATCTCCATTGCTTTTGTGATTAACAGCACAGGGCTGCAAGCTGACCCACTGGGGGTATGGACTGAGGCTCCTGCCCCCACCCTTTGACAAATGTTTTTGTTGAGTTTTTTTTTTGCGGTACGCGGGCCTCTCACTGTTGTGGCCTCTCCTGTTGCGTAGCACAGGCTCCGGATGTGCAGGCTCAGCAGCCATGGCTCATGGGCCCAGCCGCTCCACGGCATGTGGGATCCTCCCGGACCAGGGAACCAACCCGTGTCCCCTGCATCGGCAGGCGGACTCTCAATGACTGCGCCACCAGGGAAGCCCTGACAGATGTTTTTAATACTTTCTCATTGTATATAAGGAGACATTGAAGCTCAGAGACATTGAGGCTCAGAGTGGTGAAGGGACTTTCCCAGGGTCATGCAGCTAGTTATTGCCAGAGTAAATTTGTATTTCGAATTTGTAGAATAGGTGGTTTTATCCCTGGTGTTTTAGTTTATTGTGAAAGTCTTAAAAAGGAAAATTAGAAGTAGCACTTAAAATATAATTGCTCCAATTAGTGACTGAAGATCCCGTTAAAATAAGTCATTGTCATCTAGGAGCATCTTGAGGAGAAGAACTTTTCCATAGTACTTGTCAGTAATACTTTCCTGTTTCATAGTTCTCTTGGGACTGTTGATCTAGGGTAGTGTTCCTGAACATCATTCATTCCCAGTGAACTTCACCTTCACAGGTTTTGACCCTGCCTACCACTTCTACTACTCTGTACTTAACATTTTTTATTGACTTGCCTTTTTCACTTAATAAATTTATTCTAAAAAGAAACTTTCACTTAAGTATTGTACATGAGAAACCAGGATTTCCTCCCCTACTTAAAAAAAAAGATTATAGAAAATTTCAAAAATACACAAAATTAGAACAACATATAATGTTCTCCCATATACCCATCCCTAGATTCACCAATTATCAACATTTTTCAGTTTTTGTTTTGTCTATTCCCCACTCACTTTTTTTTCTTGCTGCAGTGTTTTAAAGCCAATCTCAGACTTATTTCACCTGTAAATACTTCAGCGTGTGTCTCTAACAGGTAAGGACTTTCTCTTTTTAACATAACCATAATTATCACCACACCTAAAAATAATAATAATCTCCAAATATCATATAATAGTTTGTGAGAACCTGTGCTCTTAACATGCTGATTAAAATGAATGCATAAGTACTAAAAAAGTTTACTGAGGTGCCACCTTAACTCATCTCATCATCTCACCACCAGTATACGTTTCACAGTTGAGGAAACATTGCTCTGAGTCTTACAGATATTGAAGTGGATAGAATTCCTTTCCATTCTCTGGGTACTCTTTTCCTCATCTGTAAAACATGATGGAAATGTATGAAAGATAAGAGTTGATAATCTCTAAAGGTCCTGCCAGCATATTAGGACATACATTCTTCTAAGTGGTGATTTACTTCACTTCAGCTCTGGAAGGCCTATTGAACACCACCTGTAGAAGGTAGTTTGGAAAAAAACACTAGTGACTAAGTGTGTTCCTTCCTGACATGTCTTCTAGATGGTAATGAGTTCCAGCTTTTCCTCAGAGTTGAATTTGGCTTTCATTCCCTTTCTCCACCCATCTTGTCAAACAACAGAGGCAGCACCTATTTATATACTTTCCCATAAGACCGTATTCCTGAAAACAACTTTTGTCAAAATGGAAATATATTCAAGTGCCTCAGTGACCCATTGGACTAGTTTAGACGTGTGTGTGCTTTGTGCTCTCAGTTGTAGTTTAGGCCCACTCCCTAATCTGCTGAGGACTTTTGTGTCACCCAGCTGGGAAATGGCTGTCATCATAGCTCAATTATTGCCTCTCAGCTTTCCTTCACTGTCTTTGCAGCAGAGGCTCACATCCCCAGAACCTTGGCAGTAGTGTTGAGTTACAAAAGCTTGAGTAAAATGTAGTACTTCTAGATATCTCCCAATTACTTCTCAACCTTTAGAAGATAAACTCTCTTACAGAAGTGCTACAATTAATCCAAGTAAAGGAAAAGATGTCAATAAAGTTTTCCTTCTTCATACAGGTGTGGGAACTGCTGGGATAGAAAGAGTTAGCCTAAGGCCTTGTGATTACTAGCAAAACTCAGAGCAGAATATTCTACTTCTCAATATGAGGTAAAGATTACAAGCTGATGTTTCTGACTTTCTGGTAGTGCCAAACAATATTAAGCAAAGTAAGGAAACCCTAAAGATAAACCCAAAAAATAGAGCCAATTTTTTCTTTCTTTCTTTCTTTCTTTCTTTCTTTGGGGATGATGTCTGACTGGTGACATTGGAAAGGGTAAGGGAAAGACTTTTTTGTAACCAAAAAATGTGTGGACAGCAGAGATATCTACTAATTGCACTCACAGGGTCCTTATGGAATCCTTATGGGCCTACTTTCAAGTTCATTGGATGTATGTAGAGGAAAAAGATTTGCTGAGGTTATGAGAATTGGTCCAAGAATTAACACATTTTTGAAGCCTCAAGAAGTAATTTGCTGGACAGTGGAGGGGGCATGGTGGGGTTAGTAAGAGTATTTGTGATTATGTTTTAAAAGGAAAGGGAGCAAGAAAAGGAAAAACTGGGTCATCCATCCATTAAAAAGAAACCTTGAAAGAGATCCAAAAATCCTTAGAAATCCTTGACTTCTTAAACATGATAAGTGTTTGTTTTTTTCCCCCTGACAATTGTAGAGGTCAGAGAGTTCTCTTTTCTGTTGCAGAATGTTGAGAAGATGTAGAAATAACTGTGGGTAGCTTAGCTCTGGCATAGGGCAGAACTTTTGCAGTATGCCTTTAGGATCTGTTTGAATTTATACAATATGTGGCTATGCCAAATACTCCATGAGTTATCAAAATGAAATAGCATTGCAAATGATAGTGTTTTTGTTTAAAAGAAGAAATGGAATACCTGTGGTCCGGTACCTAAAAGAAGGCAATAAGGACTTTTAGAAATTTCAGTGCTATACTGAGATACTGAGAAGGGCTTAATATGGAAGAGCCATCATCTCTCCTCTCCTTGTAAGTCAGACTGAAAAGCATATGGAAATTCCATTAGCATATCAGAAATGTAATTGCCAACGTCTTAGCTTGATAGTGACTTCAGATGTTATCTCCTTTACCCCTTAACACTTGGGTGTCTATTTGGGATGCACTGCAGTACTAACCATTCTGTTTATGTGATTTGCTTTTGCTTGCATAGGAAACTGGTGTGTGTGTGTGTGTGTGTGTGTGTGTGTGTGTGTGTGTGTGTGTTATTTTGGTAAATATCAACTCATTTTTCAACTAAAGCTTTATTTGTTTAAGCTTCACATGAAGAGGCAAGGAAGAGAAGAACACCTTGTCAAAGCAGAACGAAAGAACAAAGAGAGTAAAAGAAACCTATTTCAAATGTCCAAGAAACTTGTGGGTTTTTATGTATATTACACAGGAAAGGTTTTCTGTCACCTGGTTGCCAAACCAGAGGCCAGGAGACTTCGAATGTATACCAAAAACGTTTCTATCTTCAGAAAGAAAAATAATTGCCTTTCTACGTTAGCAATATGTCTGCAGACCATAGTCTTCATGGAGAACTGGAATATGGGTATTTTGGGATCTCTGGTTAGAGCAGGCTTTTAGTTCAGTCCCTCAGTGGTACTCCACTAAATTTTCTTTTTCCTTTTTTTTTTTTTTTTTTTTTTTTTTTTTTGCGGTACACGGGCCTCTCACTGTTGTGGCCTCTCCCGTTGTGGAGCACAGGCTCCGGACGCACAGGCTCAGCGGCCATGGCTCACGGGCCCAGACGCTTCGCGGCATGTGGGATCTTCCCAGACCGGGGCACGAACCCATGTCCCCTGCATCAGCAGGAGGACTCTCAACCATTGCGCCACCAGGGAAGCCCTCTTTTTTTCTTTTTGATTGTTGCTGTGAAAAGAGGTGACAACGGTACCTCTGTTTAGTTGCATTGTGTAGTTGACAAATAGAGCTCACTGTTAATTTAACCCAGCCCTAACTTCCTTGGCATTATACTCATCTTCTGCTGTGCCTGCTGATGAGCTGCCGTATTGAGTATATACATGGACAATAAGGCCAGGGAATTGTGTTCATAAATTAAATAATGAGCTGGTGCCTTAGGAGCTATGCTTTAAATACTTACTATTTCCCTTAGCAAAACTTCTCTTTGGAAAGAAAAATGCATAAAGGTAGAAAAACAGGCTGGCAAGAACCCTCCTCCCAATACTTACCCAAGCTGGGATAACCTGGTCTCAGTCTCATAGGTCATGTTTTCAGCAAAGTGGCCCCCAGCAGTGGAGGATTTTATTTTACAGAGTCTGGTTTTTGGAGCTGGTGAGCTGAGAGCCAGTAGAGAGGGTTCTTCTCAGGCAAATGCACTAAAGGGGAATGTTTGCTGTTGGAAATTTCAGCGTCCTTCTCTAGTTCTCTCTTCATTGTAACATCTGGCTGTGTAACCTTTATTTTCTTTTCTACTTTTCCTCTCTGGAAATAATTGATGGTGGATTTTCATATGAGGCATATTGTCTTTTTATAGCTTTGTAGATATAAAATGTACATACCATAAAGTTCACCTATTTAAAGTGTACAAGTCAGTTTTTTGGTATATTCACAGTTGTGCAACCATTATCAAGTCAATTTTAGAATATTTTCATCACCCCCCAAAAAACTCTGTACCCATTAGCGGTAACTTCCCATTTCTCCCTATCTTCTCCAGCCCTGGGTGTCCTCTATTGATTTGTCTATTCTGGACATTTCATATAAATTGAATCATGCAATATGTGCCCATTTGCATCTGGCTTCTTTCAGTTAGCATAATGTTTTCAAGGTTTATCCACATTGTAGAATGTATCATTTTTTATGGCTGAATACTATTCTATTGTATGAATGCACCACATTTATTTATCCTTTCATCAGTTGACAGACATTGGGCTGTTCCCACTTGTTTGCTATTATAAATAATGCTGTCGTGAATATTTGTGTATATTTGTGTGGACGTCTGTTTTCATTTCTCTTGGGTATATACCTAGGAATGGAATTGCTGTGTCATATGGTAATTATGTGTCCAACCTTTTGAGGAACTGCCAGACTTTTCCAAAGCAACTGCACCATTTTACATTCTCACCAGCAGTTTATGAGAATTTCAGTTTCTCCACATACTAGACAACACTTGTTATTGTCCATTTTAGTTTTTTTTTTTTTTTGTTAATAGCTATCTTAGTGGGTGTGAAATGGTATCTCATTGTGCTTTTGATTTGCATTTTCCTTGATAGTTAATGATGTTGAGCATCTTTTCATGTCCTTACTGGCTATTTATATATTTTCTTTGAAGAAATGTCTCTTCAGATCCTTAATTGGGTTACTTGTCTTTTTATTATTGAGTTGTAAGATTTTTAAAATATATTTTGGTATGTTTGTCTTTTTAAGGATAGTATTTTACAGTTATATGATATTTTCTAGTGGTCATTTCTGTAGTTTTATTGGTGTTACATATTTTAGCTGCATTAGCTGCTTTCCTGGGTATGAATGCCAGTAAAATCTGAGTGACCTTGGCTTTCCTGCTGAGAATGCAGCCCAGGAACAGAAATTTATCAGAAATGTATCAGAAATTTGGCACTTAATCCCTCCACCCCCACCCTTATCTGGGACAAGGAGAATCTACATTTAAAGGTCTGTATTTTTTGTTGTTGTTTTATTTTTTTTATTTTAGCTTGGTTGGGTCTGGGACCTTTTCTTTTTGTTTTGCCTTGTGCAGACTTGAACAGGGAAGGAAGGGCATGAGAAATTGTGATAGAAAAGTGTTTAGGTTTTATTCAAATCAGCATATTTATGTTGGTTTGTGTGACAGGTCAGTTGGCTGAAGAAATCTCTCATTTTAAGCTCTGGGATACTTTGAAGTACCAATAAGACATACACAAACGTGTATTTGCTTTATGTATGGTTTCTATGTACTTGTGTATGAAACAGGGGACATGAAGAATATCCCCCCTTTGTTTTAGCAATTTATATTGGTGATTTAAAAATAAAATAATGTAAAGTGGAAAGTCATAGAACTCCATGTAAGAAGAAATAGTTTTGTAATCCCACAGACCTGAGTTTCAAATATTGTTTTTTCTATTTCTTAGCTGTGTCCTTACCCAAGTTACTTTGCTTCTCTGAATCTCCATTTCTTTATTGATGAGATAGATGAAAACCTACCTTCTCAAATTACTGTGAGGACTAAATAAGATAATGTGTGTAAAGTATCTGGCACATATGTGCCCAATAAGCTAGCAACTATTTTTGTATTTGAGGATAGGGACAAGTGGGTTTATTAATGGGAAACTGTACATTGGTGGTATAGTTCAATCTGGGATGGTAGCAGAGAGTCCATAAAACAGAATAGCCTGGAAAAATGAAAAGACTTTGGGCATTTATTTTCTCCTTTATCTAGGCATAAGTGCTCGGTAGCTACTGAACAGTTTCTTCTCCTGGTTTTCTGACTTTTTGAGGAGACTATTAGCCAGCAGGACTTTCTTGTAATAATAATCTCTTACATTTATAAATTGTTTTGTGTTTTTAGAAGTACTTAATGCTCCTTATTTCACTGTCTTCTCATAAACAGCCTCTGAAGCAGGTGTGCAGTCAGTATCAATTACATTTTTCAGATGAAATAACTGAGGCCCAGAAACATTTAGAGATGTGTTTAAATTCACCCAGCAGTTCAGTGACAGGATATGAACCAGAGTTACAAGTATTATTTCCCAACATAGTTTTTTTTCTACCCATTATGTTATACATAGTGGGAATGCATTATTTTGCCAGCTTGTTATCTTGAAGATCCTTTCAGCAGCCTTCCTCGGGCAAGATTTTTCACGGTTCCACGTCTGTTAGTGTACCTATAGAATTGTCATTGAATATCTTAATACTCCAGGTGGTCCTGGTGAACACCTTTGCCCTTAGAAGGACACTGAAAACTGGAAAGGACTGCAGAAGAGTAGGTGCCCAGACATCATTTTTAGGGCTGGTAGACTTCCTACTGAAGCTATTTGCAAAGCTACATTGTATTACCTAAAAGCACTACTTCAGAAGGGTGTTGTGAGATCAAAATAGACACTTTTTTTTTTTTTGTGTGTGTGTGTGTGTGTGTGTGTGGTACGCGGGCCTCTCGCTGCTGTGGCCTCTCCCGTTGCGGAGCACAGGCTCCGGATGCGCAGGCTCAGCGGCCATGGCTCAGGGGCCCAGCCGCTCCGCGGCATGTGGGGTCTTCCTGGACTGGGGCACGAACCCGTGTCCCCGGCATCGACAGGCGGACTCTCAACCACTGCGCCACCAGGGAAGCCCCAAAATAGACACTTTAAATGAAGAAAAGACTGTAAGCATGGGTGAAAATGTGGTTGATGATTGCCTTGCATTACTTTCTTTAATGTCTAGCAAGCAGTCCTTGGAATGCTATTTCAACAAACCTTGTATAATGTAGAAGATACTGTTACAGATTTCTAACACGAAGCTCATAAATCTTCAATCCTCTGCAATTCTCTGTCATCCTGGGCACATGAAGGAGAATTTATGAGCTTCAGGTTTCTTCATAGCTATTAAACAAAGCATATTTAATCTGGTTAGAGCTCACACTGGCTCTTGCTTGCATGCTTGTGCTGTTGTTCTGACTCTTGTTCTCACTCTCCTTCTTTTCAGTTAAAAACAACAAACAAGTTTGTTTTCCTTCAGATGTCATCAATGCAAAAATTTGTAATTTTCATCTGTTAGTTCATCCCCTTGCAAAACAAAATGGCAGCACACAGAAGATTGGAAAATTTGGATTAGTTCCTTCTGTGAGTGTTGCCATAAGTCGTCAGTTTGCTCCTTTTTCTTAAAGTTGGCACATAAACCTGACAGTAAAGGTAGGGTGGCCATTTTTTGTCTTTTTTGGGCCTTTCCTCAGCCACCACTCAACAGTTCTCACACATATTTGTCGTATAGCCTACTTCCCTAACTCCACAGGAGTTCTTAATTCATCTTAAGCAGATAACTGTCTGTCTTTTTCCTAAAGATCCCCAAGGAAAAAAAGGCATCTCCAGGGGAAATCTAGTGCCTCACAGTTCTGACAGAAATTTGTTCCCAAATGCTAACCAAAACCCTTTACTTCCATTTGCCTTTTATTGTGGTTAGGGAGATGTATAACCTAATAATAATGACTATATTGTACGCAATAATGACTTTAACAAGTAGTAGTATCTTTTGTCAAAAATATACAGAGTTTTAGATTTCTTTATTATAAACCACTCAACTATGGTTTAAGAACAACTACGAATACTAATTTTGTAATAATTTTACCCCATAATTTTGAAACTTATAAAGTCAACTTTAAAGTGTTACTATTATTCTGGCCAAAGGATGGAGGGTTTGTCCCTAATTACTAATCTATAACCTGAATGTTCATTGTACTTTTTTGCCAAATCTAAAGATACTATCTTTGCCTGACTTTCCATGGTCTTTTGGACTCTAGGTCTTGCCTTAAAAGCCTCCTCTTCAGATGGGCCTTCCCTGTCCACTCTATTTCAAGCTAACTTTCTCAGTAATCCCTGTCATAGTATCCTGTTTGTTTCCTTTGAAGCACGTATTCCAATTTCTCATTATAAATTAGTTTGTTCACTCAGTTGCTTATTATCTACCTTCCCCACTAGACTGTCAGCTCAGTGAAGACAGAGACCATGATCCTTTTTTTCACTGCTGTATACATTCCCAGCACTATCAGAGTATTCGGCACATAGAAAATGCTTAGTAAATATTCATTGAATGAATAAATCATAAGGAAGAGTTGATATTCTCTTAGTTGAATAAATCTAGGCCAAGAATTCTCTACCTTGGTTGCACATGAGAATCTTTAATAGAACTTTAAAACAATGTCAAGGCCACCCCAATGTATTCCAGGTCTACTTGGGAATGTCTATTTTTTAAAAGGACCATAAATTACTCTAATGCATTTCCAGAGATAAGAACCTCTTATTAACAGTGTAAAATCAACTTACTGGCTGGATGAATTTCAACAAGTCACTTTATTTATCTCTGCCTCCAGTTTCCTCATCTGTAAAAATGGAAATAATAGCTCACAGTGTTGTTGTTGTTTGGCACATAGCAGGCACTCACTGAGTATTAGTATCAGTCAGTCAATCAAAGTCAATCCTCCTCTCCTCTTCTCTCCTTATAATCAATAAGTCAGTCAATCTTCAAGATAGTTAATATTATCCCCAGTTTATAAATGAAGAAACTGATCTCAGACAGGTTAGGTTGTGTGAGGAAAAGAAGCAGCCTTCATTAAGTTTCCCCTTTTCCTACCCTGTGCAGTAGAAGTGATAGAAGGGATTTGTTAAAGACATAGTCCAATTTTACAAGCCTCCTAGAAAGGTACAGTTTCCAGCCACTGAAGTGAGTTTCAGAGTACCAGTACCTGGCTTGCCTTGGAGTTTAGACTACTCATCTTAACCCTTGTGCTTGATCTCATTTGTTTGAAAGACTGTCCTCACAATTTTGTAATTTAAGTCAAGACCAGATTCAGTTAAAATTTACTTTCCTTACAACTTTTTAATATAACATCTATTTTGCAAAGCTGTAGTAATAAATGTATCCACATTCGCTCATATGAGCTCTCTTTTCTTATTCTTTGATGTTTCTTGGCTGTGCAAATACAATGGGCTCTTTGGAGTAAAGGTACAATATACTTACCAATCCAAGAAGCAATTTTTCTCATTTTTGTTCCTGACTGTTTCGGCTGACAGTCAGAGCTTTTGTCTTTAACATTATCTCTGCATCACATTGATCAGGAGATTTGGCATCTCCAGAGCCCTGGGATGAGGACTTCTTCCTGGTTATCAGGAAGGAGCAGTTGATATTTTCTCCATAGGAAGAAAGTGCTTGATTATGTGTTGGCTTTGGGAAAAGAAAGCTCGTGGACTCAACTCTAAGTAGACAGAGTGACCTTTCACCTCATCTGTTTCTGTTATTGTTCATGCTCAGGTCATCCTGAGGGAATGGACACTTTAGGCTTGTACATCTATTTTGTGGCTAGTTACACAAAACTGAAGATGATGATTCCCAGTCATGACCACTTCAAAATCTCCTAGGAAATCAAAAATAATTACACTGGTTCCTTTCCCCAGAAGTTCTGATTCATTTGGTCTGTCATGAAGGCCAGGAATCTATACTTTTAAAATTTACTCAGTGATGGGGCTTCCCTGGTGGCACAGTGGTTGAGAGTCCCCCTGCCGATGCAGGGGACACGGGTTCGTGCCCCGGTCCGGGAAGATCCCACATGCCGCGGAGCGGCTAGGCCCGTGAGCCATGGCCGCTGAGCCTGCACGTCCGGAGCCTGTGCTCCGCAATGGGAAAGGCCACAACAGTGAGAGGCCCGCATACCGCAAAAAAAGAAAAATAAAATTACTCAGTGATTTTGACACACAGCTATAATTGAAAACCTGTGGCTGAAGTTGTTCACTCTCCCACACCCTGCAATATTTTCCTAAGGTGGCATTTAAGCTTGGTCTTGAAGAATAGGTATAGATTTAATATGCAAAGATGAGTAGAAAGTGAAGACTTTCCATGTGGAGGGAATTTGGAAGAAAAAGTTGCAAAAATATGAGAGCTGCAAGAACTTGGAATTTTTTTTTCCCAGTGAGAGAAGTGGAAGCTTTATCTCTGGACAAAACAGATAGCAGTGCCCAATGTACGGGTAAAGAAAAAGAGATGGTGTGCACCAACTTGAAATTCCTTTGTACGGAAACCTTTATACACGTCTCTGCTTATAAAGGTGATTTAATTCTGAGCCATATACTACTGTTGAATCTCTTTCCCCAGCTTGAGGTCTTTTCTAAAAATAAATTTATTTATTTATTTATTTTTGGCTGTGCTGGGTCTTTGTTGCTGTGTGTGGGCTTTCTTTAGTTGTGGCGAGCCGGGGCTACTCTTTGTGTGGTGTGCGGGCTTCTCATTGCAGTGGCTTCTCTTGTTGGGGAGCCCAAGCTTTAGGCATGCGGGCTTCAGTAGTTGTGGCATGCGGGCTTAGTTGCTGCATTGCATGTGGGATCTTCCTGGACCAGGGTTCGAACCCGTGTCCCCTGCATTGACAGGCAGATTCTTAACCACTGTGCCACCAGGGAAGTCCCAGCTTGAGGTTTTTAAGAGTAAGAGAATTACTTCTTTCTTCAGTAGAGCCAGTTATTAGTTTTTTCTACTGCAGATATCTCCAGAAGAAAAACATTCCACCTGAATGTTTCATTTTAGTTTGATTGATGTAAAAATAGCCAAACTGTTCAAGTGGAATTCCTTTACAAGGCAGTGATCTCCAGTTCTGTTGCAAAAGTCAGGAGTCATAGAATGAAAATGATACAACATTTTCTACAACAAAGAGCCACAACAGCTCTTTGGTATTTGCACAGCCATCAGATTGCCATGGGACTACAAGACCATGCAGGTGCTTGATCTTTTTGCCTGTTGTTGAATGAATCTGTGTTTACATTAATGGAGTCATCTGGGGGGTAGGTCTCCACTGTGAATCAAGAGATTGGTTTTGAATACTGTTTGCCAGTTGTCACTCTGCTAACCACTCCAGCTCTCCTTTAGGTAGAGACCTATTCAAATTCAGGTCTTTATATAATTTGTGGCTTAATCATGGTACACACCAGATATATTGAACAACCACAGTGAAAACAATTAAAGTTCAAGAAGTGTGTCAAGAGTGTAGACGCTGGTGGTATATAACTCCCCAATACCAAGGAAGAGTGGGGAAAAATATATTGTTCAGTAGCAGCATCCTACATCTTGCAGGTAGGATTTAGGAATGCACATCTGACCTATACATGTTGAGGTATTGCCTGTTCCCTAGGCAATCCTGGTGGAGTCTTCTGGTGTTAATTTTTTCTTAATGTTTAGGACATGCCCACAGATTACTGCTGTTTTCTGCCCATTTGTATAACACCTGCAAGGCAGAGGATTAGTTTGTGTCCAGGATCGAGGAGAAATGAATTAACAGATACAAAATAAATGGAAAATGGGCCAATTCTCTTGTCCAGTCACTCCATGAATATTTGCTGGGTGTTCAATAACTCTAGCAGATGCTAGTTACTGGGGATTCTGGGAGAGAATACATAGTGTCTATGTCCACTGTTCACCCAGACCTCCTCCCCACTCACAAACTCCTATCTCCATCACTCTCCACATTCATAGATCCAGGGGACAGTTCATGGAAGAGGGAGAACTTGAGCTATACTTTAAAGTTTGGAGATAGATGTCAAGGCAAGAGGTATAAGAGAAGGTCAGGTTCTTCATAGGTCATGGCCATGTTTTGCATAGAGGAAAGTGAATCAGATAGGCTCAGGAGGAGATTTTGAGTAAGGAGTTCTGGAGATGACATTTCAGAAAAATAGGTTGGAATCTTGCCCCAGAGGGAACTCCTGTGGACTCTTACTGAAAGAGTACCTGACTTGGATTCAGACAGATCTGCATTTGACTACTGGCTTTGCCACTTAAAAGAACTTAGGTAAGGATTGTTTTGAAATCAGATCATTTATGGGCCAAACACTCAAAAAAATGCTCGAATCCAAGAAAATTAACTGCCCTGCTTTCCTATTGTCAGGTGGTGCCCCTTCATTGAATAACTTGGGAACCATTGATAACCTTTTCTCAGGAATCGGGAGGTAGAGAGGTTGGGGAAAATGTAAGAAACAAAGAGACATATTCCTATATTTTCCCATGTTGTCTTTCAACTCTCCCAGGCTTCTTTGTTGGCAAGACTGTCTTTTGTATTTCCTTTTGAGTTGAGTAGGTCTTTTTCCTATGCCTTATGTGTTAGACTGTGAGCAACAATATCTTCTAGTTCTCAGATGACTTTGGAGGACATTAACTCATAGTAGTCTCACTGGGGTCACTTCAGCATTGAGAAGTTATCTCCCCTGTGAAAAAGTACAAGAGTTGATAGCAAAATATGTCTGTCCATATCGCGGGTCTCAAAATACTTTATCACTTAGTATCAACATTATTAGCAATAACAATAAGCAATAAGAATTGAGTTTCTGAGGGGTGGAACAGTGAAATTGATCATGGTGTGATATAACTAGTCATTTCGCTTCTTTCATAAACATTATCAATTAACTCAACTCTACCAATCACTTGGCAATCCATAGTGAACATTAGTATGACTCAAATGACTGGCCTGGTCAGTTCATTGTCCATATAAAGGCATAACCCTGGAGTGAAATGTCTGAGTCTGAGCTTTCTTAGCACTGAGGTAACAGTACATTGGTTATTGAGGCCAGGGTCATTCAAGGCTTTGAGTCCTGCCTGAGATACCTCACTCCTTTTTTGCTCCATGACCACAGCCTACACCTGCCACCAATAAGCAACTTTAGAAATCACATGCAGTAGTGGTCCCAAGTATTTAGATATGGGGAAAAGGTGTGAATAGGTCACAGTAGCCCATAGGCAGTGATTAGCCCACAGTACAGCCTGTTGTACAGCTCTGTTGTACCAAAACATGTGAATCAACACCTACACTGTATTGATGACAACAGACACTCTATAATTCTGCATCAGAGCTTGTCTTCTGTGAAAAACTGAGAATGTTAGTGAAGTTCATCTTTGGTATCTACACACATTCCTACCAGATCTCCAAACTCTTCCCTTTGTTCCCTTCTTGCAAGTCCTCCTTGCCCTCAGCTGACCATCCACTATTCTTGTTGTGGCTCCTGGTGGATTCTCCCCAGGGTACTTATATTTTAATAGGGGACTCTTAAAGGAGAGAGAAAACTCAAGATCCCAAAGACTAAATTACTAAAGATGGAATTTTAGTAATTAACAAGTGTGTGAATGTAGATAGTTGGAGAGAGGAGAATCTTCACGTACCACTCAAATCATGGCTGGAGATGATAGCCTTTTCTACCTCCACATAAGAGCATTTCATTTCCTTCCCATTGCTCCTCCCTCCCCACAGACATCCAGACACACACACATTCTCTGCTTCAGTCACACAAAACTTCTACTTCCTTTTACTTCTCTGTGGGTTTGCATGTTCTGTTCCTTCTACCTAGCCAGTTCTTTCCCTTTTTTCACCTGGCAAAATCCCAGTTCAGTGTCACTTTACTTATCTATACCATCTTTGTTCATACTTCTGTTATCACACCTCCTTTTGTGTTGAGTCTATTCACTCATCAGCTATACTTCTATAAGAGAAGAAATTGCCTTCTCCACTCTGGGAATGCCCCTGATATACAGGATGCACTCTGTAAATGGTTGGAGGTTGAGTGAATTAGTTAACAGATGACCTTTACCCTTTAAGGTGCCCAGTTTACCCTCCAAAAAAGAAGAGCCAAATGAAAAACTAATTTTGGAGGATGAAGTTAGATTGTTAATATGTGCATGCAGAGACCATCTGTTATTCAGGCATTATGGAGTTACATAGTTTTTTTTTTTTATATTGAATACAATGTTAGATTGGCCTCAAACATAGTAAAGCCCACACTAGACCCAGCTGTTATAGAGTTGATCCCTACTGTATTGCTTCTCTTTAAGGCTGAGATAAGAAATGACACTGCCCTATTTTATGCCTTGTTAAAGGGTAGGAATTCACCAATGTCAATTCCAGTTCATTTGTTGATTTCTTTGGCTTGCCTAGTGAGAATATTAACACTCCTGCACTTCTCTGTAGCTCTGTCACTTACAAGATCCTTCCATACCTGTTATCCTGTTTAACACTTAGAACAACTCTATAAAATAGGCATTCTCGTTTTTCAGATGGGGAAACTGAGGCTCAGCTAGGTGAAGTTACTTGTTAAAGATGATGCAGCTAGGAAGTGGAGGAGGCAGAAGTTTAATCCAGATTGTCCTACCTTCTGGTCCATTGCTCATTTTACTGGACCACACTGGATCAGCAAGTGTACAGTAAAATCAGGTGTGGAACGGAGTGCCATGTGTGATGTTTGCCTAAATGTGTACATCCCTGCTGGAAGGCAGTCATGATTTATGCTGAATGAGTATTCAGTAATTTTCATTTCATTCATTTGGCTACCCATATGCTTCCCAGGGGGAAGGCAAGCTAGGGCAAGTGTAGACAAACAGCCATAAAATTTGGATGCTTTCCTTCAAAGTGGGTTGCCTATTTGAAAAACATGCTTATTGGTGATAGAATATGGCTCTAGTATATATTTGATTTCATTACTGAATCTACACGAATGGGCATTTTCCAAAACATTCTGAAAATATTTTTGGGTCCCAGAGTATTTCTGATTTAGATACTCTTGAGCATCATCACCACATTTAGCAGTATAGGGAATTCTACTAGAATGCTTCTGGGAAGGCTGCCTGAAATGATGGAAAAAACAATGGACTTTAAGACTAGTTAGAGTTGGTTTATAGTCACTCACAGTGTGACCCTATGTAAATTATTTAACTTCTGTGAAGTTCACTTTTCTTATCCTTTGAGTGGAATTAAAAAAATCCCATCTTGCCTGACTGTTGTGGGAATGAAAATGAGATCCAGTACTCAGTACATAGAAGCCACTTGGTAAATACTATTTCGCTCCTTCTCCACACCGCAGCCCTATCCTCCCAGCCATTAGTTACCCACAGGCATGCATTTAGAGGTTGGCCTACTGCTTCATGCTGAAATTCACAGTTCTTGCAAGGACTGATTATCTATTTTTCTTTCTTCCAGGGTCCCCTATGTCCTACCCCCAGTTCTAGGGGCTCCCAAAGTGGGTAGGTACAGGATGTTCTGAAGAGTATCGGAGGCCGTTACTCATTCTCCTGGCCCGGACTCCCAATTGCTGTTCGCATGCTCCATATGAAGGTACACTCCAGGTCCTGGAGCCCACATATGCATCATGCATTGCACTGCCTCTTGTACCCAAATCCATCTCGAGGGTGAGAAGACCAGGCTCAGACTTGTCCAGGGAGTAGATTTCCGAAGCTGCCCTTGTCCCCACACCATTTGATTAAAGGGGGGCACTTTAGACTCATTGGGCTTTATTTATATAGGGTAGAATCAGAGTGATTGGTGGTGCCTTCTGTTCTCAAAGTATCCCAAAGCACTTTGCAAGGCAATGTGACAAGCACCAAAGCCACACAGCCCAGTACAACGGCCACCACCCAACACTTAACAATTAGTCATGCCCAGCCTGGGATCATCAAGCCTGTTTTTATTGGAAGAGCAGAGAGGGAGGGAATGTTAGCTGGCAGTTTCCCTATGTACCCTTTGTGAAAGTGCCCTTGGCTCTTCAAATTTCACCTGAGTAACCAGCTCAGGCAAATTTGCCTCTATCAAAAAGCAGAATGTGATAGTGCGAAGCTGATGCCAGGGTAATGCCTCAAGACACTGACCAAATAGGCATGGCCTCATGATTGGTTTTTGTCCTTCACCTCCTTTTCTCTCGTCTGTTCTTTTTCCATCTTTCTTTTTCTTCCCCCTTACCCATTTCCAATATGTTCTCAGGAAAAGGTCAGCCAAGTGGTGGATAGTGTATCATTTTGTTTTGTTTTGTTGCAGTACGCCGGCCTCTCACTGCTGTGGCCTCTCCTGCTGCGGAGCACAGGCTCCGGACGCGCAGGCTCAGCGGCCATGCCTCACGGGCCCAGCCGCTCCGCGGCACGTGGGATCCTCCCGGACCGGGGCACGAACCCTCACCCCCCACATCGGCAGGCGGACTCCCAACTACTGCACCACCAGGGAAGCCTGATAGTGTATCATTTTAGGGTGATCTCTATTCTGTCCACCTTTCTCTTTCCTCATCATCACACTGTTGCTTTTACAACAAGGAAAGTTTTGGAAGTGAAACGGCAATAGCGCCCTGAGCTTCTTTCCCTTTAGTAGCACTCAACACACTTGTAACTACTTGTGCAAATTTTCTTACTACACTAAGGTTCATGAAGGCAAGGGCTATGTCGTCTTGTTCACCTCTCCTATCTTTAGTACTTCCTAGGCACATAAAGTCAACCCTCAAAAAATGTTTGTTAACTACAAGTTAATAAGTTTTCAAGAACTCCATTGTTTGTATCTTATCTCCTGACTCCCCCCCTCCACTACCCCCCACCATTTGTAGGTTACCTTGTTCATTTTCATATCCCACAGAGTAAACTTTCACTCAAGTCCCTGCAAAGAGTATGTATGTTAAAATGAAATCAACTCCCCTCCCCTAGACCTTCGAATTGGTTTGTGTTTGAGACTAGGCTTGCATTGGCTTTTGTTCTGACTACCAATAGAGTCTTCTTTTCCTGTTGTAGTCCCTCTGAGTCCCAGAGGGGAAAGTTTGTCATTGATAGCTTTTTGAGAGCTGACTAAACTTGAATTGGTTGAGCCTTTCCCATCTGCCTATCAGATATCACTGCTTGTGCCTTGCTAATAAGAGAATTATAGGACTGCTCTCAAGGCAGAGAGGCCTAAAATTAGACATGCCAGCTGTGTTATTGGTGTGCAGGTGGGTGGGATACAGGCAGCCAGTTTCTCCTCTTTTTCCTCCCTTGCTTACATAGATGAGAGGTGGAGCCAAGCTTCTGGAGGAGGAGCTAGACTGTGGAGCATGCCCAGTTGTTTCTGGCCCTGGCTGGGTGACTATTTGTTATTCCTATAGAGGAAGTTAGAACACATTGGGGTTGGCACCCTCATTTAAAGTTTCATGTTTTTAAAAGAGAAACTTGAGTCTTGAAGGAACCTTTTCTCCCCCTCAAGTTGATTTTTGAGTTTTTTTTTAAAGCCACAGCTTTCACACTATCAAAACTCTTTTTCTTTTCTTGTTTTCTTTCCTTCCTCTTCCCAGGTGTTTGATGATCAACAAGAGTCTGATAGTTGTTCCTCCTGGCCAGGTGTTTGGTTTAGGCTATAAAGCAATATGGAAACTCAAGGACTAGGTTGTAGTGGGGGAGGTAAAGGCTTCTTTCCTTTCAAGGTTAAGCAGAAAGAACTAAGAACTCAGAGTGAAAGCCTTGAATTGCCACACATATCACTGACAAACAATAATTCTTTGCTTTAATAACAATTGCTCAGATATTCTCATCTGAAGATCATGGTTCAAGGCCTTGCTGCACTATTTAACGATCTCAGGCATGTGATTTAACTTCTTTGAGTTTGAGTTTTCATCATCTGTGAAATGGAAATTATGACAATAATTATTACCTCATAGGAGTTGATGATAAATAACTACTTCAGTAAGGAGAGAATTAAGTCAGATAAAGAATGAGGAAACACTTTGTAAATGGCAAACTGATATTATGATATAAAAAGCTATTCTTATTTTCACTTCATACTCTATTCTCCCAACATTCCAATTTTCTTGCCTCCTGTACAGCATGGATGATTTAGATGTGATTGGGGACAGAGGGATGGACTAGGTGACTTCTAAGACTCTCTCCTAGTTTTAGAGTTTGTAAACTATGCTTTTTCCCACCCTTCCATATTAACCCAAGTTGAAAAATCATCTTTTAAGACAGAGTAGAAATCTGGAACTCATCAATCATGATAATGTCTCTTAAAATGTAATTGGAGACAGTGCTCCTCCATTAAGTTCTGGTGTCTGACCATTGTGCAAATAAATAGTAAAATGCAAATGAGAGGAAATTGGCCGGATTCTGAATCCTATTCTTGCTTGGGGTAACAATAAGCCTGTAATGGTCACTGTGACCTTTGATTTGCTGTTTCTGCAACTTCGCACTTATCCCAGAATTCTCCTGCTTCTGCATTTTACGTTGGAGTTTCTTCCAGGTATCAGGTTAAACTTTAAGCCAGCCATGTGTATCTGTATGGGCCATGGGCCTGAAAGAAACTATCCTGGGGAGGGGAGTCAAAGCTGTGGGCAAGAAGCAAGTATGTGATTAAAAACAAAAATTGGGACCACAGCTCTGGGCCTGGAAAAGTGACCTGTCAGCTTGTCATAGTTGACACCAGTGAGTGTGGGATGGGTTGGTAGAAAATTTTGTTGGCTGGCTGGGTGGAAGAAATTAGAGAGAATAGGGTCAAAATATATGTCTCTGTAAAGCTGAGAAAAGAAGAATATGAAATAAAAGAAAACACATAGAAAAATTAGTTTTCAGATAATAGGATCATCACAGGCTAGATTGTGAGACATACACTGGAGATTTTTTTGGGGGGGGGTATGCGGGCCTCTCACTGTTGTGGCCTCTCCCGTTGCGGAGCACAGGCTCTGGACGCGCAGGCTCAGTGGCCATGGCTCACGGGCCCAGCCACTCCGTGGCATGTGGGATCTACCCGGACCAGGGCACGAACCTGTGTCCCCTGCATCGGCAGGCGGACTCTCAACCACTGCGCCACCAGGGAAGCCCCACTGTAGATTTTGCGTTCTCCTGAATATATTTTTTGATAAAGTAGTCCTATTTTTTACTCTAAATGAAGCAGACTTGGTTCCCTTCTATGGCAGATGAAAGTTGAATCCTTAAGGTGGGCTTGCTAGATAGGTTGTACCCCTTGGTGAGCACTGTAACCCCTCCACATCCCCAGTAAGGCTTAACAGTGTTCTCTGAGGAGGGAAGCTCCTGAGGATACATGTATATTACATGAAGGTAGTTAAGGAAAATCATCTCTTAGAATTGATTAACCAAACATAAAGTCCTCAGAGGGGCTTGCTTCGGAAAGAGCTGTGAGATGAAAACCCCAGGCTAGAAGGGCATCTTCGCAACAGTGCCAGCTCCCCAACTTCCCTTTGAGTTGTCATCGCCTCTCCTTTGTTCCGACTGTTGACACTACTTGTAAAATAATGTCTTCTCTTAAATAAGCAGAAGGTATAATCCTCCATATAACCAAAGAAGAGCTCTCTAGAATAACCCTCAGTGAAAGTATTTTCTTCATGTAAGGGATGATTCTCTTTTCAGAGGTAGATTAGAGGATTTGGGAAGAGATGTAATCAAGCTAGGAGATACATGCTGAATTTAAAAGGCAATATTATATCTAAATATGAAACTAAGGTGATAGATTCAACAGTGATTCTTTACTAATGTAGAGCCCTCTGGAAGCCCTATTGCTCTATTTGACTGACTATAGGTTTATTAATAAAGAACTTGTAGTTTGGGTGTTCATTAAAATCAGCCACTTTAATTGTATGTGGAGATGTGTGGATCTGTGTCCACCAACTGCAGCCTCCATTGCAGGTTGGAGCTGGCAGAGACACTGGCTAAACAATAAGTAAGCGTGCAAACTACAGATACTTCTCATATTAAGCAAACACAATAAAGGAAAACCAAGATTTACACAAAGGATTAATTAGGGAACGATTATCCTCATTTTCATTTCCTTAAAAGATTTTGAATATGATTCATTTTAAATAGGAAGCTCCCTGAGTACATTTCAAATATGGTTGGATATATACACATTTACCTTTCTAGGAATTGTATTAAAAACACATAATTCTGCAACCTATAGAGGAAATGTGCTTCCATTTATACATTTGGCATTCTTGAGAGATTGTAAAATTAATTTATTGTCTATAACATCATGTTTCTTATTGATTTCTTGTCTTAATATTCCTAAGGAAAACTTTTTTTTAATGTACTAGGTATGATGGATAAGACTGAAGATGAATCTGTTTAAATTAAGCCATTATCAACTACTTATAAAGATTGTGATATTCTTATCACTGCAGAGCTTTGAGCATATACTAAAGGGAATAGTTACCTCTACAAACTGTGTTTCATTGAGTCATTACTAGTAACTGATTTTGGTGCCTCTTGTTTTGATAGCTTAGCAGTGTGAATAAGTGGAAAACTAAGAAAGCCCAAAGGAATGCCACTCTAGTACTTCTATTAAAATAAATAGTACTAGAGAAAAATAATATAACCTAACTACCCCAAAAGTCTACAATATAACTCATTTACTTTGATAATGCTATTCTAACTCTACTTCAGGCCATTCCCAGCTGATTTAGGAATCAAAGTTCTAATGTTTCATCACATTAAGACAATTGTTTTAATTGCAACTTTAGTTTTTAAAAGGCACAGCATCTTAAATGTCCTTAGCTTATTTCACATTTGATATTTTTTGAAACTTTTACTTTTTCATTGAAGTTGAAATCATCTTTTTGGAAATACCTTTATCTTTAGTTTCTTCTCTGGATTATTTTCCTTACCTGAATTTCTGAACTTCTTAGACTGGTGGCTTTGGGTCTTCTGTAATTGGTCCCAGTAATAAGTTTTCATTAAGTGATTTCTTAGTAGTCTGATTTCTTTTTAAAGATCCAAACTATTTTGTTATGCAACAGAATGCTAAACCATTTCATAAAGCAAATACACGTGGATTTTTCCTCAAAAAGTCAACTAATGTCTTTATAACATTGAACAAATATTTTTGCAACTAATAGTGAGTTTAATTTTAGAAGGTACATAATATATTTAAGGAAGTAGTTAATTTTTTTCATATTAATTTTCAGAAAGGTAACTGATTCTATTTACTTAACTCCAGGCATCAAAAGCCATTAATCAGAGAGAACTGAGGAATTATTTAGTTATTTTAGATCTTGTTAAGCTTTGGGAAGAGAAAATTTTCCAATGTAATGGGCAAATTATGGATAATTGGAGCTGTTTTTGCCATAATTTATATAGTAAACAACAGCTCCCCGCAACAAGCTGGTCTTTGTAATAATTTTATTTAATGAAATGGAGAAAATATTTTATGTTGAACAACAAACATAAATGTTTTAACTAGGCAAGCATCTGTGGTTTAGCATTACCAAACCAAACCAGACAAAAACCTTACAGTTGTGTTAGTTTTTTAAACCTCAACAACAACAACAAAAATCACTACATAAATTGGTAGTGAAAAACTTAAAATATCGGCTTATGGGACCATTCAGTATGCATCTTCCTCTTCCTATCTACTGATAATTAGGAAATGAAAAACTTCCCTATCTTTTAAATTCCTAAATAATTTCCCAATGTAGCATGTGATAAATTCCAAAGGAAGACAGTTACCATTTCAAATCTGCACAAGTTGTGGCTTTGATTTAGACTAGAATATCTGTTAAATTAAAATGAGCCACACCAGTGCTTAAACCTGTCTTTCTTAAAACATTCTGAGCAAACAGATTACTTGAAAGGTCTTAGCTTGAACACTTCAGAAATTACTGTGGAAGGATTGTTGATGGATACTGTGTCACAGCTAACTCTGGTAATTAAAGATTTAGAAAACCTTCATACTGATTATCAAAAAATTTAGCATGAGTTTGAGGAAAAGAATCATGGCCTGCCACAGCCAGTTTTTTTTTAACCTTTTTATAAAGGTTATGGACCATATTATTTATAAATTCTGTACAATGGAAGGTATAATCCTAGTTTCATAATTCTGTCTTTATACTTCAGTCTAACTCAGATGAAGATTTTTTTAATCTAAATTATCCTTTTTATCCTTGTTTATTATTTTATTGTAAGTTTCCCATGGAATTTTAAAATTTATGAGAAGGACTTTTGACTTCATTAGGTCATGAAATTTCTGATTTGGTGATGGATTTCAGAGATGCAACTTTTCCACCTATTCACTTAAATTCAAACAGTGAAAGACTTTGTCTGTTTATCCTAATTACTGTATATAAAATCTTATATTTTCTTGTGCTTTACTAATCCTGTGGATTTGGGGAAGCTCCACTCTTTTTCCTGTTTTGCTCCTGGGTACTCTTTTTTTTTTTAATGTCTCTTATTTTTCTTCAAGATGTAAAGAAAGGGAATAAAATACTATTAAGTTACTACCAGCATAAGGGAAATAAGTCAGACAGAGAAAGACAAATACTGTATGATCTCATTTATATGTGGAATCTAAAGCTGAACTTGTAAAAAACAGAGAGTAGCATGCTAGTTGCCAGGGGCTGAAGGGTGGGAAAAATTGGGAGATGTTGGTCAGAGTGTATAAACTTCTTCCAGTGATAAGATGAATAAGTTCTAGGGATCTAATGTACAGCATGGTGACTATAGTTAACAAAACTGTATTATTTACTTGTAAATTGCTAAGACAGTAGATCTTAAATGATCTCACTAAAAGAAAAAATATGTGAGGAGATGGAGGTGTTAACTAACCCTACTGTAGTTATCATTTCACAATATAACATGTATCAAATCATCTTATTGTACACTTTAAACATACACAATGTTATATGTCAATTATATCTCATTAGAGCTGGAGAAAAATATTACTATTTGCATCATGTAGTTTAGTGGTTCTCATATAAGGCAATTTTGCCCCCTCTGTTCCCAGGACATTTCACAATGACTGGAGACATTTTAGTTACAACTGGAGTGCTCCTGGCATCTAGTGTAGAGATCAAAGGTGCTGCTAAATATCTTATAATGCACAAAACAGGCCCCCACAGAAAAGAACTATCTGGTGCCATATGTCAATAGTGTGGGGACTGAGAAACCTGGTATAATGGAATCCAGGAAACTTGGAGTCTAGTCTCAACTCTCCCACTAACCATCGAATCATTTAACAGTTCTCTGGGCCTCAGTCTCCTCATTGCAAAATGATAGATTGAGTTACATGATCTTTAAAGAATTTTTCAGCATCCAAAGCTTAGAAACCTATGAAACCTCATGGTGGTCTCTTTGTTATCAGAAAGAAGGATTCCTTGGTGACTCCAATTTTTTCTTTGTTTGGGTAGCCTTCTAGATGATGTACTTATTTACTTTGTTTTTCAATTAACTTTTACTTTTAAATCAAACTAATATATATAAAGATATCTATCTATCTAGATATCTTTAAAGCATTTTAAAATCTATTTTACACAAAGCAGTTGAAATATAAAGTCCTATTTTTGATTATTTTGAATATCTGATTTTTAAAATGGTTTACAAATCTACCTTGTCCTCCATATGCAATTAAACAAACAACACACTTTAAGCATGTTGCTTTGAGGGTTCTGCCTGTGTCCAGGCTGTGTGTATTCAGTTCTCCCACACAACCCTGTAAGAAGCTAGTCAGATGGATAATTAGATTATCATGGCACACAATCTTCACACACTCATTTTAGGCGTATGTAGATTAGTGAGCACCACATATTACATGCCATTTCTCCAGAGAAACTGGTTGTGTCATTCCTGCAGAAATGTCACTTAATAAGCCACATGTGGGGATGTTTTCTCAGGCAGTTCAAAAACTAAAGTGGTCCCTAATTTGTACTGAAAAGTAATGATTCCTTTAAGAGCAGCTGTTCTGGTTCTCCCTGCCTCTCTTGGTACCATATGCCAACCATTGTTCTATGCACTAAAACAATAGCTAGGTTTTATGCTGTGCCTTAAGCCACATCACACCCATTTTACAGGGAAAGAAACAGAGAGGTAAGTGACTTGCCCCAAATTACACAGCTAAGAAGTAGTTTGCTCAGTGTGGAAACTTCTTCACAATGTCATTTCATCAATTTGATATTTGTACACCTGAAACTAATAGTCTAGTCTATGTTAATTATAACTCATTTTTAAGAAAGCCATTTCATCAAAATGTAGGAAAAGCTTCTGATATCTCTCTTGAGCAGGGATCAGCAAACTTTTTCTGCAGGGGCCCTGATAGTAAATATTTTAGGCTTTGTGGGCCATGCGGTCTCTGTCAAAACACTCAAATTTGCTGTTGTATCACAAAAGCAGCTATAGACAGTACACAGATGAATGAGTATGGCTGTGTTCCAGTACAACTTTACAAAATAAGGTAGGAGCTTGAATTTGGCATGTAGGCCATAGTTTGCCCATCCCTGCTCTTGAACATTCCTTAAGGTTCCATGACCCTGCTTGGTATATCCATTTGCCCTCCTTTTCACCCTTTGGGAGCATAGCTAAGTTAAATATTTCATTAGATACTTTAGTAAGAGCACACGTAAAACACTGGGCTTCTCACATCACCAGAAGTTAACCTCCTGAACTCTTTTACCACAGACTAGGCACTGCTCTGATTTGCTCTCTTCTAGCCACACCTTTGGCCCCTTCACAAAAGCTGACATACAGGCTTTCCAGAAAGCTATTTGAGGCGGAATGCAGAACAGTTGGCTTATAGTGGCCTATGACTATCTGCTCTCTGCCCTGGTAACTATTTCCCAGGTGAGCAGGTGCCCTGCCCTTCCTACACAGAGCTTTTTGCTAGTAATGGTATAGAAATTGTGGATATCCCTTGCTTTTGGAATAGATGTGTTCCGTCAGGGCTGGCTAGAAGAGGGAAAATAGAATTATCCAACTACCACTTTGTAATTGGACATGGATTCTTTTGGATAAAAATCATCTTAGCAGACCAAATACACTTTTGGTGAAAGGCAACCTGTTGCAGGCACAGAACACTTGGACAAGATTTCAAAGTCCTAGCTGACTTCACTACCAGCTTAACCACAGTGTTTATGGCCTTGGGCAAGTCACTTCCCCTTGTGAGCCTTAGGTTATTATCCATGAGATGGGGATAACAATTATAATTATCCCTCAGAGTTCTTCTGAGAACTAAAGGAGATAATGAATGAGAAAGTGCCCAGCACTGCCACACGTAAAGGTGAGGGAATAATTGAGATGAGTGGGCCATTGGGTCAGTAGCCCAAAAAGTGCTGAAAATCTACTGCTTAAATAACCATCTCTTATTGCTTTTCTTTTTTGCAACACTTTGTAGTAATTAGTTTCTATTCTAATTAGAAAAGTAATCTTTGGCTCTTTGCTGAGTTTACCTATAACAAGGGTACCAGTAGCTTAGAACATTAGTTCAAATATATTTTTTTAATAATACAGAATTGTTTGGCTCCAACTGGAACCACAACCCTCTTAGCCAATGTTCTTAGACATTCTCTTCTTCACCTCATCTCTTTCCACTTTTTTGTACCCAAGGCAAAGTTTGAGGCAAAGAAAATCCTCTTGTGATCTTAAGACAAGCATGATGGTAAATTATCCACGAGCAATTTCCTGAGTGCCTAACTGTGTAAAGAACAGAGTAGAATCCTTGGTCTCGGAGAACTCAGTCTGGATCCATGCTGTCCATTATGTAGCCACTAGCGACATGTGACTATAGAGCTCATGAAATGTCACTAGTTCAAACAGAAATATGAGGGAGGAAGTGGGAGTAGGAGGTGAAGGAAATTATTCAGAGGAAGGTCCTCAAGTACACCAGAAATGGGTATTTATTAGAAAAGAGGGCTATAAATCGTTAAGGAGGTGACTAATATGTGTGACATTACTTGCTCCTATATACTCTGCTTTTCACCTTTTTGTGGCTTTGATGGATGTAGGCTCAGCTCTATGTTATATAGGTAAAGTTGCTATGTAGCTATCATATTTCAGCAATGTACACTGAATACCTACTCATCCATAGAGTACAGGACAGTGGGGGATAATTTGCTTATTTTGCTACATGGAAAATACAAGATGCTCAGTGGATAGATTCATGTCATAGTGAGTTCACCACTGAAATTAGACTCTGAGATCGGGTTTGATTTAAGTGGCTGGTTAGGAAACTGAATTCAGTTCACTTAATTCAGGAAGCTCATTTTGGACAATTTCTAAATCACAAATATTGTGTTTGAATGTTAGAGCCTATATTTGTCTTCCAGTTACTACAGTGTAAGAGCCTTGAGGAGGGAGACAGATTTTTATTCATCTCTGAACCTATACATGTCTCTCTTCTCCTGTGCCTAGCACCAAACAGGTGCTCAATAAATACTTATTTACAACACAATTAATAGTCCATGAAGTTTACTATTTGACAAAGGAACATAATTGTAAAGGCAATTTTTACTACTTAGAACTACATGTCAATTTTCATTTTAGAGATTTCACAGTACTGATTAATTATTTCAAAATAAGTTTGAAGCTAAATGTCAAGTCTGAATGATGAATTGATTTTATTTACTTTATTTGTCCCAAGCTTATGATTTTTTCATGTCAATGTCTAGAGAAATTGTTAAATAAATTATGGTATGCTCATATGGAATATTATGCAGCCATTAAATCAGGCAGATATGCATATACTGACACACTATATTGTTGAGTGGAAAAAGCAAATTTCAAATCAATATGTTAAGTATCATCTGACTTTTGTAAAATAAAATCACTGCATTTGAATGAACATATATTCATATGTTTATATGTGTATAGGAAAAGCTGTGGTAGAATATATCTCAAGTTATTTAAAGTGGATCCTCCTGAGCAGTAAGATGGAAGAGACCTGGGTCTCAGTGTTTATGTTATACATCCTGTATTGTTTGATTTTTAAAACAATGATTATGAACTGCTTTTGTAATTTTTTAGAAAATTATTTTAAAATTCTGGTACGAAAAGTAGAGCAGGTCAATACAAATTTTAAACAAAACAAAACTAATTAAGAGGAAACTGATCTCCAATTAAATTGTATATTGGGGAACATATTTGTCTATTAGTTCAATAATGGTCACTTGGAAAAGAAGATTCTTCAACAAATTCTGCTTAGTTCAAGATAAATTTTCTAATGGCACATTTTCTTTGTAAAATGATGTATTATGTATTTTTAGTTAAAGTTTGAAGTATAAATTTTGTGTGCTTTTAAAGTAAATTAAATGGATATTTCAGCCAGATAATCATGAAAATACATGGGATAATAAGGGGTTATGCAGCAGCTCACAGTCTGTACCTTTCTCTTGTTATTTACTCATAACTTAGGAAATAAAAATACATTTTGGGCCCCTTTACTTCCCAAATAATTCCCTGTCTCTCCAGTATAGTTGTAAGTTTATTGATAGTAAAAGCTATGTAACCTGTATCTTAGGAAACAATTTATTTATATCTTATAATTTATAATTTAGGATTTAAGATATAGAATTTAAATCTTAGGTTATCAGGGTTGAAAGAAATCTTAAACACCATCTACTCAGTCCCACCTGTGTGACACTTGAAATCCCCCTGCAGTAGGAAATACTAAATACAGAGAAGGCACTCCACACTGTCATTATTTAATTATTCAGAGAGGAGAATTTTTGAGTCTTACTGTATAGTAGGTGCTTTTAGATTAATAATAATTTAGATTATTATTTTATTCTTTAGAGACCTGCAAAAAACTGTTTAAAAAAGTATCTTTTTCAGATTCAAATGTTTACACGATTGACTCCTTCATTGGTTTCATTTTTTCAGCTCTTATCAGCAAGTGTAGTTTCTTGAAAGGTTCACCTTTAATTCACAAGAATAATGTAGAGAGATGAATGAGAAGTAGAACCATAGACTGATTCAAATGAATGGGAGCTTGTAGATAACTTAATCCAACCCCCTCATTTTACAGATGGGTGAACTGAGGCCCACAGAATGGCAGAGACTTGCTCAAAGTCACACAGCAAGTCAGAGGAGGACCTAATTACATCTCTTGTCTTCCATTTTAGTGAACTTCCTGTGCTGATATTCATACCAGTGTCAAATCCCCTTTTGCATTATAGCTTGACCATAGCAATTTGTCCTGAAAAATATGGCAATAAGTTAAGTATGGGTAGACCATGTGAATATGATATCATTCCCGTGATTAGGTTATATTATATGGCATGACTGACATCAAGAGGGGTCTAACCACACAAACCCTTTAAAAGCAGAGACTTTTCTTCACCTGGTAACAGAATAGAAAGTGATATGAAACTTGAAAGAGATTTGATGTGCTAATACTGACTTGAAGATGGAGGGAGCCACATGGAGAGTAGAGTGGCCTTTAGGAATGATCCCCAGCTGACAACCAGCAAGAAAATGGGGACCTTAAATCTAGAACTACAGAGAAATGAATTCTATCAACAACCAGTGAAACTGGAAGTGGATTCTTCTCCCAGAACCTCCATATAAGAGATCAGTCTGGTTAACACCTTGATTTTGGCCTTGTGAGACCCTGAGCAGAGAACCCAGCTGAACCCACCAAGACTTCTGACATACAGAACTTTGAGATAATAAATGGGTGTTATTTTATGCTTCTCAGTTTGTGATAATTTGTTATGCAGCAATAAAAAAAAAACTAAAACTTGTACCATGTGTCTAAGGTAAGCCATTTATCAAATCTCACGTGCCTATGTTTCCTTTTGCTTGTCATAATGGAAGTAACCTATACTGCTTTGAAATTGTAGTTGTGAAATGTGACTTCCACAGTGATAGGAGACATATTATTAAATTGGGTGGTATTATTAATAACAATTTTTATTTTCCCAGGCCTGTAAAAATCCTTTTCGCACACACACAGAAGTAAAGGCATATAATTTGACCCTAGGTAGAATTTCCCATGACATAATCTTAGGATAACCAGGCCATATACATGCAGCTCTACTGTAGCAGAGAAAATATTGAGCCTGTAAAACTGTTCATTCATATCACATACTGATTGAGAACTCAGGCTGTACCTTGCACTGTAGTAAGCTCTGTAGATGATATAAAAGGGAAAGGAATCAGACATGGTCTTTGCCTTCAAGTAACACATAAGGTAGTAGAAGAGAGAAAATATGGGGTCACACTAATATACGCCAAGATAGGAGGTGCTTGATGCCTTGAGATGAACAGATAAATTTGGTGAGAGTTCAAAGAGGGTTTCCTGTGAACTAACTGGCCTTGAAGAATAGTGAGGATTTGAATAGCAGGAGACAGAAAAGGAAAAGCATTTCAGCTAGAGGGAGGAACATAAGCAAAGACATTGATAACCTAGAAGGTTACATGAGGGAGTAACAAGTAGTTCAGTATAATTGAAGTGTAAGATGCATAAATATAATAGGAAATGAGTTTGGAAGAATAGATTGGGGCCAGATCATAGAAGATCTTGATTTCTGTGTTAAGGAGTTTGGACATTATCATGTGTTTTTTGAACAAAAAAGTAAACTGATCAGATTTGTGATTTAGAAAGAAAATTATATCAGCTATGGGTATAAGGGTTGCTGGTGAGGTTTGGAAGGTGATGAGGCAGAGACTGGAGACAGTGAGACAATTTAGGAAAGAAATAAAGTAAGAGATGATAAAATCATGACTTAGGAGAGTGGTTTTAGGAAATGGGAAGAGGGATGATGTTTTAGAGGAGTCACTGAGGTAAAATGGACATAGCATGGCAAGGAGGCAAAGCTCAAGAAGTTTGTAAGGTGCTGAGATAGGTAGAAGGCACACAGGTAGGAAGTTATCAGTCGGGTTTAGTACCCAGACAACCTGGCTGTGGAGCTCTTGCTTAACCACTGTAGTTGACTCCTGAGAGTGTGGAGAACAGCAATAGTCAAGGAAAAGAACCCTTTTATATGCAATGTGACAGGAGCAGCACTCCCATCCAACCTCCAGCTGCTCTTTGATTGAAGGCTAGGAGTTGGGGTGGAATATAAGTGTGTTTATGTGTGTGTACATGCACTGCTTCTGGGAATGAAAGTGGGGAGCAGATTAGGCAAGGCCACTGCAGTGAAATCTGTGAGCTACCTGCACTCGCCTGCTCCAAGGAGAGTCTGTAGAAATTTGGATCAGTTCACCGGGCATCACCACATAATAAACACTCATTTAGGATGACTGCATTTCACAATGCCTGAAGGTTACTTTTGGAATCCACATTTATTTGTTCTGAGTCTGTTCTAAAGATTTGCTAACTCTCTGCTTGACCCCTGGCATGCACAGCCTGATTCATTGGAAAATATGTAGCACTTATAGCATAAGGCCTTGGGAGGCTTCCCAAATAGTCTATGGAAGGATTTGTAACATATGATCTCAGGACTGCCTATATGGAGCCCCTGTTGTGCACGTTGCAAATGCAGATTCCAGGGCTCACCTTCAGTCTTATTGAGGCTCAGGAATCAACATTTGTAACAAGCTTGGGTCTGTTTTCAGTAAACATAAAAATTCTTTCTTTTGTTTATTTGTATTTGTTGTTTGAAATCTCCAAATAAATTAGTCATTGTGCCAGAATAATCAAAGTAATTATGATACTGAATATGTTTCTCTGAATGACACCTTCTCCCAGAGATTCTGATATATATCTCCCTGCATCTACCCTGTTTGATAGTTAAAGTTTAAATCATTTACCTAAAGGATGAGAGTAGAGTTCCCTACTGTTGTTAAATTTTTTTTCTTGATTCTCAATAACTTGTGTGTGACTCTCACAAGAATACATCTAGTTAACATTAATGTTAGCATATTCACCCACTACCTAAAGAAATTTGGTCCTAACCTTAAAGGAAACTAAAAAAGTTCTTGTTTACATTTCTCCTCTGTGAAATTTTTATACTGGTAGTAAAATAATTGTCACTGCAAGTCACCATTGTCTGCCTCCAGAGGAGGAGGCTTGACCTGGTGATGGTAACTGTAGCATGCTTTTTGAACATCCTTTGCAAGGTTGATTGTCTTGGCCTCCTTAGAACAGTCTCTTTCACTTTAGTCCCTCAGTGACCAGTGTGGGAAAGGGAATTTTATGGGTTGAAGCTGGTTAAATGAAATCCAAAAATAATTAGGAGAGCAGCTCTTTCTTTCGGATTGAGTTAGGTAGGAATCTCAATGCACTGGGAAGCACCAAGGTCTCAGCCTCAGGCATTCCCAAAAGATTCTTCAAGTGGCCTGTATTACAGAGGACACTGTTGGAATTGCCTGTTAATTTTGAGAGGAGATGGGTACCTGGTTGTAGGATGACTCACCCTTTTTGCTTGGATGGTTTCTCTTTCATTGTGGTCAGACAGACTCTCCAGAGGGCCAGTTCATTGTACATGTGTGTTCATTCCACCCTGGAGCCTTCTTTATAAGAAAGCATTTGTGGAGTGGTTTGCTGTTCTGTTTTACAGCCACTCTGCAGGCTATGGAATGGTCATCTGGCCTCTTTATTTGCCTGAGAAAAGCAGTTTTTCCCCTTCTTATCTTCATGGCTGCCAAACAGCAGAAGAGTAACTCAGGGAAGCCATATGATTTCCTTCAATCTGTCTGTTTTGAGACCATTCAGGAACGGTACAAGAACACCAAATCTGAAGTTTATCGGTTTGTATGTTTGCTCCAACTGGACATGTGATTTTCTGTTTCTTCAGGTAACATAACTGACAGATCATTTGTACCCCTTCATTGAGGTGGATTAATCCATAATGCTTGCTATCTACCAGGCACCTGTGCTAGGCATTCTCTTAACTGAGATGAGACAAATTTCTGTCCTCTAGGTGTTTTCAGTCTAGCAGGGAACAAATATAAACAAATTGCTATTTTTTTTCAATGTCACAGTGTATGTGAATATAAAGTACTGAAAAGGTGATTAATTCTGAGGGAAAAGAGTGATAATGGAATATTCTCAGAGGAGGTCAAGTTGAGGAAAGAAAGGCACTCCAGACAGAGGGACTAGCAAAGAAACATGCTAGTACACTGAGTTTGAGGGAATGGCAAATAGTCCAGTGTTGCTTAAGCAGAGTACAGGTAGTTGTTAATATTCTGTGTTAGGTTACAAGAGGCCTTGGATGTCATTGTGAAGGTTTTGAACTTTGTCCTGTGGACACAGTCTTAGAAGGATTTAAAAATAATTTGTTAATTAATACAAAAAATAGTATTGAGCACTTCTTATGTACCAGGCATTGTGCATGAAGTGAGTATTGCCTTCTCTAACATTAGTTTTCCCCATTGAGGCTTGGTAGTTTTTAGTTTGCCTGTCCTTAGAAGGATTTTAACTAGAAGGGTGACCCTGAGAATTTGCATTTTAGAATGAAGGCTTTGAGAGCAATATGCAGTGGTGAAACTAGAGGTAGTGAGATCATTCAGGAGACCACTGCCTAAACTGGGCTGTATATGGGCAGAAAAGGGTGTGCAGTATGTTTATTGGATGGTCCTAGAGATTTCAAATACATTAAATTTGAATAAACAGTCTCGGCATATAATTAACATATATGAATACAAATAAACCACATAGTGTTTTTGAAAGGACTTGGAGCTTGGATTTATTGGAACATTAGAGTTCAGGCCCTGACACTACTGCATAGCTAGCTGTGAATCCATAGGAATCTTGCTCTTCTTCTTTAAAGTTTCCTTAACTGTAAAATGGGAGTTTGAAACTTGCTAGCTACTTCCTAGAGTTACGGGGAACAATTGAGATAATACACGTGAAAGAGTGTGCTATACAAATATTGGTTCTTGAAGGCAGCTGTGATTTAATGTACTTAGTACTGTGCCTATCTCACAGAGTTGTTATGACCATCAAACGGAATAATAGATTTGAAAGCATTTTGTTAACTTTTAAGTGTGATTCAATATTAAGAATTAGTAAAAATAATAAAAGATTGTGACCACCTAGAGGGCTGGGATATGGAGGGTGGGAGGGAGACGCAAGAAGGAGGAGATATGGGGATATATGTATATGTATAGCTGATTCACTTTGTTATAAAGCAGAAACTGACACTCCATTGTAAAGCAATTATACTCCAATAAAGGTGTTAAAAAATAATAATAATAAAAGAGAACAGTTAATTCTACATCCCTATGTTCTGTCTTCACTGTGACTCATGTACTCATTCAGAACTGTGCAGATGAATCTCCACTTAATTTTCACAGGCTGGATTCCCACACGTAACAGAATTGAATGGGACCAAAAGATTCTATGCATTGGCTTCTTTCCTGTCAAAGTTTGGTTCTGGGACTAACAGAACACCCATTTTACATGAGCTGTCACCATCATCGTGCCCACATTCAGTTACTTTATATCCATGTGCATGCTGAATTTGGGCACAGGCCCTCAGATCCAACAGAAACCCCCAAGTTTCCTTCCGTTCAATTGACCAGATACCAATCTTCAAGTTTTGTGCCTAGCAGGGCCACAGGTCTTCACTGGGCAGAAAACACCATGAAACCAGGCATGATCTGGAAATCTATTGCTTGTGATCAGTGGAAATACCTTACCAAGCAGACCTCACCATGGTTTGTTGTTTCCAGTGGAGTTAACAGCCACATGGAAATTCTGCCTTTGGTGTCTATGAGATGGTGGATAGAGGTGAAAAATCAGAGCAGCTTCCACCCTCACCTTTGAAATTCTAAGATAAAGAGAGCTTCAAACTCTTCTATGCCATTGTTCATTTCATCAGCAGTCAACAGAAGCCGTGTAGTAATTCTCTCTCCATTCTCTTATTTTAATTTCAGTGGAGCTTAAGATGCTCTGGCTTTTCACGGATCATGTCATATTTTCAAACTGCTATTTTTGAGGACAAGACATTGGGAAGAGCCTGATTCCTTGTCTCTTTACTCTTGGCAAAGAAGATTAGATCGTTTAAACAGATGCTCTATTGGCTGAATTCATGAGTCAGTATTAGTGAATCTAATGCATATTCAAGAATTTTGTACCATCAGAGTTGAAATTCCAACCTGTAATTTAATCTTTTAAAAAGATTTAACATGGAAAAATAATGAAAGAAAATTAAAGACAAGTAAAATGTATCACTAGTTACCTAATCACCCTGTCAAAATTCATTTTCATGTTTATACAAACATTTAACCATTTTAATTTTCTATATTTATCCATGTAACCTGTGTTTCTTTATCTGGTGTATATAAAACATGTTTTTTTTTGTCATGGGTTATTTCTTTTATATTTTGTCTTTTTATGGACATATTATACATAGTATTTTTTTATTTTAATTGCTTCTTGACATACCATAGAGCTGCACTGTCCAATACATGTGGCTATTTTTATTTATGTTTAAGCTAATTAAACTTAAAGTAAATTAAAATTTCAGTTCCCCAATCTCATTAGCCACAAGTCAAGGGCTCAGTAGCCACATGTGTCTAGCAGCTACAGTTTTAGACTGTGGAGATATAGAACATTTCCATCAACAGAGAAAGTTCTATAGGGAAGCAAAGCCATAGAGTAAATGTGCCATAATGTAGTAAACCATTTTTCTATTATTGGGCATCTAATTATTTCTCATTTTTATATATTATGGATAACTTGATAGTGAATATATCTGTGTATGTAGCTATTTGCTTTGGTTTAATTATTTCTTAGGATCAATTTCAAAAACTGAGTTATTGGGTCAAAGAGTATGAACATGATTTTTTTAGAACCTGTAGTGTATTGCCATAGTCTTTTCAAGAAGGTTTATATCAGCTTAAAAGTGCTTTGAGTAGCATATCATTGTACTCGTTTCACTGCAATGTCCACAACAATGGACATTATCAATTTTAAGTTTTTATTCTACCCTGTTTTTCATTAAATGATAACTTATGTTTGATTGAATTTACATTCTCTTTTATTATTGGTGATAACATGGTTTCCTACATAGTTTAACTTTTTCTTGCATGGAATTGTATATTTACATCTTTCCTCATTTATATTTTGATTTCTTAGTACTTTCCTTATCAGTTGAATGAAGTCTTAATAACATATATCAAATTTTCCACCAATATAATCTTTAAAAATTTGTTTTTTACACAATATAATCTTAATGTATCCTCCAAAATGCTAGAAAAATTTAAATAAGCACTGAAGTATTTGAAGGTTTTTAAAGATTGTTTTTATATCACTTTTAAATGTTAATTTAAGGGTCATAAAAAGAGACAGTGAGAATTAAATCATTTTTCAATAAAGAGTGTTTAACTCTTGGGAAATACAAGAGACATGCAGATTTCTACAGGTCAGAAAGGAAGGCAGGATTTATAATTTTGTAAGTTTCCCCCAACTCCCTAATCTGTAATGAGACTTAGCAGCTTCAGGCTCTTAAATAATTTTAGGCTTAGATGGTTGCTCCCTCTACTTAAGGCACATCTGAAACTCTGAGGTGCAACCACCCAAAAGAACACACTGTGTTAATTCATAAGGGCCAGTCCTGAAAACGTCCAGAATCATTTGAAGTCCTGGACCTGATGTCTGGGAGACCCAAAGGGGAAGTCAGTGGAATTGCAGCTAAGTAGTAGAGAACATCACACTGGTTAGTTTCTCAAAGGTCTCTCTCCTGACAGGAGGAAAATCAGCAAATAGAAACTTTCGATAGAGTGCCTAAAGTTGGCATGATTTTTTTATTAGTTGTTTTAAAAAATAAAAGTAATACATTCTCATGGAAGAATGATCAAACCTTATGAAAGGGTATATGGAAGGATAAAAGTCCTACTCATGACCTTACCTACTATTCTCCATCCCCCCTCCCGGTTTCACTCCTCAGAGGTAAGCATGGTGACCAATTTCTTGTATATGATTCCAGAGATTTTCTGTGCATATAAAAACTTGTTTATATAGTTAAATACATGCATATTAGTTTTCAAAAATGCTATCACACTACAATTACTGTTCTGCAAATTGATTTCTTCACTTAATAGATCTTACACACTTTTCCATATCAGTATATATAGCTCTATTAATTTTCATAAAGGCTTCACAATATTCACTTGTATGGATGTGTTGTAATTTATTTTGCCTTTTCCCACTACTGATGGATATTTTTTTCCTAACTTTTTAAACTAAAATTAGTACTGTAATTAACATCCTCAAGAGGCAGTATATACAGTGCTTAAGGGGAATGGTTCTGGAGCAGGCTATTTTGATTTGAATATTGGTGCTGCTACCTCCTTACTGTATGATCTTGGACAAGTTACTTAGTTTGTCTCTGCCTCAGTGTCTTCTTGTGAAAAAATTAACATAATAATAATCTCTATCCCATAAGATGGTTAGGAGGATTTAATGAGTTAACAATACACATTAAGAACTTAAGTATTTATACATTACGTGCCAGGCACATGGAAAATATTAACAATCGTTAGTTAATATGATTGTATACCTTTATTAGCATACTTTTGCAAATATAAATTCTTAGTTATTAAATAACTGGATAAAAGAGTGTATGCATTTTAAATGCTGGTAGATATTACCCCTTTCCTTGCCAAAAAAATAACCCCTGCAAAAATTGGCTATTATTAAACTTTTTAATCTTTTAAACCTGATAGGTGGAAAAAAAGCAGCTTATCATTATTTTAAGTTTCCTCTCTTTAATTATGAGTGAGCATGAGCATCTTTTCACATGTTTATTGGCCATTTATATTTCTTTCCCTGTGAACTGCCTGTTCTTGGCTTTTGCCCATTTGTTGTTGTCATTTGGCTTTTCATCTGTTTCTTATTGATTTATAGAGCTCTTTGTATATAAAGGAATTTGGTTCCTTGTCCTATGTGTTACAGATATGTTTCCCAATTTATCTTTCAACTTTGTTTATATGTTTTTCTGTCCAGCAGTCTTAAATTATATAATTAAATGAATCATTCTTTTCCTTTATGGCTTTTAAGTTTGGAGGTCATGCTTAGAAAATCTTTCTAGGTGGGTTTGATTTAAATCACATACTGGAAGTATTTTTGCTAAAAAGGCTTAATTATGGATGTAAAAACTAGAAGGGATCTTAGAGGTTGCATAATTCAACTTTCCTCTCCTCATATCTTTTACATTTTTCTTTGCAGAGGAAAAGAAGTTTAGCCCAGTGAAGGGAATGGACTTTAAAGATTTCATAGCAAGCTAATGGTAAAAATGTAGACTGGAATGCTGGGCTCCTGATGCCTATTCCAGTGATCAATTTAGTTTAACCAGATTGTTTCATAAAAAGAGTTTTCTTACTTAAAAAAAAACACACATATTTAAACAACTTAGAGATAGAGTTCATTTTTAAGAAAGTACACAGCACATTTTAAAACAAAGATTCATTTTATTTTTCAATTAATTTTTACTTAGAGAAACATCAGCATATTTTCAGTTAAAAATAAATCATGTACGTGCTTTAGGTATTTAGTTGAACAAATGTGCAAAAATTCTAATCAAAAGAGCATATCTGGTTTTGTTTTGTTTTTTTACTTTCTCAGTTATCAAGTGTGAAATGTGGATTTATTTGAACAGAAATGCATTGTGTCTGATAGAGATGAGAACTGAACTGTTGGCTTGGCTGCTAACTGCATTCTCACCTTCCTTTCCTTGCTTTGACAAAGCCTGGAATGAAATCTAATTCCTTTTAAATTATTTGGGACCTTAGCCATTGTGACCTATCTTGAATGCAGATCTACGTAGAGCATTCCCTATTCTAAAGCCCTCTCATGGCTCCTCATTTCCTGTAAGATAAGGTCCAAGCTCCATAGCCAAACTTACTGTAGCCATTTGACCTCTAGCACCTATGCGTAGTCTTCCAGCCTTATTTACACTTCTGTTTATACATGCTGTTTCCCTGTTTGTGGCAACGTTTTTGTTCCCCACCTGCCTGCCTGACAAAACCAATTTAAGTAAACATTATTTCTACTACTTCTTGTGAAGGCTTTTCCAATCTTTTCACCCCAAGACTAAGTTTTCCTATAGTCAGGACTTCTGGAGTGGCAATTCAAGCATCATGGTGCATCCTTTACCCAGCGAAGCAGCCATTTAACTGGTAACAATTCATAAAAACAACCATTTAAAATCTCTGGAAATTTCCCTAAAGGCATAAAGCAAAAGGAGAAACATTTATTCAAGGAAATAATTAAATCTCAATAAGAACAGCAGGAGTCTATGGTATTTGAGCCATGACCTACTCTTATCCTCACCCTAGCTCCATGTGATGCAAACTGTTCTCCAGATAGGTACAGCCAAGAAGATGAGGGATCCCTCTCCCCCAACTCCTATTCTAGAGCTATAGTTAACCCAAAGGGGCAGTTCATCAGCATCTCTTAGACCCTTTAGCCCTGTATTGCAGAAGCACTATTCTAGGCAGACACAGCTGAGATGACTAGAGATCCCTCCCATCATCTAGTTTCCACTCATGAGGACTCTACCCCAGTGGTGGTAAGTCAGGACAACCCAGTTCATACAAAGGGTGAAGGTTGGGAAAGCCAAGCCAAGAAGACTAGGGACTACTTTAACTCCCCAAGGTCCACACCTATAGCAGAGAAGTCACTTTGGGAGAAGCAGGTCACTGTCTCTGTTCCCCAACTCTACTGCAGTGACAGAGTTTCTGCAAAGTGGAGAAGGCAGGCCATTAGTATGGAGAGCTCCACAGGTCTGCCCGAGGGAACTGACTTCATTTGGAACAAAACTTGGACAAATTTGTGCCTAAGAGCATTGTCAAAAATAATGGAGGGCTTCCCTGGTGGCTCAGTGGTTGAGAGTCCGCCTGCTGATGCAGGGGACACGGGTTTGTGCCCTGGTCCGGGAGGATCCCACATGCCGCGGAGCGGCTGGGCCCAGGAGCCATGGCCGCTGGGCCTGTGCGTCCAGAGCCTGTGCTCCGCAACGGGAGAGGCCACAACAGTGAGAGGCCCATGTAAGGCAAAAATAATAATAATAATAATAATAATAATAATAATAATAATGGAGATCTGGAGATAAGCAATTAGAAACGGATTGAGGGAGTTCCCTGGTTGCCTGGTTAGAATTTGGGCTTTCACTGCCATGGCCCGGGTTCAATCTCTGGTCAGAAAACTGAGATCCCTCAAGCCATGTGGTGTGGCAAAAAAAAAAAAAAGAAGGGGATTGATATTTCCATCAGTAGTTGCAACAATTAAAACATCACACCAGCCAGAAGGTTACCAGAGAGAAGGAAAAAGGACAGCCAAGAAGAGGCCCTGTGGAATCATACTCATTTCTAGGTTTGTAGAGCGCTGTGTACGTGTGGTAGGCTGTACCCACTAAGCAGAAATGAGAGCAAGAGGTGGGGTACACTTTGAAACAAAACTCAAGCCACACACAGATCTGTAAAATGCAGAAGGCTTAAGGCTGAAGATGCTTAAGTACAACCTCTGAGCAAACATTGCCTGCTACGTATGCTACTCTGACCCTGGGGCAACTCCTAGGAAGCCAGGCTTAATAATAAAATACTTGTCTTTAGTGGAATGTAAAACAATGTCCAAAGCTGTACCTTCTGAAGAGTGAACAGAGAAGAAAACTTCTGAGATACTTGTCCCTGGCTGGATGTGGGGCAAAATCCTAAACTCCCTGAACTGTGAATGTAGTCTCCAAACCACGTGCATGTTCAGTGGTAAAGGGCACAAATCTAACTGGCTAAGGGGCTTAAAGAGCAGCCTTTAACCAAAAAGGGGTTTATGTACATCCAGGGTTAACCTATGGAAGGCCAGTGTAAAAGATAATAAGGAAATGTATCTGAACAGACATTAGAAGCTTCACAATGTGGGGGAAATAGACTTCATAGAATTGGTTCTTCCAAGTCACTAAACAAACAAATGACCAAGCAGAAAATAAGAGCAACAAGCTTTAGAAAGGGGCAGGTCAGCATCCAGAGTTGTTACAATCTAGTATCTGAAATAATCCAGTTTTCAGCAAAAAAATTGAGATGTGCAAAGAAAGAGGAAAGTATGGCCCATACACAGGAAAAAAAAAAAAAAGCAGTCAACAAGCACTGCCCACAAGGAAACCCAGGTATTGGACTTACCAGACAGAGTAATATATTTAAAGCTACTTTAAATGTATTCAATGAACCAAAGGAAATCATTTATAAAATACTAAAGGAAAATATGAGAACAATTTCTCAACAAATACAGAATATCAGTAAAATGATAGAAATTATGAAGAAGAACCAAATGGAAAATCTGGAGCTGAAATATGTAATTGAAATGAAAAATTCACTAGAGAGACTTAACAGTAGATTTGAGCTGGTGGAAGAAAGAATCAGCAAATTTGAATATATATTAATAAAATTATGCATTTTAAAGAACAGAAAGAGAAAAATAATGAAGAAAAATGAACAGAGAGCCTCAGAGAAATGTGGGACACCTAAATAGTGCACCAATATACATGTAATGGTAGTATCAGAAGGAAAGAAGAAAAAGAGCAGAAAGAATATTTGAAGAAATAATGGGTAACACCTTCCCAAATTTGATGAAAAACAGTCTGTACATCAAAGAAAGTCAACTCCAAGAAGGAAAAATGCAAAGAGATTGACACCCAGATGTATCGCAGTCAACATGTTGAGGACAAATGTAAAGAGAAAATCTTGAAATCAGCAAAAGGAAAATGACAATGAAAACAAAATAAGATTAACAACTGACTTCTGATTGAAAATAAGAGAGGGCAGAAGACAGGGTTATGGCACAAAGTGCTGAAAGAAAAATCTGCCTACTAATAGTCCTGTATTCAGCAAAACTTTTTTTAAAGTGAAGAAGAAATAAAGATATTCCCAAATAAACAAAATCTGGGAGAATTTGTTTCCAGCTGACATAGCTTGCAAGAAATATTCAAAGCTGTACAGCAGAAACTAACACAACATTGTAAAACAATTATACTCCAATAAAAACCTTAAAAAAAGAGAAATATTGAAAGGAAGTGACATCAGACAATAATTTGAATCCTCAAGAAAAAACAAAAAGCTATAGTAAAGGGAATTATGTAGGTAATGATAAAAATTATAATTATATATATTTTTAAATTTTTTCTCTTAACTCAATAAAGATCAGTAGTATGGACAATATCAGTAAGATTATACTCGGGTCTATGACATATAGAAATGTAATATATTTGACAATAAAATGCAAAGGAGCAGAGTGGGAACCAAGCTAAATTAAAGAAATTGTATCAGTTAATGAATCCACAGAAAGAAATGAAAAAAATAATAAAAAATGGTAAATATGAAGATTAACATAAAAACCTCTATAAATTGTTGTCCCCTTTCTTAGCTTCTTTAATAGACATAGGATTATATAAAGCAATAATTGTAAACATGTATTGTTTGGTTGATTACATATATAGACAAATTAGGCTAAACAGTTATTATATAAGGGGAGAGAATGGATCTGTAGAGGAGTAAAGTTTCTATGACCTCCTGGAATTTAGTATAAATCTGAGATAGATTTTTATCATTTAAAATGTATGTTAGAAGCCCCAGAGCAACCAATGAGAAAATAATTCAAAAATATAGTTTACAAAAGTTAACATAGTTAAAATTGTTCACTAGAAAATATCTACTTTAGAAAAAGAGGCAGTAGTAAGAGAGGAGCAGAGGAACAAACAGTAATGAGAAATATAGAAAACAAAACGCAAAATGGAAAAGGTAACTCTAACTATGCCAGTAATAATATTAAATGGGAATGAATTAAACAATCAAATCAAAAAGTAGAGATTGTCAGCATGGCTAAATAAAACAAGATACAAGTATATGCTGCCTACAGGAGACTCACTTTAGATTCTAGCACACAAATAGGTGAAAAGTGAAAAGATGGGAAAAGATATTCCATACAAATAATGATCAAAAGAGAACTGGGGGCTTCCCTGGTGGCGCAGTGGTTGAGAGTCTGCCTGCCAATGGAGGGAACACAGGTTCATGCCCCGGTCCGGGAGGATCCCACATGCCGCGGAGCGGCTAGGCCTGTGAGCCATGGCCGCTGAGCCTGCACATCCGGAGCCTGTGCTCCACAACGGGAGAGGCCACAACAGTGAGAGGCCCGCGTACTGCAAAAACAAAAAAAACAAACAAAAAAAGAGAACTTGGGTGGCTCCTAGTAATGTCAGACAAAATAGACTTTAAGTCAAAGCAATTACTAGAGATAAAAGACATTTTGTAATAATAAAGGATCAATCCATCAAGAAGATATAAAAATTATAAACATATGCACCTAACAACAGTGCCCTAAAATAAATGAAGCAGAGAGAAATAGTTCAACATAATAATTGGAAAGTTCTATCCATTATATAGAACAATTAGACAGAAGATCAGCAAAGAATAGAAGACTTGAATAACTCTATAAAGCAGCTGGACCTAACAGACATTTATCAAGCACTCCACTAAACAATAGCAGAACGCAAAACCTTCTCAAGTGAATATGAAACATTTTCCAGAGTAGACTATATAATACAGTGTAAGAAAAGCCTTTTGTGCTGCAAATTTTACAATAAATAAAATGAAAATACAACCTATAGAATAGGAAAGCATGTATGAAAATCATGTATCTAATAAGGGACCTATATGTAGAATACATAAAGAGCTCTTACAAACTAATAATAAAAAGACAACCCAATTTAAAATGGGCTAAGGCTTTGAATAGGTATTTCTCCAGAGAAGATATACAAATGAAAAAATGCTCTATATCACTAGACATTAGGGAAATGAAAATCAAGACCATAGTGAAATATCACTTGATACCCACTAGGATGGCAGTAATAATCACAATCATAAAATCATGTAAAATAACAAGTGTTGGCAAGAAATTTGGGAAATTGGAACCCTCATATACTGCTGATGGGAATGTAAAATGTTGCAGCTGGTTTGGAAAACATTCTGGAAGTTTCTCAAAAAGCTAAACATGCAAATTCGCTCTTAGATATATAAGTACAGGTACATAGCAATTTCACTCCTACATATATATCAAGAGAATTGAAAATATATGTCCACACAAAAACTTGTACATGTTCAGAGTAGCTTTATTAATATTAGACAAAAGGTAGAGACAACCCAAATGTCCATCAGCTGACGAATAGATAAGTCAAATGTGGTATATCCATATAATGTAATATTACTCATCCATAAAAGGAAACAAAGTACTGATATCTGCTACAGCATGGATGAACCTTGAAAATATTAATGTTAAGTAAAGGAAGCCAGTCATGAATGGCCACATATTGTGTGATTTTATTTATATGAAATGTCCAGAATATGCCAATCCATTCAGCCAGAAAGTAGTTAAGATTCACAGGGGCTTTGAGGAGGAGAAGATAGGGAGTGACTGCTAATGGGTATATGTTTTGTTTTGGGGTGATGAAAGCATTGTGGAATTAGATAGTGGTGATAGTTGCACAACTCTGTAAATACGCTAAAAACCATTGAACTATATACTTTAAATGGGTAAACTTCATGGTTTGTAAATTTTATCAATAAAGCTGTTAAAATGACTCTGTTCCTCCCCCACCATGTTTTTGCATCACTCTGTATTGTTCTCACTTTTGAATTTTTTCAAGTTACATTTTAATAACTATTTGCTTCTGAGAGCCTCAAAAGACAAGGTCTGCTGCCTGCTCCTTTCTGTTTCACTGGCTCATATGATTCAGTTGCCACCTATTGAATGGGTAGGAAGACTTTGATAAAGACAATGAGTTGTAGTAAATATAGGATATGGCAATTTTTGGAATATATAGAATAGATAAACAAAAAGGTCCTACTGTATAGCACAGGGAACTATATTCGATATACTGTGATAAACCATAATGGAATAAAGACTCAGAGAATGGACTTGAGGACACGAGGAGGGGGAAGGGTAAGCTGGGACAAAGTGAGAGAGTGGCATGGACATATATACACTACCAAATGTAAAAATAGATAGCTAGTGGGAAGCAGCTGCATAGCACAAGGAGATCAGCTTGGTACTTTGTGACCACCTAGAGGGGTGGGATCGGGAGGGTGGGAGGGAGATGCAAGAGGAAGGAGATATGGGGCTATATATATATGTATAGCTGATTCACTTTGTGATAAAGCAGAAACTAACCATTGTAAAGCAATTATACTCCAATAGAGATATTAAAAAAAACATAATTGAAAAGAAAATGAAAATGAATGTACATGTATAACTGAGTCACCTTGCTGTATAGCAGTAATTAACACAACACTGTAATTGAACTATACTTCAATAAAAAATAAATTAAAATTAAAAGAATATGGCAGTTTAGTTATCTATATGCAAATCTATAAGATATCAGTTCCATGGTAGAGGGGCTCATTGCAGAAAATGTGCTTTTTCCATTAGCATAAATGAATTTTAGCATATCTTATATTAAAAATGTCCATTTTGATTTACACTTTTATAAAAGTATGTTTTTTTTCCCTTCCAAATCCCAAGCAATATCTTTGACTTTATTTTTTCAGTTTTGGCCACCTCCCCTAGCTTATCAAGGAATAAAAATGGAGTCTCAAGATATAATTACACTGGTGTGCAGATGGAATTAGTGTAAGTCAATCAGGAATTCTGAACATCAGTGACTAGTTGATGCCAGGCTTTATTTTGGACTTGTGTGATACAATGAAGGAATAGTCAAATGAATCTAGCTGCTAGTTCTTGCTGTGTTTCTTCCTAGTTTCAGGACCTTAGGCAAGTTACTATGTCTCAGTGTGCTTCAGTTTCATCATCTATTACCTCTACTATGCAGTGCCGTGGAGAAGATGCATTATGATAATTGATATGAAAGCACTGAAAACACACACTGCACATAGATGACGGTGACGATGATGGCAGTGGAGGAGGCTCATTTTGTTACTCAATGTATATTATATGCCAGGCACCGTGCAGAACACCTGACATGGACTAGCTTACTTAATCCATACAACAACCAGGGGGGTAGATATTGTCACTATAATTGTAGTGACTATAGGTATCACAGTGCTGGCGTGTGGTGAGTGCTAGGTAAATATTACCTTCCTTTTCCATAGGTATTTTTTTCCACTCTCCATCTAAGTCAGTTGCAGATGCTCAGAGACCACTCTGTTTTTATGTGTGTATAGCACAAGCATCTAGGCAAATTGTGACTAGGACATTTAATGAAAATGAACCACAGGGTCCCAGGCAGCCCAGTATTACTTAGCCCCATGAAAGGTACCCAGGCCACTCTAGTCCTCCCTGGACGGAATATTGTCCTTTTCAGCATCCAAAATGTGCAGAAAGCAAGAACCACCACATTTCAGAGCTACTATTTCCTCATCATGTAAGTACAGCAAACAAAGTTCCGTTTTCCAGGGCTGAGAGAGGAAGAAAATTATATCATGGGCCTCTCCTAACAACTTCTTAGAGGGTGCAGTTAATTTTCAACTGACCTGGTTATGTTTCTCGTAGTATGATGTTCCCTTCTCCTTCCTCTCAGATGCCAGTTCCTACCTATCTCTTTGCCATGCCTGTTTGTTCCTGGGAGAAAGCAGCTGAAGCTTGCTTCCAGGAGGAAGTTGAGGGTAGTTTAGCTCCTTTGTCAGGAACACACCAACCCAGCTTTCTGCAAGCTGTGTTAATTTGTTTTTTCATTGGTTTGTACATTCATTCATTGATCCACAGATTCAATTAATATTTGACAAACAATATAAGAGCCAATTCATGTGCTACACACCGGGGATAGAACAGTGAACAAAACAGAGTTTCTGCTACTCTCAAGGAACTGATAGAGATAACAAAATGAACCATCACATACCCTGGTCCTGTTTTGAAGGCTAAGTGTCTGGTGTTCCCAATCTTATGATCACAAAACATTTAGCCCAAGTCTCATCCTCCTTCAGAGAAAGAACATTATTAAACCAAGTACTCAAGAGTTAGTCATTTGGAGACTGAATCATGGAAACTCAGAAAACTAGTGCAGGAGTGAGGCAACAGAAAGGAATGAACATGGAACATATAGTCAGAAGTTATTGTGCCTGGGCCCAGCTCTCCTGTTCACTGGCTAAGACAGTTAGCTTCTCTGCCTCCTTTTGCTCATCTGGAGAATGGGGTTAATGAAAATCTCTACATAGCAGGGGTATTGGGAGATTAAATAAAATACTTCTCAGTCACTCTGTATCCACCCACCCTGCTGTACTTATCAATATCTGAAATTATTTTTTGATTCTTTATATACTTGTTTCATGGACCTCTCCTAAAATGGAAGCCTTCTAAAGGTAGTCAGTGACTTTGTCTGACTTGATCATCACTATATCCCTACTCAGATTATGCCTGGTAGGTACTGGTTTATGGTAGGTACTGAATACATTTTTATTGACAAAATGGATGATAATGAATATGAAGGTATTTTTAAATTTATTAAATGCTATACATATAATAGTTGTTAAAAATTTCTAATCCAACCCCCTTGTTTTATAGATCTCTGAAGACAATTTGGTATATTAGAAAGAGTGTTGGATTAGGAATTAAAACCAGAGTTCAAATTACAACCATGCTAGTTTCTAGCTGTTCCACTTTAGACAAGTTACTTAACCTCCCCAAACTTCCCTTAACTCATCAGTTTTCCTCACAGAGTGGCAATGCAGATACCATGAGATAAATTCATATGCCTGCCTTATGACCTTAAAATGCTCTGCAAATATAGGTTTTATAAGATGAGAGAACTGAGAATTAGGAAAAAGGGTAACTGGTCCAAGGTCATGCAGCAAGTTAGTATCAGAATTTATAATGGAATCTCAGGCTCCTAACTCCTGTCTTATTATACTGAGGCAGATTCCAGAGCAGAAAACATTGAGGCAAAGTAGATAGTGGCCAGGGATAAGGGAAAGCAGGCTCTGTCTAGCTGACTCCTGTCTTTTCATCATAATGACAAAGGGGAACTAGGAAGGTAGTGCGTCAGAGACCACATGATCACTCTGCAGAATGGAAAGAGCTTGTTCATCAAGTTGAAATATTTATCTACGTTTATCTAACAATGACAGTTCCATCAACTCTTTACCACTTCACTTTTACCTAGTTCAAAAAGATGCCACGAATGACACATTTGCTTCCTCAGGTTTTATCCTAGATTACATTTTGTTCAACTTGTGTTTACCTGTAATCTAGAAAGAGAATAAAACAAGCTAAGAGTATGTAACAACTATTCTCTATTTCTATTGAGGACAAAGGAAAAAAAGAATCTGAGGGATTTGGATTAGATATAAGGAAGAACTTGTGGCCAGGATGTGAGCAGTATTGTGATCAAACTGATATTGTGGGAGGGCTGAGCGCGAGGTCTACCTGCAGGAAGTTGGCAGCGGAAACCGGGATAGTGGTGGATAAGAGCATCCTGGCAGAGAAGAGGTTCTGCCGGAACAAGCTGGTGGAGATGCAACTGAAAGTTTTGAAGATGTAGGCCACTCCTCTGATGCCAGAGAAATGCTCAAGCAGTACTATATTGGTGATGTGCATCCGAATGACCTTAAACCTGGAAGTGGTAGTAAAGACTCCCTGAAAAACAATATGTGCAAAAGCTACTGGTCATATTGGATCTTCCCCATCATTAGTGCTATTCTCTTAGGTTTTCTGTATCGTTACTACACGGCGGAGAGCAAGTCCTCCTCAGGAAACCTTGTTGAAGTCTAGAAAGCACATCCACTTAGGAGTGAGAACTAGAGACTTGTTTGGAGGCTGCAGCGGTGCCCTCTTCTCAAACCCTGCCAATCATATTCTTCTCCCTCGGACCCCAGACTGTTGGCCAGACATCTGCCTCAGCCCTGGGGCCAGTGTCCAAGTCATTTCTCAGAGCCTTACTCTCAAAGCACCTGCTCATTGTTCTGTGCCCTTGCCTTTGTCTCCTCTTTTTACTCTTTTCCACGAGCACCTTTATGTTTCAAAACTTTCTTTTATAATTATAGTCCACGTGTCCTAGTGACATTGCCCTTCGGTAAAATTGCCTGCTTTCCAATATTTTGAATGCGCATTAGACATACTTAACAGTGCATCACACTCTGGTTTTGAAGCTTTTCTTTTTCCCTTTTTGCTTTTAAGTAAATATTATTTTTAAAATTGTGACTTAACTCTGTTATTTATCATAAGACGTTTAATTCACGAAGTCAGGTTGCACACCTGCGACTTAAAACACAACTGCAGAACGATCTTGTTCCTTGTTTATATTTGTTAAAACTGAGTGTAGCAAGGAGCCCTTGCCACCTCCTAAGGCCACCAAGTGGTGCTGGGCAGAATTCTGCTTCCCTTTTGTTTATGGGGAGTGGAGAGAAACAAGGAGAGGGAGAGATGAATTGGGATGATAGAGTGAATTCACAGTAATCTTCCTTTTGAAAAATATTGAAAAACACTACTTTTAGGACAGGAGTTTAGAAAAAGCACCAAAAACTTAATCCTTTACTTTGGTTTGGCACAAGTTCCTAGCCATCTTTTTTTTCTTTTTTAAACCCCTTACCATCTTTTATTGGTAAAATATAAATTTATAAGTATGTCTTTAGAGCTTTACAGTTTTGTTAAAGGATTTTGCTATTTTTTTGTTTATCAACTTTTTATTCAAGGGCAATTTTTTATTCCCCTTTTTACAGAAGTAAGAGACTCCAAATTGATCAAAGATACAGTATTTGATCTTATGTTTGCCCCAGTAAAATAACTCCCATGGTAAAGCGGCATTCGGAAAGGGGAGATTGGGACAAGAGAATGTTTTCAATTTCATCCATAATTTACCTCCATGGCTCCAATTTGTGATTTTGTTGTTTTTCCATTGAGAATAAAAAACTGATAATTGTTTTTTTTCTCGGAAAAAAAAATGATATTGTGAAATCTTTGGTATTTTTTTAAAGAGCTTTTCATTCATCTGATATAGGTTAACAGTGTCTTAATTAGAACTCAAAAGTTGTTCAGGGTCCATCTTTGCCTTCAAATTAACATGCTATTTGAAAGGCAACGTTGACGGTTTTCGAGTTATTAGGCTTAAGAATAAGTGGAGGAGCAAAGAAAGAGGGAGGAGAGTTGATTAGAAAGTTCTCTGGCAGTGTTTGGGCTAGACACTGGAAATTCATCAATGAAGGCCATATGATGGATGGGAACAACATACATAAGTGGATAATTTGTGGTATAAAACATTATAGGTGCTCTGAAAGAAAACTGTACAAGTTGGGGACATGATCATATTCTATGTAAGGGATGCAGAGTCATGAAGGGCTTCATGGAGTAGATGATGGCCTCTTGAGCTGAGACCTGAGATGCACCCAGGGAGATGGATGGGGTAGGATGAGGTCATCCCAGTTGAAGGGAATGGCAATGTAAGCAAAAACACAGGGGTGTTAAACAGCTGGGTTAGACTGGAGAACTGAAATAGGGTAGTACTGCTGGAAGGTCATTTGGAAAAGGTTGTGGAAGGGGTGAAAGGAAGAGCTAGAAATAAGCCTTGAATACCAAGCTAGTGCTTTGAATTTGTATTCTGTAGGATAAGTGGTTTCCAGTGCCTGCCCAAGGAGATTGCTTAAACATTTAATAAAATTACAGATCCTCAGGTCTTACCTGTAGCTTCAGATTCAGAAGACTCTGGGCTAAGTAGAGGTGGGATCAGATCTCTGTACAGTTGCCCCTCACTATCCACAGGGAAATGGTTCCAAGACTCTTGTGGATACCAAAATCCACAGATGCTCAAGTCCCTATATAAAATGGTGTAGTGTTTGCATATAACCTATGCACATCCTCCAGTATACTTTAAATCTCCTCTAGATTACTTATAATACCTAATGCAATGTAAATGCTATGTAAATTGTTGTACATACAGTGTAAATTCTTTGTAAATAATTTCCAGCATGCAGCAAATTCAAGTTTTGCTTTTTGGAACTTTCTGGACTTTGTTTAATGAATATTTTTGAGCTGTGCTTGGTCAAATCTGTGGATGCAGAACCCGCAGATATGGAGGATCAATTGTATTGCTAAGTAGCTCTTCAGGGAATTATGATCCATCAGTGAATTAGGCCACTGCTGTAAACCATGGGGTGTTCTGAGAGCTCTTAAGGAGAGAAGTTATGGAAACAAATATTTTAGATAGGATTCCTCTGTGATCCAGTGTAATTTGTGGATTGGAGAGGATCAGACAGGAGGCAGAAAGATGTGAATAAGAGAGTTGCAGTTATTTTGAAGGTAAGGTTGTGTGTGTGTATGTGTGTATTTGTGTGTGGGGGGGTACAATTTAGGTAGTAAAATTAACAGATAGTAGTCACTGATTGACTGGATAGTGATGGTACATGGGATACATTGAGGAAATGTATTACAATAAGTCCAAGATGACCTATAGTTTTCTGGGTTGAATCATTGGGGACTACCATCCCCTGTGAGAAACTATGGTCTAATAATTGATCTTGGAGTTAGAGAGACCTAAGTTCAAATCTTGCAGCCATCATTTACTGTCTATGGATCTTGGGCAGAATGCTTAAGGTTGCTTAACTTCAGTGTTCTTTTCTATAAAATGGGGATAATCTTACATTTGTTGTAAAGATTAAATGAGGTTAAGGTATATAGAGTGCAGTATGGTAGCTGGGACATATAAGTACCCAGTAAATGTTAGCTGTTATTATTATGCCGTATGTTGGGATGTATACTGGAATGATATGGGGTAGGGGATTTTTATTCTCTGCCAATGACCCCCTCTCCCAACAATCAAAATCAGTATTTTATGCTGGGGATCAAAACACTTTCCCAAGTGTCAAGTTAATACCTGGCCTTGTTTTGCCTTGGGGCAGGCCTTGCTGTTTGTGTGTTTAAGAGAGCAGGGTAAGCCCTTTTGCTGGTGAGTGTCTCAATGAGGCTGTTTTACTAGATCCTGTAGGTTCTTTAGGCCAACATGAAATGTCTAACCTTGGATTTCCTGGTTGTGGACTGAGCTTGGAATCTCATCAGCATTTCATTCCTACCCATGTTGTGTCTGCTCTCATGGTTATATCTTCCTTCTTTGGGTTTCTGAAGCCCTCAGACACTTTGCTGAATATTTTCACATTTCTTAAGCTACATTGTGTTTTCCCTGACTCAGACAAAGTCACAAAATGACTTTAAAGTTGTTTTTTTCAGTGCTTTCACAAATTTTGCAAAAAGGATAGCAGTGGCTGCTGCTTTTCTGCCTTAACCAGTAGTGTCTGACAGAGGAGGAAGCAGTATGGTGTATTTCAGAGCTCACTGGACTGGGAGTCAGATGCCTTGGACTCTAGTCCCAAGGAGAATTTGGGATGGCATGAGGAAATTGGTGATAAATGATAATTTATTTTAAGTGTGCCAGGCCTTTTTCTGTATATTATCTGATGCATTTGTCACAAAACTCCTTTGAGGCTGGTATATTATTTTCCCCACTTTGTAGATAATGAAACTGGTGGTAGGGAGGTTAGGTTCATCTTGTGGCCAACATCACATGGCTAGTGATCAGTAATAGTGGGATTCAAACCCAAGTCTCTCTACCCCCAAAGCCTTTCTTTTTTTTTTTCTTGTGACAATGCAACTTACTAGAAAACATCATTTACTCTGAGCTTCATTTGCCTCATTTGTAAAATGGGTGCTGTAACCTTTGCTCTGTATGACAGTAAATCTTCTCAGACTTAGGACAGGAGACAGCAATATTTGTATCTTTGGGTCTTTAATGTATTCTAAGTGCCTCTCACAGTGCCTACTACCTAGTAGGGCACTCAGTAAATATTTGCTGATTTCTTTCTAGCAACAGGATAGTTTCATAATGGATGAAATCAATTTTGGGGGCTGCTATACTGTTTAATGCTATTACCATCTTTTCAAGGGGTTCTGGAGTATAGCTGAGTGACTGTTTAATGTTGGTCATTATATAGATAGCGTGATGGACAAAGCATAGGTTTTGGAGTTAGCCAGATATGCATTCCAGTCCTGACTCTCCTACTTTACTAGCTGTGTGATCTTGAAGAAATTGTTCAATGCCTCTGGCTCTTCATTGTAAAATAGAGATATTCTACATACCCTGCAGTAGTAGTTGTAAGGATTATGCACTGTCAACAGTGCTTAACAGATAGTATGTTCTCAGTAAATAGTCTTTTTAGTATCAGATCTCCAATGGAGGATATGAGGAAAATATTGGTCCAATAATATTTAACAAGTAAATTAAAATCAAGTTGTTTTCTCATTTCCTGCTTTCTTGGCAATGGATTCCGGAAACAAAGAATGTGGAAACGGCTCTCAGTCCTCCGATTTGATGACACTGCAGAAAGGAATCTGGCTAGTTCTTATGTGACCAATTGGTTCTGATGGCTCAGAAGCCATTGGAAAGATTTTGGCTCACAGAATACAGCAGGTGTAGCTTGGGAGATACAAGGACATGACTGTAGTAAGGATTCACTGTTCAGACCCATTTCTGAGAGTGATTTCAGGGGAAAAGGACAGCTGTCATTTTGGTGGGCCATACTGATAAAAGTTTTGCTCTTTTAGCATGTTTGTCAGTGATAAAAACTGCAGGAAAATGGAAATCAGCAGTAGGCCTATTACTGCCTGATGCATAGTGACATGTATTTTTCTATTCATCATTGTGTATTGTGCAAAGCAATCTCTTAATGTCAGGTTTCAGACTTGAGTATGCATTAGAGACATGGGCATCTGATCTATTCTAAACGTTTGACAAGTATGTAAAACACCTAGTTTGGTTAGTAATAAGATTTAGTACATGGTGGGCTTTCCTCCCTAAACCCCTCAGACAACACACACAATGTTCTGTTTCTACAGTAATCACCATCTTGACCCCTTTTACAGTATTTCCCTTTCTATACCTTGCATTAACCATTCAGGCACTTGTCATAGCCCAAAATGAACCCATGAAAGCTCTTAGAGGATAGGGGCTATGTCTTCCTCATCTTTACATAACCACCATGTAGCAGAGCTGTCTCTTCATAATGTATGAATAGTATGAATTTTTGAATGGATGAATGAAGAGTATGAGCAACCTCTTCTCCCCTTCATGATGTATGATGGAGATTAGTGTGTGTATACCCGGGGAGGGCTGATTCTTGTATCATAAAAAAAATATAACCTGACTTGGAAAACAAGGCTTCTAGAATGGAAAAGTGAATACTGCCATAAGTCTACCCTTTCTTAAAATCAACAAACACACTAGCAAAAATTGTGAAAATGAACTTTTCCAGATCTCTAGAAAGGAAATAAAGGCTTGCAACAAATCTGAGGAAAATTTATTCAAGTAAAACTGTTGTATGTTCTCTGATCACAATGGAAGTAACTAGAAATCAATAACAGAAGGAAATTTGTGAAATTCGCAAATGTGTAGAATTAAACACACTCCTTAATAAACAGTGGGTCAAACAAAAAAATCACATGAGAAATAAGAAAATACTTGAGATGAAAAAAAACAAAATTGTAACATAACAAAGCCAAGGGGATACAGATACGCTAAAGCAGTACTTAAAGGGAAATTTATAGCGATAAATGCCTATTTCTATGGTCTGAATATTTGTATCCCCACCTAAATTCATATGTTGAAATCCTAATGCCCAATATGATGGTATTAGGAGTTGGGGCCTTTGGGAGGTACTGAGAATATGAGCGTGGCACCCTCATGAGTGGAATTAGTGCTCTTATAAAAGAGGCCCCAGAGAGCTTGCTTGCCATTCTGCCATGTAAGAATACAACAAGAAGTCTGCAAACTGGAGGAGGGCATACATCTGACAATGCTGGCCTCCTGATCTCACATTTCCCACCTCCCGAACTGTGAGGAATAAATTTCTTTTATTTATAAACCACCCAATCTGAGGTATTTTGTTATAGCAGCTAGAACAGACTAAGACACCTACATTAACAAGGAATAAAAATCTTAATAGCTTAACCTTACACTTTAGGAAACTAGAAAAAGAAGAGCAAAATAAAAACAAAGAAAGTAGGAAGAAAGATTAATGAACATTAAAGTGGAAATAAATGAAATATAGGATAGAAAAAAATCAATAGAAACAATGAAATAAAAAGTTGATTCTTTGAAAGATCAAGAAAATTGACAAACTGTTAGGTTAACTATGAGAAAAAAAGAGAACTCACATTACAAAATTGGCAACGAAAGTGGGGACATCACAACCTACCTTAAAAAATAAAAAGGATTTAAGGGGAATGCTATGAACAACTGTATGCCAAAAAATTACATAACCTAGATGAAATGGAAAATACCCAGGAAGACACAACCTATCCAAACTGACTCAGGAGGAAATAGAAAATCTGAATAGTTCTATAACAAGTAAATAGAGTGAATTACTAATAAAGAAACTTCCCATAAAGAGAAACTCAGATCCAGATGTTTTCACTGGTGAATTCTATCAAATGTTTTAAGAAGAATTAATACCAGTCTTTCACAAACTTCCAAAAAATAGAAGTGAAAGCACTTCCCCCCAAATGTTGTGGTTCTCCAAAACCAAAGATAACACACATACACACACACAAACAAACAAACAAAAAACAAAAACTAGAGACCAATATCAGTTCTGAATATAGATTTTTTTAAAAATCCTCAACAAAATGATAGCAAACCAGCAACAAATATAAAGGATTATAATGACCAAGTAGGATTTATATCAAGAACGTAAAATTAGGATTTATCTCAGGAAGGTAAGGTTGGAAAATTGGCTAATAAATATAATGCACCATATTTAAGAGAATAAAGGCATCATGATCATCTCAATATATGCAGAAAAGCATTGGCAAAATCTCTAACACTCTTTCATGATTAAAACAGTCAACAAACCAGGAAAAGGAGAGAACTTACTCAAACTGATAATGGATATCTATGAAAAACCCAGAGCTAACATCATACTTAAGAGTGAAAGAATGAAAGCTTTCCCTGTAAGATCAAAAACGAGACAAGGATGTCCGCTGTCACCATTTCTATTCACCATTGTATTGGAGGTTCTAGCCAAGGAAATTAGACAAGAAACAAAGTAAAAATCATCCAGATTGTAAAGGAAGAAAGAAAAACATCTTTATTCAGGATGACAAATTGCTAGAAAGATACAACCTGCCAAGAATGAATCAAGAGGAAACAATAGCTTGAACAGACCAATGACTAGAAGTGAAATTAAATTTGTTAATAAAAGCAAAAAAACTCCCAGCATGCAAAATCAGGACTGAAGGTCTTCATAGGTGAATTTGTACAAACATATAAGGAAGAATTAATGCCAGTTCTTCTCACACTATTCCAAAAAATTGAAGAGGATGAAAGACACCCAAATTCACTCTAGGAGGACACCTTTACACTGATACCAAAACCAGACACAGAGACTACAAAAAAGAATATTATTGGTCAACTCTTTGATGAATATAGATGCAAAAATCCTCAACAAAATATTAGCAAACTGAATCCAACAATATATAAAAAGAATCATATGCCATGATCAAATTGGATTTATCCCAGGAATGCAAGGATAGTTCAGCATTCACGAATCAATCATTAATATTAGCAAAACAAAAGGAGGAATAAAAATCACATGATCATCTCAATAGATGCAGGAAAAGCATTTGAAAAAATTCAACATCCATTCATGATGAAAACTCTAATCAAAGTGTGTATAGAGGGAAAATATCTCAACATAATAAATGCCATTTACAACAATCCCACAACCAACATTATATTCAGTGGTGAAAAGCTGAAAGCCTTCCTGCTTATTCAGGAACAAGATAAGGATGCCCAGTCTTGTCCCTTCTATTTAACATCATATTGGAAGTCCTAGCCATAGCAATCAGAACAAAAAAAAAGAAATAAAAGTTATCCAAATTGGAAGGGTAAAATTGTCACCATTTGCAGATGACATGATACTTTATATATGGAACTGTAAAGTCTCCAGCTCAAAACTGTTGGAACCAAGAAATTAATTCAGTAAGTTTCCAGTATACAAGATTAATATACAGAAATCTGTTCAATTTCTATATGCTAATAATGAAATAACAGAATTTTTAAAAATCTCATTTAAAATTGTGTCAAAAGAAAAATATACCTAGGAATAAACATAACCAAGGAGGCGAAGGAACTATACTGTGAAAACTATAAAACATTGATGAAGGAAATTGAAGATTATACAAAGAAATGAAAAAAAAATCCTGTGCTCTTCAATTGGAAGAATTAATATTGTTAAAATGTCCATACTATCCTAAGCAATCTACAGATTTAATGCAATTCTATCAAAGTATCCATGAAATTTTTCACAGAACTGGAATAAATCATTCTAAAATTCATATGGAACGACAAAGTCCCCAAATTGCCAAAGCAACCTTGAGAAAAAAGAGCAAGGCTGGAGGTATTACCCTCTCAGACTTCAGACTATTACAAAGCTACAGTAATCAGAACAGCATGGTACCAGCACAAAAACAGACATGTAGATAAATGGAACAGAATAGAGAACCCAGAAATAGACCCAAACATCTATGGTCAATTAATCTATGACAAAGAAGGCAAGAATATAAAATGGAGGAAATATTATCTCTTCAACAAGTGGTGCTGGGAAAACCTGAGAGCCACATGTAAAATAATGAGATTCTAACATTCCTTCACATTATATGCAACAATAAAATCAAAATCTAAAGACCTAAATGTAAAAATGAAAATCATAAATGTCCTAGAAGTGAACATAAGCAGAACACTCTTTGACATAAATCACAGCAATGTTTTTTTGGATTGGTTTCCTCAGGCAAAGGAAACAAAAGCAAAAATAAACAAATGGGACCTAATTAAATTTAAAAGCTTTTGCCCAGCAAGGGAAACTGTCAACAAAACAAAAAGACAATCTACGGACTGGGAGAAAATATTTACAAATGATGTGACCAGCAAGGGCTTAATATCCAAAGTAAATAAACAGCTCATACAACTCAATATCAGACAAACAGCCCCCCAAAAAATGTGAAAAAGACCTGAATACACATTCTTCCAAAGAAGAAATACAGGTGGCTAACAGACACATGAAAAGATGCTCAAAATTGTTAATTATTAAAGGAATGCATATGAAAACAACGAGATATCACCTCAGACCTGTCAGAATGACCATTCATCTAAAAGCCTACAAATAACAAATGTTGGAGAGGATGGGGAGAAAAAAGAATCCTGTACACTGTTGGTGGGAATGTAAATTGGTGCTGCTCCTATGGAAAACAATGTGGAATTTCCTCAAAAAACTAAAAATAGAACTACCACATGATTCAGAAATTCCACTCCTGGGTATATATCCAGAAAAAATGAAAAAAAAAGTTATTTAAAAAGGAGCATGCATCCCACTGTTCATAGCATCACTATTTACAATAGCCAAAACATGGAAGCAACCCAAGTGCCCATCAATAGATGGTTGGATTAAGAAGACGTGATACACACACGCACACATACACACACACAATGGAATATTATTCAGCAATAAAAAAGAATGAAATTCTGCCATTTGCAGCAACATGAATGGACCTAGAATACATCATGCTTAGTGAAATAAGTCTGACAAAGGAAGACAAATACTGTATGATATCACTTACACATGGAATCTAAAACATAATATAAATGAATGTATATGCAAAACAGAAACAGACTCACAGGTATAGAAAACAAAAGTGTGGTAACCAAAGAGGGGAGGGACAAATCAGTAGCATGTGATTAACTAATACAAACTACTGTGTTTAGTAGATAAGCAACAAGGATTTGTAAAGCACAGCAAATTATAGCCATTACCTTGTAATAACCTATAACAGAGAATAATTTTCAAAAATGCTGAATCACTATGCTGTGCAGCTGAAAGTAATATGATATTGTAAATCAACTATACTTCAATTACAAAAAAAATTATAAAACACTATGGAAATAAATTTAAGGTGAAAATCAATTTAATAATATTCTATGTTCATTGATCTAAAGATTTAATGCTTTATTTTATTTTTATTAAAATATAGTTAATATAGTTTCAAGTATATTACATAATGATTTGACATTTGTATATATTGTGAAATGATCACCATGATGTCTAGTAACCATCTGTCCCATACAAAATTGTTAAATTATTTATACTGCATATTACATTGTTGTGACTTATTTATCATATTACTGGAGGTTTGGATCCTCTCAACCCCTTCACCTTTCCCCTCATCCCCCAACACCCGTTCATCTGGGAACCACACGTTTCTTCTCTTTATAAGTAATTTTTTGCTTTGTTTTTCTTGTTTGTTTTTCTTGTTATTTATTTATTTATTTTTATAGCCAAGGACTACACTCTTTTTCTAAGTTTTGTTTATTTATTTTTTAATATTTATTTATTTATTTTGACTGCACTGAGTCTTAGTTGCGGCACATGGGATTTTTAGTTGTGGCATGCTGGCTTCTTAGTTGCAGCATGCAGACTTCTTAGTTGTGGCATGTGGGCTCTTAGTTGCAGCATGCATGTGGGATCTACTTCACTGACCAGGGATTGAACCCAGGACCCTGCCTTGGGAGCATGGAGTCGTACCCACTGGTCCACCAAGGAAGTCCCTTTCTTGTGTTTTATATTCCACATATAAGTGAAAACAAGCAGAATTTGTCTTTCTCTATCTGACTTATTTCACATAGCATAATGCCCTCTAGATCCATTCATGCTGTCAGGAATAGCAAGATTTCATTTTTAATGGCTGAGTAATATTCCACTGTGGTGTGTGTGGTTGTATACCATATATTCTTTATCCATTCATCTATGGATGGGTACTTAGATTACTTCCATATCTTGACTATAGTAAATAATGCTGCAATGAACACAGGGTACATATATCTTTTTGAATTGGTATTTTTGTTTTCTTTGGGTAAATATACAGAAGTGAATTGCTGGATTGGATGGCAGTTCTATTTTTAATTTTTTGATGAACCTCCGCATTGTTTTGCCTAGCGGATGCACCAAAATACATTCCCACCAACAGTGCACAAGGAGTCTCTTTCCTCCACATCCTTGCCAACAGTTGTTTTTTGTTGTATTTTTGATGGTAGCCATTCTGACAGGTGTGAGGTGGTGTCTCATTGTGATTTTGATTTGCATTTCCCTGATGATTAGTGATGCTGAGCATCTTTTCCTGTGACAGTTGGCAATCTGTTTGTCTTCTCTGGAAAATTGTCTACTGAGGTCTTCTGCCCATTTTTAATTGGGTTGTGTTTTTTTTTATGTTGAGTTGTGTGATTTCTTTGTATATTTTGGATATTAACGCCTTGTCAGACATATCATTTGCAAATATTTTCTTTCACTCAATAAGCTACCTTTTCAATTTTTTGATAGTTTCAGTCGATGTGCAAAAGCTCTTTAGTTTGATACCATTTGTTCCCATTTGTTTATTTTCGCTTTTGTTTCTCTTACTTGAAGAGGTATATAAAAAATATAATGCTAAGACTGATGTCAAAGAGCATACTGCCTGTTTTCATGTAGGATTTTGTTATTTCACATCTTACATTTAAGTCTTTAATCCATTTTGAGTTTACTTTTGTATATGGTGTGAGAATGTAGTCCAATTTGATTTTTTTGCCTATAGCTATCCAGTTTCCCCAACACTGTTTATTGAAGAGGCTATCTTTTCCCCATTGTATATTCTTGCCTCCTTTGCCTCCATTAATTGACCATAGAAGTGTGGGTTTATTTGTGGGCTCTCTATTCTGTTTCACTGACCCAATACCATACTGTTTTGATTACTGCAGCTTTGGAGTATAGTATGAAATTACAGAGCATGATATCTACAGCTTTGTTCTTCTTTCCCAAGACTGTTTTGGCTATTTAGGGTCTTTTGTGTTTCCATAGAAATTTTAGAATTATATTTTCTAGTTCTGTGTAAAATGCCATTGGTATTTTGATAGGGATTGTTTTGAAATTGTATATTGCCTTGGGAGTATGCTCATTTTAACAATATTAATTCTTCCAATTCCTGAGCACGGTATATCTTTCCATTTGTTTGTGTTGACTTCAACTTATTTCATCAGTATCTTTTAGTTTTCAGTATACAAGTCTTTCAGCCTTGGTTAAAATTATTCCTAGATATTTTATTATTTTTAATGTAATTGTAGATTGGATTGTTTTTTATTATTTCTCTTTCAGATAGTTTGTTATTAGTTTATGGAAATACAACATATTTCTGTATTTTAATTTTCTATCCTGCCACTTTACCAAATTTAGTGTTAGTTCTAAGTGTTTAGTGTGTGTGTGTGTGTCATCTTTAGGACATTTTATATATAGTGTCATGTTATCTGCAAACACTGACTGCTTTATTTCTTGCTTTTCCAACTTGGAGTATTTTTTACCCATTTTTCTTACCTGATTGCAGTGGCCAGGATTCCAGTACTATGTTGAATAAAAGAGGAAAGAGTGGGCATCCTTGCTTTGTCCCTAATCTTAGAGGCAAATATTTTAGCTTTTCACCATTGAGTACTATGTTAGCTGTAGGTTTGTCATATATGGCCTTTATTATGTTGAGGTATGTTCCCTCTAGATCCACTATTTTTTATCATAAATCGTTGTTGAATTTGGTCAAATGCTCTCTCTACATCTGTTGAGAGTAGCATATGATTTTTTTTCCTTCAGTTTCTGAAGTGGTGTATCACAATGATTGATTTGCAGATACCAAACCATCCTGTATCTTGGGATAAATCTCACTTGATCTTTTTTTTTTTTTTTTTTTGGCCATGCCACACAGCTTGTGGGATTTTGGTTCCCTGACCAGGGATCAAACCCGAGCCCTCGGCAGTGAGAGCATGGAGTCCTAACCACTGGACAACCAGGGAGGGAATTCCCTCACTTAATTATTGTGTATGATACTTTTGATGTATTGTTGAATTTTGTTTGCTAATATTTTATCGAGTATTCTTCCATTTATGTTCATCAGTGATATTGGCAGGTAATTTTCTTCTTTTGTGATATCTTTGTCTGGTTTTGGTATCCGGGTGATGCTGGCCTCATAGGATGAGTTTGGAAGCATTCCTTCCTCATTTTATTTTTTTGAATAGTTTCAGAAGGATAGATGTTAAATCTTCTTCAACTGTTTTGAAGAATTCACCTGTGAAGCCGTCTGGTCCCGGAATTTTCTTTGTTAGGATTTTTGTATTACTGACTCAACTTTATTATTGTTAATTGGTCTCTTCATATTTTCTATTTCTTCATTATTCAGTCTTGGGAAATTATATGTTTCTAGGAACCTATCCTTTTTTTCTAGTTTGTCCATTTTATTTTTGTATAAGTATACATAGTAATCTTTTATTATACTTTGTATTTTTGTTGTGTCAGTTGTAACTTTTCTTTCACTTCTGATTTTATTAATGTGAGTCCTCTCTGCTTCTTTTCTTTTTTTTTTTTTTTTTTTGTTTTTTTTTTGCGTTATGCGGGCCTCTCACTGTTGTGGCCTCTCCCGCTGTGGAGCACAGGCTCTGGACACACAGGCTCAGCAGCCATGGCTCACGGGCCCAGCCGCTCCACGGCATGTGGGATCTTCCCGGACTGGGGCACGAACCCGTGTCCCCTGCATCGGCAGGCGGACTCCCAACCACTGTGCCACCAGGGAAGCCCTCTACTTCTTTTTTGATAAGTCTGGCTAAAGGTTTATCAAATTTATTTATCTTTTCAAAAAGCCATTTCTTTCTTTCATTTATATCTTCTATTGTCTTTTTATCTCTATTTTATTTATTTCTGTTCTGTCCTTTATTATTCCTTTCCTTCTATTAATTTTGGGTTTTGTTTGTTCCTCCTTTTCTAGGACTTTTAGGTATAAGTTTTGGTTGTTTATTTGATATTTTTCTTGTTTTTGTGAGATAGGCTTCTATCTTTATCACTATAAAATTTCCTCTACAAAATGCTTTTGCTGCATCCTGTTGATCTTGGATCATTGTGTTTTCATTTTTCTTCAGGTATTTTTTATTTCCTCTTTGATTTCTTCAGTGACCTTTTGTTTGTTTAGTAGCATAGTTTTAGCCTCCATGTGTTTGTGTTTTTTCCAGTTTTTTTTTTCTTGATTTCTAGCCTCATTCTGTTGTGGTCAGAAAAGATTCTTGATATGATTTCAGTATTCGTAATTTATTGAGCTTGTTTTTTGGCCTAGCATGTGATCTATCCTAGAGAATGTTCCATGTGCCCTTAAAAAGAAAGTATATTCTACCGCTTTTGGATGAAATGTTCTATATAGATCTATTAAGTCCATCTGATCTAATGTGTACTTTCAGGCCTGTGTTTCCTTACTGATTTTCTGTCTGGATGATATTTTCATTGATATACATGGGGTGTCAAAGCCCTCTACTATTATTGTGTTACTATCAGTTTTTCCCTTTATGTTTGTTAATATTTGCTTTATGTATTTAGGTGCTCTTTTGTTGGGTGCATTTATATTTACTATTGTTATATTTTATTGTTCAATTAATCCCTTTATCATTATTTAATGTTCTTAGTCATCTCTTGTTATATTTTTTTAATATCTATTTTGTTTGATGTAAGTATTGGTACTTTAGCTTTCTTTTCATTTCATTTGCATGGAATACCTTTTTCTGTCCCTTCACTTCCAGTCTGTGTGTGTCTTTCAATCTGAAGTGAGTCTACTGTAGGCAGCATATATATGGGTCTTATTTTTTTTGATGCATTCATTCTCTCTATGTCTTTTGACTGGAGCATGTAGTCCATTTACATTTAAAGTAATTATTTACTCATTGCCCTTTTGTTAATTGTTTTTTGGTGTTTTTTGCACTTTTTTTCTTCTTCCTCTGTCTTCCTTTTTGATTTGATGACTTTCTTTAGTGTTATGTTCGAATTTCTCTTTTTTGCATGTGTTCCTTATGTTATGTATATATATATATGTGTATATATATATATATATATATATATATAATGATAATGATTTGATGTTGATCATCTCTTAAGTTTGAATGCATTCTAACAACCCTACATTTTTATCACGCCCCCAAACATTTGACGTTTTTGATATCATATTTTACATCTTTTTGTTTTGTGTATTCTTTAACTACCTATTGTGGATAGATATAGATGATTTTATTACTCTTGTCTTTTAATCTTGGTACCAGTTTTATATGTGGTTAATCTATTACCTTCACTGTATCTTTGCCTTTACCAATGAAATCTTTTCTCACATACTTTTCATATTTCTAGTAATGGTCTTTTCTTGCAGTGTGGATTTAGTGGTAGTAAACTCTTTTCACTTCTTTTTGTTAGTGAAACTTTTTATCTCTCCTTTAAATCTGAATGATAACCTTGTTGGGGAGAATATTCTTTGTTGTATGTTTTTCCCTTTCATCACTTTTAATATATCTTGCCATTCCCTTCTGACCTGCAAATTTCCTGCTGAAAAGTGAGCTGATAGTCTTGTTAGTCTTTCTAATTGTTTATTTCTCTTGCTGCTTTTAAGATTCTCTTTAACTATTGCCATTTTATTTGTCTGCCTTGGTGTGGACCTTTTGAGGTTCATCTTGTTTGGGACTCTTTGTGCTTTCTGGACCTTGATGTCTGTTTCTTTTCCCTGGTTAGGGAAGTTTTCAGGTATTATTTCTTCAAATAAGTTATCTGCCCCTTTCCCTCTGTCTTCTCCTTCTGGGATCCCTATAATATGAATGGTAGTACACTTGATGTTGTCCCATATGTCTCTTAAATTGTTCTCATTTAAATTTTTTTTTCTCTTCAGCCTGGGTGATTTCCACTACTCTGTATTCCAGCTTGCTGATCCATTCCTCTGTATCACCTTATCTACAGTTGATTCCTTCTAGTGTATTATTTATTTCAATTATTGTATTCTTCAGCTCTGTTTGGTTCTTATACTTTCTATCTCCTTGTTAAAATTCTGTTCATCCATTCTTCTCCCAAGTTCATTGAGCATCCTTATGATCATTAACTTGAACTCTTTATTGGATATATTGCATATCTCCATTTCATTTAGTTCATTTTCTGAGGTTTTGTCCTGTTCCTTTGTTTGGAAAATAGTCCTATGTCTCCTCATTTTGCCTAATTTTCTGCTTTTATTTCTACTTATTAGGCAGATCAGTTACATTTCACAGTCTTGGAGAAGTGACATTATATAGTGGATGTTCTATGAGGCCCAGCAGCACACTGCCCTCTGTTCACCAGAGATATATGCTCTGAAGGTGCCCCCTTGTGCATGCATGTGCCCTTCTTTTGTGGCAGGGCTGACTACTGTGGGAATGCTGGTAGGTGGGGTTGGTTCCCAGCCTGGTTGGCTGCCAGGCCATCCCTTGTGCAGTGGCTTGATGGTGGGTGGGGCTGGGTCCTGACTCAGCTGGCTGTGTGGCCCAAGGGTTCTGGGGCTGATGCCAGCCCCCTGGTGGGCGGGGCTTGGCCCTGGTATAGCTGGCTTCAGATCCTGTTGTGTCCCAGGGCTGGTGCTGGTCTGTGGTTGGGGATGGCTGGACCCTCGTGCAGCTGCCTCTGTGACCCCAAGAGTCTGGTGCTGGTGCTGACTAGCTGGTGTGGGGAGTTGGGTCCTGTTGTGAGAAGATTTAGTACTGTTAAGATTGTAATACTTTCCGTGGATTCAAGGCCATCTCTCTCAAAATCCCAACTTACTTCTCAGCAATGGTGTGAGCTGCTTTACCTCCAGAATCTCACTGAATCTTCATAGCATTCTTGTGAGTTCTATATTTCTTTATGCATTTTGCATGTGAAGAAATTTAAGCAAAATGACTTGTTCAAGGTCATTCTGTTAGAAAGTGGCAGAGATGACCATGAAAACCAGATGTTGTACCTGTATAACTTCCCACTTCAACAAAAGGCGTTATTAAAGAGAATTGGAGTGATATGACATAAGCTCGGGTAATACTTTTTAAAAAAAAAACATGATTCTCTTCTTGGACAGACAGTTATCAAATTTAGAATCTCAGGCTGTCAGGGGAAAAGTAGATACAAGTCTTATGTCATTACTTTGTCAATTTTTCTACTGAAATACCCTTTATACCCCCAAAGAAGTAGGCACAAGTGATCTATGAGGAGAAAATAACTTTGAACTCTTTGATTTTTATCTTAAAAATTCATGTAAAGTCTTCATTATATTCCACAATGTGATTAATAAAAATATTTTTTTAAATTACTCAACATCAGGAAAAATATGATGTTCTGTAAAGATGTTTGGTGGTTTCCTAAATCCTTTTTTGTTTGAAAAGTACAGAGGTATGTATAAAAATGTTATACTTTTACACGTCTAGCCTTTTTTCCTTCTCTCTCCACCTATATTTACCTTTCCCTAAGAATACTATATAGCCAAGAAGGATGGTCTTTTCTATTTTAAGACTATAAGACATTTTCCTTTTTTATGGTAAGACAAAAGGTAATGGCATCCTAGACTTATAATGCAGCTACCATGTGGCAGGCATAGAGGCAAGGGCTTAACATTTGTTATTCAATGTAGTTCTCACAAAAGCCCTCAAGGGTAGAAAATATCCCCACTCTCCAGACTAGGCAAGTTGATCTCAGAGAGCCTAATTACTGGGCCCAAGGTTCAGTGGTGGAGGCAAGATATTAACCCAGGTCTGGCTGGCTCAAAAGCCCTGCTGAGTTTACATTCTCTCCTAAACAGGGAAAACTGATCTGTGACTTTTACAATTCATCCTGGTTCCACAATCACTGAGAGACTTGCTTAAATTAGCCAGACCCCTTAAGTTATCTAAAGTATCCTCAAGTATGAGAGACAGAGAAACAGAGAAAGAAAGAGAGGGAGACAGAGAGAGATCAGGGGAGAGAGAGAGAGAGAGAGAGAGAGAGAGAGAGAGAGAGAGAGAGAGAGAGAGAGAGAGAGAGATTACAGCTGGGTGCCTAGGGTTTCTGAACCCAACTTCCTCATCATTGAGCCGGCATTTGTAAGCCTATAGCTTCTAGTAAACCACTTTTATTTAATTAATTGTGAAACCATTGGAGAATAGCAAGTTATGTTCTTGTTTGGAAAACTTCCATGCTATGTGGCAGGGCTTTTGCTTCAGACTTCATAAAACTGAATGCCCAGCATTGGGATAATAAGTGAGCACATAACACAGGGGAGGTGGTAAAAAACACAATGTTGCATGCAAATTCTGCACTTACTTATTCTCAAAGCAAACCTCTGCTGTGCTTGCAGTTAGAATTTTATGTAGGGAGATGTTAGAAACTCCTGAGGTTTTTCTTTTAATTTTTTTATTGTGTTCTGTTATAACCATACAATAAACATGTAACATGCAAGTTACTTATACAGCATAATAATAAAACAAACACTCATGAACCCTGATTAAGGAATGAGAACATTAACACTATTTTTTGTTTACTAGTTTAACTAACCCCAGGACCTAGAATGGTGCCACATATGTAGCAGGTGCTTAATAAATATTTTTTAATTAATGCATAAATCAGTTTGTATCTTCCTTCCTTATATCATTACCCCACAGCCTCCCCTCAGGGATAACCACTGTTCTATATTCGGGGTTTATCACTCCCTGGCATTTTTATGTCTTTTCATATATATATTCCCAAATTACATATTGTTTACTTTTGCTTCTTTCCAAACTCCATGTAATGGAACCATATTGTATGTATGCTATTATGAATTGTCTTTTATGCAACGTTAGCTTGTGAGATTCGCCTATTTGTAGATATATTCTCTTCCTTGTCATTGCTGAATTGTACTTTATTGAATGAGTATGATATAATTTATTTATCCTTTCTCCTCTCAGTGGATGTTTATCATTTCTGCTTCTATAAACAAAGCTGGTATTTCCATTTCTGCATATGCTTCCTTGTACAAATGTGCACAAGTTTCTCTAGAATACAAACCTGGGAGAGGGACTGAAGTTTCAATTCTCATTTCCAGTGCTAGAAGATCAATCAGTCCATGAGTCACTGCAATGTGCCCTTTGTTCACACTAGGCCAGGGTCAGTGGGAATCCTGTCCAAATCATTTTGCCAGAGAGAGGAGGGAGGAGGTAGGCAGAGACTGGCCTGGTAAGGTCAGGAAATATCTCAGGCCTCTAGCCAAAGTGGGTTGTAATTAGGAAAAATTCAAATTCTAAAATTGCCTTCATTGTTTCTCCTACTCTTCCACCTACTTTATAGCTATTTTTGTGTGAGGTGTATTTTATTAAATTCATATCTAATAAATAAAATGATGACTTTCTACAGTCTTTAAGTATTGATTATACATTTGATTAATTAGATTATTTTAAATAATTTGTGTTGTATTTTAAATTTTATTATGGATGAAAATTTCTATTTTTAAAGCTCTTTCCAAAAAGACCACTTATTTACTTTATGCAGGTTCTCATTTTGTTTATCTAATATTTACTCTTCAATCATATAATAATAATTACTGTCATTACCATCATCATTTCATTCATATATACACCTATATACCTTTATACCTTTCAAAATGCATTTCTGTCTTTGAGGTACTTTCTCATTTGTAGCAACATGCACTCTACTTTATTATATCATCTACTATGTTATTTTACAGTTCTTTGCTTCCTGTCTTTCTTCTCTACTAAATAGCATGTTGCTTAGAGGCAAGGATAATATCTTGATCATCACTATATCCCAAGCACTTAGCCCTATACCTGGTCCATAGGGCCAGGTGCTAGGAGTTGAGTTGAATCAACCTATCTAATCTAGACCTTCAGTCTCATAACATGGCTAGCCATTGGTTACAAATCCACACTTTGTAGTCAGACTTACCTCGGACGGTAACCTGGCATTTCCACTTACTAGAGGAGTGATCTTGAACAAGTTTACTTAATTTTCCTGAGCATCAGCTTCCTCTCCTACAATATAGGGATGATACAGAACTACCTGGCAGGGTTGTTATAAAGATTAAATGAGATGATATATTTGAAATAGCTTGGCACATGAAGTGCCTTAATACATGCCCTTTAGATTTTAACTGTATTAGTTACAGAGGTCATAAAATGTAAGAAGAAGATTAAGACACTTAAAAACAAACAAATAAACAACAGCAAAAACCCTCTGCGTCTTCTCCTTGTTTCATGAATAAGGATGGGGGCACAATTTTTACCCAAGGAAATGACATTTTTAGCCAAAGGAATGACATTCTTAGCTTTTGACCCATTTGTTTATGGAAAGTGAGCTCTTTTCCTGTGGAACTTGTGGCCCTCCTAGTCTTGGTTTGGTGGACAGACTCCTGCTGGCTTTCCAGTTAAGGTAGGAAAGGGAAGGATTATGGGGAGAAGAGATAGGCTGCCATAATCGGCTGCTGGGTTTGCATATGAGCAGAACTTTCTGAGTGCTTTCTGTTGTACTTGGGATGTGAATAAAAGCTAAGATTTGTGTCTTAGAGATAAAGTGCTTGTCAAGTGTAGCCTGAGTGAAAGCCTTCTTGGTCTTGCCCTGCCAGGGCTGCTCACTGAGCATTGAGAGGAGGATAACCTTTCATGCTCTTCTGGGATTCTGATGACTGTGCTGAGTATGATAACCAAAGAGCCATGGGTAAAAAGTGAAGGTGAGTACTGAGAAGACAATAGGGTAATGGAAATTGTGTTAAATTTGGAGTTAGAGAGTCCTGGGCTTGGGTCAAATAGTTTTGAGCTTTTCTTCTCTGAATCTGACTTTCTTCATCTGATATAATAATGAGAAAAAAATGTCTCACAAAATTGTTTTGAGGAGTTGAAATCACCCAACACAGTGAACAGGCTTATTTTCCTTCCTTCTTTGCTTAGTGAGAAAGAAGTATTTATAAAAACGGTGGCTGCATTCCTTTGGATGAGAAAATATGCAGTTGTCACCTATCTGTGGCAGATTTACCCAAGAAGTCACTTACGTTTTGTTTAATGATTAGACATAGGGCATAGAAGAGAAAAAAAGTTGACCTTTGGGTAGTACAAACCATGTTCCATTTGTTTAAACTTGAATTAATTACCATGGGAGACTAAGAGCTACCTTTCCATTAAGGTTTTAGGATTGGCTTTCTGGCCCTCTCCTTCAGTCCACTTGGAAGGACACAGACACAGATCCTCTTGGAGACAGGCGGTTAAACTAGGTGACCTGTGAAGCTCCATCCTAGCCCAAGGAACCTGAGTATTCTAATGGCTAAGTGTTGAGATGGTTGCCTGAAAGATTCCCAGCATCATTGTGCATCATTTCACAATAAAATCTGGCATAGGGATTCTGCTACTTTATGTTATAGAATGTGGGTGGGGGATTTACATGTGATCTAGATAGACTCCTAAAGAAAGTGAGGGAATGGAAAAAAAGACCAAAGAAGAATAGTATGATAATACTAATCATGATCCCTCACTTCTGTATTCATTTCAAGAGCTTTTTATACTTTTGTTTAATTCATACCTCCACTCACACAGCTCGGTAAGATGGGTGATAATTATTCCTACTTACAGGTGAGAGTGAGGCTCAGAGAACTAGAGCAAAGCACATCAAAGTGCTTTGATGCTTAGTCTGGTTTTGCCATAGGTCTCCCTTTGGATAAGGTAAAGTCTTAGGGCTGAGTTCATACCATTTAGTTACTCTGAAATTGTTTCCTGACCAACAACTTAAGTTAAAGACCTTAACCTCAAGTTTCTGCCTTCATCCTTCCCTCATGTAGACATAGCCTATGAGATTGGCTGATTCCAGAGAACTTCTCACATCCTTTCACAGGATCCAAAAGGACTCTGTCCACATGACAGGAAACCCTACAAACATAATCCCTAGGAGAAGTCCAAGGAAAATTCAGCTCCACCCTGACTCAGTTAAGCAATAAATAATAATTTACATGTGCACTTTACTGCTGAAGACTTCAGACTTCTACCCTCCTGTTTCTGTCAAGTACTGACATGTGCTGCATTGTTCCTCTTGGGTCTTTTCAGTCTGGAGACTACCAAGGACCATGTTCCGCCCATCGACTATTACTTTCCACCCCAGAAGACCTGCCTGATTTGTGGGGATGAAGCTTCTGGCTGTCACTATGGAGCTCTCACTTGTGGAAGCTGCAAAGTCTTCTTTAAAAGAGCTGCTGAAGGTAAAGGGTCTTGGACACTAACTTCTGTTTCCCTTTCTCCTTTATATTCTAAAAAGAGACACCAGTCTATCAGGACCCAGGATTTTATTATCTCTGAGACAAGGTAACGGGCAGGGCTGGTTCAAAGAACCTAAGAGCCTTAAAAAAAAAGTCAGTTTCCATACTTGCTGGTCCCCTGGCTTTGGCAGCCTTGGTAGTATAGGCAATGTAGGCAATGAAGGTGGTCCCAGCTGGTGCTTGGAGCTTGGTGGGTCCTAGGAATGAAAGAAAAATTAATGATTTGAAAAGATTTAATTTCCTCCCTGCTTGTGTTCCATTCTCCTGCCTAGTGAGGGAAAAAATTGTCCTTATTAGAGAGGTTAGAAGTGGAGAAACCCCAACCGAATACCCAGCCTGTTCTCTGCGGTGAATACGAAACTGTTCCTTCGTGAAGGCTTTCTGGTCTCGGCCCCAGAAAGGAAGTGTTCTCACTGTTCAGCAGACCATCAGTCTATGCACCTGCTCCCTCCTGCTGCTGCATCCTTGGGGCCTCTTTGCATTAATAGCTCCTAGGTAGATAAGGACCCAAAGTGATGAAACATTTTTATTCTCTCCAGAGACTTGCCCTCAGGCCCTGTCCATTGGTCCAGAACCGTAAGCTAAGTTGAATCTTATATTTGGCTAAGTGGGCTCAAACCCTGGCTCCTTAGTATTATTTAGCTTAAAACAATTAATGTCTGCTTAGCCCCCAGAGGAGCTCAGGCTGCATCTTACAGCAGGAACTCACACTTCCAGACCTCCTATATATACTAGTGCATCCTTCCTTCCCAATCTCCCTGGGCTTAAGCCTCCTACCCATCCACTTCATTCCGCATCCTGTACTAAGAGCTTTCTTCTCAAAGGGCCGTTGATGAACAGTTTCTAGACAGAGATGCTCTGCTCTGGGAGCAGACCCATTTGCTAAACACCACTATTTACTCCTGCCTCCATTTTCCACAAAGGAAGTACTTCCTGCCAAGACCTTTTTCTTCCTTCTCACTGGCCTAAAAGTTTTGAGTTCCAAGTCAGAATCAAAGCAGACAGCTTTTCCTTATATAAAGGCTACAATCCCTGAGGACAGTCTTGAAAGTGGCAGGTATATAGGCCACACCTTTCAGCAGGAATATGATGACACCCACCAGAGGACAGCAGAAGCACCATAGAGTTCTTGGCATCTAGAGAAAAGGTAGAAAGTGTGGGCCCTTTAACTGGTCTCCCTATTGATAGCCTTTTCACCATTTTAACCAGATGGCAGGAATACCTATAAAATGGAAAGCTATTTTGTTTTCTTCCAATCCCCCAGGCAACAAGGAGACAGCTAGCATTTAGTATTAATGAAAATATGCTGCATGTCCCACCCATAGCTTTGAGTGGCACATTGCTACTGCTTACACTGGACAGTATGAAGTCCAGGGCACCAGTGTCTAGGCGTAGGCAGTTTGGAAAGAGACAGAGAGCAGTGTCTTCCTTTCTTAAGCGTACTCGCAAAAGAATGGCTGTCAGAAAATGAAATGAGGAGTAGCTCCAAAGACTTCAGATCACCCCAACTTCTCCAGTGAGAACCTGTCTCTTCCCCATATCATGTCATCAGGTAGGCCCTATCTATAGAGCAGAGAATGAACCACAGCACCCATCTAGAGCTAATGTGTCAGCAAGCCCAGGCACCACAGTAATAGCAGCCATATTAGATGGGAAAAGAGTTCAAGAAAGCAAGCAAAAAGCAAATTCAATAGTCAGATAGATTAGATTGTATTTGATGCTGCCTTTGGGTTTTACAAATCTGGGTCATGATATTGTTGCTTTTGGAAAACAGTGGGAATGATCAACCATATTGTGAAAGGGAAGATTTTTCTGTCATAACTATTCCACATGGGAGCTTTCTGAGGAAGTTAGGGCTGAAGGAGGGAGGCAGGCAGAAGGGCAGCTGGCAGGGCTGCCTGGGAGCAGCTCTGCTATTATGTGGATCTTGTACTATTTGAGAACAAGGAAGCTGGGGGGAGGGGTAACCACTCATTACTGAGCACTTGGAAATCCATCAAGGTCTCAAAATTCTTCAGTCCCTAGAATCACTTGTTAGGGAAACTTGGTGATATTTTATTTGAGAAAATGAGACTCTATGAACTCATGGAGCCAAATGCTCTCAACTGCTTGAAATATTAAAATTTCCAGTGGATTCATTACAAAACTATGGAGCCCATTGGTTCCTTTGGAATGTGAACCCCAGGTTCAGTCCTGAGCCCTTTGAGGGACAGGAGAATGTGGTTTAAGAAAAAACATGAAACAAAGCAAAAAAAACCCTTATTGGTGTTTTCTTTCACCTCCCATCTGTAAAGCTTGGTGGCTGGAGTTTACTGCCATTATTATATCTATTTGAAGGCAAGGGGCTGTCTTATTACCTGCAGAGAACATTTATTGATTTTTTTTTTTTTTACAATGTGTCTTTATTGCTCAAATGGCCTTTCTGAAGGTGATTGTGAATCTGCCTTGTTGAAACTTGGAATTCCACCTGTCTTGGAGGGAGTGGGAGCACAAATCTTTTCTTCCTCATTTGTCTGTCATTGTCAGTAAGTTCAGATGGAGTATTCAGAGTGTTGATTACCACTTTATTCATGGTTTCAGAAATCTCTGGACTGGGCACAGGTACAAGACTTAAAAGCCTGGCACGTCAGACAGAAATCCATTTCTAGCTTTGGTAGCTCATAAACCATGAAGCTTTAATGCTGTCATTGGTGCAAGGCTCAGCACACAGTCAATTGTAATCTAGCCAGGTTTTCCTGTTGAGGAGGAAGAAGAGAAGAGAGCCCCACATTTTCTCGTTGTCAGTAATGCTGGGAGTTCGGGGTGATGGTGAGGCTAGTCAGGGAAGGATCTGAATATTTTGAGATTAAAAAATAATGGTAATAGGTCAAGGGGGTAAAAACCACTAAAATCTGCTTGATGGAAACTTAGTGAAAGAATGTGTTTGTGTATGTGTGTGTGTGTGTGTGTGTGTGTGTGTGTGTGTGTAAGCACATTTGAGTGGATGGTCTGTGGATTTGAAACAGGCATGTAGAGAATCAGTTAGTGGTGGGTGGGTGGGATGAGTGGGGAGGTGAAAGGGGAAGGCATGTTAGATGCTATCAAAAAGACCAGGAAGTCAAAGGAAGGTGATATCCATGATCAGGGTAGGGGCTCAGAGGGGATTTAGTTGTGTGACATTGGATAAGAAATTTTCCCCCTTTGGACCTCAGTTTTCCCTGTCTGTAAAATAAGGGAGTTAAACTAGATACTTTTAAAATGCCTTTTCATCTTAGACTTTTTGTGACAATTCTACAAGTTCCAAACACCATCACTGTTATTTCAGCAAACACACATGCATTTATACCTGTATGCGTGTTTGGTGTTGCCTTCCTAGAAGATGGTGAATCCTAGCTTCCATTCTCTTAAAAAAAATCAATCTTCAGATGGGGATAGAGCCAGCTGAGAGAGAGCACTGTGGATGGGCTGGGTTAAAAGTCAGGACTCTGAGATTCCCTCTTCTCCCGGCATTATGACCATGGCTGGATAACTTCCTTTCTTTTCCATTTTCTCATCTGGAAAATCAGGATATGAATCCTCATCTCTACCTCATCATGTTTCAAAGAGGGTTAATTAATTCATCATGTGCATTATGTGCTCAAGAATTTACTATTTTTCAGACATTTTCTAGTAAAACATTGGAGATTGTACATCCATTTGTTTTGTACACATGAAGCACTGTTTGGTACACATCATAAAATTGAAACTGTAGTTTACATTCTGAACTCAAAGAATTACACCATCCTCACTGATGTTTACAATATGTCCCAATTTAGTATCCTTGGCAAATTTTATATAAGTATGGCTTTGATTCTTTCTCTTGCCCCAGGTTTTTGTGAGGGAAGAAATGTAAGTGAACCCTCACTGAACTCTTTCTGTCCTTTAAATCTACTCTTTCCCACCTCAACTCATGTGGAATTGAATGTTACTTTTTGTTTGGAGTCCTGCAGAGAGTTTTTGGTACATATCAGTGTCCCCTTCACTCCCTGACCTTCGGAGGAACATTTCCCAGGGGCAAGTTACCTCTGCTAGGAGGATCTACTTGCAGCTTCAACAGAGCCTTAATCAGGTATCTTTGGCCAAGAAATTGACTGATCCTGATTGCACGAGTCCTAGAGATTTTTTCACAAAGCTCCTATTATCTTTTTTTTTCTTTCTTTCTTTGCTGTACGCGGGCCTCTCACCGCTGCGGCCTCTCCCGCTGCGGAGCACAGGCTCCAGATACGCAGGCTCAGTGGCCATGGCTCACGGGCCCAGCGGCTCCGCGGCCTGCGGGATCCTCCCGGACCTGGGCACAAACCCGTGTCCCCTGCATCGGCAGGCGGACTCTCAACCACTGTGCCACCAGGGAGGCCCTCCTATTATCTTTTATCTGTCTCTGGTTTTCTTAAGTATCATAGCCAGACTTTAGATTAGGGGTCAGCAAAGTTTTTTCTATAAAGGACCAGATAGTAAATATTTTAGACTTTGTGGCCTATATGGTCTCTGACTGTACTATTCAACTCTGCATTTGTAGCATGAAAGCAAACCTAGACAAAACTAATGGGTATGGCTGTACTACAGTAAAACTTTATGGGCAAACTAAACTTTACTGAAATTTATATTTCATTTAATTTTCACATGCTTTTAAATACTATTTTTTAAATTTTTTCCAACCATTTAAAATGTAAAAATAATTCTAAGTTCTTGAGCCACACAAAGAGAAGCAGCACATTGGATTTGGCTTGTGAATTGTAGTTTGTTGACTCTTGCTCCTGTGCTTACAAATCTGCATGGTAAATTTTGCTCTTTCTGGTCTCCTGGTGTCTTAGCAACTCTCTAGATTATCTAATTTTAAACATTCTTCTGAGTTGCCCAGTCAAAGTTTGTTCCCCTTGCTTGCCTAGAATGCCTGGTCTGGTGGCATCTAGGTCCTGAGCTTTTTTCACTAAACAGGAGAAAAATAAACAAATCTAGGAATGCTACAAGAGGATACTTTTTTTCTGATGATCTTGTAGATCACTCACCCTTGCAATACCCAGAGGAGAAGTTGAAAATATTCTACACATTTTCTTTTTAGACATTTGTACTGTAACCATGTGGATAACTGGAAAATATACATGAATGAGTTTTTATGGATGCCACATACACCCCAGATGGTAAAGAGGAAGGGCTTTGGGGACTATCTGGTACTAAGCGTTATGGAAAAACTCTCTGTCTCATAGAAAGTAAGGCCCAGGTGGCCAGTTGAGTTATGAATCTACCATATATTTCCCCATGATTCTTTGTCTTTACACATTTGCTGGCTTAATTCTGGTCCTCCTCATCACAAGACTAGACCACAGGCTTGCAGAATAAGTAATTTAGCTCTGTAACTCATTCCAGTTGATGCCCACCTAAGTCTCTTATTAGAGTCTAATTTGGGAGCCATGTCAAGAATTCGCCATTGCTGGTCTATAGTGCCCTGTGGCTGCTTATTTATAGCATATGCATTTTATGAAACAATGATTAACATGAAATTTCTGTGTCACTTGCAAGATCTTCTTAGTCCATTGTCTCACTCCACCTTGCCTTATTATTCCCCAGTGTGTTATATTTTTAAAGCCCATCCATATACTGCAGCCAGAAGCTTTTTTAATCCCTCACAGAATCTCTTGATAATTGTGAAACTCTGGGTGGTAGATTTTAGCAGTTGGTTGCTCTTGCAAGGGTGTTAGACCCACTTTTTCTTCAGAGGTAGGAGTTATTTCTTACTTCTCTGATCTCTAGTCTAGTCCCATGGCAAGAAACACACTGTCCCTCATAATAACTGAATTCTGGGAGAAGCTGTTATTTCAAAAAACAATCTCTTCAGTTATAATAGTCATGTGTGCATACTTCTGGAACCTATTTTTCAGGTGTTCACGCTCCTTCTCTTCATGGCTAGGTAACTGCCCTCAGCATTCCAAGGAGACAGGTAACCTTTTTACCTGCCAGAAGAGAGCACAGAAAAGGAAACTTCCTCCTATCCAAAAAAGGAAACTGGGATTTGGAGGTAAATGATTCTTTATAAAGGGAGCAAAGAGATTAGACTTCTCAGTCCATTTGCTTCCAGCCCATGTTGTGACTCCTGATACATCCCACTGAAATCACCACAGCTTCTGGCTAGACTGGTGCCTATATTTTACTGAGTACTTCATAAGAACAGGCCTGGTGTTAATCTACTCATGCATTCAGTCAGTATACATTTGCTGGGTGCTTACTACACATGAGATACTAGGCTCACATACTCAAGATACAGAGCCTGCCTGAAGGAACTTAGTGATCATAACCCTGGACACCTTTAAATTTCTTCAGTGGATGAAGAGCTATCGTATCCAATTTCCATTGAACTTCCCAACCAACTAGAACAGAGGAAGAGGTCATCCTCCTTATTTTCCATGTAAGCAGACTGAGGTTTTGTCAGTTAATCAACAGGTCGTAAGTGGACTATCTGGATTTAAACCCAGGCCTTCTGGGTCCAATGCTAGCAGTCACTCTCTTACAGCACAGCTACCCCTCAAATATATAAACATACTAACCTAAAGCAGAAAGAAAGTGCAATGCCTAGGCAAACAAGAAAGACAACAGTGAAGAGGAACAATAGAGTCAGAAATGAAAGAATTTATGAAAGACCTAAGTACTGTGGGGAGAAACCAAGGAGCCAATGAATAGCACCAATATCACAGGGAGCTTTCTTCCTAAAAAAGCTCCAAATACTTAAAACAGCTCCAAATACTTAAAACTCTTCATTAGGTAGGGCCAGGGACATGTGAGTAATAGTCCTTCTGCCAACTCTTACTCTTCAGAGGGAAAGTTCTGATTCTGATGAAACCAGGCTTGGTAGCTCTTAATTCACTCTCATCACACAACCACAGAACAGGAAGCATGATTTAACACCTATGCACATGAGAATTTTACTCCTCACTACCAAGCTAAGGGAAGAACTCAGAGACAGGGTGTATGTATACAAATGGTAGAATCATGGTTCCTGGACTCTTTGCTTTGAGCCTTCTCAGAGAAGTGTGCCACAGAATGTTTTCCATGGGGCCAGGAGCAAGAGAACTCCATTCCTCTCCTCTTTGATGTCATAAACAAGAAAATATTGTCTTTCATGACAGAGCTAAAAATTGAGGCGAAATCTTCTCTTTTATCAGGGTTTTAAATTTTTAATTGTCCTTCCTCTCCTGGTTCACCTCATAGTGTAGACAGACCATGACTTCACTGTGGTACTTGGATATGGGACCTGGAGACTGTGGGCCTCTTACAGGTCCATAAGTTAGATAACCACATTTCTATAGTCCCATGTTCACAAGTTCTTTCACTTTCTGGGCAGTTGACTCAGCCATGAGTTATTTAATGAAAAGACTTAAAAGATTTGCAGTATTTGGAATCACAGGATCTTTAAATGCTAACCTGTTAAAATTTGAAAGAAGATAACTCAGAAATCTAAAAATTTGACCAAGCCATTTTATAGATGAGGAAACTGAGGCCCAGAGAGAGGAAGTGACTTTTCCAGGTTCATAGAACATATAAAGGGAAGAAATGAGGGTCTCCCAGCCATTTCTTGTTTCTTGTCTGAGGGGTTCTCCAGCCTCACAGCTGATCAGCAGAGCTTCAGAGATTGTTGCCTTGGAACCTCCAAGATTTATGTAAGGCAACATAATAAACCTTTATCTTGACTGCAGGGATACCTTTATCTTGACTGCAGGGATATCTAAAATTGCTATTTGATGACTGGCACTTTCCCCAGATAACATCCATTTATTCAACAAACAGTCAATGCTTACTTATTGTGTACACTAGACTTATACCAGGCACTGGGATACGAGATAACAACAAAAACTAGTCATTGAACACTCAGTATGTATTAGTTGCTTTGTAGACATTTTCTCATTCCATCCTCACAATAACCCTATGATGTAGGTATTATCATTAGCCCTATTTACAAATGAGGGAACTGAGGCACAGAAGAGTTAAAGTGACTTGCCCAAAGTCATATAACTTGTTAGTGGCTGTGGAGTGAATAAGACACAGAGTTTCCAACATAATAGAGTAAGATAAGTGCTGTACTAGAAGTAAGTACACAATCCACTGAGCAGACAGAATAAAAGAATGAGTTATTTTACCTGGAATGTTTAAGAAAGCTTCACAGAGGAGTTAAGGGTTGATTTAGGTCTGAAGGGATGCATAATAGTTTGCCAAGTACAAAAGGTAGGAAGCCAACTTCAGGAAGACAGGACTTCAGGAATGGACTGGCCAAAGACAGGGCTGCATGAAAGTTGAATGCTTGTTTTAGGAACATTTTGGAGCCCAGAAGTGGTTGAGGGGATCCTCATCAGATGCAGCAGGTCCCTTGACCAGCTTTCAGTTAGCCTTTTATACCTGCACCCCCCACCCCAATGCTGAGCTGTACATCACTGTCCTACTCTACTCTCTGGGCTCTTTGGAAGCACACTGCTATCTAGGTAGTGGAATGAGATGCAGTGCAAGAGCACCAAATGGGGCTCTGGTTCTGCCATTGACTTACTATGTGGCCTTAGGCATGTCTCATTCGTTCTTTTCACTTCAAATCTCCATCTAAATAATAAAAGTGTTGAACTAAATGATCTTGAATATTTTAGCAATAAATCTATAAAAACCTAAATCTTTAACAATAAATCTCTAAAATTTTATAGATATTCCAGATGTTTCTATTGGCCAGTGGTTCACTTTATATGCATCGGCCTTGGAAAATAGACCTGAACCCAATCCTTAACTCCAAGACTTGATAGATATGCAGCCTTGAGCAAGTCACTTAACTTCTTTGTGCCTCTGTGAAGATAGTAATAGGTCACAAGGTTATTGTAAGAACTAAATATGTAACAAGGCTCCAGTGCCCAATAAGTTTTGGTTCCTTCTACTGGAGTGAAGCCTTGGTCATTGGCACACATAGACTTATGGTGTCCCCTGGGTAGCAGAAAGGAGAGATGGCAGATAGTATTTATGGTAGTTCTCTGATAAAGAAGGCTTTGAGTTGGGGTTGGTGTAAGGTTCTCAAACAACCACTTATCTTCAGTGTTACTTAATTGGTGATCCGAAGGGCCAGTAGCATTTGTATAAGAACATAGCAAAGGTCAATCTCTTCCTCTTTCCTCTTGGCCTCTCAGGGCACTATGAGTAACATTCCCCAGAAAGCCCAGCAAGCATGTGTTCATCGCCTCTCTTGAGTTTGGGGCTTTGAACTCGAAAGTGTCAGAGCTCTCTGTGTATCTTTGTCTTCAACAAGATTTGTCTGACCTCCCTGGTAAATTCAGATCCATAGCCACAGGCCAGGAGAGAAGCTAAGAGAGGTCATAAATTATCTTCCACATTCTTCAGCGATTGGTTTCCCTCATCCAGCCAGAGGCGTGTCTTAAAAGTATGTTGGGGCCAAATTCAATAGAAACCTGAACCAGCACCTGTGTAAATAAAATTTTAAGGCTTCTTTTCCTGAAGCCGGATGGATATTTTTTAAAACCAAGCTGGACTGTATTTTATCTAGAGTGCTGTCTCCTACATTCTTAGTGCTTTGGACCCCTTGGAGGAATGTAGTCTGGTTGTAGTGTTATTGTTTTGTTTATTATTTGTGAGGGACAGGCATTTATTTCAAAAATCGGATAATGCCTTGGTATGGCCTGTGACTTCACTGTGTATAAAATGAAACTGGTGATGTACCGTCATTCATTCTGCCTCCCATATATTGGCTTTATATCCCCACATCCATGCCCGCTCTTCAATTTTGATCCTTTTAAAAACCAGCCAACCAGGTTCCTTAAAAAACTAAAAATAGAACTACCATACGACACAGCAATCCCACTACTGGGCATATACCCTGAGAAAACCATAATTGAAAAAGAGTCATGTACCACAATGTTCATTGCAGCTCTATTTACAATAGCCAGGACATGGAAGCAACCTAAGTGTCCATCAACAGATGAATGGATAAAGAAGATGTGACACATATATACAATGGAATATTACTCACCCATAAAAAGAAATGAAATTGAGTTATTTATAGTGAGGTGGATGGACCTAGAGTCTGTCATACAGAGTGAAGCAAGTCTGAAGAAGAAAAACAAATACTGTATGCTAACACATATATATGGAATCTAAAAAAAAAAAGGTTCTGAAGAACCTAGGGAAGGACAGGAATAAAGACGCAGACGTAGAGAATGGACTTGAGGACACAGGGAGGGGGGAAAGGGAAGGGTAAGCTGGGACAAAGTGAGAGAGTGGCATGGACATATATACACTACCAAATGTAAAATAGATAGCTAGTGGGAAGCAGCCACATAGCACAGGGAGATCAGCTCGGTGTTTTGTGACCACCTAGAGGGGTGGGATAGGGAGGGTGGGAGGGAGACGCAAGAGGGAGGGGATATGGGGACATATGTATATGTATAGCTGATTCACTATGTTATAAAGCAGAAACTAACACACCATTGTAAAGCAATTATACTCCAATAAAGATGTTAAAAAAATAAGTATAATTAATTAATTAATTAACCTAATAAAATAAAGGAAATTAAAAAAAAAAGCAGCCAACCCAAACCAGCATGTAACATACTACTTATCTCTAAATCCTAACTGAATCACCTTCAGATTTTGTCCAAAATCCTAAGTAGGGAAAGGAGGTTAGCACCTTGCCTAAGGCCCCCTGGGCCCATCAGTAAGTGGGTATCCAGTCCTTGAGGTCCCTTAGCTCTTCTGAGCTTCAGAATAGAGACAGGATCCTTCATATGTGTTGCTTATGATTAAAGACCTCCTACTTCCCACTGTCCTACCGCACCTCTTCTGCCACCCCACCTCTATAGCTTCCATGGCTCCCCAGAAACTCCTCTGTAACCCATGTCACTCGGAAAGAGATTTTCTTGTCTCTTGCAATTTCATGAAGGCTAGCTAGCAAGTTTAGGTTCAGATTATGCTTCCATGGGAGCAGAGATAGATGCAGAAAACAATAGAAAGGGGTTTGGAAGTGTGGAACGATTTCTCACCTATGTAGTGAGCCCTACAAAAATATTGAAATGTTCTCTACTCAGAAGCCCTATTGATATAGGGGTAAAAGACTTGATTTGAGTCCAACATTTGTTGACTCTGTGATCTTGGGAAAACATATCCTCCGTGAGCCTTTTAAAATTGGGATAATGATGACCATGAGAGAAATTCTAAGGATTACGTGAGATAAGGCAACTAGAAGTTTTCTTACATAGTGCCAGACTTTCAAAAAATGTGAACCAAACACTCTCGACAATGCCTCTTAATGTGTGAATGAGAAATCAGCTCCACGTCAAATTTCAGCATGCTTCCAGGGGTCCCATGATTTCACTGTAGAAATGCAAGTGTGAATTAAATAACTCACATCTTGCTATTTACATGGATAGTTTGATAGTAATTATTTTTAGGCATGTGACATATTTCAGACATAATTCAGACTGTAATAGTTTTGCAGCTTTGCAGATGTATTCATTCCCAGTTACCAAAGACCTAAAAGGAATTAGCTAGAGCTATGAGGGGTAGCACTAAGGTAGACAACACAGGGCTCCCTGGGACCTGTCCCTTGGTTAGAGGGAACTCTGGATTATAGGCATTTGTATTCATATAGTCTGGTGTCAGGGAAGAAGAGCTGGAGGTGAGTAGCTTTCACTCATTCATTTTTTTAACACGCATGTATTGTATGAGGCCCAATGTGGGCCCAGAGATGAGTATGAGATGGCCCTGTCCTCAGGGAGCTTCTAGTCTGGTGGACGTGCCCTCCAAGGTCAGCTACAGTTTTACACTACACAGGGTAGTTAAGTGCAGCAGAAGCAGTGTGATGAGACAAGGGAGAGAAAAATCTACAGGCATAGCTTCCCATACCCAAGGACAACCCTGACCAAGGCTGGCACAATTTGAGGGAACTGTTCCCATGAGCAGGTCTGGAAGCCTTATCAACAACAACAGAAAATAATGATGATGATAGTTATAGCAGCTAATATTTATTGAACATTTTCTGTGTTAGACACTACACTAAGTGCTTACTTCATCTTCACAACAATGTTATGAGATAGTAGATACTCTTACTACCCTTATTTTACAAATGGGGAAACTGATGCTCAAGGACTGAGGGAACAGGAAGGGAACTACTTCATCTCAGTTCAACAAACATTCAGCATCTTATATGCCAGGCCTGTGCTAAGTGCTAGGGAGAGAGAGATGAGTAAAACATACTCTCAGTCCAGAGGGAGCAAACCAATAAGTGCACAGTGAGGCTAATATATTCGAGGCCTTCTGCTTGATGCTGTGAACTCAGTGATGAACGATACACAGTCCTTCTTGCAAAGCTCTCAAAGTTTATTGAGGGATATCAATGTGGAAACAAAAAATGTATACTGCTGTGAGAAGTGGCCTAAGAGAGATAAGTGCAAAATGGGACAGAGATTGTGCAGCAAATGATTGGTTTAAATCAAAGCCCAAAAGAAGCAATGTTACTAATAATAGAGAAACTGATTGATTTAAATCAAACCCCCCAAAATAAAAAATGTGTTATCTAATTTTATTCAGGCTTGATCAGTTATTTTCCATTTTTCATTCTATTCCTAAAATGGATGATCAGTATTATTTCCCATGGAAGGATGATGAAATACTATCAAACTATACTGTTAAACTATCTCTTTATCCCATTGCATGCCCACACTTTCCCTTTCTTCACCTTTACTCAGGCTACATCCCTCTACCTCAAATGCTTTTTAAGTCCCACCTTCCTTCAAGGCCTCACTCAAGTGCCCGCTCCTCCATGAAGCTTCCACCCCATGAGGATATGGGGAGGGGGAATGGTAAACTGTGACAAAGTGAGAGAGTGGCATAGACATATATACACTACCAAAGGTAAAATAGATAGCTAGTGGGAAGCAGCCACATAGCACAGGGAGATCAGCTCGGTGCTTTGTGACCACCTAGAGGGGTGGGATAGGGAGGCTGGGAGGGAGGGAGACGCAAGAGGGAAGAGATATGGGAACATATGTATATGTATAACTGATTCACTTTGTTATAAAGCAGAAACTAACACACCATTGTAAAGCAATTATACTCCAATAAAGATGTTAAAATTAAAACAAAACAAAACAAAAAGGCATTCTACCCTCTCCCGTACTCCCACAGCACTTCATGGGTGCCTCTCTTGTGGTTCTTACCACTCCCTGCTTTATCTTTAGGTGATGTACTTACACATATTTTTTCCTCTACTAGACTGAGCTCCTTAGTGGAAGATTCACTTTGCTGAAACCATGATTTTATTTTAAATTCATTGGAATTCTCTTCTGGATTGTATTGGTGCCTAGTGGGCCTTACCCTTCAATCTTAAGCATGTGAAATTACATAACCTATCTGGAGATTAACACGTTCTACTCTTAGCTTTTAATAAAGCCTACTACCTTAATATAACAATGACTAAAATGTGTCTTCATTTCTTTTAGGTCTTGCCCTCAGCCATACGTAATTTATAGTCTTATTATTTCCCCTCAGGCCTCTGTTGTTGTATGTTTAGATTATTTACACGTACTTAGGTTGCATTCATGTACATTACTTTTACTTTTTTTCTTTTAAAAATTTCCTTAGGACCCATTTCCACCAGTGGAAATACTGGATCAAAAGCAGAGGTTAGGGATGAGAGCATGTGATGTGCAGATCTTTAGGAATGGTAGATGCATTCGAGGAATTGGAGGGAGACAGATGACTGAATAGACAGCCAAAATAAAGTGTTATGATTTAAGAATTTATGAAAAGTGCCTCTGTTTGAAAGTATCTTGCCACACATGATCTGTCACAGGATCTGAAACTCGCCATATGTAGGGCAGTTTTGGAAGACTGCTTCCTGGGATACATTCAGCCATTATCAAGAAATGCTGTTGGGACATAGGTTGTCAGTATGTTTCTTGGCAGGATTCTGGAGGATAGGAACACAAGCCTCATAAATTTTGAAAGGGATAAGGGATTCAGGACAAGTTCTGAGCATAAGGTGCTTATCTAGAATAGGAAACTTTATAGATAGAGCATCAAAGTGGCAAGCTCTCAGGAGCCAGGGGTCAAATTAAGGCATTGAGCATTCGGTAGGATGAAAGGACAGAAGGGGAAGAGGGAAGCAGAGGAGGAGTTGTGGAGAGAGATGAACAGGTTTCACCTACTTAACAGGACTTGGAATTGTGGGTTTGTATTGGGTTTGTGATATCAGTTTATACTAGGGAGAGATGACTGAGTTCTGGGCAACCAATAGGTGATTTTAGATAGAATTGTAGGAGTCAAGGCCTAAGGGGATGTCCAAGTCCAGGCCAGCTTCTGTGGACATCAGAAAACCATGAGGCATTTGGATATCAGAAACCTATCAGTGGCAGAGGAACTCAGGGCAGCATGGCAGACTCAGCACATACAAGTAAGTGCACACCAGTTACCTCACAGGATTAAGATTACCGATGCAGGATAGAGGCCAGCTACCACTGCCCTCTGTGATGGGCAGATCTTCAGGGATGGTAGGCACATTTGAGGAATTGGAAGGAAGTTTTTACCTATTGGTTGAATTCACTGACATGGTTTGGGGGTTGTAGCTTTCAGATACTCAGGTTTTCTTGTTCAGGTGGAGACTGCAAGATCTACTGCAGAACTGCATATTCTATGTGGGGAAAAAAAACAGGTCTCCTGAGTTAGAATAGAAAATAGAACCCTGCAGGGTTAAGGATAGAGGTGCTCTGTAAGAAGTCAGACAGCATTTTCCAGTTCTGTCCCCCAGAACTTCTTGTCCCCCTTGGGACTCAATTTCTCTTACTTTGGTTCCTAGTGTTCTTCCACTCTTCACCTTGAGTGTAAATATAGAGCACATTCCTTGGGTTCCCAGAACACCATCGGGATGACCTCTCATTCACCAAAATGCACATTAGTAAATACTAAGGGAGAACATATGGGAAATCCAGTATAGAAAATAAAAGTAGGATTCTATTCCTTGGTATCCCAGATTAAACAATAAAGAACACTAAGTTCTTTATTGTTTAATCTGGGATACCAAGGAATTCTTAAACAACAAGAATTAGATGCCTTCCCGTGGCTCTTTTTTAGTCATGTCAACGTGGCCCAGTCTTTACTTGGTAACCCTTCTTCCTTGTTCGTTAACCCATCCACTATGCTCCTATGGGGTCCTAGGGAAATGACAAAAATTTACACACATATCCAGTAAGAGGAAGGTCACTCGTTAATAGCAAACCCTTTTATGATGCTGTGAGCATTTGTCACCCATGTTGCTAGGAACACCTTTGAGTAACCTGACCCCTCTTTGGAGCAGAATGTGATTGGTGTATTGTTTCAAGGAGACCCTCACTGTTCTGGGAAATATAACTCCAAAGTTTGCTGACTATTACCAGGGAATATGTACAGAGAATAGAACCTGCAGATAAGCCGTCTTCTGATTAGCTTCAGGCATGTTTAAAGCAGCTAGGATGTGGTAGATTTAACCTTTAGGAAATTCACTTGTCCTCTCTAAGCCTCAGTTTCTTCACCTATAAAATGGAGTAATATAGTGGTTGAAAAAGCTAAAGGAAACGATGCTTGTGAATACACTGTGTAAATTGCAAAGTATCCTATGAGTAGTAATTTCTAGAAGATCTCCTTACCATCATTCAAGACAATCATGCCTATGTTATATAAATACTTGCCTCTGACCACCCTGGAAACCCTTTGCAAAGAGTTGTCTATAGGAGAAACAGTTTAATATGCAAATTACTCCTTCATTTGCATGTTTTCTATATACACAGCTTATTAACATGAGGTACAACTTCTCCAATCTGCAGTCACACCAGAATGATTACCTCTTTGAAATACCTTTCAGAGATCCTCAAAAATGAATTTTATTCCTCCACAAAGAGTCTATCGCAAAGATAACCTCCAAATTGATTGACAATATGTTCAACTACTTTTGCAATATATAGGGCTAGGCAGATAATTTTATTTATAGAGATAATTATTGTCTTCCTGCAAGTGAGCAGTAGCCAGAAAATGGACAAGAGAGGCATGAGGAGTGCCTTCCTATTACAGCTCAGCTTTGGGTCTTACCTGCACGGTTACTAAAAGCCTGTGCAGGTAAGTTGCAGTGTTTATGGCAAAAGCAAAACTTGCTTCAAACAAGAGCAAGCCCTTGTTTCATTGCTTAGTGTTTTAATCCCCATCAGACATGACTTTGATCTGGCATTTGGCAGCAGGGCAGGTTCCTAAGCTGCTGTATACAAATTGGGGTGGGGCAGTGATATTATTGGAATGAATTTATTTGTTGTAAGTTACAAATACATGGGCTTTTTCAATTTCATCACCCTCAAAACTTTATCTGTCTTCCCCAGCGGAGCCGTCTCTCAGCCTTTAATATGCTTGCTTTGAGCTCATGGGCATTGCTGCCTGGCTAACACAGGAATCTTGAGAAATTGCTTCCAAGGTCCTTTTCCTTGTTTTCTCTTGATGCCCAAGCTACCAGGGTCAGTAGTGACTGTGGTGGGCTGACAGTGAAGTGGCAACAAACTGAGCTTTGTCCTCTGGCTTCCCTTGACCCCTCCTATTCATCATCCAAGAGGCTCCAGGCCAGCATTCCATAGAGCAGCCTCACCAAACTCACTAAGACTGAAGAGGAACCAGGATTTCAAATAACAATTATGGAAGGAAGGAATGAGACTTAACATTTATAAAACTACAGTGATCTCTTTGTTGATTCTTTTCACTCTAGAAATATAACTACTCTTTTTAGGAAAGCTTCAAACCCTAATGATCTTCTAGGACCTGGACTGCTTTCTTAAGAAGCACATTACAGAGAGATGTCTTGGCCAACAAAATATTAAAAGACCAATCATTCATTCACTTATGCATTCAACTAACGTAAATTGATATTTTTTATGTGCCAGACACAGGAATGACAAAAAGGAGTAAGTTTTATCCTTGTCTCCTTCACAATCTAATAAAGACAGCTATTCTTTCATTTTATAATGATCTGTCACATTTCATACACTGCTGGATATCTTTACATGGTAATGACACAAGGGAATGATTGAAAAGCTGAGACAGGGGCAGGAGGACTGAGTGTGTATCTAACCACTCTCAAGCCTCCATTTTGAAATACTGGGGTTGCAGTTTCAAAGGACTATTTTGAAATTTCACCCCATAGCACTGCAGGTAATGGAATCTTGCTGTCACTGGAGGCAAGAACATGGGTGATAATGACATGAATGAGATGAGAAGTTGGGAATAGTTATAGTGTTCATTTTATTTTAGAGAAGAGTATACTTTATGCATGCATAATGGCAGAGTAAACCACTACTAGGAAAAAGAAAGCTAGCATGTGACCCTAGGCAAGTCACTGAAGCTCTCTGGACTTGTGCTTCTGCATCTGCAAAGCTGTTAATGGTATTTGCTCGTTCTACTTCATGGGTATGTTGTGAGATGACGTATAGGAAGGGATTTGCTAATGTTACCACAGCTTACAAATGTATGAAATTGATTTTAGGACCTTATAAAAGTAGATCTGCCTTCATGAATCATTTGGAGTGTCTTTAAAGACTTCTGCATGCTTTTAAATTAGATCATTTGGGCTACAACTTACAAGGCAGTCTTGATTTTCTTTTCTGACTCCTATTATTGGCACCAAAAGGCATGCTAGGATTTTTTTAAAGATATAATTCACGTGCCACAATATTCACCCTTTTTAAGTGTGCAATTTCATGGTTTTAAATATGTTCAAGATATCATGCAAACGTCACCACTGTCTAATTCCAGAACATTTTCATCATCTCAAAAAGATATTTACTCCCAACTTCCCCTCCTCTCAGACCCTGGCAACTACTAATTTACTTTCTGTCTCTGTGGATTTGTCAATAACGGACATTTTATCTAAGTGGAACAATACAATATGTGACATATGTATCTGGATCCTTTCACTTAGCATAATGTTTTCAAGGTTAAACCATGTTTTAATATGTATTAGTATTTTATTTTTTCTCACTGAATAATAATTGCTAGGTTATATGGTAACTCTACGTTCAACTTTTTGAGGGACCAAGGTATTTTTATTTGTTTGTTTGTTTGTTTTTTATAGAGACTCCACCATTTTACATTTCTGTCAGCAGTGTATGAGGGTTTGAATTTCTCTACATCCTTGCCAACATGTTATTATGTTACATTCATAGTAGTAGTAGTAGTACTCTTATACCCATCCTAGTGGGTATGAAGTGGTATTTTGTTGTGGTTTTGATTAGTGTTTAGCTAATGGCTAATGATGTTATGCATCTTTTCACATGGTTGTTGGGCATTTGTCTATCTTCTATAGACAAATAACTATTCACATCTTTTCCCATGTTTTGACTGGATTATTTCTTTTTTACCATGGACTTGTAAGTGTTCTTTATGAGTTCTAAATACAAGTCTCTTATCAGATATGTGATTTGCAAACATTTTCTCCCATCCTGTAAAGTTGCCTTTTCATTTTTGATGGTGTCTATTAAAGAACAAAATCTTTAATTTTGATGAAGTCCAGTTTATCTATTTTTCCTCTTATTGCTGTGTTTTGGTATCGTATCTAATACTTCATGCCTAATCCAAGGTCACAAACATTTACACCTATGCTTTCTTCAGAGAATTTTGTAGTTTTAACAGTTACATTCGGGTCTGTGATCCATTTGCAGTTGATTTTTATTTTATATGATGTGAGGTGAGAGTCCAGCTTCATTCTTTTGCATGTAGATATCTTGCTGTCCCAGCATTATTTGTTGAAAAGAGTATTCTTCCTTAATAGAATCGTCTTAGTATCCTTGTTGAAAAACTATTAATCATAAATATATGAGCTTATATCTGAACTCTCAGTTCTATTCCCCTGAACTATATATATTTTCTTATGAAGCCAGCACACCATCTTGATGACTGTAGCTTCGTAATAAGGTTTGAAATTGGGAACTGTGAGTCCTCCAAATTTATCCTTCATTTTCAAGATGATTTTGGCTATTCTAGGACACTTGCATTTTCATATAAATTTTTGAAAAACATCATCAATTTCAGAAAAAGTGACAGTTGAGTTTTTGATAAAGATTACACTGAATCTGTAGATCAATGTGGGGAGTTTTGTCATGTTAACAATATTAAGTCTTCAAATTCATGAACACAAGATGTCTTTCCATTTATTTAGTTGTTCTTTAATTTCTTTCAGTTATGTTTTGTTGTCTTCAATGTACAAGATTCACAGTTCTTTTGTTAAATTTATTCCTAAATACTTTACTCTTTTTGACACTTTTGTAAATGGAGTTGTTTTCTTAATTTTATTTTGGATTACTCATTGCTAGTCTAGAAATGCAATTAATATGTGTGTATTGATCTATTATACTGCATCCTTGCTGAATTCATTTATTAACTCTAATAGTTATTTTGCATATTTTTTAGAGTTTTCTTCATATAAGATAATGCAATCTGTGAATAGAGATAGTTTTCCATATTCTTTTCCAATCTGTATGCCTTTTATTTCTTTTTCTTGTCTAATTGCCCTGGCTAGAACATCCAGTACAATGTTGAATAGAAGTGGTGAGAGCAGACATCCTTGTCTTGTTCCCAATCTTAGGCAGAAAGCTTTCAGTCTCTCACCATTAAATATGGTTTTAACTGTAGGTTTTTCATAGATACCCATTATCAGGTTGAGAAAGTTTCCTTCTAGTCCTGGTTTGTTGAAGTATTTTTATCAAATGCTTTTTCTGTGTCTATTCAGATCACATGTGGTTTTTGTCTTTAATTCTGTTAAAATGTTATATTAAATTGATTGATTTTTGTTTGTTGGACCAACCTTACTTTCTGGGGTGAATTTCACTTGGTTATGGGAATAATCCTTTTTATATATTGCTTTTTGGTTTGCTAGTATTTTGTTCAGATATTACCTCGATATTCATAAGAAAATGGATCTGTAGTTTTCTTCTTGTACTATCTTTGTCTTGTTTTGTTACCAGGGTAATAATACCTTCATAAAATCAATTGGAAAGTGTCCCTCATCTTTTTCTTTTTCGGAAGTATTTGTGAAGAATTGGTATTAGTTCTTGAATCATTTGATAGCATTAAGTAATAAAGCCACGAGTCCCTGGGCTTTTCTTTGTGGGAAATTATTCTTTTTATTACTATAATTAGTCTTATTACTAATTCAGTATCTTTATTTGTTATAGGTCTATTCTGAATTTATATTTATTTTTGAGACAGTTAGGGTAGTTTGTATCTTTCTAGTAATTTTCATTTCATCTGTGTTACTCAATTAGTTGGTATATAATTGTTTGTAGTATTCCTAAATAATCATTTTTATTTCTGTAAGATGTCATTCAGTAAAGATGATGCAATAAATAATCTTCATTTCAGTAGTATTATCTCTTCTTTCGTTCCTGATTTTCATAATTTAAAAGTCCTGTTTTTTATTTTTTATTTTTCTCGTGGTCAATTTGTTAAAAGGTTGTCAGTTTGTTCATCTTTCCAAAGAACCAAGATTTGGTTTTGTTCATTTTCTCTTTTATTTTCTATTGTCTATTTCATTTATTTATGTCCTATTTTTTAAATTATTTTCCTTCTGCTTTCTTCTTTTTTAGTTTACTCTCCATTTTCTAGTGTCCTAAGATAGAAGGTTATGTTACTTATTTGAGATCTTTCTCAATAGCTGTAAATAATGTAAATGTAAGCAGTTAGGACTATAAATTTCCTTCTAAGCACTGCTTTTATTGAATTCCAAAAGTTTTGGCATGTTGTCTTTTCATTTCAATTTATCTGAAGGTATTTTCTTATTTCCCTTGTGATTTCTTCTTTGAACAATTGATTATTTAGGCTGCATTGTTTAACTTTCACATATTTGTGAATTTCTCAAAGTTTCTGATTGCTAATTTCATTCTATTTTGATAAGAGAACATCCTTTGTATGATTTCAGTCCATTTAGACTCACTGAGACTTGTTTCATGGCCTTAAGTAGGTTCCATATGCACTTAAGAATGTACATTATGGTGTTTTGGGGGTGGAGCATTCTATAGATGTATGTTAAATCTAATTTTTATAGTGTTGCTCATGATTTCCCTTTTCTTATCTTCTGCTTACTTGTTTTATCCTTTATTGAAAGTAGGGTCTTTAAATTTCTATTATTGTTTAATCACCTATTTTCCATTCAGTTCTACCAGTTTTTACTTTATGTTTTTTGGGCTCTGTTATTAGATGCATATATTTATAATTGTATGCCTTCCTAATGGATTCAACTTTTTACCATTATAACATGTCCGTCCATCTTTGTCTCTAGTCACAGTTTTTGTCTTGATGCCTATTTCATCTGATAATAGTATACCCACTCCAGCTCTCCTTTGGCTGCTCTTTGTGTGGAATATCTTTTTCCATTCTTTTACTTTCAAAGAGTTTGTCTATGAATCTAAGGTGTCTCTTGTAGACAGCATATAGTTGTATCTCATGTTTTTTTTCCAAGTCATTCCTCAAATCTCAGTCTTTTAATAGTAGTGTTTAATCCAATTACACTTAATTACTTAGGCAGGATTTACACCTGTCAAACCTCATGGTTTGCTATTGCTGCTGTTTGTTCTTCTTTTAGTTGTTTCCTTGTTTAGTGACTTAAAAACAAAAACTAATTCTAGATGCCTGGGAATATGTTGGAGCTTTTCAAAGCCTCCATTGGACACCTCATTTCTCCACCTCTTTTTTAAGCTTTTTGGTTAGCTCATTGTTTGCCACAATTGTTACCACCAACTCAGCCAGCCTTGATGTTCAACATTTGTCTCTGTTATTTTCTACAAACTCCCCCAGGGAAAAAGCTATTCACACTGGGCAAGCTCTGAGTCAGGTTAAATAAGCATAGCCCTGAAAATGGAGTCTTTCAGGGAACCCCCAGGTGGTCAAATAGTGACAGTTCTCTGAAAGGGGGGCTTTAAAAGGAGTCTCAGCCCCATTCTGCCTCCTCCAGTGATTACTAGGCTGCTAGTTTTCACCATCATTGCAGACTGTTGGTTTTCTTGGTTACTATGGAGCTGGGAGGGGATGATGGGCAATAGGGCAAGTTTAAATGTCATAAAGCTTTGAATAAATCCTCCTCAGATTGCTATAAGTATTTGGTTAATTTCTAGAGTTCTGAAAATGTTTATTCTGACCATCATTTGACCAGTTTTCTAATTTATTTAATGGAGGAGAGAATTTTAGGAGTTCCTCACTTCATCATTTACTCTGACATTACTCCAGTCTAAAGTGTTTTGATCGAGCACTCCTCAACCTTTAAAAAAGTGAATATCTACAGTGTCCAGGGAAAAAAAGACCCTGAAAGTTAATTGGATTTTCAGGATCCTTCTGCTGTTCCTGAGGTCACGTATCCCAATGTTGTTTTTCATTTGACAAGCAAGAGGAAAGATTTTTTTTGCATGTGATATAAACATATAAGCCAGACCATGTTTCCCCTCTACTCAGAATCCTCCAGTGTATCCCCATCTCACTTATTTTAAGAGTATTTGACCTATAAGTTAATGACCTATAAGATCACAAATGATCTTTTCTGCTGTTGCCTCTCAGACCCTGTTTACCACATTTTCCGTGCTGTAGCTGCACTGCCTTCTTTGCCAATTCTCAAACATGATAAGTATTCTCCCACATTAGGGACCTACATCAACTGCTCCCTCGGCCATTAATGATCTTCCCTGAGATAACTGTGTGGCACACTTTCTCACTTCCTTCAAGTTTTGGACAAGTGTCACCTCAATGAAACCTGCCTTCACCACTCAAGTTAAAATCATTGTCACTCAGCACTCCCCATTCCCCTTACCATGCTTTTTGTACATAGTACTTGTTGCTTTCTAACATACAATTTAATTTCCTAATTTATTATGTGTATTGTTTATTTTCTGCTTCCTTCCCTCTTTCACTTCCCCACACACATTAAAATGGATGTTAGTCAAGATAGGAACTTGTGATTATTTGTTCATTGATATATCCCTAGCATCTAGAACACTGCTTGGCATAGAGTAAATATTTAATAGACATTCAATTAATTAATATTGAATTTAATAGATATTCAATTAATTAATTCTGCCTAGATTTACCTTAATATTTTATCTGTTACATGGGCATGTGTTTAGTATATATTCTGGTATTTATTAGGTGTATATTCATTTTTCACTGAGTAACACAATGAATATTATGCTCCACTTCTAACCCTTTATTTTTCCAGTATTGTCAGGTAAATGAAATGTTCCACCTAAATGAACTTTCCCATATAACTGATCTCCAAGAAGTCTAGGTTTTAACATTTTTATATATCTCTTCATGGAATGGGTACAATGGTTTTCATGCCTTCTGGAACACAGCAGAGTGACTATAATTTAGCATTTTTGTTGGATTTTGAAAAACTATGGAAAAAATAATAGGAATAAGAGAATACCCTGTGTGGCAAAGATTTAATCTCTTACTTAACTGTATGAACTTGGGCAATTCTGTTAACCTTTCTCAGCTTCAGTGTCATCATTTGTAAAATGATAATAATAACTTCCCTGAATAGCTCATATATTGCTGTGAGGTTTAAACAAGATAATGCATGGGAATACTATCTGTAAGTTGTAAAGCTACCAACAAATGCAAGGTAGAGATGATACAAATGTTTATGATTTAGGAAGATGCTGAATACATATGAACTGATCCCTACTGGTGAGTGTTTAGGGAACAGAGAAGGGTTACACTCAATGTGAGAACAGCTAAACCTGAATAACATTAGCTCTACCTGTCATTAGTTGAAAATAATTTTAGATTCCTGATGTTTTAGTGTGAGCATCTTTCAACACTGGAATTTTGTAAGTCTCCTTGCCCTAGATTATTAAGAATTATCAACATTTTACATGTTTTGGAGCCAAAGATGACTCCCGTGTTTCCCAGGAATAACTCTGGTGCCCTTGGTGCTGAAAATGTGCTCCAAAATGCAAAGACGCTCAGATACTTAGGGAACCCTGGGACAGTGAAAAAATAACAGAAAGTTTGAGTCATTTGTCAGCTCATGTTCCTCAAGTTGGCCAGGGTGGGGTTTTTTTGTTTCTTTTGTAATTGTTGTTTGGTTTTGGTTTGTTTTTCATTAAGGAAAGGAGAGCAACATGTACCTTTGTGTTCTTCTGACTTTCCAAATCACATATGGAAAGGAATAATGTATTCATTTTTCTTGGGTCCTGCATTATAGAGGAATTTTAAGATTAATAAGAGACTTCTCATTTTGTCAGTGACCATTATTTTTCTTTTCTTTTTTTTTTTTTTTTTTTTTTTTTTTTTTTTTTTTTTTTTTTTTTGCAGTACACGGGCCCCTCACTGTTGTGGCCTATCCCGTTGTGGAGCACAGGCTCCGGATGCACAGGCTCAGCGGCCATGGCTCACAGGCCTAGCCACTCCATGGCATGTGGGATCCTCCCGGACCGGGGCACAAACCCATGTCCCCTGCATCGGCAGGTGGACTCTCAACCACTGCTTCACCAGGAAAGCCCTAGAGACCATTATTTTTGTTTGTAATTCAGTTGATTTCAACATTTTCAGTGAGAGTTTTGTTGGGGAACTGAAGTATTGGGTTGACCAAAAGGTTTGTTCAGATTTTCCCATAAGATGGCTCTAGTAGCACTTAGTTGTCTTTAACTTCATTTGAAACAATTTTGTTAGATTGTATGTGACAGCTGTCATATCAGTGTGCATTTTAAAAAAGACTTATCAAAATTGGTGAACTTTTGTGCAGCCATTTTAATATTGAAGATGGAAGAAAAAAGCAATATTTTCAGCACATTATGCTTTATTATTTCAAGAAAGGTAAAAATGCGACTGAAATGAAAAAAATAAAACAAGATTTGTGCAGTGTACGGAGAAGGTACTGTGACTGATCGAATGTGTCAAAAGTAGTTTGTGAAGTTTCGTGCTGGGGATTTCTTGCTGGACGATGCTCCATCGTCGGATAGACCAGTTGAAGTTGATAGCAACTGAATCAAGACATTAATTAAGAAAAATCAATATTATACCATGTGGGAGATAGCCAACATACTCAAAATATCCAAATCAAGCGTTGAAAATCATTTGCACCAGCTTGGTTATGTTCATCACTTTGATATTTGGTTTCCACATAAGTTTAAGCAAAAAAAAAAACCTCTTGACCGTATTTCCACATGTGATTCTCTACTGAAACGTAATGAAAACATGCCATTTTTAAAACAAATAATGACGGGTGGTGAAAAGTGAACACTGTACAACAATGTGGAACAGAAGAGACTGTGGGCCAAGCGAAATGAACCACCACCAACCACACCAAAGTCTGGTCTTCATCCAAAGAAGGTGATGTTGTGTATATGGTGGGATTAGAAGGGAGTCCTCTATTTGAGTTCCTTTCGGAAAACCAAACTGTTAATACCAACAAGTGCTACTCCCAATTAGACCAACTGAAAGCGGCACTCGACGGAAAGCATCCAGAATTAGTCAACAGAAAATGTATAATCTTCCATCAGGATAAAGCAAGACCACATGTTTCTTTGATGACCAGGCAAAAACTGTTACAGCTTGCCTGGGAAGTTCTGATCCATCCTCTGTATTCACCAGACATTGCACCTTCAGATTTCCATTTATTTCGGTTTTACAAAATTCTCTTAATGGAAAAAAATTCAATTCCCTGGAAGACTATAAAAGGTAGCTGAAAAGTTCTTTGCTCAAAAATATAAAAAGTTTTGGGAAGATGGAATTATGAAGTTACCTGAAAAATGGCAGAAGGTAGTGGAACAAAAAGGTGAATATGCTGTTCAATAAAGTTCTTGGTAAAAATGAAAAATGTGTCTTTTATTTTTACTTAAAAACTGAAGGCACATTTTGGCCAACCCAATATATGACAGGAAAAGACGTTATCTTTATGGCAAATGGATGGTATGGGTGGACCTTTCTTGATGGATGTAGTCTCACCGCCTTCTTATGCTCTGATGGCTGGAAAGTAAAGCCCAGGAGTGCTTTAAGTAAGCAGTCAGTATTCCTTCTAATACCCCACTAGCCTCCACATGTCATTTTTCTGGCCATGACTGTTGGTCAGTTCTAGCAACTGGTCTTTCAGGTAGTAATCACCAAAATGCAGGCCAAAGTAGAGGTTGGGGGAAGGAACAGTCAAACCCATTTGGCTGTCTTAAGGAAGTTGTAAAAAGAAAAAAAACTTTGTTTTTAGTAGAAAGGAAAAGAAAAAGTGTATGGAGTCAATGTGTTTGGTCAAGACTAATTGAATATCTTAGTTTTTGATGAGCCACAAGACATTAATTTCACAGTTTGTTTTATCCATCAATCTTGGCTCTTTCCAACCTCCATGCCTTTTCAAATACATCATTTCCTCTGCCTGGAATGCTCTACCTGTGCTTTGTTTACATAGTAAAATTCTGTGTTTCCATCAGGATTACTGCTGTGAAATGCAAATACTCTTAATTATTTCATTTTAGGAGTTTAACTTAACATTTGCAAGCTGTTTGCATTTCTTTTATTATACAGCTTATTAGCATACCATTATTTTGTCTTCTGATGATGTTATATAACACCTATTACTCTCTTTTGCCCAATTAGTTGTACATATTCTCCTAGGTTCTATTTTTTAAAAATTTACTCATTTACTCCTCTCTTTTTCTTTCTCTTTCAATACTTAGTGAATGCCTATGAGGGCCAGACATTGTGTTCGTTGTTTTGCCCACATTATTTCATTTACATGTCCCAGCAGACTTATAAGTTATTATCTCTATTTTACAGTGCACTAAATTGAGGTCTAGAGAAGTCAAGTTACTTGCTCCAAAGTTCCAGCTAGTAAGCAGGGATTTTTGTGGAAATACAATGCCCTATTTTTTCCCTACTCTATTACCCTGGCTCCTTTCTCTATAGTTTCAATTGATTCCTCTATGAGTGTCCCATATCAATCTTTTGGTGCCTTTATGGGGCTTTCCTAGAGTCAGAAAGGAATTTTGGCTTCTTAGTGCTCAGGGTCCATCACAATGTGACTCCCTAAGGGGAAGTAACTCAAAATAATCCTTGAAGAAGAGAGACTTGGAGAAGGTGGCTATGAAATAATTGGGATACAAGCTCACATCTTCCCTCCTGCAACCAGGAATGTTTCTACCCTCAGTAGGGATGGCAGTGACACCACAGGTAATGTTGAGCCCAGTGAGGCAGCACTTGGTGGAGGGTGGTAGTGCCTTCTTCAACTTTTCTTGAAGCTGTCACAGAGCTCGGTAGGTCCTTAGTGAGGCCCAGGATTGAGTGTTTCATTCTATAAACCTTTTCTTTTTCTTTTCTTCTCATATCTTCCTTTTTCTTCTCCTAGTCCTGCCTCCTCCCTTCCCCTTCTACTCCTCTTCCTCTTCCTCTTCTCCTTCTCCTTCTTCTTCATCCCTTCTTCCTTTTGTTCCTCCTCCTCCTCTGCCCCTCCTTCTCCCCCCCCCCACCTGCGTCATTAATCTTGTCAAGAAGCATGTGTTTTGATAAGGTATACACTATAATCATCTTGATAAGTAGTTTTTGAATTTTTAGTGAATCAAATCAGAATAGCACTCAGAAAGGGAGCATAATGAGGGTATGTTTGAGCTGCAGATTAAATTTCAGTTTTCAAATTTGATCTTAGATGACCTTTGTTTTTAGAAATATATAGGAAGAAAAATCTGAGAAATTTTATAGAAGCTTTTTATTGTGGAGTACTTGATAAATAAATAACATTAAGTACAGTCCTTGAATGCTGCACAATAAAGATTTCAGCAGTAACTTCAGCCTTGGTCAGTTCTTTTCGCATTCCACATGATTCCAGGAGAATGCACACCATTCAAACAGCTCTTGTTTACCAAGTAGCTAAAATTTGTCAGATGCTTTATAGAAGTTATTTTAAATGTCCATGGCTCTGCAAAAGTGGATGATATGATACCCATTTTACAAAGGAGGAAACAGATTCAAAGAGGTTTATGCTGTTTGCCCAAGTTTATGCTATTTACCATAACTAGTAAGTGACATTGCTGGGACTCATAACCCAGTCCCTCTGACTCCTAAGTTCTTGCTCCTGCCACCACACCATACTTCTTTGCCAATTAACAAATAGCTAAGAACAGGTAATAGAAATTTCACAGTCTATGTTATAGTCTCTTAGTCTCTGGGATGAATATTAATTTATTGAGAGATTACTGAATTCTCCTCCTCATGCTCCCCCATCATTTTCTCAACAGAAAGAAATGTCCTCACAGTGAGCCATTGTAGTCAAGTCATGACCTACACCTCCTTGCCTCATTCCATAACTCTCTCATCCTCTTTTTTATTATTGCTATTTCATCTCCCACTAGATGCAAACTCCTAAAGGGCAAGAGCTATAATTTCTCTTTCTCCTCTACAGACTTCAGCACAGGGCTGGACCATTGGTTTTTTTTGTTTGTTTGTTTGTTTTGTTTTGTTTTTTGTTTTTGTGGGTTTTTTTGTGCGGTACGCGGGTCTCTCACCGTTGTGGCCTCTCCCACTGCGGAGCACAAGCTCCGGACGTGCAGGCTCAGTGGCCATGGCTCATGGGCCCAGCCGCTCCACGGCATGTGGAATCCTCCCGAACCGGGGCACGAACCTGTGTCCCTTGCATCAGCAGGCGGACTCTCAACCACTGCGCCAGCAGGGAAGCCCTGGACCATTGGGTTTTCAGTAGGTATTTGCTAACTAACATTTTTTGTCAATAACAGAAGTACCTTCTCTGGCCATATTAGAAAAGCAGCTTCCCTAATTGCACAGTATGGTGAACAGGAAACACACCTGTTGTGAATGGTGACTCAATAAATTGGGGACTAGGATGTGCTTGGGGACAACCCGTTTTGGTTTCCTCTCTGAAGTATGGAGTTTAACCCCCTTGTTGTATAGATAGGGATACTGACGCCTAGAAAGGGTAAATGATTTGTCTCAAGGAAACAGGGAAGCCTAACAGAGCTGTGACTATTTTAAATCTAAGTTTAAAGCAGACAATACATGCACATGGTACAAAATTTTAAAATGACAAAAGGTTAAAGTGTGAAAAATAATTCCATCCCCCCATCCTTCTGGCATGCAGTACTCTTCTTCAGAGGCAACCAATATTTATTAGTTTCTTGTGTGCCCTTGTATACATAGTATATTCATTTATAGACACATATAGAAAATACATCAATTTTTCCCCAGACAACCTGTGTTCTGTGCTGTTTTGCAAATTTTTTCCCACTTTACTATATATCTTAGAGATTGTTCCACTCAGTTTATACAGAACTGCTTCATTTTTAAATGGCTGAATTGTATGACTCCATCTATTGATGAGCATTTATGTTGTTTCCAGTCTTCTGCTATTATAAACAATGTTGCAGAGAATGTTCTCGTATATGTGTCATGCCACACATGTGCAAACATGTGCTGGGTCAAAGCATATGTACATTTCAATTTTGAAAGCTTTTGCCAAATTGTCCTCCACAAAGGTTGTAAGACTATGCAAAATTTGTATTTGACAAAATTTATAAATGAAATAGTTGCTGTTAATTTTACAAAAGAATGATTGTCTTGACCTTACAGAACTGTTCAATACAGTGTTTCTTTAAATGATCAATCCCCACTGTACACTCAAATGAGAATTCAGTTTAAAGAAATGTGACTTATACACTACTGTTCAGGAACACATCTATTGGGTAAAGTATGTGAAGATGGCAATATGTTTCTAAAATGAAATTGAGGCTACATAAACTGTGCTTCTAATCATATTACCAAACCCCAGAGGTGTGCTCAGGTGAAAGTGTGTGGAGAAAAGAACAACAGGGTCAGACTCAACTAGAAGGAAGTAAAGCTACCACAAGGGCGGGACTGGTGTCGTGCCAATAAACGGTTTCTGCCTGCGAGGGGGCAGGGGTCAGCAGGAAGCCTTGATATTTGTACTGTTCACTAATTTCCATGATGTAGATACTCTTATCAGGACCAATTTCAAGCTACCAGTATGACAGCACTGAATGCGAAATTGTGAAGATGCTCAGAATTGGTATTTATGAATCACTACAAACCAACTCCAGCACAACGCTGCACAGAACATAAGGGTAGACAGCTGGAGAACATACAATTTGGGTCTGACCAAATGTCAGATGACCTTGGCAGAAGTGAGCTGCCTATTCTTCATAGTGTTGTCCTTGGTGAGCTTGGAGCCTGTACTTCTCCAAGATGGTCTTTCCAAATCCCATCTGAAGAACATATATTATCTGTTTGGTGCTCCCGACAATGTTCATCTGAGTGAACTGAACCTCACTAGTCTCTCGAGAAGCAAAAAACCAAAGAGTTTTGTGAATTGTCAGGTGCTATTTCAATGTCAAACATTCATCCTGTTATTAACCTGATGTCAGCTGCAGAACTACATAAGCAGTCAACTCACCGGCAAGGTCCAACATCAGCAGTTCTCTCCCCCTAGCTGCACATTAGAAACAATAGGGGAGTGTTAAAAAAAAATCATAGTGCCCACACTTACCCCCAGTCAATTGAATAAAAACTACTGGGAGTGAAACCAGGCATAAGCATTTTGGTTCTGCCATCGAATCAACTCTTCCTACCACCTCCCCTCCCTTATCATATGCCAGTCACACTGGCCACCTTGCTGTTCCAACAACACACCAAATTCATTCATGACTTTAAGGCTTTGTATTTGCTATTACTTCTCTTGAGAATTTTTCCCCCTGGCTCTTTGCATGTCTGATGCTATTATTCAAGTTTCAGCTCAAAACCTCATCCTCAGATAATCTTTCCCCACTCTACCTAAATTAACTCTCCTATCACAGCACTCTGTGTTATTTCTTTCATTATATGTATCACCATCTGAAAATATCTAAATTATTATTTATCACTCACTTATTACTAATCTGTTTCCACCAAGATCACCCAACTTGAGGGCAAGGCTTTTGATTGTATTATTCACTGTTGTTTCCCTGGTTGCCTAGAATAGTGCTTGGAACATAGTAGGTATACACACAAAGATTGTCCTTTAACCATCAGAGGATAGTTATTAAACATCTTCTATGGTTGAATTCAATGATGTATTCAAATATTTCATTGTGTTAAGGTTTAAACTCCATAGCATTGCATTCAAGGCTATTCGTGACCTAGCCACCATCAAACTTGTCAGCCTCACCTACTACTTGCTGTCCCCTTGAAGCAGGAGGTCTATATGCATTGCAGTAGCTAGGGAACGTGGTCTGGAACTGAACACTGCAGGGTTTTCTTTCACAGAGAAGTGTATGTGTGTGTGTACTGGGGGCAGGAGGCAGAGGATGGTATGTTTGTGGCCAGGGCAGGGGCCAATGAAGAGAGTAGCATAGTCATAAGAAGGTTGCTCTTGGAGGGGAATAGAAGACAAGATAGACTCAGTAACATTATACATAACTGATCTAATGTACCTGATATTTTCCCTTTTACAAGTCACTTGCACGTGTATTCTATATTACTTGTTTTGTATAACTCTAGGATGGAGGTAATGCCATTATTTATATCCTCATTTTTTAGATGAGTAATCAAGGTTCAAGGTTCAAGACCTTGCCTGAGGCCATTTGGAGCTGGGATTTGACACCTGCTGTTCTGACTGCCACTCTAGTACTCTTTTCATTTCTATTTTGTGGAGCTTGGGCCAGATTGTGGAAAGTACAGAAAGCCAAGAAGAGGAGTGTGGGCTTGATTCCTGTCCCCCTAAGTAGAGCTAACTATAACATCAAAAGAATCAAGGGCTTCCCTGGTGGCGCAGTGGTTGAGAGTCCGCCTGCCGATGCAGGGGACACGAGTTCGTGCCCCGGTCCGGGAAGATCCCACATGCCGCGGAGCGGCTGGGCCCGTGAGCCATGGCCGCTGAGCCTGCGCGTCCGGAGCCTGTGCTCCTCAACGGGAGAGGCCACAACAGTGAGAGGCCCGCGTACCGCAAAAAAAAAAAAAAAAAAAAAAAAAAAAAAGAATCAAAATGATCATGGGTTTATAACCACTCCCAAGAAGCATTCCTGTTGAGCATTAGCTGAGGGGCCTGGCTGAGGGCCCATCATGGTACTGGGTTAACGGCCATCTGTGTTTCTGGGTGGGTGGGACAGGTGGGGGAATGGTTGCAGCCCTAGAATCACAAGGACTCAGCTACCTTATAAGTTCTTCTCACAAACGACTTGCCCTTTGGCAGGGCACAGACTGTGTTGTTTAGAGTTGTCTAGTCTGTTCCACAGGCCAAAGAGCAGTATTCTAGGAGAAAAAAAAAAAGTACTAGGAATCAATAAGGCTTGGGATTGCTTTTCATAGAAGAGAGACCTTGGGTGATTAGGCCAGATGTTCTAGGCTGCCTCAGCCCCAGAGAAAGTAATGTCCACAGGATACATGGCCCTAAACAGGCCTTGGTCTCCTTCCAGTCTATGTAGGTCACTCAGGGAAGAGGCACTTAGCTACTTCTTTCTGTAGGGTACTGTCTTTGTTTGTCAGAGAAAGCCCTTAAAGTCAAGAGATTTGAGATTGGAAAAACAAGATAGATATGCAGACTGGCTTCAGCCCCCCTAGAGTCACACTCAGGGACTCTGAGACTTCCATCACAAATACTAATGTGAATAGAAGACTTCTGAACCTACCTTCCTTAGTCTGCTACTATTTTCTTAATGCCTAACATATTCCCTTCTAGTTATAGATCAGGAGAAAAAGATGAAGAGAGAAGTAGAGGAACTTCCCTGGTGACCCAGTGGTAAAGAATCCGCCTTCCAATGCAGGGGACATGGGTTTGATCCCTGGACAGGGAACTAAGATCCCACATGCCACAAGACAACTAAGCCCACGTGCCACAACTACTGAGCTCACACGCCTCAATGAGAGAGCCCACCTGCCGCAAAGTACAGAGCCCACACACCACAACTACAGAGCCCATGCACCACAACTAGAGAGAGAAAACCCACACGCCACAAGTAGAGAAAAGCCCGTGCACCACAACAAAGAGCCTGCACTGCGACAAAAGATCCCACATGCCATAGCTATGACCCAACACAGCCAAAAAAAAAAAAAAAAAAAAAAAGAAAGAAAGAAAAAAGAAAAAGAAAAGATAAGTAGAAATATGGGTCACATAGTGATTCAGTAAGACCACAGGGCTGGTCCTCAGGTCTTCCTCCTTCCTGCTCTATGATCTTTTACTATTCTGTGCTACCTCTTTCTTTGAAATATAGTGTCAGGGTCCATATGAGAAAAGATATCACACTGACAAAGACAAGCATCTATATCACAGGTCATACAGACCTGGCTTCTGATTCTGCTTCTGCCACTTATTAGCTGGTAACTGTAGGTGAGTCATTCAGCATCTCTGAGCCTTATTTTCCTCAACCCTAAATTAAGAATAGTAGCTACCTGGAAGAATTTTGACAAGAATTAAGTGAGTCAGCATCTTTAAAGGCACCTGGAATAGTACCCAAAGCACAGTGGGTTACCTCCTCTCTCCATTGCTTTCTCTAGGAAAGTCAAGGATTACTCTTCCTTGACACTAGGAAGAGGCAATGGGTATATGTAGAAAATACAGGGCAAATAAGTCGGGAGAGAGGCAAATATTCAATAAAATATTTGCTTGGTTTTATAGTGGTTCAGTAGAAAGCATATGGTAGCCTGGATTGAAACTGGGCTATATTCTTTGGCCTCAATAGGCACTCTGTATCTCATGTTTCCTCATAAATTGAGGATAATGTTCTGTACCCTCCCTACTTTGAAGAAAGGCTCAGCAAGATAATGAATATGAAAATGATTTTGAAGTAATAAAGCAAATGTACAAAGAACATTGTGGGCAGGAAACCTGAGTTTTAGTTCCATCACTGTCATTGACACATTGTTTAACCTTGGTCAAGTCCACTCTGCTTTCTGGATCTCAATTTCTTCACCTGTAAAATAAGAGTGTTGGACTAGATGATCTCTGCAGAGGTCCTTGCCTCTTCTGATATTCAAGGAGTGTATTATTTAAATAATAATAATAGATAAGATCTGTATAATGATTTATGCTTTATGTTATTTTTACATCTATTATCTTATGTGAGAATAGCACTGAACTGCTAGACTGGGGATAGGGAGACATGGATTCTTGTTGCTACTTTGACATTGACTCATGGTAAGACCTTAAGCAAGTTTTTTCCATTCTCTGAGTCTAAGTTTCTTAGTCTGTGAAATAGGAGATACTGAGGGTTGGACTAAGTCATGTAGGTCTCTAAACTTTTCCACAAAGCCCTAGGGAGTCCTATAGAGTTTCTCTAAGGTGTACCACAGTGATAAAGCTGCAGAGAAGGGGAGAAAAGGAGAGGTCTAGCAGAAGTTCTAAGTTTCCTATGCCTGCTTCAGGCACATTAAGTTTAATTTTCATCTGTTACATTATATGGGGACTCTATGTAATGTTTCATTTGTAAAAAAGGTTCACCACAAAAGAATAAAATAACTTGAATGGATGTTCTCTAAAGCCTTAAGCTTTAAAAGTGGGATTCAATAAAATACGTTGTTTGATAACACCATTATTGTTTTTTGAATAAAATAGTATATTGCGAATATCCTTCCAAGTTAAAAAATAAGACACTGACTGCACAGTGTTCCTTTGCATGAATATAGAATAATTTATTTAATCATTCTCTTAATGTTGCACATTTAAATTTTTCCAATGCAGTCGTCCCTTGGTATCTGCTGGGGATTGGTTCCAGAAGCGCTGGTGGATGCCAAAATATGTGGATGCTCAAGTCCCTTATATAAAATGGCATAGTCCACCTGAAACTGTAAAACTCTTAGAAGAAAACAAAGGCAGTACACTCTTTGATATCAGTCCTAGCAATCCTTTTTTGGATCTGTCTCCTAAGGCAAAAGCAACAAAAGCAAAAATAAACAAATGAGACTACATCAAACTAAAATACTTATGCATAGTGAAGGAAACCATCGACAAAACAGAAAGGCAACCTACTGAATGGGAGAAGATATTTGCAAATGATATGTCAGATAAGGGGTTGATGTCCAAAATATATAAAGAACTCACACAACCCAACATCACCGAAAAAAACAAAAAAAAAAACACAAAAAAACAAAAACAAAAAAATGAACAACTCAAAAAATGAGCAGAGGACCTGAATAGACATTTTTCCAAAGAACACATACAGATGGCCAACAAGCACATGAAAAGATGCTCAACGTCACTAATTATCAGAGAAATGCAGATCACTAATTATCAGAGAAATGCAAATCAAAACCACAGTGAGATATCACCTCACACCTGTTAGAATGACTATCATCAAAAAGACAACAATGGAATATTACTCAGCCATAAAAAGAAACGAAATTGAGTTATTTGTAGTGAGGTGGATGGACCTAGAGTCTGTCATACAGAGTGAAGTAAGTCAGAAAGAGAAAAGCAAATACCGTATGCTAACACATGTATATGGAAGGTAAAAAAACGGTACTGATGAACCTAATGGCAGCACAGGAATAAAGACATAGACATAGAGAATGGACTTGAGGACACCGAGGGGAGGGGGAAGCTGGTGCCAAGTGAGAGTGGCATCAACATATATACACTACCAAATGTAAAATAGTTAGCTAGTGGGAAGCAGCAGCATAGCACAGGGAGATCAGTTCTGTGCTTTGTGACCACCTAGAGGGGCAGGATAGGGAGGGTGGGAGGGAGGATCAAGAGGGAGGGGATATGGGGATATATGTATGCATATGCCTGAACCACTTTGTTGTACAACAGAAACTAGCACAGTATTGTGAAGCAATTATACTCCAGTAAAGATCTATTAAAATAAAAACAAAAAACAAGTGTTGGAGAGGATGTGGAGAAAAGGGAACCCTCATGCACTATTGGTGGGATTGTAAATTGGTGCAGCCATTATGGAAAACAGTATGGATGGTCCTCAAAAAATTAAAAATAGAACTACCATATGATCCAGCAGTTCCACTTCTGGGCATTTATCTGAAGAAAATGAAAACACTAATTCAAAAAGATTATATGTATCCCTATGTTAATTGCAGCATCATTTACAATAGCCAAGATATGGAAGCAACCTAAGCGTCCATCAATAGAAGAATGGATAAAGAAGGTGTGGTATATATATACAGTGGGTATTATACTAAGTGAAATAAGTGAGACAGAGAAAGATAAATACCATATGATTTCACTTATATGTGGATTTTAAAAAACAAATGAAAAAACAAAACAGACTCATAAATTCAGAGAGCAAACTGGTAGTCACCAGAGGGGAGGAGGGTGAGGGGTTGGGAGAAATAGGTGAAGGGGATTAAGAGATAAAAGCTTCCAATTATAAAATAAGTCACAGCTGTGATGTACAGCATAGGGAATATAATCAATAATATTGTAATAACTTTGTATGATGACAGATGGTTACTAGGCTTATCATGCTGATAAAATCCTAAAGTATATGAACGTCAAATCACTATGTTGTACAACTGAAACTAATATAATTCTGTATGTCACTATAGTGCCGTGAAAAAGGGAAAAAAAAAACTATGAATAACAAATAAATAAATAATAAAAATAAACTGGCATAATAGAATGAATACAGTTGAAATTTCAATCCATGGTTGGTTGAATTCACGGATGTGAAACACATGACTATGAAGGGCTGACTGCATTCCCTGTTTAAATAATGCTGCATTGAACTACTTTTTTTGTGCTTAACTTATTATCTTCTTATAAAACATTCCAAAAGTTGAATTACTGGTTGAAGTTTATGTGAATTTAATTTTTTTAGGTATATGGCAAAATTGCTCTCTAAAAAGTTTACACACCCACTAACAATACCTTTTCACCAGTAATTAGTATTAAATTTTTACCAGTCTTCCTTGTGAAAATGATATCTTATTTAAATAGTATTTCTATAATTATTAATAAAATTGAAATTGCACAAATTTCATATGCTTACTGATCTTTTGTGGTTCTTCTTTTAATTGCCTGTTCATGTCTGTTGCCCATCTTTCTGTTGTATTGTTCATCGTTATATGTCAAGGAAATTGACCACTGCTTTTACCTACTTGATACTGATATGTATTTTTTAGTTCATGATTGTCTTTAAATTGTATTATTATGTTTGTTTCACATAAAAAAGTTTAAATTTTTTCTAGTCGAGTCTGTCAGAATTTTTGCTTATGTATTCTTTATTGTCATGTTTTAAAAATCCCTTTTGGACCTTCAAAAATTAAAAATGTTCACCTACAATATTTCAATATCTAACAATATTTCAATAATTTGTTTTTGTTTTTTTATTGACATATTTAATCCATCTGGAATTTATTTTGGTTTCAACTAGTAATTTAACTTTATTATCTTTTCCAAGTGAATAATGAGTTGTTCTGACACCATTTAATGAATAAATCATCCTTTCTTTACTGATTTAGAATGACATATTACATGTGCAGAGTCTGTTTTTGGCTTTTCTGGTCTCTTGCACTGATAGGTCTATGCTGAGTCAATACCAAACTGTTGTAATTATTATGGCATTATAATACTTTAAATGTCTAGTAGGAAAAGTCTCATTACTCTTCTTTTTCAAAAATATCTTGGCAATATCACACATTTTATTCCTTTAGATAAACTTTGCGATAATGTTGCCAAAATTTTGTTTGGGTTGGTTTAAATTTATAGATTTAACTGGGGAAAAGACTGGCATCCTTGCAGTCTTGCATCTTCCCTTCCAGGAACACTGTACATCTTTCCATTTAATTCCGGTCTTCTTTTACATACCTCAATAAAGGAGATTTGTTTTGTTTTGTTTTTAGGTTTGTTTATATAGGCCCTGTACTAACACTCTATTTATGAAGCATGAGAAGTCCTACTTCTTCACTCTTCTTTATAGGTTCATAATAAAGACGATGACTTGACCCTCTTCTCATTTGCATGATGTGGTGCCACAGATGGTGGATAACTCCCCTACTTTACCTCCTCAGCTCCATATAGGATTTTTCACAATGAACAAATTGAAAGAAACCTAATCAGACATTGACCTCAGCTCATACTGCATGGCAGCACCAATGGGGCTGACAGAAAACAACAGAAATGGGGAGTCTCTGGAGAAAATATCTGAAGCCTGTCCTGTGACCTTTGTTTCTGCTGGAGCTTTGAATCAGACTTTAAGGTTTATGATGGAAGAATAGGACCCATGAAGAAAAATGCAGAACCCTATCAGGCAGTCAAGAATTTCAGAGCCAGCTGGCATGACTGTTGAGGACCATATGAGGACCTCATATCAGCTCATTATGTGACCATTCACAGGAATAAAGGGTTTGAGCTGTTCTAATAAGAGAGTTATCAAGTATTTAAATGTGTGATCTGTTTGTAGTTCTAGAGTTTGGACTTACTTCCTTCAGCATGTGAGAGGGGTTTTTATATTTTGCCAGAGTTTTCACAATGACATTTTTTGTGAGACTGATTATAGGTTGTTGATAAAATTTTGCTGTTGGAGGTCAACAGTGTCAAAGAGTCAGGTGTAATGTTTGTAGAATCTGAGGAGGAGAAGAAGATGGGTTGTAGTTTGTGTTCTCTATGTTAATTAGTCAGTCACCTTGGCTACAGCATGGGAACAGAGGACCTTCTAGGACCATCTTGGAGCAGGCCCAGATCCCATTTACACAGTTCTTTTGTCAACTGAGAAGGCCATACACTTGCTAGACAATAAACAAAGATACTTAACATCCTCAGAGTGCTCAGTCTTAAGACTACACCCACCCACAACATGTCTCCACTGGATGCATTTACTAGATCTTGTGCTGGCTCTACCAATTTCCTGTGATTTGGGGCATGTCATTTCAATACCTTGAGGCCATTTTCATAACTGAGGAGTCAAGCACTACTTTGGGACATTTTATTAGAAGGCTTTTAAAGTCCTTTACAGATCAAAGATTATCTATTTTTAATAATACATCATTATTATATATTATTACCAATGGGTCAAAGCTACAAAGAGACAGACACTGAGTTTCCTGGAAGTAAGAGCCTCATAACAGAGTCCAGAAATGAAGTGGGCTGCAATTCAAGAAAAGGTGGGGCAGGGATGCTATAGAGGGGATTCAAGCTTTTTATGGAGAAGTAGGGGTGGTGTGACCAGTGTTTAAAATTCTTTCCAATATGTAAAATTCATAGCCTTATGGACTATGATATGGAACAAATAAACTGTGTGGTGCCATGCAGGTCAATGTCATTTTAATGAGCATCATTTTCTTCAGCTGTATAATGGGGTATATAGTAATCCCTGTTATACTTAATTTGTACAAGATTCTTATTAACTTTTGTAAGCTAATCAAATGGGATGGATTTTTATTTTACATTATTATGTTTTATATTAGGTTTTTATTTATTATTACTTTATGTTATTATATGTTATTTAAAATACATAAATAAATAGGTATTATATAGTAGAGTGTAAATGTAACCTTTATATGCACTGGGAAACCAAAAATTCATGTGACTCCCTTTACTGGCATATTCACTTTATTGCAGTAGTCTGGAACCACACCCGCAATATGTCTGAGGTCTGCCTGTAGTCTTGAGGATTGCAGCAACACTGAAACTGTGGGGGTGTCCCAGGTCTAGAATACCCACAGCACTGGAAATGAACCCACTGGAATTGGGTACAGGGCCTGCCTTCTAGGAGTTGACACCCAAAGGCTATATGGCAATCATCAAAGCACCATCCCTTCTGTGAACATATTACAGTCCTCAGTTTGCAGCAGAAAGAAGCTGTTAGCAAATTATGTGTTCTATTTCTACAAATAAAATCCTGCAGTATGGTAGAAAGGGTATTGGCCTAGAGGCCTTAGTTTTTTCATTGTTGAGTGAAAGTGATGACAGTACCTACCTCAAAGCATTGCCAAGGCGGTTTATTTAAATAGCATATGTAAACCCCCTCACACAGGCCTTGTTCATAGTAAGTGCCTATTAAATGGTAGTTTTTCTTCCTTAAGGTGCCTCCAATTCAGTGTTCTTCAGGCAAGTCACCTCCCCAAAACTCATCCTTGGAATGAAAGTGTTGTCCTGGGGTGATTTTTAATAGTTCCTTCAAGCCCAGAATTTCAGAGTCCTTTGACAAAGGGAAGAGAAAGAGGGAGGGAGGGAAGGAAAAAGAAAGGGGGAGAGGAAGGAAAATAAAATTTTGCTAACCTGGTTACAGTGAATGTCCTACAAAAAATAACCTACTACAATAGATGTGACTGTAATGTAAATTTTAGACTGAGTGAAGAGAGAGGAAAGCTGAGCTACAGCTAATTTGTGGGCTTTTCCCCTGATATCAAATAGCAATTGTTCTTCAATTTTTATTCCTTTTCTCTACTACAAACATTCTTATTCTGCCAAAAGAAGCCTCCTTAAAATCTCGGTCTATCCCATAAAGTAAAGCACAGAAGTAAATGAGAGAAAAAAATACCAAGGACTTGGAGAAAAAAAGGGGTGCGATGAAGGAATGCACAGGCTCAGTCTGGGGGCAGGGCCATAAGTGTAAGTTCTGCATGTTTCAGAGCAGCAGGGTATGTACCGCTGTCTATTTCTGCTGGTGACCCTATGTGCCTCTGGATCTCTCTGTTCCACTTGAGTATTCATTCAGTCAGTTTATTGAAGGCCTACTGTGTGCCAGGCCTGTGCGAGGAGCAAGGAGACAAAGTATTGAGTGAAATATGTGTTTCTGAGCGGGCCTCCGTGTTTTTCTTTGAACAGCTATAATCCTAAGGATTTCTGAGTCTGAGAATGTGAGTGGTGTGTTTGTGTGTGTATATTTCTGTGTATCTCTCACAACTTCACATGTGCATGACACTGATTGTTTTTCTTCTGCTAGCTTCAGAGGACTTCCTTTCATTTTCTGTGTTTACTTTGCAAAGAGTGGGCTTTATCTGTTTGATTTTTATAACCTGCAGGATTGAGGGTATGATCACTAATATTTTAAAAACAATTAAAAATCACATGGAGTTCTCTTTTATAGAAGGCTTAATTGTATTATGAAAAATAAGCATGTTATTAGCTCAAGTATGATCCTATGATGATTACAGAAGTCAGGAGGAGGGAACATTGCCTGAGCCCAAGTCTCTGCTATGCCATGCTAAAGGAGTAACAATTCCCACCATATTTTCTCATGGACATTATTGACTTTTAGTAAAGAGCATCTTATTTAAAAAGTCAGTATGTCATCCTAATAAAGGAGGTATCAGCAGGACCTGAATTGTTCATCCCTTTGAAAAACACCTATGAAAACCAAACAATATAGCATTGAATTAAGCCATCCTGGTTTAATAGTTAGAGTCTTTGTGATCAAATCATATGGGACCATTCTCTGTCCACTTCTCTCATTGGGCAGGGTATATCTTCACACACTTTCTGCCTAGAAATACTTTCCAAAGAGACTCTGGCAACATATTAACAGGACTGTCTACTCTTATATTTGTTCTCCCAGGAAAACAGAAGTACCTGTGTGCCAGCAGAAATGATTGCACCATCGATAAATTCCGAAGGAAAAATTGTCCATCTTGTCGCCTCCGGAAATGCTATGAAGCAGGGATGACTCTGGGAGGTACAATATTTTTCTTCCTCTTTCTCCTTCTTCCTTTCCCTTCCTCATTCTCTTATTCTCTCTTTAAACCAGATTTTCCTCTTTGGTGCTTCCATGGAGGCCAGCCATGCTCTAGATACAGGCTGACCCCTTCATATCCAATGTGGCCATCAGCCAGCTGGTGCTTTTCTTTATCTTTAACCATACCACACCGCACTCTGGGGCTCAGCATAGGAGCAGGAGGTGTGAAGCAGGGATCAGGACCCATCAGAGGGTGAGTGAGTGTGGACTTGACTATGAAGGGTTCTCCAGGGGACATAATGGTACTGACCTTATGTTGTTAAGTGGTGGCTAGGATGAGAGAACTAAGGAATCCAGAACAGTCACAGGTGCAGGATGACCCAGGCACAGGCTGGCCCTGAAAACCCAGGAATATCCCTCAGTTAGCTGCTGCCTGTGTTGTGGAGCTGGCCACCTGGAATGAGAAGCTGCTTTTCTTTGGAGCCTATGACTAGGCTGCCAAGCAGAGCCAATTTCCTATCCCACATCTCCCAGGGATGAACAGGCTTTTTAATCATTTCCTTTTGTTTGCGAATCTATTGACCATTTCCAAAAGCATTTTTTTTTAGTAGCAGAGTAACTTGACAGAACGAAGATACAGCTCTTTCAAGGGTAATCCCCCATCATAATGCTCTCTGTCCTTTATTCTGTGTCTACCATGATTGTTGTCACCATTACAGAAAGGTTTGGCTGACACTTACATTTTCCCCCTTCAAATTCCTCATTTCTTCATGTTTATATCTACTCAGTGCCAGGGTCCTCTCTACTGTCTGCTGCTTCCAAAAACATGCACCTTTCATGAGAAAAGCTAGCTTATTAGTCTACTTTGATTTGGAAATTTGAAGAAAGGCAAACCTGTTTCTGAACACCTGAAACTGTAGCCTCATACCTGATTACTTATTATCAGCCTGGAAAACCCAAGTGCCTATAATTCTGCCCTCTCCCCTCCCCTTCTCAAGGCTGATTTAGAGTACTTGTTTATCATTGGCTTTCTGCAAGGTGCTTAATACCTTGTCTGCCTATGTGCATATTTACAGAAACCAACATGGTTGTTTTCTAACCATGTGTGGGTCTTCATGTGGGTAACTGTGTCCTCTCCTCCTCACAGGCTAGTGATGGTCTTTAAACAGACCAAAGTACTAAAAATGAATTGACGCAGATTCAGCTTGAGACAGCCTCTCAAGTAGTGTCTAGTACTCCTAGACATTGCAGGCAGATGCTCTGCGAGTGGTTTTCCAGGCAACCACATCAAATAAGATTCAAATAATATGAGAAAAGTCAACTTTGTTCTTCTTTGCTTGGCTTACTACAGAAAAATCCTATAATTGTGGTCTACAGTGGGGAGGAAGAAACAGGACTTGGTGTGGAGGGAGAGTGCAGAAAAATAGCCAGGAAAGTTGACAAAGGGGTTGACAATATGAAGTGTTCTCCATATGAATGTTGTCACAGCATTCATGGTGGGGGGTCACCCCATGGTGAGGGTTCTGATATTTTCGACTCCCAATTATTTAGCCCTCTGTGAATTATGTATAAGATATGGGGGCTCCCAGGTAGACACCCCCTTAGTTTTCCATCTGCTGATATGAATTGCAAGCCCACTTTGACACAGGTAAAGTTTAATGGTAACAAAAGTCCTCATAACATTTGGGCCCAAATCGTAAAATTAGTTTCATGTATCAGCTAACATCCTCTGTTATAAAGCAGACTGTGACATGATTACAGTGAATCTCTTTTGAAAAGAAGTTTGTGTATAACAATTTCACTATTCCGTATAGCAGTCCGACATAAATCTGTAAATTAATTTCTTGAAGAGAGTGGTAAAGTAAGTTTTCAGATTGATTTATTAAAGTGTTCAAATTTGAATGGGTTTAGTCAATACAATGAGAAGAAGCTGAGAAGTGCTGCGGCTGGCTTTGGTTTCAGTTCCCTTTTTACATTTACTGAGTGTCTGCTATGTACAAGGTACCATGCTAGGCAATAGAGCTTCAGGCAGGCAAACTTCAAGAAATGTCCAAAAAATACAAGGATTCTTGATGTCCCGTAAATGATCTTGCCTTTGCAGTCAGGCAGACCTAGGTTAAAGGCCCAGCTCCATTATTCACTGTGCCCCTTCTAAGCTTCAATTTCTTCATCTGTAATTTAGACATACCATTCTTACAGAGCTATGATGGGGTCAGATGACATGATGAATGTGAACATGCTTGGTAAATGACAAAGTGCTAGACAAATGTGAGGACTTATTATAATAGTAAGGTCACTGGTAATTTAGCTGGTAAGGCTGTACACAGCACTTCCCAGTTGGCTTTAACCCTGAGTTACTTAGCATGCCCTATAATATATAATAGCTCCAACAGGCAGAACATCACCAGAAATCATCTCAAAACAAAAGTACCATCAAGATCCTACTTGGAAGACGATTCTAGTAATTAAGGGAATCATATATTATGTTCAAGTACCACGTCAGTAAAAACCCAAATGTTTACCCTCTTAGACACCATTGTCTGAGAAACAAACCTTTCCATTTTGCTAAACTTATCTTCACATTCCTTGCTTCCCTGCTGCAAACACTTCCCAGTTTATTGTTAACTTGCAAATTCAGTGTATACTATACCTTTACTCAAACAATGGAAAAAAGAAAGCAAGCATCAATACAGTGATCCCTCTGAATACATTAGTAATAGACATCCTTTTTCACAAGATGTGGGTTTAGCATCAACATTTTGATCACCTTGAAGGAGATTTTGGATAATTTTGTTTTATTTTTCCCATCACTCAATTCAAAATTGTATAATATCTTCCAAAACGGCAACTAAGAATGTAGCTTTGGTCAAGTCCCTTCTCCCATCTGAGGCTCATATTTCTCATCATAAAAATGAGGTAGTGGGCTTCACCAAGGACCTTTTAGGCCCTACCATTTTGTGATTCTATGTCTAAAGTCACAGAGAAAGGATTGTAGATGTATCAGCCCTTTTTTGGATTGTCTATTCACTGTTCCAGAGGTATAGATTAATCTAGACTTGAGTGCATTGACTTGCATAATAATTTTAGCTACCTCAAGTCACACCTAAATAAGATATAGCATGTGTCTAGACTGTATGGATAGGTTATTGATAGAGTAGAGGGCAGAAGGACTGTCTTTATATCTTAGAGAACCGGGCACTCTGCAGCTGATGGCTGCTTGGTCTTGATGCCTCAAGGTCTCTAATTTGGCTTTCTCTTTAGTGTTCCCTCTATGTTTGGTGATGGAATCTCCTCAGCTCAGAGATACTTAAAACACATACCCTTTTCCTTTTTGCTTCTAAGCCTATCTACCTGTTGATTCTTGTTATCTTAGCAGCTCTTGGTGTTTCTGAAAGGATCCTGGAGGTGGTTGGATTCTCAGAGTGGCTTCCTTAAAGCCTACCTCCAGGCTTTCAACTGCCCATCTACAACAAGGATAGGCCTTTCTTTGAACATGGTTCATTTCTGGCTGCTTTTGAAAAACCACATGCTGCTAATTGCTTCAGCAATCTAACCTCCTTGCCTACTTTTTGTTTAAGAAAATTTTAAAAAATATAAATGTCCAAAGAAGCACATTCTCCCTGATGAATTAACTGCTGCTTTTTCACAGTTCATAATTAGAATAAATACACAGCCATTTCTTACTTTTCTCTGCACTTCTCAAGGATATACTCCCAGTTTCCAAGATGGAATAAGAAAGAAAGAATTACCTTTACCCGCCATATTCTTCCCTGACCCTTCCTTCCTTCTCATTTTCTCTCCTATTCCTCTCTAAACATTATTTCTTTCTGTGTTATGCAACTTTTCAGTTCTCAACCTTTAATAAATGGCTTTGGCCCCTGCCTACTCCCTCCTCTCCTGAACCATGGAAGATGGTAGGCCTTTTAGGAATTTCAGGTAATGGCCAAACCCCAGAAGAGGAGAAGAAACATGGAGCCCCAGAGCATGTGAGAATCTGAGGGGTGCAGCATTTTCTTCAGAGGTTACTCTAGCATATTTGAGAAGTCTCGTTCTTACTAGGAGGCTGAATTCCACATCTGAGACTCAAAACTGTTAACAGATCTGCAGGTTTTAACAACCTCCGTGATTCTCTAGTTGAGAGGATGGCCTGGTCTGATGTTGTCATGGACACTATGAACGTCCTTGTCATTTCCAGTGTTGAAGAGAGCCTTGACGTCAGCTCTTTCATCATTCCCCATGCTCACGAGCAGCCCACCATTGTTACTTCTGGATCACATGCCCTGGATGCAAGAGAGTGATTCCAATGCTGAACTACCATTTCATGGCTTGGTTCTTCAGTGGACAAGTTTCACAACATTTGTTCATCTATCAAACTATCCATTCATCTTTCCAAGCAGCCAACTAGCTAGCCCTTTCATTTTTCCATCCATTCACTCATCTATTTATCCCTTTAACACATATTAATTGAGTGCCAACTATGTGCCAGTTTCTGTGGTAGGCATTTTGGGGGAACATAGATGAATGAGATACAATCCCTGCCTTCAGAAATTTAAACAAGGGGAGACAGACCTTGATAACTAATACACCTTAACTTTAAAGGCTAAATAGGAAATGAAGAAGCTGGGAAGAAGTTTAGTGAGGTAGAGGGAAAGGACATTCAAGGCAAAGGGCACAGTTTGAATAAAGGCAGAAAGACATTTTAAAAATTCATTGAGGTTTTGAGGAATAGCACAAGTAGTTTAATATGGCCAGATCTGGAGGAAGGGGGAAAGCAAGATGAAACCACACTGAAAATGTACTTGGTTATTATGCTAAAAGATTTGAACTTCATGCAGTTGAAGAGCTATGACACGGAATAGACATGTTCACATACCATTTTGTTTATTTGAATGTTTGTTTTTTAAGAGAATTAGCAACGGCATGAATGTTGTATAGATGAGGGCTTAAATTTTATAAAAAAGAGATAGTATGCTAGGTAGAGAGAGAGAAATAAATTTCTAGCATCAGTTTTGTTAAACACCTAGGATTATAGCCATGGTTCCTGGGGTTAGTTGCCTCTGCTTGGATTGATACCTGTAAGTACTGACCATGTGCATAAGTCCTACCCTTATACAAGTCTGCTGCCTTGATCTAGGCCAGTGTTTCTCAGTATGGGTTCTGAGAAAAATAGTTCTGTGACATGATACATGAAAAATTATTTTTTATGGTTAAATAAGTTAGGAAAACTTGCATTTTATGGTCTTGATCAGGAAGATTTACAGTGCATGTTAGCATATCACAGACCTTGTCAAGTATTGCAATAAAGTAACCTGAGGAGCTTGGTAATTCAGGACTCCCAAATTTAACTCAAGCACAGAAAGCTGTTTTCACATAGCACCTGTTAATATCCTATAAAACCACTGTTTTCTGGAATGTACTTTGGAAAACTTGGTTATAGATAAATACTCTATCCTATAAGCAGACAATACCCCTAGCCCAAGTCATCCATTTTATAGATGTGTATACCTACATGTATATTGCTCACCAGGAGAATCAATTAAGAATTACTTCATGACCAAGAGCAGACCATCTTCACCACATCTCAAGTGTATGCACCAGAGACTACTAAAACCACTAAAGTAAAACATGTTGGGTCTGTAGTATTATTGTCATACACAAAGGATAGGATATAATTCAGGCCCAAGTTATCTAATGGCCACAGGTACATATTCCTGACCCAAGGAGCATGCTAGATACATAATTTCTGAGAAATATAATGACTTCTAGCATCATGCAAAGTGATCACTAAATATTTTGGCTATCTAGACATTCTACCCTAAAGTTTAACAGTCCTTTTGTGTACTCTCTGACTAGCATTCCAACATCCACCCAGAACCTCATCATGGTGCTACCACATACCCTCATTGCTCATGTAGGAGGCCTAGAAATTACAGATTTGAAGAATTTGTGTCCAACTGCCCACCCAGTGATTGAATCCCCTCTAAACCCTGTTCAGCAAGCAGCAGAGTATCATAAAGAATCAACAATGTGGAACTCAGTTAATGGAATTTCCTCCCTTCTACTTGGACTCTGTAGATTAGAGCCTAAAAAGTCTCTAGGTTGGAGATATAAGCAGTAAGTCTCAATTCTAAGAAGTGCTACTCCCCACACAAATTTCTTAGATACTTGAGTGCTCCTACACATCAGCAACTGAGGCATGCACAGAGGAGCAGAATTGCCCTATAAATTTTGACACCAACCTGTACAACATGTTGCTCAGCACTTACAGTTTCTGGTTTTGTTTTGCTTTTTTTTTCTTTTGGTTTTGTGTTTTAAGAGGTCCTGTGTATAGTGAAAATAGCTTGGTGGGCTAGGATACATACAGGCCTTGTTTCTAGTCCTGGCTCTGGCACTTACTGCCTTGATGACCTTGGATAAATCATTAGATCGCTCTGAGCCTCAGTTTCCCCAACTCAGTTTTCCAACTACACTATGGGAATAATAAAATTTTCCTTACAGAATGGTGGTAAATTTGTAAAGAATCTGGTACATAGTAGGCACACAGTAAATATCACTGTACCTCCCTTTTTGGATGAAAATTGGTCTGTGTTCTCCCAGTCACTAATGGAGCCCGTTCTCTCTGCTATAGGAGTGTGGATTATGGTACTGGTTCCTTGGTTCTCTGTTGTCTGAACTTCCCCTGAATTAACCCTTGCAATCTGTCCTCCAGAGTCAATATTGCCATCCTCCAATGGGTTACATACATATTTGGTGACATTGGAGAGAAAAAGGTATACTTCTCTCTAATTGTAGTTCTCAAGTGAACTTGTATATGGAGAGATGAGAGACCGTATCTCTTATTTCCTCCAAACCAAATTATCTGGTACAGCACATATATGCTGTAGTCTGTCTCTGAATGTTTCTTTTTAGAGAACTATGGTAGAGGTAAATAATTTTCTCTGATCATCAAACTTGATGATACCACATATCTGGTTCTTGAATAAGTATCTAACTTATAAAATCTCCACTTAAAATCCTTGAGTTTTTAAAGTGTAATAGTAGCAGAAAGATTTTATTGCTGTTTACTTTCGCTGTGAGTGCTCCAGATTCCCTCAGGTGCTTTTGAGAGAGTAAAATGATGTCACAGGCAATGTGTTTTGAAGGTAGTATGCAGAAAGTTAAGAGTACACAGCCCACAATAGGTCATATATACAAAGGCAAGTATTTTCCAAATATAAAAATTCAGAAAAAAATTTCATATGAACTGATAACATAACGGTTTGTATGAAAACATTTTACTTTTGATTTAAGAAAAGTGCCACTTGTAGTTACAAATTGGAGAATGTATTCCTTAAGATTAACAAAAGTGTTTAGAATATTTTCCTATTGTCCTGAACTTATACATAGACAATTTACCTGAGAAAGATGCTTTTTTAGAGACTTTTGTACATCCTTTGGGATCATGTTTGTATGAAGTAGAACTAAGGGGGAAATACACAACCACCCAGAAACCAGTAGAGCCTTCAAATTATCTATTATTGATAATATTTCCATGGCAACAGATATCTAGGAAGTAAATTGCAAATGGCATCACTACTCTAGATGACCTCTTTTGGAATCAAGTTCCATTCTCTTCAGTCCATTTAATTCTTGCTACACTTTTTAGATCTCTTAACCCAGGCATAGAAATGTATTTCTTTCTCCTGTTTAATACCCCATTGGACCAGTGGTTATGTAGCTGAAGTGAAAATTGATTGTTGAGGGACACTTCAGACTTCTAGCAGTCAGCACTTAAAACAATGTAAGCACCAGTCCTGAAGAAATCACCTGCAGAAAACTTGGACTGACATTTGAAACTAAAAAGAAAATCTGGATCTTGACCAAGACAGAAGGTCACCAGCCTGGGCCTGCACAGTGTGGTGTATCATGCTGGCCACAATGAAACTGGAAGAGACTGAGGACTCTCACCAGGGTGGAAAATGAGGCATGGAAGCTTTGATTAGTGAGCTGTTAGGCACACAGACATTAATTTCAAAGCATTCCCATCTCCAAGCTGAGTAATAATGTTTGTAATATTATGGGATTGTTTGGCAGCTACAAGAAATTCAGAAAACTGAATAAGGAGTCTTTATTGGCCTCTGAGTGGCTATAATGAGACCTTTAAATTTCACATCCCTTCCCTTCCTCCACATCCTCTCTGCCCAACCACCACCACCACTTAATTCTTGCCCACTACGTAGCAAGAGGCACATAACAAACACATATATAAGCTCTTTAGTTTATTCATCAATAAAGTAGAAAAGAAAGGGGAAAAAACCCGCAAAACTCCAAGTAAAGAATTTTCCATTTCCCAGTCTCACTTCTGTCTTACAAGTAGGTAGGAAATGAGACAAGGAAATCCCCAGTCCAAAATGGCAGTCACTCATTCTCCCCAACTTTGCATGCTGCCTCCTATGTCAGAGGATCTGACTCAAGCATCTGATTATTGGGCCTGCTAGGTGCTAGCCCATTGTTAAGTTGCTATGTTCACCAGTGTCACTGTTTCATATTAGGAAAATATCCAGGTTGGATACTGCAAGCATCTGAAAATGACCAGACACTGAAGAAAGGCTGACCTGCCTCATTCAGACTGAGGGTTCTAGAGGGCTCTAGTGGATAGCTGGAAACACCTGGAATCTGAAGCTTAGGGGCTTAAGCCTTTGCTCTTCAACAGATACTCTAATGTTGGGACTGGGTGCTACTCTCTTAGTGCATGACTCCTCCCAGTGGGACTGATGGTGTTTCCCTACCTCACAGGGATATTGTGAGGACTAAATAATAGAGTTACCAATTCATGTAGTCATGAGCATCATGATTGTTGTTTTCTGTAATATGACTTGGCATTAACAGAGTGCCCTTTGATTGCTTTTAATTGTATATGATAGCATCAGGCACTGACTCAAGTGGATGCAGTGAAGCTCTGGCTCAGTTACTTGCTTTCCACAGTGTGCTGCTGCTGGGAAGAAGCTTTGCTAATAGGACTCAAAGTGCTACCTTGAACAAGAAGCCACTGTGCCTATCTGAGGCTCCTGTGGCATTTTCACTTGGTTATTAGGCAATTCATGAGTTTCCTCTTACCTCCATTTTGCTGGACCACTGCCAAGGAACTAGATCTTAACCTCAGGCTCCATCATTGAGCTGAAGGTAGTAGCTGATCCACAGAAGTTCAGTAAACAAAGACCAGATTTCTGATTTTCCTGGAGAAACACCCCCAAGAAGCCAGCCAGCCTCTCTCTTCAAACAGACCAGGAGACTATAGTCAGACATTTATTTTCTCCCTATTCCCAAAGTTAATGTGACTCTGCTTTTAGGAACACACACACACTTGAACTTTTCATAAAGCAGGAGGAAGGCAAAATCCAAGAACCAGTGCCTACTCTCTTGTTTTCTATTAAAGTTAAGATGATGGAGGAAAGTAGATAAGACTTTACCTCTTCTAGCTTTAGTGCCCCACACTGTTCACTCACACCATACACTTGCTTCTCCAGCAAGTATGAAGCCTTGTTTTTCTCCCAAGCCAGCCTCAACATTTTCATTGATGTAAGAGGAGAGTTCCTTAGAGTTTGTAATATCTTGCTATGCTCTGACTCTTCCTCAGAGCCTCCATATCGAAACTAGTTTCCTTCTGGTGGGTGTGCAGTCTTTGAGGCCAGGGGCAGACAGGTATGAGGGTCAGAAGCACTCTTCCAGCCTTGCCTGGGACCTGCATTTTCCACCCTCTTCCTTCTCCTCTCTCCATCTACACACACACACACACACACACACACACACACACACACACAGACACTTCTTTCTCCTTCCCCTGACTCAGCAACATTCTGGAGAAAAGCCAAGGAAGAACTTCAAGGAGGGAAGGGAGTCTCCCCCTCCTTGGGGCAGAATTTTAATCTCCAGGCCAACAAGAGGTTCCCTAATGTGGATTGAAAGGCTAATGGGGTTTATTTTTTAACTGCTTTCTATTTGTTTGAATGTTGCATATTTCTGCTAGTGAATTTTCCTTTAATAAAGCCATTAATACACCAGTGGTATTTTCTTATTTACAACAGACTGACAGGACTAATGCTGTTAACATTGGGCCTTTTTTTCTTTTTCGTTTTTCTCTCTCTTTTTTTTTTTTTTTTCCTCTCGTTTGCTTTCCAGGTCATGCTGACCTGTTCGGCTTGGACTGTTTCACATTTGTTTTTAATGTCAGTTTAAATGTAATTGTAAAAGCATGTATGCTCTAAATTCACGTAGTTACTTTTTCCAGTAGAAAAGCCTCATATGCGAAACCATTTCCAGGCTCTGCAATTTCACATGAGCAGGTTTTTGGTAATGACCTTGTGCCCCTCACCCAGGATGGCATCTGGACAGTGAACCTCTTTCTTGTGGCTCAGTAGTCAGAGAGAGGAGACTTGGAAATAGTTTCTGCCAGGTCCTGTGCTTTGGCAAGCATATGCAGAATTGCATATCATTCTATTATTAATTACGTTTACTCCTCCATGAACTAAAAAACATTAGACTAAACAGTCCAACATAAACCTTGAAAGATAAAATTCAATATTCTATTCCCTGGCAATTCCTATGACTCAGAATTGGGACTGGGAGGAGAATGCGGGCGTGGGAGGAAAGACCAAGAAACCTTCTTGCCTGAGAGAATTTGGCCTACACTTATTCGTGTACACTTACACTTGGATGCACCCCTACTAATCTCTCACTCTATGACTGCCAAGACCTGGCTCTGTTCCCTGTCTCTTATCCTTGTCCTAATTCTTCCCCACTCATTTCCAGCTGACCCTTCTCCCCACTAACATGCTACCCTACCTGATAAAATTGAAAGAGTACTACCGTAAAAGTCAGGATACCTGGTTCTAGTTCCTGCTTTGCTACTATCTAGCTGTGTGACCTTGGGCAAGACTTAGCTTTGGCCTTCAGTCTGTTCATCTTTATAATAGGGATTTGTTTCAATGGGAAAGGAAGAAATAGACAAGATCTGGGGCTTTCAAACATTTTCTTGGCAATGGAATCTTTTCTTCAAACAAAATCTGATGCAGAGTCCCAAATGAAGATACGGAATAGAGCACTGCTTTGAAAGAAGGAGGGTTTATTGGAGCCACATTCTCAGGCCTACTTTACCTCTTCTCAGGGCCCTTTAAAATCCTTGTGGCTCCACTACTGTACTAGACTGATGTCTGGGGAAACTTCTAATTAGATTCTCTCTCCTAATTGATTTAAATCCCTGTGGAAACTCTATATGTTTCTTTTTTTTTCTTTTATAACGTCTTTATTGGAGTATAGTTGCTTTACAATGTTGTGTTAGTTTCTGCTGTATAACAAAGTGAATCAGCTCTATGTATACCTATATCCCCATATCCCCTCCCTCCCACCATCCCTATCCTACCCCTCTAGGTGGTCACAAAGCACCAAGCTGATCTCCCTGTTTCATCAGTTACCTTTTTCAGAGAGAAATTCAGCTGCTTGAGATAAAGGGAATGACGTGGAGCAATGTGGGGTTTAGCAACTAGCAAGAAAGAGTAAGAGGCATCATATATTGATGTGCAGAATTTACTGTGTGCTAAGCACCTTACATGTAGTCTCTTAGGTAAAGTTACAACAACTCTGTGAGGTAGATCCTATAATTATCTTAAGATTCTTGAACCTGTCAGTTGGGCCCTCAACCTTTGACTTGAGACCAGTTGACCAAGATGGAAGACAATATTTCTTATAGGTTGCCACCCTAAGCAGTTTTTCAGAATGTTTTCTAGCTAGAGATTCATTCTTGGAAAATGTCATAGCCTGCCCATTGATATACACTTTTACAGAATTCAGAGTACTTTCATTGAGATCATCTCACTTTCTCCAAATAATAGTCCTATGCAGTAGTCAGGTCAGATGAGAAAACTGAGGTGTAGGAGAAATCAAGGGATATGTTCAAGGTCAGACATCCCATAAGAATGTGAATACCACCATCAATAATAAAAAGCCCTTTCTTGTGAATAACATTTTAGAACTTTGATGTCATCATTGCATTCTGCCTCCTTAAGTACAGTGAAATTTTCACCATGCTACAGTCTTGGAGGGTTCTTCTGGTGGTGGAGAATCTTCCCTCTACTCTGAGACACCACCACAGTGTCTATATTCCTCTTTAACAAACTTATTAGTTAGGTGCTAATGTTATCCCCAATTTATAGATGAGGAAATTGAGGTACAGAGAGGCTAAGTCTTGCCCAGAGTCACACAGCTAGTGAGCAATACAGCCAGGCTTAACACTGAGCCAGTCTGACTCCAGACTTTTTGCTGTTAACTAGTACCCTTTGTATATATATCAAGAAACTAAGAGCAAAAGAAGGAAAAGGATGTTCTGGAGATCATACAGTGAGCTCCCCTGGATCTTAATCCAGTGTTCCTCTGAATATCTAAACCTAAAGTTGTACAGTGAGATCCCCTGACTCTAATCCTAGTGGATGGAAAGATGGTTGGCATGATTTAAGCCAGAGGCCACAAATTGGTTTTCCACAGGCCAAAATTGACTTGCAGAATTGTTTGTCCAATACAAACAGTCTTAGATTGCCCCTAGGCAGGGCATCAATCACTTTCCCTGTCCCCAGCCCACCCTATTTATGTTCACTAGGCTGTTTTAGATCATTTGCATATCTGCCTGACTAGTGAAGATATTCGAGTTCATGACCCATACATTTAAGCATTATAATGTATAAGCACCTGCACACACACACACATAATTTCAGCCATTCACATAAGTACAGCCTAGTCTGGTTTCACAAAGAATTTGAAGCTCTGCACCAAATGTACCTTTGTGCTTAGTTAGCATTTAGAATTACACTTAAGACCTGAATTCAGTTTTATAGGCAGTTATATGCTGAAGAAACTCAGTTACTTTTTTTCATCTCCTAATGTGTCACTCTTCCCTTCCCTCCTCTGCCATATCTGGTTCTCTGCTAACCCTGCTGTCCCTTCTTCCCCATGTCCGAGTTTGGTCTCCTATAATCCAGTCAATCTCTACTCTTTAGGAATGTATGGAGAGTGAAGAAAATCATTTTGGAGGGCTCACTACGTGCCAGGCGTTCTCTCTCATTTAGTTCTCATAAGTGACCTAGGAAGCAGGAAGCGGCTCCCCCATTTTACAAAGGCGGAAACTGAATCTCAGAGAAGCTAGGCAATGGGCTCAAAGTTATTAAGCTAGTAATTGATGGAGCTGGGGTTTGAATCCAAGATTTTCTGATTCCAAAGACTTGTCTATACCCCAATTTTGTAAAGAGGGTATATTAGTTTTCCACTGCTGCATAACAAATTACCTCATATTTAGTACCCATTTATCAGCTCACAGTTCTGTAAGTCAAAGCTACAGTAATCAATACAGTATGGTACTGGCACAAAGACAGAAAGATAGATCAATGGAACAGGATAGAAAGCCCAGAGATAAACCCATGCACATATGGTCACCTTATCTTTGATAAAGGAGGCAGGAATGTACAGTGGAGAAAGGACAGCCTCTTCAATAAGTGGTGCCGGGAAAACTGGACAGGTACATGTAAAAGTGTGAGATTAGATCACTCCCTAACTCGATACACAAAAATAAGCTCAAAATGGATTAAAGACCTAAATGTAAGGCCAGAAACTATCAAACTCTTAGAGGAAAACATAGGCAGGACACTCTATGACATAAATCACACCAAGATCATTTTTGACCCACGTCCTAGAGAAAGGGAAATAAAGAGAAAAATAAACACGTGGAACCTAATGAAACTTAAAAGCTTTTGCACAGCAAAGGAAACCATAAACAAGACCAAAAGACAACCCTCAGAATGGGAGAAAATATTTGCAAATGAAGCAACTGACAAAGGATTAATCTCCAAAATTTATAAGCAGCTCATGCAGCTCAATAACAAAAAAACAAACAACCCGATCCAAAAATGGGCAGAAGACCTAAATAGACATTTCTCCAAAGAAGATATACAGACTGCCAACAAACACATGAAAGAATGCTCAACATCATTAATCATTAGAGAAATGCAAATCAAAACTACGATGAGATATCATCTCACACCAGTCAGAATGGCCATCATCAAGAAATCTAGAAACAATAAATGCTGGAGAGGGTGTGGAGAAAAGGGAACACTCTTGCACTTCTGGTGGGAATGTGAATTGGTACAGCCACTATGGAGAACAGTATAGAGGTTCCTGAAAAAACTACAAATAGAACTACCATATGACCCAGCAATCCCACTACTGGGCATATACCCTGAGAAAACCATAATTCAAAAAGACTCATGTACCAAAATGTTCATTGCAGCTCTACTTACAGTAGCCCAGAGATGGAAACAACCTAAGTGTCCATCATCGGATGAATGGATAAAGAAGATGTGGCACATATATACAATGGAATATTACTCAGACATAAAAAGAAATGAAATTGAGCTATTTGTAATGAGGTGGATAGACCTAGAGTCTGTCATACAGAGTGAAGTAAGTCAGAAAGAGAAAGACAAATACCATATGCTAACACATATATATGGAATTTAAGAAATAAAAATGTGATGAAGAACCTAGGGGTAAGACAGGAATAAAGACACAGACCTACTATAGAATGGATTTGAGGATATGGGGAGGGGGAAGGGTAAGCTGTGACAAAGCGAAAGAGAGGCATGGACATATATACACTACCAAACGTAAAATAGATAGCTAGTGGGAAGCAGCCACATAGCACAGGGGGATCAGCTCAGTGCTTTGTGACCACCTAGAGGGGTGGGATAGGGAGGGTGGGAGGGAGACGCAAGAGGGAAGAGATATGGTAACATATGTATATGTATAACTGATTCACTTTGTTATAAACAGAAACTAACACACCATTTTAAAGCAATTATACTCCAATAAAGATGTAAAAAATAAATAAATAAATTTTAAAAATAAATAAAGAAATAAATAAAAGAAGTCTGACACAGCATGACTGGATTCTCAGCTCAGTGTCTCACAAGGATGAAATAAAACTATTGGTCAGGGGCTTTGTTCTAATCTGGAGCTCACAGTCCTCTTCCAAGCTCATGTGATTATGGCAGGATTCAGTTCCTTGCAGTTGTACGATTAAGGTTTCTGTTTCCTTTCTGGCTGTCTGTCAGAGCCTGCTCTTAACTCCCCGAGGCTGCCCTCATTCCTTGCCATGTGTACACCTCCACTTTCAAAGCCTGCAACAGAGAATCTTCCTTATATTGAATCACCCTGATTCCGTGAATACCTTTCCAGAAAGAGTCCAGTCCCTTTTAAGTCTTATCTGATTAGGTCAGGACCATCAAGGATAATGACCCTCAAAATTCAACTGACTTGTGACCTTAATTACATCTACCTAATCCTTTTATAACAACACCTATATTGGTGCTTGACTAAATAACTGGAAGAAGGTATGTGTACACCAGGGGATGGGAATATTGGTAGCCATCAAGTATACCTACCACAGGAAATGATTCTTTTATCCTTCAAATTCCATGGTGAGATTCAAGGAAGAGAAACATCCTTGACCTTGGGGAGAGGAACTTGAATTTTCTAAGACTTTGTAAACTTTACCACACCTTGCCTCTCCCCTGCCCAAGGATGAGAAAACCTCTGTCTTGAGGTAGCAAGGAATAAGGCTGGAATAGTGCCTAATGGTCATAGTGTCTATAGAAGCTACAGATTAATCACATCTACTTCTCCTGAGGGATGTACCATTGAACCTGATTGGAAAAATCTTTCTCTGTTGCTGTAGAGACAGCCCTCGTAGGAGTCTAATGCCACTATGCTGAAAAGTCAGTTCCCTATAGGGTCCAGGCAGCAGGATCCAGGCATGTTTTCAAGGGTTCTATTCCCCTAAATATTAGGTACAGACAAGGATGTGCCTTGCCAGTGTCCCTTTCTTGTCACTGCTTTGACCTACGATTGAAAGACAGTGATGAGATGCAAAGCAACTCACACACCATTAGAACTATCAACCTTTACTGTTCCCTTTATCCTGGCTTCATCACTCAATTTGAGCAAACCAATGGGTCTCTGTGGTAACACAGGGGCCTGACAAGCCTGTACCTCACATGAAAGAGTTAGATATGACTCTGGGGCTCAGGTGCAGGAGACAGGAGGGGTGTGGGGGTGGCCTTCATGGATGAAAACAAGGCCTTGGGCATTGAGTAACAGCTGAGACTAGCAAGCCTCATTGTCCAGCATTCCAAGTCGTCTAGCAACATGCTGGCCTCTGCTGCACAGAGAGAACAGAGGATCCCCCGGCAGAATGAATGGAATCTGATTTCAATTATGTTCAGTACAGTCACCCTCTTCAGGCAGAGAGGCCAGAACACCTGGTGCAGCTTGGGCCACCGTGGCCGCAGGGACAGCAGGTTACCCAGGTCCTGGAGGCAAGTGGGAATGTGGATTCTCTTTCTCAAGCAGATGCCATATAGGTCTAGAGGAGGAGGATATGAAAATACCAGCCAAGTTTTCATTAGCACTATGCAGAGAAGGGGAATTATTTTAGGTTGATAGATTCTCTTCACAGTCTCTGCACATATTGATCTTTCTTGTAATGAGTTTGCTTAGGTCCACGAGTCATCAGCCCACTGAGATCTGAGTCATTGGTGGGAGAGTCAAGGTGACAGAGCATACCACGCTGATTGCACCAGCACCAATTCCTCTCTGTGACGTTCCACCTTTTTGAAAAACCCATGGATTCTTCTATATACACTTCATTTGGATTTGTTTTTTAATCAATAGCATGAGTAGGGCATGACAAATGGGACAGCTGCCCCAGAGAACAGTCTAGATTCACAACAGTATTCCATAGAACTTTGTGAGATGAAGGATATGCTCTGTAACTGTACTGTCCATTGTAGCAGCCATAAGCCACATGTGCCTTTTGTGCACTTGAACTGTGGCTAGTGAGACTAAAGAATTATATTTTTAATTTTATTTAATTTTAATTAATTTTAATTTAAGTAGCTACATGCATCTAGTGGCTCTTGTGTTGGACAGTGCAAATCTAGAAGGAGTTCAGAGAGGCAGGTACTGAGATAGAGTAGAAATGACTAACTTACTCAAAAAGAGAGCTGGTATGGTACAGGGAACTCTGGATTAGGAATAAGAGCCTGGTTCTAGTCTCTGCTCTGACAGTAGGAGACCACACTCACTCTGGCCTCAGGCTCTCCATCCTTGACTTGAAATGTTGGATTAACAACAGAAGTCCTGGAATAATGGCTAAGGCCTGAATTCAACTTTGGGATACAGAAGAGTTTTAGGAAGAAATTAAAATATTATATGAACGCCTTCTAGGAGTATGTATATGTGTGTGTGTGTGTTATTTGCACATGCATTGCAGGGGCAAGAAGGCGGTAAAGCATTCACTTCAGTTCACCAGAGTCCCCACCATTCTCCTATAAACACACACACACACACTGTATTACTTGTGTAGACAATGAAGGTATATTAATTCTGTGAACCCCCTGGATGTGATGAGTTCTAATGACCCTTCCTATTTTGTCATGCTATGAATCTCTAAGCCACTATAGTTCCCCAAACCTATTTCTACTTTGGGCAAATGACTAGAGGAGTCTCATAGCTTCTGCCTTTTCCTTTCTGGATTTGATGCTAGTTACTGAAGTTTAGAGTCACGGGTGAGGGTGTAAGGCAGGGAGGATATAACCCTAGCCCTACTCCTCAACTCTATTGGGCTAGAAGTAGGGTTTAGGGCTTCAGACTCCTTGGGGATGCAGTACGATATAGTAGAAAGAGCATTGGCTTTATAGTCAGACTAAGTTAAGATTTTTAGGTTCTGTTTCTTGATGATAGCTGTGTTACCTCAGTTTACTCACTTGCAAAACAGAGATAGGAAATATTCCTCACCTCCTAAGACCATTGTGGAATTAAGTGATATAATATGTTTATGAAGTGAAGTATATAGAAGGCTCAGAAAAAATAATTAACCTTATATCTCTTAGTTCCCTCAGGCATAAGGCTAATTATATCTCTGTCTTCTCCCAGGCTGAAAGGGGGACTACATGGCCTGGCAACTTCTGAGCCCAAGGTCAGAAAGTACCAGTGATGGGGAAGAGAATGTCTACCTCTAGAACCTGTACCAGGGGAGCAGATCCAGAAGTCACTGCCAGTCTGTGGAGCTGCCTACATGAGCCCATGTCAGCAATGGGTTCCCCAGATGACAAAAAATTTTAGGGGCCATGCCAGTAGCTCTGGGACAAGATGAGCTTAGTCCTGCCCATACCTCCAGCTTGTGCCCTTGATGGGAGGTGGGAGTTGACAGTGGGTGTGCATATCTCCTTATTACTGACTGTGCCCAAACCTTGCAGAAGTGATTGTTGGACAAGGTCATCTTGAACTCTGTGTTGATTTTCCAGGCTTCCTTGTTATTTTACCCTGAGTTCTTCTCTGGGCTTTTCTTGCACCACCAAACCCTCTATTTTCTCCTCCTCTACCCTGGTTGTTGATCCAAACATGTGATTCATTCTTTCATTGATTTACTGAGTTGTACTATGACTGGAGTTTGCATTGCAAGACTTATTTTCCTAATTAGAGCTGAAAGTCAGTTCCAGATAAGTGTCTTCTTATTTGCAGGAGCCAGAAAGAGATCAGCAACAGGTCTTGTTGTATTTATACATTAAAATTGAGCAATCAGCTTCTCTCTTTGTTTTATACCTTTTAAATTTTATTATTATTATTATTTTAAAGGGATTAGAGATAAAGTGGTTTATGGTCTGTCCCAGTGCAACTGCCTATGCTAGATCTCAGAGTTATGACCTTTTCAATTATTTATATTTCTGCCAATATAAATGCTAAGGAAAATAGCACAAAGTAAACATCAGGAAGCTCAAGGACCTGTAAATTGTGTGTATGAGAGTACAGGGGGAGGATGGTTCTTAAGGTTTGAGTTTTAGATTATTCTTGTTTTTTTAAAATAATGTTATTTCTATCATCCTTTTTAATGGATGGTTCCCGTTTTACAGGCAGATTATAAAGGTAGGGACATTCTGTTATTTCTCTGATACAGTTGGGGATTTCAGACTTCAGCTTCTCTCTCTCCCCTTTACTAAAGATGAAAATCAATATATGTGTTACAGTGTATGTTCAACTATGAGTGTAAATGTCTGACAATACCTGGGGCTGTTATAGTTGAAGTGAGAAATGCTGCAACACCAGAAAATTCCCATTCATTGACCCCAAAGTAGGATGATAAGTCTAGTCCTTCTCCAACAGATCTGCCTTTCTAGTCTCCTTCCCTAGCAATCTGCTAGACATGCTAGACATAGACACAAGTACAACCTTCCCTTGATTTAAAACATTCTATATTTGCCTATCATCTGTGTTATAAAGCCCAAATTTCTTAATATGATATACATGCTCCTTTAAAGTCAAACCCCACTTTTGTTTTCAACCTCATAAATAACCAGTCTCCCCACATATACAATATACACTCCAGCCACACTGGTCTCTTTTTCCCCTAAACACTCAGTGCTTTTGTTTATGCCCTTTCCATTCCTCTCTGCCTGGTGAAATCCTCACTATTCTTCGAGGTCCAGGTCATATATCACCATAAACATTTCCTGACCCCACCTATGCAGAGAGATTGTTGTTCTTCCTCTTTTGTTAATACTCCTGTTGTAACATTCACCAGTTTGACATTTTCTAATTGTTAGAATTGTTAGCGGACATTTATTTCTCCTCTACCAAACTGGGTTAGGGCCTATGTTCTTTGCACCACCCAAAAGCAAAGGACTAACAATGGATGTCTGTTGAATGAACGAATGAGTGAATCATGAATATATTAGTAAATGATTTAATTTAAGGTCCAAGGTATGAATACTGGAGACTTCATTTAGGCAGAGCCCAATCGAAGGATATACTAGGTCTGTCTGGCAAGAGGATCACAGAGAAAGCAAGATATGAAAGTTTGAGTTAGGAGGAATTTAGAATGATGAATCATTTATTTAACCAGTGTTTAAACTGAGCACTTGTCCTTAAGGAGTTTAGAGTCTGTGACTAGGGAAAATGAACATCCTTGTTTTCTTAGCTCAAACAGCTTTTCTAACAGGGTAGCTGTGCTCTGTGTTTTTGGCCACTGATAATAAATCCAAGTTTCCCTTCTTTCCCAATAGCCCGGAAGTTGAAGAAAATTGGGAATCTGAAACTACAGGAGGAAGGGGAGGCTTCCAGCGCCACCAGCCCCACTGAGGAGCCAGCCCAGAAGCTGACAGTGTCACATATTGAAGGCTATGAGTGTCAGCCCATCTTTCTGAATGTCCTGGAAGCCATTGAGCCAGGTGTGGTGTGTGCTGGACATGACAACAACCAGCCTGACTCCTTTGCAGCCTTACTCTCTAGCCTCAATGAACTGGGTGAAAGACAACTTGTACACGTGGTCAAGTGGGCCAAGGCCTTGCCTGGTAAGGAAAGTGGGGGCATGGGATGTGGGAGATCATATTTAGTGAAGGCTCCTTTGGGCCAAGCACCATGTCTGTTTGCTTCCCATCCATTAACTCATGCAATCCTCACCATAACCTTGTGAGGGAAGAGATTGGTAGAAATCCCTACATTAAAAATAAGGAAACTCAGAAATCAAGGAGAATAGCAACATTATCGAGTATACCACATGCCTCACATCAGCACACAGCAACCATGTTTCTATGTTCAACCCACAGATTTAGTCAGCAAATGTTCCCATAATCATGGATCACATAGACATAGCCTTATATGCCTTAAGATGCTCTTCTATATGTACACACACAGGTTCACCCCAAAGACAATCTTGAGCCTAACTGATATTCTGTCTTTAATATTACTTGGAACCTATACCATGGGAACTCTTATAATATGGTATGATAGAAGGAACATGGGGTTAGGAGTCAGAACAGTTAGGCTCTAGTCTTAGCTCTGCTGGAAACTCATTATGTGATCCCTTCCCTTTCTGGGTCTCAGTTTTTCCATCTGTACAATGTGTGAAAAGTGGTTTGGACTAAACTGATGGTTTTCCAGTTTTACTTCAAGGAACTCTTTGTGCTCTTTAAACTACCTTAAGGAATTCCCTGGCAGTCCAGTGGTTAGGACTCCATGCTTTCACTGCTTGGGGCATGGGTTCGATCCCTAGTCAGGGAACTAAGATCCCACAAGCCACACCATGCGACCAAAAAAGAAAATAAATAAATAAATAAAATAAACTACCTTAGCATCATCATAGTGGAAGGAAACATTAGGTGATAGTGAAAGAAATATGAAGTGTTTTTCTAACTGCTGCATGGATACCTCCAGTGACGGGGAACTCCCTTCCTCTCTTGGCCATCTGTTGTTTGGAAAGGTCTGATTATTAAAATATTGGAGCTTAAAGAAGCCCCAGAGATCCTCTATCCAACAATTCACAAACGTTCCTTTAGCAGCCAAACTCTTTATTTCTCAAAAACATGGTGCACAGATCCAAGTGGAGATGGTTGATTTAAAGCCAGTGCCTCTCCCTCATTAACACTAGAGAAGCCTCAGATCCCTCTTGCAGAATCTTAGTGCTCTAGGGAACACAGTTGGGAAACAAGAGAAGCATAAACTCTTTAAGGGTTCTCTTAATCTTAAACTTCCATGATTGAAAGATTCTTTTGAAACATCAACAACCAAACCTCTCCTTGTGGAGTCAAAGATTAACCTGCCATTTAATAATAACTGCCAATCAGATGGGAATTTATGGTGAACAGAGCAGTTTCATATGTATTACCTGATTTGATCCTCATAAGAATCCTGTAAAGTAGGATTCTTTTCCCTGTTTTATAGATAAATACACTGCAGCTCTGAGAGGTGATGTGCTTGCCTACAGTTGCACATTCAGAAGGTATCAGGGCCAGAACTTGAGCCCACGTCCCCTCCTAACTCCAAATCCCCTCCTCATCCAACTCTACCCATAGTCTGTGTAGCACTCCTGTAGTTCTCTAGCCTCGGGCTTTACAGTGAGGGACCAAAACTTTATCCAAGGCCAGTTGGGTCATAATGTGGACTTGCTGCCTTGGAAGACATTGCACGTTGACTGTCAAGTCCCCTTTTTGTCTTTCCAACTCACAAGGCCCAGTTACAGCTACCAGATTGTCCCTAACACCTTCGTAGCTTGGAAAGCTGTGGTTGACTAGCCAATTAGATCCCTGGGAAGAACGCCCAAGGACTCTGGCTGCATATACACTGTGCTGAAAACAGAGAGTTCACACAGGGAAGAAAAAAATACAAAAAAAAAAAGGAAGAAAAGAAAAAGTTGCTTTAATTCTTATCACTTACTCAGCTGGGTGTCCTGATGTCATGTGTCTAACAGAGATTCAGTTTAATCTTTCCAAACAGTTGCCAGACAGCTTAATGTCTCATTTTATAGGATAGAACCTTTTCTTATATATGATTCCACTTAATCCTCATAGCAGTCCTATGAATCATAAGGACTTTCAGTCCCATTTCAAATGATAGGGTTCAGAGAGGTTAATTAACTTGTTCCATTTGGGCACTTACCAAAGGCAGCCAGAGCTTGGGCTCACACCCTCTGAGTTCTAGTTTGACGGTCTTAACAATAAACTGGTGCAAAGCATTATGGCACAATTTGTACAACTGGGAGCCACTGGATTTCCTCAGCCTAACCTCCAGGGCGGGAAGCCTTTTCCTTATATTAACAAGTCTGCAAGTTCATATCAGTTCACCATCTAGCTTGTCTAAGGAAATGATCTCTGACCCTGAGTAATTTAAAGAATAGTTTCAAAAGAAAGCCAAGTACCACATTCATTAGAACTGTTATTCATATTATCAATAATCACCTATACTAATTCAAGTTATTTGCTCATTGAACACACTGAGTTCCTGTCCTTTGAGAGGTACTGTGCTAAGTACCTACTCAGATCAATTTTGTTGTGAAGTTTTCTGTGATAGTGATGGTATATGTAAATTGCCTACTATAGCACCTGGTACATTAGTAAATGATAACTATTGAGGGAGGGTGAGTAGACTGTATGTACACAGTATATTTATAATCAGGTGTATCTGGCTTGGAATCTTAGCTATACACTAGTTGTGTGACTTTGAGCAAATCACATGTCTGCAGTACTTGTTTCCTCATTTGTAGAGATGGTAGAACAATTGCTACCTTGCAGATTGCTATCAACACAGAAATTAGGTATAAAGAGCATCTAGTATAATAGCTGAAACATAGAAGATGCTCTGTAAATGGTGGGTCATTATTATCAAGCTTGAGTGCTAAACCACTAAAATCATTTTAAGCTGCCACTAGTTTTTCCTAGAAGCTCATTCATGGGTCCCATAGATGAATTGTCTTCTTTGAAGACCTTGGCTGTCAGGTGCAATTAAGCAGCAAAGATTTCCTAACTGACCTTTCTTTGGGTATGTTCTTCCAGACTAGACATGAGACTGTAGGTTTCTACTGAAGATTGCTAAGAAATGATGTTGATTGGATTCTAGTGAGAAAACAGAATCTCAGGTTAGCCTCTGCTCCCTAACCTGTTTGGTGTGTTTCATAACCTGAAACCATTACTTCTCTCTGTTTCTCCAAAACAGCCTAATGCAGCACCAAATAGGTGTTGAGTGAATGAATGTATGTTGAAGGAAACCTGTAGGCTGGAACTACTGCTTCCTCAAGTCATCCCTTGATAGCCGTACTATCTGAGCAGGCTGCTTCAAAGGATGGGCATTAGCGGGCTAATTTTCCTATAGGTCTAATCTGATTACAATACCTAACTCTGTTCTCTAATGCCCAGCTTTTGAAGCAGCTATGTTGTTGATGCATATACAGTAATTAGGCTTGAGTTCTAAGCAGCTGTCACTAAGGACCGTTAATTAGTATTACAGCCAAACTAAGCTTTCCCTTTTTCTCCTCTTTGTTAGTTCTCTGGCATCTCAGGGAGGGAAAAATAATCAGTATTGACGGCTTCCTTGGTATTTGTACAGTTTAATCCTCATCGTCCCATGCACCCTCATATTCACACACTCACCAACCAAGGCTTTCCTTGATTCGCATTGCCTCCCACCCCAGGGGTTCAGGGTTCAAGCTCCCAGGCCCCCTCCCAAAGAGATTCTTTGATGTTCCATACTTGACCCTGTTTTTTTGTCTCCTGCTCGAAAGAATCAGTCCCAGGTATTCTCTGCTACAGAAGGGCTTCAGGCAGGAAATATTCTGGGGTCTGAGGCTCCAGCTAGTCTGTTAGCAGACTAGCTCCTGTGAAGATGTGAGGCACACGCCTGGGAGATAAGATGGCAGTCAAGGGTGGTGATGTGAGGAACTCTAGCATCCTGATGTCTGGTAGTCTTGGGACTTAAAGGAAAAAAGGGTAAATAGGGTGTGTGTGTGGCAAGAACCAACCAAACAGAACAATGTGTCTAGATAGTGTAGACTTCAGACCTGAGCCTATGGCTAAGAAAAAACTCATGACATTGGTAGTTCTTGAGCTGTGTTGTTCAGCAGTAGTATAGGAAACGCACTGAAGAAGAGAATTAGAACACCTGGGTTCTAGTCCCATTTCGGCCACATACAGTCTGTATGAGCTTGGGGAAGTCAGTTAACTTCTCTGGCCCTCAGATTCCTTGTTGGAAAAATAAGTGTCACATTGCCCACACTCTAGGGTAATTGTGAGGGTTAAATGAGGTCATCATCAGGAAAGTTAGAAGCATTATCCAAATTCATGTAAGCATTCCTAGTAATGTAGTTAAGACAAAATTTCAGATAATTCTGGATCTGTTAGGGAGAAGATAAATGAGGCACTGGTAGGGGATGAGCTCTGAGGTGATGCTTTAAGTATCCAACTATTTGGAAACCTCCAGGAGAACATAGCCATATCTGTTCTACCTATGTGGAGGCAGCATCTGGGAGCCTCTGTTCTCTGAGCTTAAGGGAGGTAATTTGGAGTTCATCTATAATTCTCATTTTATAAAATGAATATAATGAGGGTCCTAAGTCTAATTAATATTTCTCAAACGCCTACTCAAATATCTGAACTGTGTTATATACTAGAGAGGAAAAGATGAATAAGAAGGGAATGGTCCCTGTCTTCCAGAAGTTCTAAGTCTTACGGAGGAGACAGATATGTGCATAGATAAATTCCAGTACAGTGTAATGAGTGCTATAATTGGACGGAGCTACTTAAGATTCAGCAAGATGGTAAAAGAAGAATCACTAGGTCTTCTGTTTGGATGAGTTGGAAGAGGCATCACAGAGGAGGTAGCCTTTCAGTGAAGACTTGAAAGATGAGTAGGTGTTTATCAGATGGAAAGCCTGGGGAGGAAAGAATGCATTCTAGGGAAAGGCAGCTGCCTGTGCAGAGATAGCAGAGAATTAGAGGCATGATGTATATGTGTGTGTGTGTGTGTGTGTGTGTGTGTGTGTGTGTGTATGCTCAGCAAACTGTGGGTTTTTCAGAATAGCTAGAACCTAAATTATGAGAAGGCAAATGGTAAGAAATTAGTCTAAGAAGGCAGGTCATAAAGGGCCTGTTTGTGTATAATAATGGCAGTATGCAGGAATGGCAGTAGAGTAGGAAACTAGCAGGACCAGGTATTTATTGAATAGAAAACAAGAGAGAGGAAGTGGGAGGCAGGAAAAGGGTCAGAGCAAAGAGATGGAACCTGAAGGTGGTGTGCAGAAGGCATGGCTGTCAAAGGCATTCCACCACATGCTGATATGTAATAGTATCCCTTTCCCAGGGTTGTTAGAGGGTACAAACAAGATTATAGCTAGAAAAGAGCTTTGTAAAGTGAAAAGTGCTGTTCATGTGAGACAAATGATTATTACACTGCATCTTTGGAAAGGCAGTGAGCCTTTCTGAAGATCAAAGCTTTGGAATCAGACTGGCTTTGGAACTTGATCTGCCAATTACTAGCCTATGATCTTGGACAAGTTCTTCAACCCTTCTGTGACTCACTTTTATTGATTCACAGAATGGGAACAATAATAGTATATACTTTATTGGATTCTTGTGAGGATTAAATGAATTAATATAAGTAACATGCTTAGAGAAGAGTTAATTCAATGTAAGCAGTCATTAAGTGTTTGTTAGATTATTATTCTCTTCCAATGGACAGTGCACTTTTTGCCTCTGTTTCTTTTGAGCAGCTCAATGAAGTAGGGAGTGCAAGGAATGTTATCCCCACCATATAGTTTGTTCTCCTCCTGCTCCGCAGCATTGATGGCCCCTGGGGCTCCACAGGGGCAGCCCAAGTGCCAGAAATTCTCAGCCCAGCCGAGTCCCAGACTTCACTCAGCCCATCAGTGCTCAGTCTGACCACTGCCTCTGCCCTATTTCCAGGCTTCCGCAACTTGCATGTGGACGACCAGATGGCAGTCATTCAGTACTCCTGGATGGGGCTTATGGTGTTTGCCATGGGCTGGCGGTCCTTCACCAATGTCAACTCCAGGATGCTCTACTTTGCCCCTGACCTGGTTTTCAATGAGTAAGTGCTTATGTGTCCAGAACTCACATAGACACAGACCTCGTTGGTGGTGATGATGGTAATGTAAGTAACGGTGTGAGTTGGTTCATTTGACCTTTAGGTGAGGCAGTAGAAGCCCAGCCAGCCTGCTCAATCTGAGGTTGCTTTGCCTGGCTGAAAGGCCAATTGGTAGGAGAGAACAGGGGAAGGCTGTCACTTTTTCCAGTCAAGACTCAATACTACTGCTGGTGGGAATGTGAATTGGTACAGCCACTATGGAGAACAGTATGGAGGTTCCTTAAAAAACTAAAAATAGAACTACCATATGACCCAGCAATCCCACTACTAGGCATATACCCTGAGAAAACCATAATTCAAAAAGAGACATGTACCAAAATGTTCATTGCAGCTCTATTCACAATAGCCCGGAGCTGGAAACAACCTAAGTGTCCATCATCGGATGAATGGATAAAGAAGATGTGGCACATATATACAATGGAATATTACTCAACCATAAAAAGAAATGAAACTGAGCTATTTGTAATGAGGTGGATAGACCTAGAGTCTGTCATACAGAGTGAAGTAAGTCAGAAAGAGAAAGACAAATACCGTATGCTAACACATATATATGGAATTAAAAAAAATGTCATGAAGAACCTAGGGGTAAAACGGGAATAAAGACACAGACCTACTTGAGAATGGACTTGAGGATATGGGGAGGGGGAAGGGTAAGCTGTGACAAAGCGAAAGAGAGGCACGGACATATATACACTACCAAACGTAAGGTAGATAGATAGTGGGAAGCAGCCACATAGCACAGGGAGATCAGCTCGGTGCTTTGTGACCGCCTGGAGGGGTGGGATGGGGAGGGTGGGAGGGAGGGAGATGCATGAGGGAAGGGATGTGGGAACAGATGTATATGTATGACTGATTCACTTTGTTATAAAGCAGAAACTAATTAAAAAAAAGACTCAATACTGGTAATTTGGCAGTGCTTCTGACCTGCTTTTACTTTATCTCAGACCCTCATGTCAGGGTCCTTTTCCTTCACTCTGAGAAACATAGGGAGTGAACAGAGAAACTCTAGTTGTGAGGGTTGAAGTTCCTTTGGTCCCTTATGCTACCATCAAAAGCTACTGCCAGTCACCACTTGTTGAGAAACTCCCTTGTGCCAGGACCATACTAGATATTTTCCTAATCCTTTCTCATTGAGCACTCATGAGAACTTGATTTCCCCTTTAAAAAAAAATAATGGATGGAGAAAATTAGGTTCAACAAAATAAAGTGACTTACCCAACAATGTCAAACAGCTAGAGCATGTTGGCAACAGCATTCAAAGTATGGCTGTGTAACTCTTAGCTCTTATACTGCCCCCTGATGGTAAGTGATGAGAAAGTGCAGTTCCACCATTTTCTGGCCATGTGACCTTGGCCCAGCCACATCCCTTCTCTTAAAAACAGTTTTAATAAATGCTTGCCCTGCCACCAGCTCTATTTAGCCTTCACGAATTTGGCCAAGAGCTCAGGTTTTAAAATTGTACTTTTCTCAACTGAAACCTCTATTCTGTTATTTCCTACATCATTGTCTTTGGGTAAGACCCTACCTTCCTTGATCCGCAGTTTCCTAATCTGTTAATAAAATAAATCTTTCTTAAATGGTTTTGTTATGACAGCTAAAATAGGAGCTAATGGATGTGAAATGTCTGTTCCATAATGGGCAAGAAATAAAAAAGAAGTACCTTTCCGATACTCTCTTTTCCTAACAGTGATAATCTGTTCTGTGTCTGCTATTTGAGGTCCCTTGTGGCATTGTGAATGGAGCTGGCCAGAAAAATCTTCCCAAGAACTTTGAGCTAGTCTCACCACAGAGAATTCCTTTGGTCAGGAAGGAATTGACCTTCCCTCCCCTCTAGCCCTCTAACCCAGAAGAGCCTTAAAATAAAATCTACAGGCCAGTGGTTCCTTCCAGTACAGCAGTGCCATATGGGGGAAAATAAGCGTCCCCAGCTGCCCTCTTCCAACTCAGCCAGTCCTCGTAGCCAGAAGCTAAGAATAACCATTGAGCTTTTGGCACAACCTGCTTTGTGGTTTCCAGATCTCCAAAGAGTTACCCATGATGCCATCTTCTGGAGCAGGCCTTAAAAAGCCCTCTTCCTGTTCATCTCTCAACCCACCCTCTTGCTGCCCTCCAGTGATTAAATCAACTACTGGGCACCTGCACTACCCTCCCCATCCAGAGCCTGAAGACCTGTGAACCTTTGCAAGGTGATAATTGGCTATTTTCTAAATCTTCATTTCCTTTTCCACCTCTGTGTAAATATGTGGCACCCTACCTCAGCTATCTGGTCCACTTCCATGTACCTCATCAAAAGGTACCACAGGATTCCCCACAGAGTCAGGGTCCTATGTCAAGCCCCAGGGCTCCTGAAATAGCAGACCCCCTTCCTCTTATAGGAACCCGCCATGTAAGAGCTCTTAAAGTCCCTAGAATCATCTAAACCAATGTTTCTCAGCAGGGATGCTGTTGACATTTTCCGAGGAATAGTTTTTCATCGTTTAGCACATTCCTGCATATTGGAATGTGTTTAACTGCCCTGGTACCTGCCCACTAAATACCAAATAGGATCCTGGTCACTGTGACAGCCCAAACTGCCCCCACACATTTCTAGCACCCACTAAGGGAGCAGTACCTCTCCAGTTGAAAGTCACCAGTTGCTGCTAGCCTCCTCAAGTTACCAATGGGGAAACGGAAGCCTAAAGAAAAAGACAGGGATTCTGGGCCAACCCATTTGCTGATCTCTCTGACATCAAACCCTGTCATCAACCCTGCTTTCTTCTTTTCTCCTCCCCTCTTTGTGGAGAACACAGTTTGTGAGGGTAATGGACCTGAACCCTAGCTGTGTGACCTTGGGTAAATTACTGAACTTCTCTGAGGCTTATACTCCTCATCTGTAGAATAGTGAATAGAATCATAATGGCACTTTCCAACATATCATTTTTTGAGCAATTACTATGTGCCAGGCACTGTGCTTCATCATTTTTTTCCAATGTTCGTCTCCCCACTTCTCCACTCTCTTTTAATCCCAATTACTTCTGCTCACCTCCCGAATTCCATTCCTGCCCCTTGCTTTCTACCTTCTGCACTCTATCCCTTTCTTTCCTCTAGCTGTTTCCTATTCAATTTGCTTTTCTCCTCAGGTTTTATTCCTTTCCCCTTTGAATTCCTTCCCTTGCCTTTCTCCCCTCCTTTCTCCACCTTCTCTGTTCCTGGGGTCTGCAGCAGTATTACAGCAATCCTTCATGTCAGGAATACAATTTCAGTGGTAAAAATACTGCAGTGTTGTCATCAACAGAGGCTTGGAAGCACAGACAGACCAGAGCAAGGCCATGCCCTAAGGCTCAGTAAATCTTATTTAAAAATTCCTTAGGGCGGGCTTCCCTGGGGTGCAGTGGTTGGGGGTCCGCCTGCCCATGCAGGGCATGGGGGTTCGTTCCCGGGTCCGGGAGGATCCCGCGTGCCACGGAGCGGCTGGGCCCGTGGACCACGGCCGCTGGGCCTGTGCATCCGGAGCCTGTGCTCCGCAGCGGGAAAGGCCGCAGCGGTGAAAGGCCCGCGTACCGCAAAAAAAAAAAAAAATTCCTTAGGGCGAAAGAGCTTGGAGCAGCATTGTTTTGGTCAGTTGACTTGTGATACTATCTAAATGCTTCCTTTTTCCAGTTTGGTTCCAGCCTGCATTGAATATTTCTACACTATCTGCCCTTCCTTTCCCTCTTTCTCTAGGCCATCCAAGATCTCTCTGAGATAGGGTGCTGAGCTTCCACCCAGCCAGTACCAGGCCTGCCTAGCCTGTGAACGAGGCTAGTGGTTTGGGGACCAAAATGTCAAACCACAGGCTTCAGACCCAATCTGGGAGGTCTTTTTACTCACCACTTAAGTGAGTGTCAAATTCCCTTTCCTTTCTCCACAAGATATAAAATCAATTTCTCTCTCTCCCTCTCCTCTTTCTCTCTCTCTCTCTCTCTTTCTCTCTCGCTCTCTCTCTCTCTCTCTCACACACACACACACACACACACACACACACACACACACAATTTCTGAAGTGTTGAAAACCAGGAAGGTTTGCTAGCAGGAGGATGCTGTATCTTCTCTTACGAGCTTGTCATGGCCAGTCATGGAACAGAGAGGTTGCTCCCCTCGAGAATCTGTCCAAGCCTTGGCCACTTCCCTATATAATTTATAGGTGATAATGTGATGATGTGTTCACAAGTCACTATAATAAAAGCAGCTCACACGTGTTTATAACTCCCAAACTGTGGTAAGGAACAGCCAGTGTATGAGGGAGTAGGCTCCGCTTCAGCAGGGGACATTTAGATTTGACATTCAGAAATATTTTCTGGCTGATTTGATAAGCATTGGAACTCATTTAAAGGGACAATGGGGAATCTCCTTTTCTGGGAGTTTTTAAAGAAATGATTAAATTTCTAATATGGGAAGTATGGTCACTTGGGAATCCTGATGTCCTTATTTTAAGAGTTGATTTCTAAGGCCTGTCTCCTAGAAATCCTCCAAGTTTGAATGTCTGTGAGGCAGGTTCTGGCTCTGGCTGCAGCTGAGATATTAGGACTGTAGTCAGGGAGACCATGTGCCAGGCCCACTGTATTCATTTGGTTAGGCTTTCCTGTCCCTGTATCAGGAAAGAGGAGGGGCACGGGGACCTGGAAATTCCATGTGCTAACCCATATCCTGGCCAGGGAAGATGAGTAGTTATCAGGATATCACGATTTTGGGGAAAAAAAAAGAACAACTTTGTTCTTGTCACTGAAGCACCAGCAAGAGAAACAGCAGGCTCTTCTTGGAGAACTTGGAAAGGGGAGGGCAACCACAGATATTCTCTCTGGGTTTATTGTAAGCCTTTCCTTACTCCTCTTTTTTCCTCTGTGTTTCCTTCCCAGGTACCGCATGCACAAGTCCCGGATGTACAGCCAGTGTGTCCGAATGAAGCACCTCTCTCAAGAGTTTGGATGGCTCCAAATCACCCCCCAGGAATTTCTGTGCATGAAGGCACTGCTGCTCTTTAGCATTAGTAAGTGCCTGGAAGGGCAGGGAATGCCCCTAGGGGCATAAGGGATCAGAAGGAAGCTGCTTTTTTCATTAAAGGATTATTGGGAAGAAGCCCGCTCCTGAACATTTCCCTTCTTCTTTCACCCTCCCTCCTCCACTCTCCCTTAGCATCCTTTTTCCTAACAAGGATGAATTTCATGGCTAGAGACCAATTTCTTTGCTAGAATTCAACCTCCATTAGATCCCCACCTACCCCCAATCTCTCTCTGGTACAAGGCCTTTTTGTCTGGTTTTAGCAGGTCTCTGAATTTTTCCATAGCTTCTACCATAGAAACAGGCAAGGACCACCTTATATGTCTTGTAGGGCAGAAGGGATTGCCTCCTGGAAGGAATTTCCTCTTCTGCCAAAAAGAGAATCTCTGTGTAAGCAACTCAGAGAGGGCTTATTTGGCAGCCAAGGAATATTTCTTTAATGTCTCTTCTAAGCAGAGTGCTTAGACTCTTTGAGGGAGAAAGGAGACAAAATTTGATATTCAAGACCACATGTTTTAATTTTCTAATTCAGAGCCAGACTGTGAACAGCGTAAAACCATAGGTCCTAAGAAATGTGTAGATGAGAAGTCTAGAGAATGGAAAAGCTCAGTAAATTTTATTTACTTGATACCCTACACACTGGGTCCAGCTAGCCTTTTCCCTAAGACCTTCCTGGCAGACTTTCTGAAGGCCCCAGGCATATAGGCCTCAAGTGACAGGAAACCAAGTATATGGTTCTCTCCCTGTGGGGGTGGGGGTCAAGTTTGTGGTCAGAAAACTTGGTGCTTTATCTAATGCTCCTTCGTGGGCATGCTTCCCCTCCCCATTCTGTCTTCATTCCACATCAGTTCCAGTGGATGGGCTGAAAAATCAAAAATTCTTTGATGAACTTCGAATGAACTACATCAAGGAACTTGATCGTATCATTGCATGCAAGAGAAAAAATCCCACATCCTGCTCAAGGCGCTTCTACCAGCTCACCAAGCTCCTGGACTCTGTGCAGCCTGTAAGCAAATGATGGAGGGTGCTTTGTCAGGGAGAACAGCCTGATAGAGCCAAGTGATAATATGCTCTTCTAAGGTCTGGCACCACCTGTTGGGAGGTGCTTCCATTCCCCTCTGGCTTTGAGTGTGGTCCAGGAAGAAAATTCAATGAAGAAGAAAGGCACACAGGTCACAGTGTCCCAGCTGGATATTGTGAAAGAGGTGGAGGAGTTGAGAACAGAGCAGTTGGGACTCAGAGAAGGGGCTTAGAGTAGATAAGTTCTCTAGGCAGACAAAACAGACCTGGATGTTTTCCCCCTTTTCCTCGAGTCATGTGCGTTTGTGTGTGTGTATGAGAGAGCGAGTGTGTGTGTGTGTGTGTGTGTGTGTGTTTGTGTGTGTGCTGGGGAAAAGGAACACCCAGTCTTGAGTCAGAGAGATTGCAATGGTGTAAGAGGTCTCTTGGGAGCCTCCAATGACTCCCTGGAGGCAATTTAGTGCATGTGTGTGTGTACGCACACGTGCATGCATGCATGTGCACACGCACACACGCACACACACACACACACACAGAGGGAGGCCCAAGGACATGGAAGGAAAGAGGAGGAAATCAAAGAATGCGGGGATAGACCCTGACAAGAAGCCAACTCCTTGTCAACCCTGTTTTCTCCCTCTCTTATTGTCCCCCTGCAGATTGCACGAGAGCTGCATCAATTCACTTTTGACCTGCTAATCAAGTCGCACATGGTGAGCGTGGACTTTCCAGAAATGATGGCAGAGATCATCTCTGTGCAAGTGCCCAAGATCCTTTCCGGGAAAGTCAAGCCCATATATTTTCACACGCAGTGAAGCTTTGGAAGCTCCCATTTTCTCACCCCACCCCACTCCCTTTTTCAGAAATCTTCTGCCTGTTTTAACTCTGCACTACTTCTCTGCAGTGCCTTGGGGAATTTCCTCTATTGATGTACAATCTTTCATGAAGATGTTCTTGAGTTCTATTTGCTGGGCTTTTTTTTTTTCTCTTTTCCTCCTTTCTTTTCTTTGCCTCCCTATCTGACCCACCATGGCACTTTCAAACTCTGCTCCCTGCTGTGGCCCTTATCTGTGTTTTGAATGCTGTGGTATTTCTTTAAATCTGTGATGATCCTGTGGCACAGTGTCAAGTTGTGCTTGTTTATAGCACTGTGCTGTATGCCAGCCGTGCAAACGTTTGCTCACCTAATGCCACGTGAAGTTTAGAGAGTTTAGAGTATCTGGGAAAACAAAAGACAAACAAACAAAAACAAAAAAAATTGCTAGGGTTTTGCCTCTTAAAAAATATAAAAACAGACAGAAATCCCTGAAGAGACCAACAGTAACTAGAATAAAGTGAAAATTGCAAGCCCATGGGGAGTCACTGCTTTTTTTCCCCAAACCATCTCTCCCTGGGAGACTTTATTTTCTGCCAATGGCTATTGCCATTAGAGGGCAGGGTGACACCAGAGCTGACATGGATGGGAGGCAGATTTAAGAGAGGACAGAGAGGACAGATGGATCACCAGTACCTGCCCAGAGCCTTGGCTCCTGAGGGCTAGACTGCTCAACTGCAGCGCAGTTCATGGTACTGAAAAGTGTACTTCTTGTTTGAAAACTTGTCTGTATGGCCTCTCCCCACCAGTCCCTTTCTCTCTCATCCTCTGCCTCCACCCTCAAATTGACTTTCAATAGCTTTTCTAAGAGCTTTGAACTGAATGTTCTCTTTAGCCAAAACTTGGCCACTTCCACTGAAGAATCAGACCAGCAAGAGGGAGAGGGAGATCTGATGTTTTGTAAGTCACCATTCCGATCCAGGTCTGCTTTCCCATTTGTGGCCCAGGGAAGAGCTTGGGGCTGGAGTCAGAGGAAAAGGAAGTGGTGGCTTGACTGTTTTCCTGTTTAGGACACTGAAGATTTGATCCCTCTTTGCCCCTACCTTTAAAAGACCTGAATGTTTTCTGCCTGATTCCATACAGCTGCAAGCATCATCCACCCTCCCTTCAGTGTTTTGTGGGCCTGAACGTCACCAAGCTGCATTGCAGCCACAGTGGTGAAGCTTGTCCACTTCCTTGGGCATGTTCACAGACTCTCTGCTAAGAACTCCCACCACTAAGAAGGCTAGCAAGCCAGCAGTCTTGATGTCTCTCTCTAGATGCCAGTAGGCTCAAAGACTTCTTAGCAAATGTCTGTCATCAACTATCAGATCTCTGGAGCCCTTAGACAAACTGGAAAGAAGGCATCAATGGGATTGGATAAGCTGAGCGTCTTGCTCTTGTCCCCCGGAGATGACACCTTCCCACAAAGTGGAGAAATGCCCACTTACACCTTCAGAGCAGCTAAAGGGGCTACCCAGATCAGGGTTGAAGAGAAAACTCAATTACTAAGGTGGGAAGGATGAAGACACTAGAACCAGAAACTCTGTAAATGCTCTCCTTGCCACCCAGCATATCCACCTGCAGAAGTCATGGGAAGAAGAGAGAAGAAACCAAGAGAAGACTGACTACTAAAGTAAAAGTCTTCAGAAGCGAAGTCTAAAGCCAGATGGGCACCATCTGGTGAGTTTACTCATCATCCTCCTCTGCTGCTGATTCTGGGCTCTGACATTGGCCATACTCACTCAGACTCCCCACCTTTGCTCCTGCCTTTCAGCCAGCGGAAGCTGAAAGATTGAGACTACAGAACCATGGCCTCTGTTGGAAAGATCTGGTTGGTGTGGCTCCGATGGGCTGCCACCCATGAACTTGGTGTGTTCCTGGGATACTGGTTTCATATAGTCCTTTGGAACACCTCTGTTCTGTTGAGTCTGTCCCCCAGTCGTGAGTACAGGGGAATGTCCACCTACTTTCTCATCTTGGCCACTGCCTCCTCACTTAGCTCTTAAATTCATCTGCTGAACAAGAAATGGCCAGTCACAAAGCTGCCCATTTCAGTTGGTTCACTCTACTTGTCGTTGAAAAGATCGTTTCTGAGTGACATGATATGACCTGCACGGGTTTCCTCCCCTGATTTCTGTTGATATTAATAGCCAAATGAACTTGCAAAACAGCTTCTTTAAATAACAAGGGAGAGGGGAACCTAAGATGGGTGTTATACCAATCCAAGACTGCTGGACAGAACTAAAGCAGACAGGTTCTGTTTCTGGGGTAGGATAAAAAAATTCTGTTTTTCTTTGTTATGACACCATTTGGCCTATGTAGGGTCACAGGATCACTTTTAGCTGTTTTAAGGAGAAAAAAATCCACTACTTTTTCATTTAAACTAGATCACTTTTTTTTTTTTCTCTCTGCGGTACGCGGGCCTCTCACTGTTGTGGCCTCTCCCGTTGCGGCTCCGGACGCACAGGTTCAGCGGCCATGGCTCACGGGCCCAGCCGCTCCGCGGCATGTGGGATCCTCCCGGACCGGGGCACGAACCCGTGTCTCCTGCATCGGCAGGCGGACTCTCAACCACTGCGCCACCAGGGAAGAAGCCCCTAGGTCACTTTTTAATAGTTCCTTTACATCTGTTTTGAAATGATTCTCATCTTTTGTGGTGCATGGATTCAATTATATCATTCTAATACCTCTCCTTGTAAATATTAGATGTTCTCCTTTCCATTCCTCTGGCTATCAAGTTTTTCATCTTTATGGATTTCCCAATTGTGACTCTTGTCTTTATGAATATGTTTTTCATTTGTGAAAGCCAAAATTCAGTGAAAAGGCAGTGTAATTAAAAACAGCAACAACGGGATTACTCCAAATTTCCGAATGGCAAGACTAGGACAAAATGGCCTAAACAAGAATTTAGGCCTACTGTTTTTGCACTGGGGTTTCAGTGAGCAAAGGAGATTTTAGCTTGTCTTTGTCTCCCACAGATGAAAGGGGGATTATTTTTTTCTTTTGGCCATTGTTGTTCCTGCCAGTGCAATTGACAGAAGTCTCATTTTGCATGCACTCTGCTCTGCAAACAGAGTTGATGTAGTTGGTACACTGTGCTCACCCTTGAAGGATCGGCAACTCACACCCACTCAACTGGTGAGCGTAAAGATGAGTATCACTCACCAGACAAGCGACGGGGACTATCTCCAAAATGGTTTGCAGTGCTCAACGGGGATGGAGAGTGAGGAAGAGAAAAAGGAGAAGCACCAGGGAGAAGGCCCCATCTGTGTTTGGCAGCAGACAGCTGCCAGTGTCACAAACTCTGTGGTCAAAGAAAAGAGTCGTGTGGCAGTTTCAGCTCTTGTTCATTGGGCAGCTTGCCCAGGTCTGGCCTCTGAGTTGAAACGGGGGTTGGGTTCTTTGTTCCATAGCTTTTCTATGCCACAGACAGTATCTTTGTTCTTGGAGAGTTCATTATTTTTTTTAATGAGAAAGGGTTTTTTTTGAAGGATTCTGTCATATATCTTAAAGAAAATCAGTAATACATATATTTTTATATATGTTCACTGGCACTATAAAAGGGAGGGGGGAAAGCTTTACTCTGTCCTTTGGGTAGTTGCTGAGGTGACTGTCCAGGTTGAGAAATAGTGTGCTGATGCTAGAGTCTCTCTCTGTTCATACTCTACTTCTAAATACATATATGCATATATAGCAAGAAGTATTCTATTTGTACTTTAAGAGAAATAGGCCCACCATTCACATGATACTGACACTACACAAGTGACCTAACTTTAAGCATCAAGTAGCTTCTAAGTGTTTGTTTCATTAGGCACAGCACAGACATGGCCTTTTTTTCTCCCTTGATATCCGGCATGGCTCAAAAGCCCAAGCCACTCCCTCTGCCCCTTCCCAGTCTTGTGCTAAGGTTGCATTTCATGAGACTCTCTTCAGACAGCCCAGTAAGTATCCCTGCATGGTCCCTACATGGCCCTGGGAAGACAAAAGGTTGACTACTAATTATCTTATACCAGTTGCCCAGGTGAGAGGGCACTGGGCCAAGGGGGTGGCCTTCATGCTCAACCACATGTAGGGGGTCATGGGAACCAGGAATGCTAAAACACAAGATCCAATCCCAAACTTAAAGTCAAAATAAGCCATTTAGCATGTGCAATTTCTTATAAAAGGATCTTTCTACCCTTGCTGCCTTTTATAGGCAGGTCTGTTCTCACCACTAATCTCTTTGAAAATCTGTGAAAGCAGTTTTTAAAAACAAAGAGATGAGAGCATCACATTACGTAACCAAAGATTACATAGTATCTGCTAAAATACCAAAATTTTTAAGGGCAGGGAGGGAGCAAGCATTAGTGCCTCTTTGGTAACCTATCCAAAGACAGACTAAAGGACTTTGCTGGTGACTGACTTATAAGAGTTTTGTGGGGTTTCCCCCACAATATACACGTTTAGAAGAGTGGAAGATAATTTTGAAAAGAAAGGGATTATGGGTCCTTCAGTAAGTGACTTTTTATAAGCAGAACTAGCTTTCCTTTTCGTTGTAGTTGCTGAGCAAATTCTTAAAGCTCCATCATTGCATGGTTACAAGTGGAGCTGTCTTGGCCATTGTGTTTGCTAGTGCCAATGTTAGCTTATCTGAAGATGTGAAGCCCTTGCTGATAAGAGGAGCATTTAAAGGACTAGATTTTGCACTAGAAGGACAGCAGGCAGAAATCCTCATTTTTGCCCACTTTGAATGGCACAAAAAAGTTCTCTGTGGTTTAAGGCAGAAGGTTGAAATATATTGTAAATGAGTATTTGTATCCATGTTTCAAAATTGAATTATATATATAGATATAATGTGTTCTGATAGCTTTACCTTTCTCTGCACCTTTATATTTGGTTCCAGGTCATAATTTATACCATGTACTTGTGAGAGAGGCCACAGCTACATTTTGGAAGCTCTCTCAGAATGGAAAAGACACCTGCGTTGATCAGATAACCAAGAGATCTCTGCTCCTATTGAGGCCTGACCCACAGGCCTTGCAAAGGAGCGGGGGGGGGGAAGTGTAAGGTACATGATGTGTTGCACTTTACTAACCCAAGACAGATGAATGTGTAAAGGGTGGTGAAGTCTCATTGGAACCGACTGGGATTTACCATGGGGAAGGCCCAGACTTGGGGCCAAAGGCCCACCCAAGCAATTAGCCAGTGACCCTCTAATGGGACCTGTGCAGTTGGAAGAAGGAAGGGTACTTTTTTGTTCTTCGCCATCCCTGTGAGAAAAGGGCAGTTTCCTGCACTTGGGAACCTGGAGCAAGTGCTCCATTTCAAACAATTCACTCACCTGCAACTGAGGTGCTCTTGCTACTGGGTGTCTATTCTGGTTTTGGATACGTTCTGTAAAGATTTTGACAATGAAAATGTGTTTTTCTTTGTTAAAAAATTTATCAGTGTACTAGAAGTAGTTTATCTGTAGGTACAGGTCCATCTCTGCTCACAGGTAGGGGTGTTTTTTCTTCATTTAAGAGACTGACACTGGGGTCTGTTGCCCAGAGCCTCCCAACCCTTAACCATTTCTAGGTGAAGGCAGAAAAATCCACAATTAGTCACTCCTCTAAAGAGACTTCAGCTGAGGTAACAAACCATTCGGAATGTTCTCACTCCAAAAATAAGTGGTAAATATTGTAATTTAGCAGGCAGAGTCTTAAAGGGAAAAGCAGTCTTTGACTCATCTTTGATTTCTCCCCATTAGATTTGGCCAGAAAATAGGTAATATGCATGGATTGGTTTCCAACCCCAATTCAGTAGAGCGGGAGTGCTGATTCCTTTCCTTATCCCACTTGTCTCAGCTTTTTATGGAATTAAATGAGAAGCTATCATCTGAGTGGCCCTTGTGGCCTAAAACAGTTTGCACATGAATACTTAAAAAGGCTCTCACATAGCTACAGATTCCATTGGCCACCAAAGACTGGAGCCCACACATATGTCCCAAAGGAAAGGAAATTCTGGAATGCTGCTGCTTCTCTGGTGGTGCCCTCTTGGGCTGATGTTTCACATTTTGTAATTCTCTTCCCTGAACATTTAGATAGACCAGGCCTGCAGTCTCTCCCAACCTTAGCCCTTGGTGCTAACTGTCCTGCAGTGAAGTGCATGTGGGGTTGTCCTATCCCATAAGTCACTCAGGTGCTGAGAGTAGCCACCATTGGGATAACCCAAACTAAAAAGAGGGTCCCCCCCACACCACTCAGTGACACTTTTCTGCTTTCCCCTAGACTGGAACATTGATTAGGGAGTGCCTCAGACATGATATTCTTGTGCTGTCCTTGAGATTAATGTGGCAGCAGGAGGGAGCAGACTATGTAACCAGATGTAAGAATTAATTTTTATGTTGAGGGAAAAAAATTAAAAAGAAAAAAGCATCATATAAAAGTTATTTTTTAAAGAAACATTAATTTTGCTTGAAACTTCTTTCGATGGGGCTTCAGTTCTCACAGCGGCACTTGGCCTCCACTGGGCAGCAGGACCAGCCCGAAGCACTAGTGTTGTATTCACTTTTTGTAATCTTGGAATCTTTTGTTGCTCTAAATACAATTAAAAATGGCAGAAACTTGTTTGTTGGAATACACGTGTGACTCTGGGTTTGTCTCTGTCTCTGCTTTCAGAAATGTCATCCATTGTGTAAAATACTTCCTTGCTGGTCTGCCAGCTAAAACTTGGCCACAGCCCCTGTTGTGGCTGCAGGCTCAAGTTATTGTTAACAAAGAGACCCAAGAAAAGCTGCTAACGTCCTCTTATCACCGCTGTTAATTTGTTAAAACATAAAACAATCTAAAATTTCAGATGAATGTCATCAGAGTTCTTTTAATTAGCTCTTTTTATTGGCTGTCTTTATTGAATTCGAATTGGTATCATGCCCAGTGGCTTTTTAATGCTATTTTGATTTTCATATATTTAAAAAAAAATCTTTGTACAGGGGTTATAAATTTGTCCTGTGTTGGCCTTAGCATAGTTTGACCCGGGACCACCAAAATATCAAAAGGTCTGGGCTAGAAAGCACAGATGGACACTGGCCACCCATTACAACTTCTCATCAAAAAGCCTGAGTTTGTCAACAAGGAGAAAGATATACAAAACCCAGCTGTTCACCCTCATTCTCATCCTCGTGGGAGCATAAAATGGGTGGGGGCTTCACTGCCCTGTTCTTGCCAAGCTTCCGGTAAAGAATGGGCATGTTCACACCCTCACTGGTTTTGAGGACCTATATCGTCTTTGACCATCAAGGTAAAATCCGAGCCAGCCTTCTTTAGGGTTTTGCAAAAGTTCAAGCAAAGCCCACTCCTGTTTCCTCTCAGTGTGAATACTTAATGAGATCCCAAATTGAATTCTGGGCTTGAGATACAGGCCATCAACGAAGTGTGACAGACATGTTAAGGAATAATGGGAAAGTTCTCTATGTCTCAGTGTCCTCACCTGTAATAGGGGTTGTCACAGTGCCTCTTTACTGGGCCAGATTGGGGATTCAGTAAGAATGCATATGACCCAACTGGTGGGCTTATTGCTCTGGCTTTGATCCCTGCTAAAATGCCAGAACCCCTGAGAGTGATCCCACATTGAGCCATGTTTATCATTGACCACCTCAGAGTAGATGGATTTCTCAAACATTTCCTGGGAGCAATGCTTGATGGAGAGGAGACGAAGAGATTCTTAGGATGTGTGTTTGTTTATGTGTGTCTAAGTAAGGAGAGAGAGCATATGAATGTTTGTGGGTTGTGTGTGGAAGTCAGAGCCTGCCTCCAAAAGGGCCTCTCTGACCACCATTGCTTAGCTTCTCTTCTCTTGGACCTACAGAGAGTGACCTAACAGCCACCCTATTTGGTTTCATTGACCACTCAGCTCATGCCTAAAGTGACACGGTAGTTATCATCCACCATAGATTTTCCAAGGAGTAGAAAAGCACAGAGGTTAGGGGGAAAAGGACACCTAGTGGATTAAAAAGAGCCTGGAGGCAGGAGTCTTATATGTGACTTAATCATGATCATATAGTATATAGCTAGGATTCAGACCTGCTGATTCACTGTATGATACTGGACAACTCTCTCCCCTTTTCTGGACCTTAGTTTTCTCATCTATAAAGTGAGTGTGTCTGAAGATGTGAAATAGAACTAGATGAGATGTAGAGCCACTTCCAATGTGTACACTGTGGTTATTGCAAACTACAGCAACACTTTTAAAAATTGTAACATAAAAGGAAAAGGAAAGGGCCTTTTATTATCCCTAGAACACATAGTTTTGTAACTAGAATCCCCATGTTTGTACTCAATAAAAATTTACCAAACACCTGGGGCAGAGGGTCAAAACAAAAATTGAGTCCTGTGTAATAAATGCTGTCAACCCCTTGATGGATGGGGATACTGTTCAAAAGTAAAATAATTTACCATTTAGATGATCTCATAAATAGCAGAGATAAGTAGGAGTTAAGCCACAGTCAATGCTTTCAGTGAGTTTACAGTCTATTAAATGCCTTAGGCCAGGCCAGTCTGGGACTTCAACCTATCACATCTATTCCTCAGACCCTCCCACATCTATTCCTCAGACAAGATCGGCCTAACCCCTGATTTCTAATTGCTGCCTTTTAGAGCTTGAAGGGATCTTAGCATCTAGCCCAAATTTTGCATTCTTTACATAAGGAAGTGGGGGCATAAAACTTGTTGAATGTTATTGTGAATTAGGACCTGTGTCAAGGGACTAGCTCTAGCACACCCAGCTCACAGTCCGTTCATATGCTTGCAGGGAGCATGCCAGGGTGGCAGAGTACCTGAAAACCTCTTACATCCCCTTGCATACTGGTCCAGAGCCTTGGTGAGAGAGCCGGCACTTCTCATCTGTGGTTCCCATGTATACAGCCCAAGGATCTCTACTCCAACCACAGTACCTACTTCACCTACCACCCACTCACAGAGGTTTCTTTCATGCCATTGCAGGGGAGAGTGAGAGAAGAGAATTATTGGGGGAGCTGGAATAGGGACTGTAGAAGCAATGAGAAACATTTAAAAGACACACTGAAGTATGAAAACCTAGTTTTCTGAGTTAATAGGCAGATGCAGACGATTCAAATTCTCAGATTCTTCTGCCACCATTTTTTTCAGGCCACAACTTCCCCCTCTTCCCTCAACTTTTTTCCCAAAGTACTTCAAGTGAAGAGAAGACTATTTGCAAAACTTTGACTGCCAATCAGCAAGACTGTACCAAAAAAGCTGACTTAAGCCAGGCTTTATGCAAACTGTCCCCTGAATCCCCATTGAAGCAATTCAAATCTAAGACCAGAAAATAGGCCAACCGAATAAGAAGGTGCTGTGAGAGACACATCACTTACCACCTAGGCAGTGACACTTGTCTCCAAAGAAAACAAGTCCTTTTGATGCTTATACACAGTGCCAAGAGTAGATAATTTCAGGATTGGACTAACCTTGTGGGAGAATCCCACCACCTCAAAAGACTGCAGGGACTCTTCACGGGGGCACAGTATCCAATTATCCCCTCATTCACTTGTTCTTTCATTTATTCAACAATTATTTATTTGTGTAACCACTATGTACCCCACATAGGAACAAGACAGACATGGTCTCTGTCCTTATGGAGCTTCTAGTCTAGTAGGAAAAACAGACAGACCCAGACAGTTATAATGTAATGGGTGCTATAGTGAGGGAAGTGCAAGGTTCTGCTGGGGTGCAGAAGAAGGATGCATAGCCTGGTCTAGTGGGAAGGTCAAGGAAGGCTTCTTAGAGAAGTCTAGACTGTGACCCAAGTTCAGTGAAGATGGGGTTGAAGGTAGAGAAAGAGGCATTCTTTCTCAGGCAAGAGACAGCAACCTTGTAAGGGAAAAGACAAGTTGCTTAGTTTAGCCTGAGTGAAAAGTTTGAAAAAGGGTATGGGTGTGAGAGAAAAGAGTAAAGAAAGAAGCACAAGCAAAAGCCAGTGAGTGCCCATGTGTCACACTAAAGAGTTGAGCCTCTCTTCCAAGGTTAAAGGGAGCTATAGAAATCGTTGCCACCGTTTCAGTTCCTAGACACATGATCTCATCTGAACCTCATAACATCCTGAAATCAGGCAGAACAGGGATCAAGCCCATTTTGCAGATAGGGAAATTGAGGCTCAGCACAGTGAAGTGATTGGCCCAAAGGCTGCTCCTGAATAATTAATGGCCCTAAGTCTGAACCAGAAGCCCTGAATCTCCTGATTTCCAGTTTTAGGCTCCTCACATTAGAACAATCTATCAAAAACCTGGACATGGTATAATCCTTAGAATGTATTCAAGGGTCTCTGTCATGACAGTATATACTGTTTACTATGCCACCTATACCTGCCATGGTCTTCCTGAGTGACATTTACTGGCATGATGTTCCTGGATGACTGACAGGACATCCCAGAGAGGATCACCAACAGCTTCATACCCCATAAGGGGTAGTGGAGGCTATGGGAAGCCAGCCAAATTGGTGCTGTATGGATGCGGGGCCTCATTCATTCATCAAAACAGGGAGTCAGAAAAAATGCTGGAGAAGAATATACAACATTCCACCTTCCTAGAGGTGATGATATCTGACTCAGGCCTTGAACAGTGAGATGAAATTCCACGGGAAGGAAAGGTAGCTGAGCAGCCAGGAAAGAGTATATGGCTACTGCTTTGGGACAAAGCAAATAGGAACTAGTAGAAAGTAATAGTTGGAGGTGAATCTGGGCTAAGGTCTACTGAGAAAAGCCTGCGTGTACCACAAATAAATGAAATTTCTTCTGTAGGCCAGTCATTCTCAGTTGCAACAGGGGAAAGCTAATGGCCACATATGTGACATGCCCTCAAGGGAGCCTCCAGGGTTATATGCAATTCCTGACACACAACTGTCACTTAGCCCCTTTCTCTCCCACTTAAGAGAGAAAATATGAATACAAGTGAGACTGACAATATTGAAAGGAAAAACTTGAACCTCCTATAGTATAATATTAAGAAAATTATCCACCAATTTCAATGTTTAAGATATTATCAATATATTATTTGCCACACCTAACAAGTAATTACAGAACACCAGTTGAGATAACTAAGGATTTTTGAACAAAGCTGTAACATAATTAGTTTGGGGAGTTGAAAGCTATATTAAAACATGTGTAAGAGGGCTTCCCTGGTGGCGCAGTGGTTGAGAGTCCCGCCTGCCGATGCAGGGGACACGGGTTCGTGGCCCGGTCCGTGAAGATCCCACATGCCGTGGAGCGGCTGTCCCCGTGAGCCATGGCCGCTGAGCCTGTGCGTCTGGAGCCTGTGCTCCACAGCGGGAGAGGCCACTACAGTGAGAGGCCCGCGTACCACAAAAAAAAGAAAAAAACAAAAACAAAAACAAAAAACATGTATAAGAAAGAATATAGTAGATGGTAACACAGAGATTGACTCAAAGTAATAATAGTAAAAATAATAATAGTATGAAATGTATTGAGCACTTACTATGTGCCAAGAAATGCTAAAGCAAAGCTCTTTATATTGTATCTTACATAATCCTTATATTAACCCTATAAGTTGAGCACAATTACTCCCATAATAGAAAGAAATGGAGGCCCTGACCCAAATTATTTCTGGCTCAGACCCAAGGTTACTTCTAAGTAATAAAGCCTGAACTCAAACTAAAGTACATTTGTTGTCAAAACCTACAATTTTGATCACTGCGGTATAGTTTCTTTTTTGAAAGGCTGGTTGATTTTCTCAATCTTTTGCAAAGAGGCCCAAGGAATTCAAAACAGGCAGCATTACGAATAGGAATAAGGAAGGAATGATATCACAATGGAATTGTCTTTACAACTACTCATTCCAGGAGTTAAAGAGATGTCTGGTGTACATGAGTCCATGGTTTCCTCAGAGCAGCCACCTACTCCCCAAACTTCAGATGAGTACTTTTGGGAGGAAAAATTGTCTGTTCCAGCCCTACCATCTCTCAAGTGTCTTTCCAAGCCTCTTGCTTTCCCTTCCTGTCTCTGGCTAGAGGTGCCTGGGGTACAGCAGTTCACTGGGTGCCCAAAAATCCTATGAGCATATTTGTCTATAAAGGCAGGCAGGGGAAAGAGCATTGGATCAGAAATCAGAGTACCAGCTTCTGCCACTAACCATCAGGTGAAGTTTAGCAGTCTCTTTCCCCTTTCTGGGCCTCAGTCTCCCCATCTGTAGAGCAAGGGAGATAAGAACCAGGCTAGTTTCTTCTAGCTCTTATATGCCTTCTTAGATTCTGTGAAACTTTTGGCTAAAACCAGAATTTTGTCAATCTGGGAATTTCCAACTTTATCTCACTCCCATGCCTGTAATCTCATTCCTCTATTTTAGAATCTGTACCATGGAAAAGACTAATGATAGTTTTTGCTGTACTTGCAAATGTCCAGTCACCAGCATCCTTGACAACATAACCAGTATTTCATTGCTTGTTGTTCCACAACAGCCTATACCATACAGCATGCCATCTTGCCTAAGACACCCATCATTCTTGGTGAGAGTATATTTCTACTAATGCTTCTTGGGTCATTCTGTACCTGGACAATTTTGATATGGACCGAAGACCCTGCTGGATATATCTCTTATACAGAATAAACATGGGCAACTGTGACTGCTTGAGGAATCTCTCAGGTGGACGTGGTATGGACTTTATTAATGGTCTAGGTCAGGAACCAGAGTACAGGCAGTGCCATTAGATATGCACTAATGAACAAGAGACCAGACAAAAGACCTCCCTTTGGGAATAGAGCAACACACTCTATTAGCCTTCATTCATGCGGTGCCCTTCATTTGAAATGACCACCTCCACTTCTGCCTAGGTAAATCCTTCCTACACATTAAGGCTCAGCTCAAAAGCCAACTCCAGTATGTTTTCCCTATTTCCTCAGCTGGAAATCAGCTTTCTCTCCTTTAAACTTTGAATATCCTTCCCCTAAGCCCACACCACTGCTTTGGCTTGCACTTAGTTATAATAGAAATTTACTGTCTTTTAAATAGTGCTTTATACCATATAGCACTTTGATATCAACTATCTCGTTGGAGACTCACATGAACCCTATAAGGAAAGCACAGCAGGAATTATTAATATCCAAGTTAAATATGTGACAGGAAGGAAGCATTGTTATTTTAGAAGTTGGCTAGAGACTTCTATTTTTAGCAGTGTGTTTTATTAGATAGCCTGAATGACCCTCCCAATGAAAACAATTAAAATATAATGTAAAATATAAAAATAGTATTTTAAAATTCATTGCTGAATTAGTTTGACAATAAAAAAAATCCACAGCCAAAAAGGAAGTTAAAGTAGGAACACTGAGGTAAATGAGTATCAAGTCCAAATTTTGCCCTAGGGGTTTTACCAGACCTGGAAGACTGAATTTCTACATTGATGACTGCAAGAGGTGAAGGAATATGAGATAAAGACTACAGTGAAGTCAGTGTAAGAGTGAAGAAGAATTAAATCTGTTTCACAGAAAGAGATAGCAAGGAAACCTGCCTGGTTTCACCTTGGCACTGGGTGGAGGAGAAAAATAAACCTCTCATGAGAATTTATAACCATAAGTGGCCTTCATATAGTTTTTAGTTCTAATTCAAGACACTAATGAGGTCTGAAAAACTAAAAGATGACATCCCAGATTGGCGATTCTCACAGGAGACTGACAAAAGCAAATCCTCTGTAGAAGAATGTAACTCTCATCTAGGCCTCAAAAATTTCTATACATAAAGGTCCAAAGAAAATGAGCATCTCACAGTCAAAATTTACAAAACACACAAAGAAACAAGACACCCTGAGTAAAAGTCTTCAGAAATAACAGACAACATAATCAGACCCACAGACTATAGAATATAAAACCATCACATTTAGAATATAAAATTAACTTTACTTAAAGTGATTAAGTATATTTATAAAATGCTTGAAATAGATACAAGGAACAAGAGACTATAAAGTACAACCAAACATATTAGAAAAAAGTATAAAATAGAATTTCTTGAACTAAAAAAGTAGAATAGTAGAATTAAATCTTTATTGATTGATTAAAACACATAATATATGCAACTAAAGAGAAAATTAGGGAAATGAAAGATGGATGCAAACAAATTATCCATAATATAGAACAGAAATGAAATAAAATGGAAAATATGAAAGGTTAAGAGACAAGAAGGTAGTGCAGATAGATCTAATATATATCTAACTAGACTTCCAGAGCATGGTCATGGAGTAGGAAAAAGGCAATATTCAAAGACATAATAACTGAGAATTTTTCAACATTGTTGAAAGACAGTCATCTTTAAGACCTACATTTCTGACAAATCCCAAGCTAGACAATTAAAAGAAATCCACACTAGACACATCACAGTGATTTTACAGAATGCTAAAGAAAAAGACCATTACAAAAGCAGTCAGTGAGGAGGGGAAAACTAGAACAAAACATTATTTACAATGAAAGAGCCACTACACTTAAGATTAACTTATCAATAATAATAATGGTAGCAGAACAGAGTGGAAAATGAACTTTGATATACTGAGAGAATTCTCTACCCAGCAGAACTATCTTTCAAGTTAAAATAAAGATATTTTTAACCAGATCCTCAGTAAAGGAAATTCTAAGTGATGTACTTCAGATATTTGGGAAAAGATCTTGGATGGAAGGTCTGAGATGCAAGAGGTAATAGTGAGCAAAGATATTCATAAACATGTGAATAAATCTAAACATACATTAACTATATGCAAAAAATATAGTGATGTTTAGTCTTGTGGGAAAATAACAAGATAGAATTAAAGAATCTGAAAACTGCTTATATATTGAGAGGGGATTATTACAGTTATAAAACTGAAGTCCTTAATTTGCTGAGAAAGAAGAGAAAGATACTCATTAACTTAATTTTTATGCAGTTCTTTTATTTTTCCAGTTTTATTGAGATATATTGATAATTGACATACAGCACTGTGTAAGCTTAAGATGACATAATGACTTGACTTTCATATATTGTGAAGTGGTTATCACAGTAAGTTTAGTTAACATCCACATCTCATATAGATACTAAAAAATGGTTTTTTTTTCTTTGTGGTGAGAACTCTTAAGGTCTACTCTCTTAACAATTTTCAAATATACCATACAACAATGTTACTATAGTCATCGTGTTGTACATTACATCCCCAGTACTTATCTTATAACTGGAAGTTTGTACATTTTGAACACCTCCATCCAATTTTCCTGCCCCTCACTCCCTGCTTCTGGTAACCACAAATCTGATTTCTTTTTCTATGAGTTTGGTTGTTTTTTTGTTTCTTTTATTGGGATTTTTTTGTTGTTGCTTTGTTTTGTTTTGTTTTGTTTATATTCCACATATAAGTGAGATGTATTTGTCTTTCTCTGTCTGACTTATTTCACTTAGTATAATGCCCTCAAGGTACATTCCAGTTGTCACAAAAGGCAGGATTTTTTTTACTTTTTGTTGCTGCATTATATTCCATTGTGTGTATATATATATATATATATATATATATATATATATATATATATATACTACAACTTCTTTATCCATTCATTTGTCAATAAACACTTACACTTTTCCATTTCTTAGCTATCATAAATAACGCTTTTATAAATCTGAGGGTGCAGATATCTCTTCAACATAGTGATTTTGGATATATTCCCACAAGTGTTCTACCTTTAATTTTTTGAGGAACCTATACTGTTTCTAATGCTTTGTAGATGGGATTGTTTGCTTTATTTCTTTTTCAGATAATTTGTTGTTAGTGTATAGAAGCTTTGATTTTTATAAGTTAATTTTATATCCTGCAAATTTACTGAAGTTGCTTAAATATAATGGTTTTCTAGTGCAGTATTTAGGATTTTTCTATATATGAAATCATGTTATCTACAAATAGAGACAATTTTACTTCTTCATTTCCAATTCAGATGCCTTTTCTCTCTTTTGGTTGCCTGAGAGCTCTGGATAGAACTTCCAGTTCATGTTGAATAGGAGTGGTGAGAGTGGGTATGTTTGTCTTGTTCCTGATCTTAGAGGAAAACTTTTGAACCTTTCACCACTGAGTATGATCTTAGCTGTGGACTTGTCATATATGGCCTTTATTATGTTGAGGTATGTTTCTTGTACACCTAATTTGTTAAGAGTTTTTATCATGAATGGATATTGAACTTTGCTCATGAACTTTAGACTTTATTAAGTTAAATGTCTACATAATATTGTTAAAAATAATCAGAAAGTTTGAATGTCAAAGAATAGAAAATATATACTAGGCAAATACCAACCAAAGAAATCTTATTTATTTATATTATTGGCAGACAAAATAAACTATATGACAAAAGCATTACTACACATAGATGTTTGTATTGATAAAAAGTCCAGTCTACCAGGAAGATAACATCATTTAAAATTTATATGCCTCTCATAAAAAAGCCTGAAAATATATAAAGAAAAATGTGAAAATACACGAAAAACTTAACAGTCTTGATATTATAGTGGGAGATTTTAGCATATTTCACTCAGGAACTGATAGATAAAGGAGACTAAAAAATGAAAAGGAGGACCAGTTCCCGGCAGGGTCCAGGACAGTGCGGACCAGCCGCCTGGTGTGGATGTAAGCTGTGTGGCTGACAGGGTCTTGGTGCTCCGGCCGGGTGCTCAGGCTCTCAGGTGGGAGAGCCGAGTTCAGGACATTGGACCACCAGAGACCTCTCATCCCCACATAATATCAATCAGTGAGAGCTCTCTCAGAGATCTTCGTCTCAATGCTAAGACCCAGCTCCACTCAACGACCATCAAACTCCAGTGCTGGCCACCCTATGCCAAACAACTAGGAAGACAGCAACACAACCCCACCCATTAGCAGAGAGCCTACCTAAAATCATAATAAGGTCACAGACACCCCAATACACACCATCGGATGCAGTCCTGCCCACATGAAAGACAAGATCCAGCCTCATCCACCAGAATACAGGCACCAGTTCCCTCCACCAGGAAGCCTGCACAACCCACTGAACCAACATTAGACACTGGGGGCAGACACCAAAAACAACAGGGCCTACGAACCTGCAGCCTGTGAAAAGGAGACCACAAACACAGTAATTAAGCAAAATGAGAAGACAGAGAAACACACAGCAGGAGAAGGAGCAAGATAAAAACCCACCAGACCTAACAAATGAAGAGGAAATAGGCAGTCTACCTGAAAAAGAATTCAGAGTAATGATAGTAAAGATGATCCAAAATCTTGGAAATAGAACAGAGAAAATACAAGAAACGTTTAACAAGGACCTAGAAGAACTAAAGAGCAAATAAACAATGATGAACAACACAATGAATGATAAGAAGGTGAAACACTTATAAAAAGTCACATAGTTAAGAAGCAACAGAGTCAGGACTTTAGCTTTCTGACTCCAAATCCAATGCCCTTGAAACTATGAGCACCTCTGGGAAAGCCTAATCCTCTGTCTCCACTTCAGTCAGGCCTATGTAGCAAAAAGCCCCCTTCTGGTTTCATATATACATAGACCACCACTTATGGTGGGGATGAGGAGACATTTACAGGTAAGTTTTTGTTTGTTTGTTTGTTTATCCATTCATCAGTTGATGGGTAATTGGGTTGTTTATATTTTTGTTTATATTTTTTATTAATGCTAACAACATTCATGTAAAAGATTTTGTGTGGACATCTGTTTTCATTTCTCTTGGGTATATACCTAGATGAGAAATTGCTAAGTATTATGGCAACTGTGTGCTTAACATTTTAAGGAAGTGCCAGCCTATTTTCCATAGTTGCTGCAACAGTTTACATTCCCACCAACAGTGTATGAGGGTTCCAATTTCTCCATATCCTCACCAGCACCTGTTACATTTTTTTTTTGGATCACTGCCATTTTGGTGGGTGTGGAGTAGTATCTCATTGTGGTTTTGATTTGCATTTCCTCTATGGCTAATGGTATTGACCATCTTTTCATGTGCTTGTTGGCAATTTGTATATATTCTTTTGAGAAATATCCATTCAGATCATTTGCCCACTTCAAATTGGCTTATTTGTCTTTTTATTATTGAGTTGTAACATCCTTTGTATATTCTAGATATAAGGCCCTTACCAAATATATGATTTGCAAAATTTCCCCCTTATTCTATAGAATGTCTTTTCACTTTCTTGGTAATGTCCTTTGAAGTGCAAAAGTTCTTCATTTTGATAAGACCAATTTATCTATTACTTCTTTTGTTGCTTTTGCCTTTGGATCATACCTAAGGAATCATTACTTAATCCATCATCACAAAGATTTATGATTATATTTTCTTCTAAGAATTTTACAGTTTGAGGAGTTATATTTAAGTCTTTGATCCATTTTGAGTTAATTTTTATATAGTGATAGGTGGGAGTCAACTTCATTATTTTGCATGTGGATATCTGGTTGATCCAGCACCATTTCCTGAAAAGGCTATTCCTTCCCCACTGAATTTACTTAGCACCCTTGTCAAAAATCAGTTGACAGTAAATATAAAGGTTTATTTCTTGACTTTCAATTATATTCCATTGCTCTATATGTCCATCCTTATTCAAGTACTACATTCTCTTGATTACTGCCATCCCATTATGTCACCATATGGACAGAAATCCTACAACATGCCTTCTGCCAAAATCCCCTTTATGATTCGCTTTCCACCCAACTCTTCTCTAGGTCTCAGGGTAAGATATGCCCAAATGGTAACTTAATTTGGTTAGTTCCAAGCCCTCATTCATTTTCACTATCTTTCCTTCTCTCTTGTTTTTTCTCTCAATCTGTCTTTTCTTTGTCTCTTTATCCTGTCCCCTTCCCTCTCAGTTGCCCAACCATTTTCTTTCTTTCCTTTTTCTTCCTTTTCCTTTCATTCTTTCTATCTTTTCTTTCTCTCTCTGTTTTCCCTTCTCTTGATGTTCTTGTTCTTTTTCATTTTTACTGCCCCTTTCCACTCTTCCAGTTCAGTCTCACTCTCTCTCCAATCTCAGTCTCTCTCTCTCTCTCTCTCTCTCTCTCTTCCCCTAGTCTTCAGCTGTGAGCTCTCCCAGGTCCTGTCTTTTAAGATCTTGCCAATTCCCGCTAGGTGCCTGTGCAAAACTATCCAAAGAATGTAGTTAGCTTTGAATTGTACTAGGGCCAATCTCTATACTAAAGAGATCTCAAACATTGCTTCAAATATTTCAATTCAACAAATATTTATACAGAAACCACATATATCAGACATTATGCTCAGTTTCATTATGCATAATTTCATTGACTCTTCACAACAGCTTTGCAAAGAAATAAGGAGCTATTATTCCCATTTTACAGACAAGGAAACTGAACTGAGTGTTGAAGTTCAGTGAGGAAAGGAAGCATGACTACAACTGCATGTAAGCATTAAGGTTTGTTTCAGGTCCATGCTATTTTCACTCTACTGGGCTGAGAATGATTAATACCTATCTTCTAGAGCTAAAACTGAGAGTAGAAGTGTAAAATAGGTGTAAGGAGAGGTTGGAAGGGAGAGGAATGGCCAGGTGGTATAAGTCCCAGCTCCCATCCTGCCGAATTTTCCAACCCAAATTTGCCACACTCTTGACTTCATTCTCAGACCTCTTCCTGCCCCAGGTCCTGAGCCAGTCTTGATCGAGATAGAAAGAATCTTAGAATTTTTATTCCCTTCAGTCAATGCACCCTAGAAACAAGTTACACTCCTCAAACCCGGGACCTGACATTGGGTTGCTATATTGTATCTACCACTCCCACCAGTCTTTTTTGGTGCTAATTGAATTTGAAATTTGGTGGGTGAGGAGTCAGACATAAACATCCATGTAACCCTTAAGTTTCAGTATTCTGTCCCCTCACCTCATGCTTGTCCAGTGCATAATCTTGGCCTCCTGCCTTGTTATCCTGCTTCATGCATCTCTAGGCCTGGGGCTCTGAACACATGCTCATAGCTACCTCCCACTTTAGCCTTCCTCTTCGAAGGGCAGTTTCCACTTCTGTACCTTCCATTCCTCCCATCTGTTACCCACAGCCAGATCTTGCATCACATACCATGCAAGATGTGTAGTAGCCTTCAATTCTTCCCTGCCTGCTCTTGCCGGGACCAGGCTACCTGTATCTACTGGGCCCCAACATTGCAGTCAGGACAGTCTTCTCCTGGGGTATCTTCTTCCTACCAGGCCCACATTACCAAGGTCATGGGGACCCTGGAACTCTTGTGACTGAGTCATGAAGAAATCAGAGTTTAGCCTTAAATGAAAGCCTGAGCCTGATCTTCTCCCCCACCACATTATCTTGCTTCTACGGTCACAATCCAGACTGGAATTAATTAGGTAGTACACGTTTTTCAGGTACAGCATAACCTTTCCATGGGGAACTCTGACTGACAGATTCTAATTTATAAGCTTTATTCCTGTGCATAGGCAAACACTGCCACGCTCAGACTGTATCATTTGAAGGTTATAGCATTTAGACCCTAAAGCTCTTAATTTTATTGGAAATGGGAGAAAAAATGTCATACAAATATTTCATTTTGATGCATAATGATTCCAACACACACCCCTTACTGCAGTAATTGCCACCCACTCACCTGCATCATAATTTGATAGTCAGTTACAAAAGGGCCCAACTCCCTGCTATGTCTTTTTTTGGTGTCTTAGAGCAACAAAAGTGGGCTTCTTCTTCCCCCATGGTAGTTTGCAGAATATCGTCTTTCCTGTGTACACATAGATTGGGGTGGGAAATCACTTCTGATGCAAGTTTAGTATTTCAGTATATTAAGTGTTAACTGGAGTATCTTTCCAAATATAATGGAGCCATTGAAACTTATTCCTGTACTAGAGTCCCCTGGTAGGCTAGCTGGCAGAAGCACCTTGATCATTCCAGCCTAGATGGAGTAAATGTTGCCTAGAAGGAAAAGAAGAAAGAGAAACAAACAAGCAGAGGGGCACACAGAGTTTGGTACCAGGAGAGCTGAGGAGAGAGAACTTGGAATCCCAAGAGGGCCACTGGACAAAGAGCTCCAGTGAGAAAGGTTGAAAAGTGAGCTTAGAGGCAAAGAGTATGCTGGTTTAAGCAGGAATGAAATGAGAATGGAATGGGAAATAGTGGAGAAGATGCCTGGGTAAAACATTATTTGGGAGAAACACTGGGCCTGCAGACTGGAAAGGATAGAATATAAATCAGAGTTGGAAGAGCTGCCTGAGGGACAGTTGTAGCCAAAACTCTGGTGGTGGCATACAAACCTACCATAAGGAACCATGTTTCTTTGAAGGTGAAAGGGAAAGAGTGAGCCAAACTCAACAATGGACTAGAGGTTAGTTTTTATAGCCAGAAGTTTGGCTTGAACTTTCTATCAGAGTGCATACACGTGGGTCATTACAGGGACAGAATTTGTCCTTGTAGTGCAAGAGGCCCTGGCTTTGCCCGCCAAAATTCTGGCCAAAGGGGAGGTTGTGAATAATGGCTTAAGGAGTCAGGTGTTGAAGAAAAAAGAGTTGGGGAGGTCTTTCTTACATTTTAATTCCATATGGAGCTTTCTCTTTGGCTCTCCTTCTCTTCTTCTCCCCCAGGAGCCTTCATCATAGTCAGACATACCCAAGTTCCAGTCATGGTTCCATCACTAGATGACGTTTCTGCAAACTGAAGGTAATATCACAATATTCTCATTGAGGTTTCTTAGTGTTAAGTGAATGTAATGCGGCTCTCTCTCCTGCTGACCAAGAGAGGGCAGTACAGTAAATCTCAAGATTATAGCACCACTTGCCCTTTGCTGCTGGGTGGTCTGGGCTTTGGGCCAACTGGCTCTTCTACTGGACAATTGGAGCAAGGGTCTGGTAACCCTTTCCAGGTTGAAGATAGGATGGATGTCAGGGTAATGGAAAAATTACCAGAGTTAAGGCCATTCTCAAATGGAAGTGGAGAGGAGATGGCAGCTATAAGGATGCCCAATGCAGCTGAGAGGTCACCTATCTCCCACTCGGCATCTTTACTACGTCCTACAGTGAAATAGAAAGTGTCCTTGATCTCCATCAAGGGGGAGCTGTCTTGCTCTAAGTCAGTTAAGTTTTCTGACACCTGGCTGAAATCCTTCTCCCTCCCTTCCTCTTCCCTGACTCTACTCCACTCTTTGGAATAGCTATGGGAACCATCCTTTGTAGGGCTCTGCCAGGCCTCCAGATTTACACTCTCTTTACCAACATTTGTGGCTATGTTAAGCAGGGTACATGACTTCAGATCTCTCCAGTTGTCCTTTTAGCCTATACTTTAGTAAATAAGAGGGGCACTAGAATTTGTTGAATACAGAGCATATTCTAAACACAGCCAAATACATAACATTTTGTTATCTCATTTAAAGTGTCCTATAATCACTTTACAGATGAGAAAATTAAGGCTGATAAGAAGGTGATAAACTTATGAAAAGTCGCATAGTTAAGAAGCAACAGAGTCAGGACTTTGGCTTTCTGACTCCAAATCCAATGCCCTTAAAACTATGAACACCTCTGGGAAAGCCTAATCCTCTGTCTCAACTTCAGTCAGGCCTATGTAGCAAAAAGCCCCCTTCTGGTTTCATATATACATAGACCACCACTTATGGTGGAGATGAGGAGACATTTACAGATAACTTTCACTCACACTCACACTAGGCATTATTTTAGTTATCATGCTTCACCCCAGGTAATCAGGGAGCAGGTACTGATGACTCCTGTTTTCACTGTTACTCCATAGATCTCAGCCTCTCAGTATCTTCCTGAATAAACTGTCTTCCCTGGCCTGGACCAGATGCTAGGTAGCAGACTCCCCTCTTTCTTATTCCCATCCTGATGCCACTAAGGGTAGGACCAGGTCTCACCCTTATTCTTCATCTAGAGTCCCCAGGTAGGCAGACTGGCAGAAGCACCCTGATTGTTCCAGCCTGGATGGAGTAAATGCTGCCTGGAAGGAAAGAAACCTTGGTCTTGTACCCATGGATGCCAGAAATGGAGCCTAAAGGTCCACCTCCTGTGTGTGTGAAGTTAGTCAGTGTTTCTAATAAGGTAGGCCACCAAAGTTGACTAATTTCTGCCATTTGGCTCTGGCCTGGCCCAAACCTGCACCTTGGAAGAATAGTGAGCCAGTCAGGCCTGAGAGCTCAGCCACAGCTGCTCTGGGAGCCCACAGCTTGTGCCTGGCCGATTCCCTAGCCCTGCAGTTCTATTAGCTTCATCTTTTTATATGCCTTTTAATTTCCTGAGTGCAGCCAAAACCAACATCAAATAACTTCAAGGAACACAAGTTCATGATTCCCCCAACCCCTAGTGCTCAGCCCCCCAAGTCACTTTGAAGCAGGGTGAGCAGAATGTGCCACAGTTTTCCCCCTGCCTATCTTTTCAGAGGGTGGGTGTTGCTGCTCTGCGAGCTATTCTCAGACACTGCTGCCTCAGAACTCACTGTGAGAGATGGTTTCGGGTCACCGTAACCCAAAGAGCAGAAGGAGGGAAAAGAGGGTGGGGAGAAAACCCAGCCAGCAAGTAATTCTCAGATACCAGCCTTCCTGAGGCCATGAGTGCTGGGCCTAATGGTCCTGGCCAGTGCCTACTAGGAGGGACATTTGGAGAAATCAACCCCCTGCCTCTGTCTCCTTGCCTCCTTCCCTGCTTTTCTTCCTCTTTCCTTTCTTATTTCCTTCCAGGCTAGCTAGGAACAAGCATGCTAGCAGGTCTCCCAGATGGGCTGCAAATCCCAGCCACCTCAAGGGATTCACCAGTCTCTTTCCTTGAGTTCTTAGCTATTGAAGCCAAGAGTCACAGACAGGTCTGGGAAGTTTCCCAGCACAGCAAGCTCGGCACTGGGCCTGAAATCAGATGCAGAAGCCAAGCTGCCTGTGTTGAAGGAGTTCCCCAGCCTACAGAAAATCAGAAAACCAGTTCGTATTATAGCTTTCCTGACCCCTGGTGCTGGGATTAAATGTAGGACTCTAGGACTGACTGGACAGAGCCTTGGCCTTTTAGTCAAGAGCCATGGGTTCTACTCCTGAGTGTGTATCTTTGAAAAGTTCTTTTCCTCTCTTGGTCTCAGAATCTCCCAGAGACATAGCAACTTCCTCTGAACATATTCTCCTGAAGTGGAATGTTTCTAATTTTTTAAAATAGATAATATGTTGATATTTTACTTGCTAAGACTTTGATGAAGAAATTTTAGAGGTAGCAATGTAAAGCAAGACCATGTGACAAAAGGAAGGCAATTCTAGAACTTTTGTTATGTGCTTGCTCCCTTAGCAAACAAGGGCTTTGGCCCTGTTGCTGTGCCCCCCTACCCCATTAGATTCTGGCTAAATCTTTGGTGTCCTCATCTGTAATGTGGACAGAAGGTCTCTAGATACCTTACTACCGTGACATTCTATTATTATCTAGCCTTTGAGGTTTTTTTTCCCTGTCCTTGATGAGACTATTTAATAGTTTAATATTTTCCTCTGTGGATAATTATGAATCTATATATTTATAGAACTTCTATCTCTGTCTATCTATCTATCTGTCTATCTATATCTATCTATCTAGCTATCTAGCTATCTATCTACTGATCTACCTACCTATATACCTATCTGTGTTAAGTATAGCATTTACTACATGTTCCTTATCAATTAACTGGATGACAATTCCTCTTTTGATTGTAATCTGTTTCTTTGTGGGCCTTTTTTCTCATAAAATAAGTTCAAAATGTAGGTTAATCAGTTCATTTTGTCCATTGATATTGGGAACATATAAATAACATCTCTCTCCTTCAGATGAGAAAGTATTATTAATATAGAGTAGATAAAATTATTATGTTAGGGCCCATGAACCCTCCCCATTCAGAAACTATAATAGATGCTTGTAGATCCAGTCAGAGATAATATTTCTTCTGCAGACAGGTCAGATAATATAGAAATTCTCATTCAAGTCCTCTCTCCCCTCCCCCAGCATTGAGAAGTTAGAGACAGGAAAAGAGAAAGTGGAAGGAAGCTTCAGGCCGTGTTGTGGCCTCTAACACAGAGCAGGGAGATAGGCAAGAGAGGAAGCATTTAGGTCACCTTCCCATCTATTTCTCTTCATTTATCAGGTTATATCAGAAGTTCCCGAACTCTTCTTGATTATTGATGCCCTTAGCATCTCATTATTTTTTTTCATAGTGTCTCTAAGCCAAAAGAAACATCCAATAGTTCCATTTATTAGACAGTTAAGTCCAAACAAGTCAAAAAGTATCCATGCCCTAATAACTTAGTAGCTGCTTAAAAATAATACACATACTTGAAAGAAAAATATTAATATGCATATTAATATACAGTAAAATATTATTTTATGTCACCTTAAATAGTCATATTTCAGGCAGTGTAAAACTTCTCAGACATTTGAATCAGATTGGACATCACTCCTCTCATTCCTTGTTCCATATGGATTTTCATACAGTACTTGATTTTTATCACAGCAGCCATCAAAAGGAATGTAGCACAATCAAGTGTTGAAACTTTGAACTACCTCAAGCTAGTAGCTTGCAGGATGTCTGACAGATGTCAAGTACTACTGTATTTCCCTCAAAAATTAAAATGTGTCACATGCTCGTTTGAGTTCACTGTGGTACACTGAAGAACCTCAACTCATAATTTAGGAACCACGTGGTTACATATTCTTGGACATTCTTAGTTTTAACTGCCTCTTTTTTCCCTCCACTGGCTGAAATGTCTTTCCTTAGTTCTATTTCCACAACATGTCCTTTGTTGTAAATGCAATCTGAAATAAAATAAAAGTATGTCTACATCATCCATAAAATTGCTGTTGAAGATGGGTTCTACTTGCCCCTTCCACTGCATGCATCACATTGAGCTGGGAGATCTTTTTAAAATTGCACATCTGGCATGCCTATCAGATTGGAAAATATTTAAAAACCTGACAGCAAGGGCTTCCCTGGTGGTGCAGTGGTTGAGAGTCCGCCTGCCAATGCAGGAGACACGGGTCCGTGCCCCGGTCCAGGAAGATCCCACATGCTGCAGAGCAGCTAGACTCGTGAACCATGGCCACTGAGCCTGCGCGTCCAGAGCCTATGCTCCGCAGCGGGAAAGGCCACAACAGTAAGAGGCCCGCATACCGCAAAAAACCCCCAAAAAACAAAAAACCTGACAACAAGAAGTGGTGGTGAGAATATAGAGTAATGGGAGCTCTCATATATTGCTGGTGACAATATAAATTGGTATAAACACTTTGTGAAGATGTTTTGAATTATTTACTAGAGATGGACATATGCACATCCTCTTACCCAGATATTCCACAACAACTGGTATAACCTGAAAATTAATGTACCTGTGCACCATGATAAAAATACCAGAATGGTCATGATAATATTGTTCACTATAGCACCTTTGAAGAAACCTAAGTGTTGATGTAGAGTAGAATGGATAAATTGTAGTACATTTGTACAGTGGAATACTGTACAGCAGTATCAGCAAAGGAATCATAGTTATATACAACAACATGTATGGATTTCACAAGCATAATGTTGAACAAAAGAAATCAAAGAAGAATACACACTATATGATTCCATTAATATAGTTTATCAAAAGGCAAATCTAGCTATATTTTAATGGATTTATGTGCAGATGGTAAAATTACATTTACAAAAGACATTACTCTGGTTCTGCCAAAATAGAGTAGCCCCAGTGGGGCTGGGGCTGGGGCTGAACCTCAGCCTCCACACACATCTAGCAGCAATGACTCTGTAAGAGGAAGTGTGAAACAGAGCTAGGGGGCACTCCTGCTCCCTCTCCCCACTAAGGCAGTGGATTCCAGTAGAAGCTGAGCTTCTATCTCCACCTGCAGCAGCAGAGCAATTTGAATCAGCCCTCCACGTGGGCAGTGGAACCAGAGAAGTGTTGATTTTACACCTCACTCGGAGGCAGCAAAAGGGTGCCCTGCTTTCACATATCAAAGGGGTAGAGGGGGAAGCTGAACTTCTATACCATCCATCTGCAATGAAGCAGTATGAGTAAGTGCATTGCTTTTGCAAAGGTGGTGTCAGCAGTGCCCAGTAAGAAGCTGAACATACACACCCATCTGGCCCTTGCACTATACCACAATAAAGGGACTGCCTGCTTAAGAAAAAGAAGATAACATGAAATAAAATATTTAAATAGGTCTCAGAGGCAGGAGGGATAAATTGTGAGATTGGGATTGACATATACACACTACTATATATAAAATAGATAACTAATAAGAACCTACCGTATAGCACAGGGAACTCAACTCAATACTCTGTAATGGCCTGTATGGGAAAATAATCTAAAAAAAGAGTGGATATATGTATATGTATAACCGATTCACTTGGCTGTACACCTGAAATTAATACAACATTGTAAATCAACTATACTCCAATAAAAATAAAAATAAAATAAAATAAACCAATAGGTATCAGAATATCATCTTATAATGTCCCAAATATCCAGAATCAAAAAAAAAAAAATCACACACCATACCAACCAAGAAAATCAAAACTTGATTGAGAAAAAATAATCAGATTACATTAACATTGATATTAGAATTATCTAACAAGGATTTTAAAGCAGCCATCAAAAAATGTTTCAACAATCAATTAGAATTGCCCTTGAATCAAGGGAAAAAATTATAAAATATCAGCAAAGAAAAAGAAGTCATAAAAAGCACTGATTAGAAATTATAGATTTTAAAAATACAATAGCAGCAGGAAAAAAAAACCCTCACTAGTTGAGCTCAACAGTAGAGTGGAGATGAAAGAGGATCAAATCAGTAAACTTGAGGACAAAACAATAGAACTCACACAATATGTATAACAGAGAGGAAATAGACTAAGGAAAATGAATCTGTGGAGACCTGTGGGACAATAACAAAAAATCCAACATTTGTATCATTGGAGTCTGAGAAATGGAGAATAAGAGAAAGTGATATATTTTTCGAGTACTGAAAGGAAATAACTGTCAATCTAGTTTTCTATATCCAGTTAAATTATACTTCATGATGCAGGGAAAATAAAGACATTCTTAAATGAAGAAAAATTGAGAGAACTTGTCATCAGGAGACCTATCTTAAAAGAATGGCTAAAAGAAGTTCTCTACATATAAATGATGACATAAGAAAGCTTAGAACCATGTAAAGGAAAGCAGAACATTGAAATGGGTAAAGTTAAGGATGAATACAGTAGACTATCTTACTTCCCATGAATTTCTTAAATCCAAATTAATAAGTGAACCAAAAATTCTAAAATCTGATATAGTGCCCAATGTAGGCAGAAGAAATGCTTAACAAATTATATTGTTTATGTGGGGAGGGTAAAAGGACCTAAAGAAAGTGAAGTTTCTGCATTTAAATCAAAATAGTAAAACGGCAATACCAGAAAACTTTAAGTTATGTAGGTATATTTACTATCTAGAGCAACCACTAAGAAAATGATACAAAGTGATATACCAAAAAATACTACAAATAAATCAAGATGGAATACTAAAAAAAGTTCAAATAACCCAGAACGATGTAAAAAAAGAGAATGGGAATAGGAAACAGAGCAAACAGGAAAAAAATATGACAGACTAACATATCAATAATTACTTTAAATGTAAATGGTCCAAATATACTTAAAATACAGATATTCACAGAGTGAAAAAAATAACTTATCCAACAAAATAGTTTCTATAAGAAACTCTCTTTAACTACAATGACATCACTAATTTGAAAGTAAAAGGATGGAAAAGATATGTCATTCAAACATTAATTTAGAAAACAAGAATAGCTAATATTAATATAAGATGAAGTATATTTCAGAGCAAAAAATTACTAGAGACCAAAAAGCACATTGCACAATGATAAAAGGATTAGTCCACTAGGAAGACACACACTCCTAAATTTGTATGCATCAAACAACTGTGCATCAAAACACAAGATGCAAAAAAATGATAGAGCTGAAAGGAGAAATAGACAAATCCATAACTGTAGTAGAAGACTTAGTACCCTACTCTCAGAGATTTATAGAACCACTAGACAGAAAAACTGAACAATACAATCAACCCAAATTATTTTATATATACATTTAAAATATATATTATATTTTATGTATATATATATATATATATATATATGACAAAGTAAAGCATCTATAAAGAACCCTGAAACCTCAGTAGTAAACAATCCATTGGAAAATGGGCAAAAGACATGAGGTGGCATTTCAATGAAGAGGGTATACAGATGGCAACTAAGCACATGAAAAGATGTTTAACATAATTAGACATTTGGGAAATGCAAACTGAAACTACAATGAAACATCACTGCACATCTATCAGAATGGCTAAACTAAACAATGGCAACACCAGATGCTGGGGAGCATATGGACAAACTGTATAACTCGTGCATTTCTGGTGAGAATGGAAATGATACAACCACCCTGGAAAAGATTTTGGCAATATCTTACAAAATTAAACACGTAATTACCAGAAAGCCCAGAAATTGCACTTATGGACATTTATCCCAAAGAACTTAAATGTATGTTCACACAAAAACTTGTACACTGATGTGTATAGCAGCTTTATTCTCAATAGCTCAACCCAAACTGGATACAACCCACATGTCCTTCAACAGGTGAATGATTAAGCAAAATGCACTACATCCATACTATGGAATACAATAAAATTGATTGAACTATTGATACACTCAGCAATTTGGATGAATCTTCAGGGAATTATGCTGAGTGAAAATAGCCATTCCAAAAGGGTCACATGTATGATTCTATTTATATAACATTCTTGAAATGGAAACAGTTATAGAAATGGGGAACATATAGAACAGATTATTGGTTTCCAGGGTTCAGGAATGGATAGGGCAGAGGGGCAAGGAAGTGAGTGTGGCTTTAAAAGGGCAACAGGAGGGATGCTTGCAGTGATAGAACTGTTCTCTATCTTTACTGTATAAATATCAATATCCTGGTTGTGATGTAGTACTATAGTTTTGCAAGTTGTTATTGTTGAGGAAAATTGGTACAAGAATCTCTCCTATACCATTTCTACAACTGCATCTGAATCTACAATCACTATCAAATGGAAAGTTTAATTTTACAAAAGAAAAAAATAAAAAAGACATGGGTATCACAAAAGTCAGGATAGCAATTACCTTTAGGGGAAAGGAGAGGATTATGATCAAGGAAGGTCACATGGAAGTGTTTCTGTGGTCTTGGCAATGTGTTATTTATTGACTTTGGTGATGGTTATATGCATTTCATTTTATAAATTGTCACTGATTATACAAATAATTTTTATGTAGCTTTCTACATACATGCTATATATTATAATGGTAAAAAATTACTTAAAATATATATTGGATCATTTTCATTCACTTGCTTAAAATTCTCCAGTGGTTTCCTTTGTGCATAAGATAAAATCCAAACTCCTCAACAAGGCCTATGGGGCCTTCTTCACCAATCATTTTCCTCTTTATGTTCTGTGCTCCTGACATATTGGAGTTTTTCAGGTCTTCCCGCCACAGGATTTTTGCACAAACTTTTCCATCAGCTTGTAGAATGTTTTAGCACTCTCCCTACCCTTTATCTACAGATTTAACGCAAACTCCCAGACTATATCAAACCCAGCGATATGCTTTTTTCCCCTTATTAACACTTTCATAATTTATAATAATGTATTCTAAATAATATTTTGAGTACTGCCTGTGTCCTCCTTAACCCCTTGGCCTCCAAGCCATAAATTCCACGAGTACAAGAACCCAATTTACCTTGTTTCTTACAGTGCCTAGAACAGTGCCTGGCACATAGGATATACTCAGTATATATTTGTGGAATAAGCGGAATAAAATTTCATTATGTCATTTTGTGCTACTTTTGGAGGTAACATGCTATGTTGGAAAGATTCTTTAGAATCAAATTTCTCAAATTTTGGTCAAATATTGAGTCTATCACTTACTAGCTATTGACCTAAGGCAGGATTATTTACCTCTCTGATCCTTAATTTCATCACTTTCAAAATAAAACTAATAATTCTTATCTAATAGGACTGTTACAAAATTGAAAAGCAGTATTTTATTTTAATTTTGAATTTTATTTTATTTATATTTTATACGGCAGGTTCTTATTAGTTATGCATTTTATACATATTAGTGTATATATGTCAATCCAAATCTCCCAATTCATCACATCCCCCACCCGCCGCTTTTCCCCCTTGGTCCATATGTTTGTTCTCTACATGTGTCTCAATTTCTGCCCTGCAAACTGGTTCATCTGTACCATTTTTCTAAGTTCCACATATATGCGTTAATATACGATATTTGTTTTTCTCTTTCTGACTAACTTCACTCTGTATGACAGTCTCTAGATTCATCCACGTCTCTACAAATGACCCAATTTCATTCCTTTTTATAGCTGAGTAATATTCCATTGTATATATGTACCACATCTTCTTTATCCATTCATCTGTCAATGGGCATTTAGGTTGCTTCCATGACCTGGCTACTGCAAATAGTGCTGCAATGAACATTGGGGTGCATGTGTCATTTTGAATTGTGGTTTTCTCTGGGTATATGCCCAGTAGTGGGATTTCTGGGTCATATGGTAATTCTATTTTTAGTTTTTTAAGGAACCTCCATACTGTTCTCCATAGTGGCTGTATCAATTTACATTCCCACCAACAATGCAAGAGGGTTCTCTTTTCTCCACACCCTCTCCAGCATTTGTTGTTTGTAGATTTTCTGATGATGCCCATTCTAACTGGAGTGAGGTGGTTTTGATTTGTATCTATCTAATAATTAGTGATGTTGACCAGCAAAAATCAGCATTTTATGTCAGGATGCTTATCATAATGTTGAAACAATGTGTGCAAAAAATATTTTCCTGCATAAATTCACCTTCCATTTAATCCAGGAGAAACTTTGTTACTCCTAAACAACTCATTTTCTTTTATCAAATATAGAAATTACATAGCCCACTATATATCTCTTTTTTCTCTAGCCTCTAGGAAGCTCAAGCACTCAACCTCTCAGTGCAAGTAGGATAAGTGCCTCAGTTACACTAGATTATCTCTAAGGACACTTTCAGGGCTGTCTTTTCTGGTTCTTTTCAGGATAGTGCTCAGTATAAAAGAAGAGTATTGCTGAACGAGCCCCTGTAGACTTACTGCAGCTTTCAACCACAGGCTTTTGCAAACATAGAGCAGATAGTTACCTGATTAGTATGATCTGATAGGCCTAAGCAGGGTTGCAAATGGATATAATTTTTCATTCCGATGTTTATCCATTTACAGAGGATGATTCTGAGACAGTATCTAAGTTCTGTAGAAGAAAGTGGTATGATCAATTAGTGATTTGTACACAGGCACAGAATGGGGTAATGGTGGCATATTTACTGCATGATTATCATTTCAGATCTTGTAATATGTCTCCCCACCACCTGACCCAAAGCCTGAAATTCCATCATTGGTGTTTCATACCTCTGGGAGGGGTCAAGTGAACAACCTGAGGCTTATTAGCAGGCCTCAGAACAACAACTCATTGACAGCCAGCTGAGACCTGATAGTAATGGCATGTAGGAAAAGACTGGCTGCTAAAAGTTCATGGCGTGGAAGAGAAATGAAGTTTCTTATCTGCAGACTATGTTCATTGCTTCTCTGGACCTCCTGGTGTACCCAAAGTCTTTAGAAGCCACTACACAGAGGTGATAGAGCTGATGCTCTCACCTTGGTCCTTTAAATCATGTCAGGTCCTAAGGCAAGTCATCTGTTGCCTGTGGGCCTCAAAGATCAAAAGACTGTAGACTAGAAACCTAGTTTCTACATACTGGCTAGGAAGACTGCCCTCCCTCTCTCCCTTACCCCTTACCTCCCTCTTTCCTTTCTTCCTTCTTTTATCAACTCTTCTCTGCTGTCCCCAGTTGTCTCCCTGACTTCTTTTTATGCTGCTTCCTTCCAAAATCCTTATCTGTGTCTCCTCTAGTGCCATCAGGATGTGTCTTCAGCTACCTTTCCCACCCTGGGTCTTTTTAAGAGCCTTGATTCAAGAACACTTATGGTTTGCAGATGTCAAGTGATTATTCCCCTCTTGCCTGAGACTCAGGGCAAGTTAGTGTGGTCTCCCTGCCCTCACTAAAGTGGGAGTTTTGTGAGGTAGAGATGGTGTCTTGCTCACATAGTCCCAGGTTGAGGAGGTGATTACTGAGTGACCATATTGGGACTGAATGAACGAAGGAGCTGGAAGAAATTTTAAGGGTCATCTAGTTGAAGACCTTGGTCCATATTTTATTACATATTGTATTACAAATATGGAACCTGGGATCTGGAAAGGGGAAGGTTACACAGTGACTTCTAGGGCTAAATTTTAATCCTTTAGATCCTCAGACAAGGGCTCTTTGTGCTAGAGAAAACCCAGACATTATGAGTTTAAGCCTCGGCTCTGCCGCTTCCTAGCTGTGGTAACTCAGTCCTACAGAGAATTTCAGTTTCACTCTGCAGATATTCTCAGTGCACCCTCACTTCCTGTTTGTCGGGGTTGCCTGCGTGTGTAGCATGTGACAGAGAAACCTGACCTGTGCTACTCCAGAAGTCAGAGCTAGGACAAATGAGTGACAGCTATGGAGAGGCCAATTTAGATTCAGTTTAAAGAAGAATTTTCTAATTTGGGTCATCAGTATAGCAATAGACTGGGTAGACTGCCTTGTAATGTGGGGGTGGGCTCAATTAGTGGTATGGGGACAGAGGCTGGAAGCCCCTTTGGCAGGGATGTTGGAGAGGGGATTCTTGTCTCTTCCATCTGTGAGATTCAATTATTTCATATGTTTTTAAAAAAACTTAAAAAAATCTTTCAGTGGATCCCACTGCCTACCTCAGTGTTTCTCAAAGTGTAGTTTATAGATCCTCTGCATCAGCATCATGTGAAGCACCTGTTCCCAGGCCCCACCCTATGCCTACTGAATCTGAGTCATTGGAGAATGGTATCAAGGAATCCGAATGTTTACCAAATGCCTTGGCTAGCTCCTACCCACTTTAGGGACTTATTTACACCCCAGAACCTGCACCATTTTGCCATTCCAATCACTGAATTTTCTCCTTCCTATCTGTGTTTCCATAGCTCACCTAAACCTTTACTTTTCCCTTAAACTTTCTCCCAGATGCTTAGTTAGTCTTGTGACCTTGGGCAAGTTACTTAATTTCTCTGAGGCTAAGAAGTCTGACATATAAATGATGTTCCTTAGATCTCAATCCCTTCCTGCTTTTTACTTCCTTCCTTAATGGTCTTTTCCATTCTGGACCCTTGGTTTTAAACTCCTTCTCTTCATTTGTCATGATCTCCAGTACACTGATTCCTGACTCCCTTACCTTTATTAGCACAGGTATGCACACACACACACACACACCAAAAATTAAAGAATAGGAAAAAATCAACCTCAATTGAGAATTATTTGAGTACTTACTATGTGGCAGACCCTCTGATAGACACTGGAGCTATAAAGATGAACACAGCATGGTCTCTACCATCAAAAGAATAGTCTCTACCATCAAAAGCACAGGAGACATTCACATATACAGCCTGTTCATCCCATACCTAGAATGCTATGGGAGCTGAGAGAGAAGGATCATGGATTCTCACCTGCATGTGAGAAGGAAAGAGAATCAGGGAAGGCGGTAAGGAGGTACAGGTCAGAGTTGCAGGGAACAGAGCAGTGTATGAAGGGTCGAGAGTGCATCTACAGGTCAAGTAGAAAATGTTCAGCACAGTTGGGGAATATTGGCAGGGGAAGTGGTTTGGAAAGTACCCTGAGTATGAGGTACCTGTGTGCTCTCCAGATAGAGATGGTAGGTAGATAGTTAGATAATATCTGTCTGAAGTTCAAGAGTGAAGTAGGGCTGAAGAGCTGAATTAAGGACAGATCAACATGTAGATAAGACTTGAAGCCTTGAAATAGAAAATGCCAGATGGTTAAAATGAGTGGACAGGGAAAGGCCTAGTTTTCAGAGGTCTCTCTTTTCAGAACTCTGATCAGCCCAGAGAAGCTTCTTAAACATTTCTTTTAAGAGGAGTTCTTTATGTCTCATCAGTGCTGCCCTAGCCTATACAGTATGAATTAGAAAAAAAACATCCTTTTTGGGCAGACACATTACACAAAGGTGTCCCTTTTGGGTGGGTGCAGCACTATAAGTGAGCAGGTACTTAACAAGCCAGGCAGTCTCTCCTTGCCCTCTCAGCTGAGCACCTTTTTTGTCTAATACATAAATAGTGCAACCCTACAATGTATCTTTGAGTATACCACCACCAGGAAGGTGGGTGTAGGTGAAAAATGTCACCAGGTGCCAGTCTGGCCTTCCCTGGGAGACAGCTACCTAGACTCTCACACAAGGAGCATGGCTTCAAGTCCTTTGCTTCTGCTGGGAAAAAAATTTGAAGATTTCCTCAGAATTTCATGGTTCTTATCCAAAGGCCACAGGCTTTGGTATTTGAGGTACTTCACCAGGGAGAAGTTTTCCTGAGGCAACTGTAGAATAGTTCAATGAAAAATGCTGTCTGGACAGGTTCATAATCACTGAACCACATGCTACCTGCTCAGGCTCATAATCACTGAGTGACACCCCCTGGACTGGAGGCCCAAGGTAGGTGACCCAGGTAGGAAACTGAATGCCAGGGTTGGGCACCCAAGATAGTACTACAACAGTAGTAAAAAGGAGACAAGTAGCACTTGTCTGAGGCTAGTGCTAAGCCCCAGTTCAAGGTCAGGCTGGGCTTACAGGTCAGGTCAATGTGTCCTAGCTGTTCTTAGATAAGGGAGGCAGAGGCTAGAATACAAGCATTCCAACAAGAAAAGTCTAGGGTTCCTTGCTGTCTATAGCTGCTCCCATCAGTCTATGAACCATGAGCCACTTCTTCCCTGACCAAACCAGAGAGCTGGCTTAAGGAACAGCTATGCATGTGGGCCACATTCCTCTTCCCCACCTTTGTCTCAGCTAGGATGAGCATGTAACTGGACACTGGCTCTGCTAACAGGAGCTGTCAGCAGCAGAATATGTTGCTGATGACAAGGCATGTTAAATATGCTAGTGCTGATCCTTGTATTCAGAATCCAGCTGGAGGCTGATTAAATCTTGTCCACTGGCTTATGTGCTAGGCCCCAAATGCTGGTGAGTACTTTGTGCCAGCTCTGGTCTATGGGGCTTCCTATGTGGGAATAAGCCCTGTGTTGCTACAATTCCCCTTTGCAGGAAGATACCCCAGACTACAGGTCAAGAGCCTCAGGTTCTAGCTCTGGCTCTGCCACACATTTAAAATATGGCCATTTAAAATAAAAATGGCCGGCTCATGGGCTCAGCCGCTCCGCGGCGTGTGGGATCTTCCCGGACCGGGGCACTGGCCCATGTCCCCTGCATCGGCGGGCGGACTCTCGGACACTGCGCCACCAGGGAAGCCCAGCCAGAATTCTTGATGTTAACACCATTACTCTTTATTACTGTCTAGACCATACAACCTTCTTAAACTGTTGTCTTATAATTTTCTTAAATAATAAAATTTCTTTCAACAACAACAACAAAAAAAAGGTCTTTAGCAAGTCCTTTCCTTATCTGTATCTCAGTTTCTCCATGAATAGCATGACAGATTTGGACCCTTCTAGTTCTATTATTTTGTGGCTTCCCAGAGACTCTGACTTGGCCTATCATTCTATTAATGTCAGGCTTTTCCCTTTCTTTTCTCCCTCTCTCCCTATTTCTCTCATCTGCACATTCTCTGGAGGAACCTCTGGCCTTAACTTGTGGCATTATCTATCCCAGGCAAAATTCTTGTATTTTAAGAAGAGTCTTTAGGAGGTAATAATTTAACCCAGTGTTTTTCAAACTGTGGGTCACAACAAACTAGTAATTATGATTATGATTATGAAATCAATTTAGTGGCCAACAATGGGCACTTCTTAAAAATGAAATAGAATAAATAGAAAATATCACAGTGATTGCACATATTAAAGGTAAGTAATGTTAGTGAAACTTTTATTTTTATATTTGGTCAAAATATAAAACTGCAAATATTCAGCAATTTTTGACATATAAAAACTGCAATCCACATGGACATGAAAATATATATGAAGATGCACCCACGTAGACACACAAGTAAAAGCAATTACTGGTTCACAGTATAAAATGAATTCTTTACTGTGAGTTAAAGTTAAAAATGTTTAAAGATACAGCCTTAAACAGAGAAGCAGGCTAGAGGTGAGCTATAAGTACATCACTGGGGAAACAATTTTGAGCATAGGTCTTTTGGGATTCAGCATTTCTCAAATAAGGGCAGCAACCTTCTCTGTTATCTGTAGAATTTTCCAATTCTGTTTATATAATACACTACTTCCGGTACATTTTAGGTAGTCCTAACCCCCCTGTCAAGAAAATGGAGTGTATTCAGGGGACCTTATCTGTAGAATCACATCTTGGAAAGGAAAAGAGCAACTGGGCCTTCCAGGATTGGTGAAATGGTGCTTCCATCTTTGGTCCTCAGTATTTGCTGGGACACAAGGCCCCATTCACCCTGGTGTGCTCCCTACAAGTGAGAATAACACACAGGGCACTCCGGCACTGCTTGTGTCTTCCTGCTTCCCAAAGCATGGATTCTGATTTTGTAAGGTATAATTGACATATACAATTATATTACTCTCAGATATACAACGTAATGATTTGATATTTGTGTATATTGCAAAATGATCACAATAAATCTAGTTAACATTCATCACCATACATAGTTACAAAAATTGTTTTTCTTCTGATGAGGATTTTAAGATGTATTGTCTAAAGAACTTACCAGTATGCAATACAGTATTGTTAACTATAGTCAGCATTCTGTACAATACATCCCCATGACTTATTTTATAAATGGAAGTTTGTACCTTTTGACCACCTTCACCCATTTCGCCCAACTTGCACACACTTCCTCTAGCAACCACCAATTGGTTCTCTGTACCTATGAGTTTGCTCACTTTTATTTTTTATTTATTTTTTACTTTTTTACATATTTATTGGAGTATAATTGCTTAACCATGGTGTGTTAGTTTCTGCTTTATAACAAAGTGAATCAGTTATACATATACATATGTTCCAACATCCCCTCCCTCTTGCGTCTCCCTCCCACCCTCCCTATCCCACACCTCCAGGCGGTCACAAAGCACAGAGCTGATCTCCCTGTGCTAAGTGGCTGTTTCCCACTAGCTATCTACCTTACGTGTGGTACTGTATATAAGTCCATGCCTCTCTTTCGCTTTCTCAAAGCTTACCCTTCCCTGTCCCCATATCCTCAAGTCCATTCTCTAGTAGGTTTCTGTCTTTATTCCTGTCTTACCCCTAGGTTCTTCATCACATTTTTTTCTTCTTAAATTCCATATATATGTGGTAGCATACGGTATTTGTCTTTCTCTTTCTGACCTACTTCACTCTGTATGACAGAATCTAGGTCTATCCACCTCATTACAAATAGCTCAATTTCGTTTCTTTTTATGGCTGAGTAATATTCCATTGTATATATGTGCCACATCTTCTTTATCCATTCATCCGATGATAGAAATTTAGGTTGTTTCCATCTTCGGGCTATTGTAAATAGGGCTGCAATGAACATTTTGGTACATGACTGTTTTTGAATTATGGTTTTCTCAGGATATATGCCAAGTAGTGGGATTGCTGGGTCATATGGTAGTTCTATTTGTAGTTTTTTAAGGAACCTCCATACTGTTCTCCATAGTGGCTGTACCAATTCACATTCCCAGTAGCAGTGCAAGAGTGTTCCCTTCTTTCCACACCCTCTCCAGCATTTATTGTTTCTAGATTTTTTGATGATGGCCATTCTGACTAGTGTGAGATGATATCTCATTGTAGTTTTGATTTGCATTTCTCTAATGATTAATGACACTGAGCATTCTTTCATGTGTTTGTTGGCAGTCTGTATATCTTCTGTGGAGAAATGTCTATTTAAGTCTTCTGCCCATTTTTGGATTGGGTTGTTTGTTTTTTGGTTATTGAACTGCATGAGCTGCTTATAAATTTTGGAGATTAATCCTTTGTCAGTTGCTTCATTTGCAAATATTTTCTCCCATGCTGAGGGTTGTTTTTGGTCTTGTTTATGGTTTCCCTTGCTGTGCAAAAGCTTTTAAGTTTCATGAGGTCCCATGTGTTTATTTTTGTTTTTATTTCCATTTCTCTAGGAGGTGGGTCAAAAAGGATCTTGCTGTGATTTATGTCACAGAGTATTCTGCCTATGTTTTCCTCTAAGAGTTTGATAGTTTGTGGCCTTACATTTAGGTCTTTAATCCATTTGGAGCTTATTTTTGTGTATGGTGTTATGGAGTGATCTAATCTCATACTTTTACATGTACCTGTCCAGTTTTCCCAGCACCACTTATTGAGGAGGCTATCCTTTCTCCACTGTACATTCCTGACTCCTTTATCAAAGATAAGGTGACCATATGTGCGTGGGTTTATCTCTGGGCTTTCTATCCCATTCCATTGATCTATCTTTTGGTTTTTGTGGAAGTACCATACTCTCTTGATTACTGTAGCTTTGTAGTATAGTCTGAAGTCAGGGAGCCTGATTTCTCCAGCTCCATTTTTCGCTCTCAAGATTGTTTTGGCTATTCGGGGTCTTTTGTGTTTCCATAGAAATTGTGAATTATTTTGTTCTAGTTCTGTGAAAAATGCCAGTGGTAGTTTGCTAGGGATTGCATTGAATCTCTAGGTTGCTTTGGGTAGTAGAGTCATTTTCACAATGTTGACTCTTCCAATCCAAGAACATGGTATATCTCTCCATCTTTTGGTATCATCTTTAATTTCCTTCATCAGTGTCTTATAATTTTCTGCATACAGTTCTTTTGTCTCCTTAGGTAGGTTTATTCCTAGATATTTTATTCTTTTTGTTGCAGTGGTAAATGGGAGTGTTTTCTTGATTTCACTTTCAGAATTCTCATCATTAGTATATAGGAATGCCAGAGATTTCTGTGCATTAATTTTGTATCCTGCTACTTTACCAAATTCATTGACTAGCTCTAGTAGTTTTCTGGTAACATCTTTAGGATTCTCTATGTATAGTATCATGTCATCTGCAAACAGTGACAGCTTTACTTCTTCTTTTTCGATTTGGATTCCTTTTATTTCCTTTCCTTCTCTGATTCTTGTGGCTATAACTTCCAAAACTAAGTTGAATAAGAGTGGTGAGAGTGGGCAACCTTGTCTTGTTTCTGATCTTAGTGGAAATGGTTTCAGTTTTTCACCATTGAGGACGATGTTGGCTGTGGGTTTGTCATATATGGCCTTTATTATGTTGAGGAAAGTTCCCTCTATGCCTACTTTCTGCAGGGTTTTTATCAGAAATGGGTGTTGAATTTTGTTGAAAATTTTCTCTGCATTGATTGAGATGATCATATGGTTTTTCTCCTTCAATTTGTTAATATGGTGTGTCACATTGATTGATTTGCATATATTGAAGAATCCTTGCATTCCTGGAATAAACCCCACTTGATCATGGTATATGATCATTTTAATGTGCTGTTGGATTCTGTTTGCTAGTATTTTGTTGAGGATTTTTGCGTCTATGTTCATCAGTGATATTGGCCTGTAGTTTTCCTTCTTTGTGACATCCTTGTCTGGTTTTCGTATCAAGGTGATGGTGGCCTCGTAGAATGAGTTTGGGAGTTTTCCTCCCTCTATTATATTTTGGAAGAGTTTGAGAAGGATAGGTGTTAGCTCTTCTCTAAATGTTTGATAGAATTTGCCTGTGAAGCCATCTGGTCCTGGGCTTTTGTTTGTTGGAAGATTTTTAATCACTGTTTCAATTTCAGTGCTTGTGATTCGTCTGTTCATATTTTCTATTTCTTCCTGATTCAGTCTTTGCAGGTTGTACATTTCTAAGAATTTGTCCATTTCTTCCAGGTTGTCCATTTTATTGGCATAGAGTTGCTTGTAGTAATCTCTCATGATCTTTTGTATTTCTGCAGTGTCTGTTGTTACTTCTCCTTTTTCTTTTCTAATTCTATTGATTTAAGTCTTCTCCCTTTTTTTCTTGATGATTCTGGCTAATGGTTTATCAATTTTGTTTATCTTCTTAAAGAACCAGCTTTTAGTTTTATTGATCTTTGCTGTCGTTTCCTTCATTTCTTTTTCATTTATTTCTGATCTGACTTTTATGATTTCTTTCCTTCTGCTAACTTTGGGGTATTTTTGTTCTTCTTTCAATAATTCCTTTAGGTGCAAGGTTAGCTTGTTTATCGAGATGTTTCCTGTTCCTTAAGGTGGGATTGTATTGCTATAAACTTCCCTTTTAGAACTGCTTTTGCTGCATCCCATAGGTTTTGGTTTGTTGTGTCTCCACTGTCATTTGTTTCTAGGTATTTTTTGATTTCCTCTTTGATTTCTTCAGTGATCACTTCGTTATTAAGTTGCATATTGTTTAGCCTCCATGTGTTTGTATTTTTTACACATCTCTTCCTGTAATTGACATCTAGTCTCATAGCATTGTGGTCGGAAAAGATACTTGATACAATTTCAATTTTCTTAAATTTACCAAGGCTCCATTTGTGACCCAAGAAATTATCTATCCTGGAGAATGTTCCATGAGCCCTTGAGAAAAATGTGTATTCTGTTGTTTTTGGATGGAATGTCCTATAAATATCTATTAAGTCCATCTTGTTTAATGTATCATTTAAAGCTTGTGTTTCCTTATTTATTTTCATTTGGATGATCTGTCCATTGGTGAAAGTGGGGTGTTAAAGTCCCCTACTATGAATGTGTTACTGTGGATTTCCCCTTTTATGGCTGTTAGTATTTGCCTTATGTATTGAGGTGCTCCTATGTTGGGTGCATAAATATTTACAATTGTTATATCTTCTTCTTTGATCGATCCCTTGATCATTATGTAGTGTCCTTCTTTGTCTCTTCTTGTAGTCTTTATTTTAAGGTCTATTTTGTCTGATATGAGAATTGCTACTCCAGCTTTCTTTTGATTTCCATTTGCATGGAATATCTTTTTCCATCCCCTTACTTTCAGTCTGTATGTGTCTCTAGGTCTGATGTGGGTCTCTTGTAGACTGCATGTATATGGGTCTTGTTTTTGTATCCATTCAGCCAATCTGTGTCTTTTGGTGGGAGCATTTAGTCCATTTACTTTTAAGGTAATTATCAATATGTATGTTCCTATTCCCATTGTCTTAATGGTTTTGGGTTCGTTTTTGTAGGTCTTCTCCTTCTGTTGTGTTTCTTGCCTAGAGAAGTTCCTTTAGCATTTGTTGTAAAGCTGGTTTGGTGGTGCTGAACTCTCTCAGCTTTTGCTTGTCTGTAAAAGTTTTAATTTCTCCATCAGATCTGAATGAGATCCTTGCTGGGTAGAGTAATCTTGGTTGTAGATTTTTCTCCTTCATCACTTTAAATATGTCCTGCCTGTCCCTTCTGGCTTGCAGAGTTTCTGTTGAAAGTTCAGCTGTTAACCTTATGGGGATTCCCTTGAGTGTTATTTGTTGTATTTCCCTTGCTGCTTTTAATATGTTTTCTCTGTATTTAATTGTTTGACAGTTTGATTAATGTTTCTCTTGATGTATTTCTCCTTGGATTTATTCTGTATGGGACTCTCTGTGCCTCCTGGACTTGATTCACTATTTCCTTTCCCATATTAGGGAAGTTTTCAACTATAATCTCTTCAAATATTTTCTCACTCCCTTTCTTTTTCTCTTCTTCTTCTGGAACCCCTATAATTCGAATGTTTGTGCAGTTAATGTTGTCCCAGAGGTCTCTGAGACTGTCCTCAGTTCTTTTCATTCTTTTTTCTTTCTTCTGCTCTGCAGTATTTATTTCCACTATTTTATCTTCCATGTCACTTATCCGTTCTTCTGCCTCAGTTATTCTGCTATTGATCCCATCTAGAGTATTTTTCATTTCATTTATTGTGTTGTTCATCGTTGCTTGTTTCATCTTTAGTTCTACTAAGTCCTTGTTAACTGTTTCTAGCATTTTGTCTATTTTATTTCCAAGATTTTGGATCATCTTTACTATCATTATTCTGAATTCTTTTTCAGGTAGAGTGCCTATTTCCTCTTCATTTGTTAGGTCTGGTGGGTTTTTATCTTGCTCCTTCTCCTGCTGTGTGTTTCTCTGTCTTCTCATTTTGCTTATCTTACTGTGTTTGGGTTCTCCTTTTTGCAGGCTGCAGGTTCATAGTTCCCATTGTTTTTGGTGTCTGTCCCCAGTGGCTAAGGTTGGTTCAGTGGGTTGTGTAGGTTTCCTGGTGGAGGGGACCAGTGCCTGTGTTCTGGTTGATGAAGCTGGATCTTGTCTTTCTGGTGGGCAAGTCCACGTCTGGTGGTGTGATTTGGGGTGTCTGTGGGCTTTTTTTGATTTTAGGCAGCCTCTCTGCTAATGGGTGGCATTGTGCTCCTGTCTTAATAGTTGTTTGGCATAGGGTGTCCAGCACTGTAGCTTGCTGGTCGTTGAGTGAAGCTGGGTGCTTGTTTTGAGATGGAGATCTCTGGAAGATTTTCGCCGTTTGATATTATGTGGAGCTAGGAGGTCTCTTGTGGACCAGTGTCTTGAAGTTGGCTCTCCCACCTCAGAGGCACAGCACTGACTCCTGGCTGCAGCAGCAAGAACATTTCATCCACACGGCTCCTCAATTTGGGAAGATTCTTTGTCAATTCATGTATTCCACAGATTCAGGATACATCAGGTTGATTGTGGGGCTTTAATCTGCTGCTTCTGAAGCTTCTGGGAGAGATTTCCATTTCTCTTCTTTGTTCTCACAGCTCCCGGGTCTCAGCTTTGGATTTGGCCCCGCCTCTGCGTGAAGGTCACCAGAGGGTGTCTGTTCTTTGGTCAGACAGGACAGTGTTAATGGAGCAGCTGCTTCGCTGACTCTGGCTCACTCCGGCCGGGGGGAGGGAGGAGCACGGAGTGCAGGTCGAGCCTGCGGTGGCAGACGCCAGTGTGACGTTGCACCAGCCCAAGGCACACCGTGCATTCTCCCGGGGAAGTTGCCCCTGGATCCCGGGACCCCAGCAGTGGCAGGCTGCACAGTGTCCCCGGAAGAGTGGCGTAGACAGTGACCTGCGCTCGCACAGATTTCTCTTGGCGGCGGCAGCAGCAGCCCCAGCGTCCCACGCCCGTCTCTGTGGTCCGCACTTCTAGCCGTGGCTTGCGCCCGTCTCTGGCACTCCTTTAAGCAATGCTCTTAATCCCCTCTCCTCACGCACCTGGAAACAAAGAGGGAAGAAAAAGTCTCTTGCCTCTTCGGCAGGTCCAGAATTTTTCCCGGACTCCCTCCCGGCTATCTGTGGAACATTAGCCCCTTCAGACTGTGTTCACACTGCCAGTCCTCTCCTTGCGTTCTGACCCAAGCCCAAGCCTCAGCTCCCAGCCCCGCCTGCCCCGGCGGGTGAGCAGACAAGCCTCTTGGTCTGGTGAGTGCCGTTCGGCACCGATCCTCTGTGGGGGAATCTCTCCGCTTTGCCTTCTGCACCTCTGTTGCTGTGCTCTCCTCCGCTACTCCGAAGCTTTCTCGCTCTGCCACCTGCAGTCTCTGCCCGTGAAGGGACTTCCTAGTGTGTGGAAACATTTCCTCCTTCACGGCTCCCTCCCACTGGTGCAGGTCCTGTCCCTATTCTTTTGTCTCTGTTTATTCTTTTTTCGTTTGCCCTACCCAGGTACGTGGGGAGTTTCTTGCCTTTTGGGAAGTCTGAGATTTTCTACCAGCGTTCAGTAGGTGTTCTGTAGGAGTTGTTCCACGTGTAGATGTATTTCTGGTGTATCTGTGGGGGGGAAGGTGATCTCTGCATCTTACTCTTCCACCATCTTCCCCGGAAGTCTCGAGTTTGCTCACTTTTAGATTCCACATGTAAGTGAGATCATACAGTAGTTGTATTTCTATGTCTGACTTATTTAACTTAGCATGATGCCTTCAAGGTACATCCATGTTGTCAGAAAGGGCAAGATTTCATTCTTTTTCATGGCTTGATAATATTCTATTGTATATATATGCTACATATTCATTATTCATTCATCCATCAATGGACGCTTATGCTGTTTCTGTATCCTGGCTATTGGAAATAATGCTAAAATGAACAGGGGGGTGCATATGCCTTTTTAAATTAATGTTTTTATTTTCTTTGGTAAAATACCCAGAAGTGGAATTGCTTGATCATATGTTAGCTCTATATTTAGTTTTCTGAGGAACCTCCAAATTGTTTTCCATAATGGCTGAAACAATTTACATTCCCACCAACAGTACACAAGTGTTCCCTTTTCTCCACATCCTTGACAAAATTTGTTATTTCTTGTCTTTCTTTTTTTTTAACATCTTTATTGGAGTATAATCGCTTTACAATGTTGTGTTAGCTTCTGATTTATAACAAAGTGAATCACTTATACGTATACATATGTTCCCATATCTCTTGCATCTCCCTCCCTCCCACCCTCCCTATCCCACCCCTCTAGGTGGTCACAAAGAACCGAGCTGATCTCCCTGTGCTATGTGGTTGCTTCCCACTAGCTATCTATTTTACATTTGGTAGTGTATATATGTCCATACCACTCTCTCACTTTGTCACAGCTTACCCTTCCCCCTCCACATATCCTCATGTCCATTCTCTAGTAGGTCTGTGTCTTTATTCCCGTCTTACCCCTAGGTTCTTCATGAATTTTTTTTTGATTCCATATATATGTGTTAGCATATGGTATTTGTTTTTCTCTTTCTGACTTACTTCACTCTGTATGACAGACTACAGGTCCATCCACTTCACCACAAATATCTCAATTTCTTTTCTTTTTATGGCTGAGTAATATTCCATTGTATATATGTGCCACATCTTCTTTATCCATTCATCTGATGATGGACACTTAGGTTGTTTCCATCTCTGGGCTATTGTAAATAGAGCTGCAATGAACATTTTGGTACATGATTCTTTTTTAATTATGGTTTTCTCAGTGTATATGCCCAGTAGTGGGATTGCTGGGTCACATGGTACTTCTATTTCAAGTGTTTTAAGGAACCTCCTTACTGTTCTCCATAGTGGCTGTATCAATTTACATACTCATCAACAGTGCAGAAGTGTTCCCTTTTCTCCACACCCTCTCCAGCATTTATTGTTTTTAGATTTTTTGATGATGGCCATTCTGACCAGTGTGAGATGATATCTCATTGTAGTTTTGATTTTCATTTCTCTAATGATTAATGATGTTGAACATTCTTTCATGTGTTTGTTGGCAATCTGTATATCTTTTTTGGAGAAATGTCTATTTAGGTCTTCTGCCCATTTTTGAATTGGGTTGTTTGTTTTTTTGTTATTGAGCTGCATGAGCTGCTTGTAAATCTTGGAGGTTAATCCTTGGCCAATTGATTCATTTGCAAATATTTCCCCCCATTCTGAGGGTTGTCTTTTCGTCTTGTTTATGGTTTCCTTTGCTGTGCAAAATCGTTTAAGTTTCATTAGGTCACATTTGTTTATTTTTGTTTTTATTTCCATTTTTATAGGAGGTAGGTCAAAAAGGATCTTGGTGTGATTTATGGCATAGAGTGTTGGGCCTATGTTTTCCTCTAAGAGTTTGATAGTGTCTGGCATTACATTTATGTCTTTAATCCTGTTCAGCTTATTAATGTGTATGGTGTTAGGGAGTGTTCTAAATTCATACTTTTACATGTACATGTCCAGATTTCCCAGCAACACTTATTGAAGAGGCTGTCATTTCTCCACTGTATATTCTTGCCTCCTTTATCAAAGTTAAGGTGACCATATGTGCGTGGGTTTACCTCTGGGCTTTCTATCCTGTTCCATTCATCTATATTTCTGTTGTTGTACCAGTATCATATTGTCTTGATTACTGTAGCTTTGTAGTATAGTCTGAAGTCAGGGAGCCTGATTTTTCCAGCTCCATTTTTTGTTCTCTAGATTTCTTTGGCTATTCGGGGTCTTTGGTGTTTCCATACAAATTGTGAAATTTTTTGTTCTAGTACTGTGAAAAATGCCAGTGGTACTTTAATAGGGATTACATTGAATTTGTAGATTGCTTTAGGTAGTTGAGTCACTTTCACAATGTTGATTTTACCAATCCAAGAACATGTTATATCTCTCCATCTATTTGTATCATCTTTAATTTCCTTCATCAGTGTCATAATTTTCTGCATACAAGTGTTTTGTCTCCTTAGGTAGGTTTATTGCCTAGATATATTATTCTTTTTGTTGCAATGGTAAATGGGAGTGTTTTCTTAATTTCTCTTTCAGATTCTTCATCATTAGTATATAGGAATGCCAGAGATTTCTGTGCATTAATTTTGCATCCTGCTACTTTACCAAATTCATTGATTAGCTCTAGTAGTTTTCTGGTAGCATCTTTAGGATACTCTATGTAGAGTATGAAGTCATCTTCAAACAGTGACAGCTTTACTACCTCTTTTCCAATTTGGATATCTTTTATTTCCTTTTATTCTCCTCTGATTGCTGTGGCTAAAACCCAAAACTATGTTGAATAATAGTGGTGAGAGTGGGCAACCTTGTCTTGTTCCTGATCTTAGTGGAAATGGTCTCAGTTTTTCACCATTGAGGAAGATTTTGGCTGTGGGTTTCTCAGATACGGCCTTTATTATGTTGAGAAAAATTCCCTCTATGCCTACTTTCTGCAGAGTTTTTATCATAAATCGGTGTTGAATTTTGTTGAAAGCTTTCTCTGCATCTATTGAGAAGATTATATTGTTTTTCTCCTTCAATTTGTTAATATGCTGTATCCCGTTGATTGACTTGTGTATATTGAAGAATCCTTGCATTCCTGGAATAAACCACACTTCATCATGGAGTATGATCCTTTTGATGTGCTGTTGGATTCTGTTTGCTAGTATTTTGTTGAGGATTTTTGCATTTGTTCATCAGTGATATTGGCCTGTAGTTTTCTTTCTTTGTGACATCTTTGTTTGGTTTTCCTAACAGGGTGATGGTGGCCTCATAGAATGAGTTTGGGAGTGTTCCTCCTTCTGCTATATTTTGGAAGAGTTTGAGAAGGATAGGTGTTAGCTCTTCACTAAATACTTGATAGAATTCGCCTGTGAAGCCATCTGGTCCTGGGCTTTTGTTTGTTGGAAGATTTTTAATCACTGTTTCAACTTCAGTGCCTGTGATTGGTCTGTCCATATTATCTATTTCTTCCTTGTTCAGTCTGCAAACATTGTGCATTTCTAAGAATTTGTCCATTTCTTCCAGGTTGTCTATTTTATTGGCATAGAGTTGCTTGAGGTAATCTTTCATGATCTTTTGTATTTCTACAGTGTCAATTGTTACTTTTCCTTTTTCATTTCTAATTCTATTGATATGAGTCTTCTTTTTTTTCGTGATGAGTCTGGCTAATGGTTTATCAGTTTTGTTTATCTTCTCAAAGAGCTAGCTTTTTGTTTTACTGACCTTTGCTATCATTTCCTTGATTTCTTTTTCATTTATTTCTGATCTGTTCTTTATGATTTATTTCCTTCTGCTAACTTTGCAGGTTTTTTCCTTCTTTCTCTATTTGCTTTAGGTGCAATGTTAGGTTATTCTTTTGAGATGTTTCCTGTTTTTTAAGGTAGGATTGTATTGCTATCAGCTTCCTTCTTAGAACTGCTTTTGCTGCATACCATAGGTTTAGGGTCATCGTGTGTCCATTGTCATTTGTTTCTACATATTTTTTGATTTCCTCTTTGATTTCTTCAGTGATCATCACTTCGTTATTAAGTAGTGTATTGTTTAGCCATCATGACTTTGTACTCTTTACATATCTTTTACTGTAATTGATATCTAGTCTCATAATGTTGTTGGCAGAAAAGATACTTGATACAATTTCAATTTTCTTAAATTTACCAAGGGTCGATTTGTGACCCAAGATATGATCTATCCTGGAGAATGTTCCATGAGCACTTGAGAAAAATATGTATTGTTGTTTTTAGATGGAATGTCCTATAAATATCAATAAGGCCCATCTTGTTTAAGGTATCATTTAAAGCTTGTGTTTCCTTATTTATTTTCATTTTGGATGATCTGTCCATTGGTGAAAGTGGGGTGTTAAAATCCCCTACTATGATTGTGTTACTGTCAAATTCCCCTTTAATGGTGGTTAGTATTTCTCTTATGTATTGAGGTGCTCCTATGTTGGGTGCATAAATATTTACAATTGTTTTATCTTCTTCTTGGATCGATCCCTTGATAATTATGTAGTCTCCTTCTTTGTCTCTTTTAATCATCTTTATTATAAAGTCTATCTTCTCTGATATGAGAATTGCTATTCCAGCTTTCTTTTGAAATCCATTTGCATGAAATATCTTTTACCATCCCCTCACTTTCAGTCTGTATGTGACCTTAGGTCTGAAGTTGGTCTCTTGTAGACAGCGTATATATGGGTCTTGTTCTTGTATCCATTCAGCCAATCAGTGTGTTTTGGTGGCAGCATTTAATCCATTTTCATTTAAGGTAATTATCGATATGTATGTACCTCTTCCCATTTTCTTTATTGTTCTGGGTTTGTTATTGTAGGTCTTTTCCTTCTGTTGTGTTTCTTGCCTAGAGAAGTTCCTTTAGCATTTGTTGTACAGCTGGTTTGGTGGTGCTGAAATCTCTCAGCTTTTGCTTGTCTGTAAAGATTTTAATTTCTCCATGAAATCTGACTAAGATTCTTGCTGGGTAGAGTAATCTTGGTTGTAGATTTTTCTCCTTCATCACTTTAAATATGTCCTGCCACTCCTTTCTGGCTTGCAGAGTTTCTGCTGAAAGTTCAGCTGTTAACATTATGGGGATTCCCTTGTGTGTTATTTGTTGTTTTTCCCTTGCTTCTTTTAATATGTTTTCTTTGTATTTAATTTTTGTGAGTTTGATTTATATGTGTCTTGGCATGTTTCTCCTTGGATTTATCCTGTATGGGACTCTCTGTGCTTCCTGGACTTGATTAACTATTTCCTTTCCCATATATGGGAAGTTTTTAACTATAATCTCTTTAAGTATTATCTCAGTCCCTTTCTTTTTCTCTTCTTCTTCTGAGACCCTTATAATTCACATGTTGGTGTGTTTCATGTTTCCCCAGAGATCCCTGAATTTGTCATCAATTCTTTTCATTCTTTCTTCTTTCTTCTGCTCTACAGTAATTATTTCCACTATTTTGTCTTCCAGGTCACTTATCCGTTCTTCTGTGTCAGTTATTCTGCTATTGTCCCTTCTAGAGTATTTTTAATTTCATTTATTGTGTTGTTCATCATTGCTTGTTTCCTCTTTAGTTCTTCTAGGTCCTTGTTAAATATTTCTTACATTTTCTCTATTTTATTCCCAAGATTTTGGATCATCTTTACTATCATTCTTCTGAATTCTTTTTCAGGTAGACTGCCTATTTCCTCTTCATTTGTTAGGTCTGGTTGGTTTTTACCTTTGCTCATTCAACTGCTGTTTGTATTTCTGTCTTCTCATTTTTCTTTTCTTACTGTGTTTGTGGGCTCCTTTTTGCAGGCTGCAGGTTTGTAGTTCCCATTGTTTTTGGTGTCTGTCCCCAGTGGCTAAAGTTGTTTCGTGGGTTTTGTAGGCTTCCTGGTGGAAGGCAGTAGTGCCTGTGCTGTGGTGGATGAGGCTGGATCTTGTCCTTCTGGTGGGCAGGTCCACGTCTGGTGGTGTGTTTTTGGGTGTCTCTGGCCTTATTATGATTTTAGGCAGCCTCTCTTCTAATGGGTGTTGTTGTCTTCCTGTCTTGCTAGTTTTTTTGGCATAGTGTGTCCAGCACTGTAGCTTTCTAGTCGTTGAGTGAAGCTGGGTCTTGGTGTTGAGATGGAGATCTCTGGGAGATTTTTGCAGTTTGATATTGTGTGGAGCTGGGAGGTCTCTTGTGGACCTATGTTCTGAATTTGGCTCTCCCACCTCATAGGCACAGCTGACTCCTGGCTGGAGCACTAAGAGCCTTTCACCCACATGGCTCAGAATAAAAGGGAGAAAAAATAGAAAGAAGAAAGAAAGAAAGAAAGAGGATAAAATAAAATAAAATAAAGTAAGATAAAATAAAATAAAATAATTAAAATAAAAAATAATTATTAAGGACAAAATTTATTTAAAAAGTAAAAAAAAAAAGACACAGACAGACAGAACCCTAGGACAAATGGTGAAAGCAAAGCTATACAGACAAAATCTCACACAGAAGCATACACATACACACTCACAAAAAGAGAAAAAGGGGAAAATAAAAGGTAGATATTGCTCAAAAGTCCCCCTCCTCAATTTGAGATGATTCATTTTCTATTCAGCTATTCCACAGATGCAGGGTACATGAAGTTGATTGTGGAGATTTAATCCACCACTCCTGAGGTTGCTGAGAGAAATTTCCCCTTCTCTTCTTTGTTCATACAGCTCCTGGGGTTCAGCTTTGGATTTGGCTCTGCCTCTGCATGTAGGTCGCCTGAGGGCATCTGTTCTTCCCTCAGACAGGATGGGGTTAAAGGAGCAGCTGATTCGGGGAGCTCTGGCTCACTCAGGCTGCGGAGAAGGAGGGGTATGGATGCAGGGCGGGCTTGTGGCTGCAGAGGCCAGTGTGATGTTGCAACAGCCTGAGGGGTGTTGTGTGTTCTCCCGGGGAAGTTGTCCCTGGATCCTGGGACTCTGGCAGTGGTGGGCTGCACAGCCTCCTGGGAAAGGAGGTGTGGATAGTGACCTGTGATCACACACAGGCTTCTTGGAGGCAGCAGGAGCAGCCTTAACATTTCATGCCCGTCTCTGGCATCCACGCTGATAGCCGCGGCTCACACCCGTCTCTGGAGCTCCTTTAAGGGGCACTCTTAATCCCTTCTCCTCACGCACCAGAAAACAAAGAGGGAAGAAAAAGTCTCTTGCCTCTTAGGCAGCTCCAGACTTTATCCCGGACTCCCTCCTGTGTAGCCATGTTGCACTAACCCCTTCAGGCTGTGTTCACGCCAGCAACCCCAATCCTCTGCCTAGAATCCAACTGAAGCCTGAGTCTCAGCTCTGAGCCCCCGCCCCCCCCCCCCAGTGGGTGAGCAGACAAACCTCTCGGGCTGGTGAGTGCTGGCCGGCACTGATCCTCTGTGCAGGAATCTCTCCGCTTTGCCCTCCGCACCCCTGAGTGAGTCAGAGCCCCCAAATTAGCTGCTCCTTTAACTCCGTCCTGTCTGAGGGAACAGATGTCCTCAGGCGACCTACACGCAGAGGCGGGTCCAAATTCAAAGCTGAACCTCGGGGGCTTCACGAACAAAGAGAAAGGGAAATTTCTTACAGCAGCCTCAGGGGCAGTGGATTAAATCTCCACAATCAACTTGTTGTACCCTGCATCTGTGGAATACCTGAATAGACAATGAATAATCCCAAATTAAGGAGGTGGGCTATTGGGAGCAAAGATATATATATTTTTTCCCTTTTTCTCTTTTTGTGAGTGTGTATGTGTATGTTTCTGTGTGTGACTTTGTCTCTATTGCTTTGCTTTCACCATTTGTCCTAGGGATCTGTCCGTCGATTTTTTTTTAAATCAAAATGTTTTTCTTAATAATTATATTTTTATTTTAATAACTTTATTTTATTTTATTTTATCTTCTCTCTTTTCCCCTTCTATTTTTTTTCTCCCTTTTATTCTGAGCCGTGTGGATGAAAGGCTCTTGGTGCTCCAGCAAGACGTCTGGCGTGTGCCTCTCAGGTGGGAGAGCCAACTTCAGGACACTGGTCCACAAGAGACCTCCCAGCTCCACATAATATCAATGGCAAAAATCTCCCAGAGATCTCCATCTCAATGACAAGACCCAGCTTCACTCAACAACAAGCAAGCTACAGTACTGTACACCCTATGCCAAACAACTATCAAGACAGGAACACAACCCCATCCATTAGCAGAGAGGCTGCCTAAAATCATAATAAGGCCAAAGACACTTCAAAACTCACCATCAGTCAAGGACCTGCCCATCAGAAGACAATATCCAGCCTTATTCACCAGAACACAGGCACTAGTCCCCTTCACCAGGAAGCCTACACAAACAAGTAAACAAACCTTAGCCACTGGAGACAGACACCAAAAACAACGGGAACTATGAACATGCAGCCTGAAAAAAGGAGACCCCAAACACAGTAAAAGTTAAGCAAAATGAGAAGACAGAAAAACACACAGCAGTTGAAGGAGCAAGGTAAAAACCCACCAGGCCTAATAAATGAAGAGGAAATAAGCAGTCTACCTGAAAAAGAATTCAGAATAATGAGAGTAAAGATGATCCAAAATCTTGGAAATAAAACAGAGTAAATACAAGAAACGTTTAGCAAGGACGTAGAAGAACTAAAGAGCAAACAAACATTGATGAACAACACAGTAAATGAAATTAAAAATTCTCTAGAAGGGATCAACAGCAGAATAACTGAGGCAGAAGAACGGATAAGTGACCTGGAAGATAAAATAGTGGAAATAACTGCTGCAGAGCAGAATAAAGAAGAAAGAAACAAAAGAACTGATGACAGTCTCAGAGACCTCTGGGACAACATTAAATGCAACAACATTCGAATTATAGGGGTCCCAGAAGAAGAAGAGAAAAAGAAATGGACTGTGAAAATATTCAGAGAGATTATAGTTGAAAACTTCCCTAATTTGGGGAAGGAAATAGTTAATCAAGCCCAGGAGGCACAGAGAGTCCCATACAGGATAAATTCAAGGAGAAACAAGCCAAGACACATATTAATCAAACTATCAAAAACTAAATACAAAGAAAAATATTAAAAGAAGCAAGGGAAAAACAACAAATAGCACACAAGGGAATCCGCATAAGGTTAACAGCTGATCTTTCAGCAGAAACTCTGCAGGGCAGAAGGGACTGGCAGGACATATTTAAAGTGATGAAGGAGAAAAATCTACAACCAAGATTACTCTAACCAGCAAGGATCTCATTCAGATTTCATGGAGAAATTAAAACTTTTACAGACAAGCAAAAGCTGAGAGAGATCAGCACCACAAAACCAGCTTTACAACAAATGCTAAAGGAACTTCTCTTGGCAGGAAACACAAGAGAAGGAAAAGACCTACAATAACAAACCAAAAACCATTAAGAAAATGGGAATAAAAACATACATATTGATAATTACCTTAAATGTAAATGGATTAAATTCTCCAACCAAAACACATACAATGGCTGAATGGATACAAAAAAAGACGTGTATATATGCTGTCTACAAGAGACCCACTTCAGACATGGGACACATGCAGACTGAAAGTGAGGGTATGGAAAAAGATATTCCATGCAAATGGAAATCAAAAGAAAGCTGGAGTAGCAATTCTCATATCAGACAATATAGACTTTAAAACAAAGACTATTATGAGACAAAAAGGGACACTACATAATGATCAAGGGATATTTCCTAGAAGATATAACAATTGTAAATACTTTTGCACCCAACATAGGAGCACATCAATACATAAGGCAAATGATCACAGCCATAAAAGGGGAAATCGGCAGTATCACAATCATTGTAGGGGACTTTAACACCCCACTTTCACCAATGGACAGATCATCCAAAATGAAAATAAATACGGAAACAAAAGCTTTAAATGATGCATTAAACAAGATGGACTTAATTTATATTTATAGGACATTCTGTCCAAAAACAACAGAATACACATTCTTCTCTAGTGCTTATGGAACATTATCCAGGATAGATCGTATTTGGGTCACAAATGAAGCCTTGGTAAATTTAAGAAAATTGAAATCATATCAAGTAACTTTTCTGACCACAGCGCTATGAGACTAGATATCAATTACAGGAAAAAAATCTGTAAAAAATACAAACGCATGGAGGCTAAACAATACAGTATTTAATGACCAAGAGATCACTGAAGAAATAAAAAAGGAAATCAAAAAATACCTAGAAATAAATGAAAATGAAAACACGACCACCCAAAGCAAATGGAATGCAGCAAAAGCAGTTCTAAGAGGGAAATACATAGCAATACAATCCTATCTTAAGAAACATTTCAAATAAAGAAACTAAACTTACACCTAAAGCAATTAGAGAAAGAAGAAAAAAAAGTTAGCAAAAGGAAAGAAATCATAAAGATCAGATCAGAAATAAATGAAAAAGAAATGAAGGAAATGATAGCAAAGATCAATAGAACTAAAAGCTGGTTCCTTGATAAGAAAATCAAATTGATAAACCATTAGCCAGACTCATCAAGAAAAAATGGAGAGGAATCAAATCAATAGAATTAGGAACGAAAAAGGAGAAATAACAAGTGACACTGCAGAATTACAAAGGATCATGAGAGATTACTACAAGCAACTCTATGCCAATAAAATGGAAAATCTGGAAGAAATGAACAAATTCTTAGAAATTCACAAACTTCCTAGACTGAACGAGGAAGAAATAGAAAATATGAACAGACCAATCACAAGCACTGAAATTGAAACAGTGATTAAAAATCTTCCAACAAACAAAGCCCAGGAACAGATGGCTTCACAGGCGAATTCTATCAATCATTCAGAGAAGAGCTAACACCTATCTTTCTAAAACCCTTACAAAATATAGCAGAGGGAGGAACACTCCCAAACTCATTCTACGAGGCCACAATCACCCTGATACCAAAACCAGACAAAGATGTCACAAAGAAAGAAAACTATAAGACCATATCACTGATGAACATAGACGCAAAAATCCTCAACAAAATACTAGCAAACAGAATCCAACAGCACATTAAAAGGATCATACACCATGATCAAATGGGGTTTATCCCAGGAATGCAGGGCTTCTTCAACATATACAAATCAATCAATGTGATACACCATATTAACAAATTGAAGGAGAAAAACCATATGATCATCTCAATCAAGGCAGAGAAAACTTTCAACAAAATTGAACACCCCTTTATGAAAAAATCCCTACAGAAAGTAGGCATAGAGGGAACTTTCCTCAACATAATAAAGGCCATATATGACAAATCTATAGCCAACATCATCCTCAATGGTGAAAAACTGAAACCATTTCCACTAAGATCAGGAAGAAGACAAGGTTGCCCACTCTCACCACTATTATTCAACATAATTTTGGACGGTTTAGCCACAGCAATCAGAGAAGAAAAAGAAATAAAAGGAATCGAAATGGGAAAATTAGAAGTAAAGCTGTCGCTGTTTGCAGATGACATAATACTATACATAGAGAATCCTAAAGATGCTACCAGAAAACTACTAGAGCTTATCAATGAATTTGGTAGAGTAGCAGATTACAAAATTAATGCACAGAAATCTCTAGCATTCCTGTACACTAATGATTTAAAATCTGAAAGTGAAATTAATAAAACTTCCCATTTACGATTGCAACAAAAAGAATAAAATATCTAGGAATAAACCTACCTAAGGAGACAAAAGACCTGGATGCAGAAAATTATAAGACACTGATGAAATAAATTATTAAAGATGATACCAATAGATGGAGAGATATACCAAGTTCTTCTATTGGAAGAATGAACATTGTGAAAATGACTCTACGACCCAAAGCAATGTACAGATTCAATGCAAACCCTATCAAATTACCAATGGCATTTTTCACAGGACTAGAACAAAACTTTCACAATTTGCATGGAGATGCAAAAGACCCCAAATAGCCAAAGCAATCTTGAGAAAGAAAAGCAGATCTGGAGAAATAAGGCTCCATGACTTCAGACTATACTACAAAGTTACAGTAATCAAGACAGTATGGTACTGGCAGAAAAACAGAAATATAGATGAATGGAACCACATAGAAAGCCCAGAGATAAACCCATGCACATATGGTCACCTTATCTTTGATAAAGGAGGTAAGAATAAACAGTGGAGACAAGAAAACCTCTTCAATAAGTGATTTTGGGAAAACTGGACAACTACATGTAAAAGTATGAAATTAGAACGCTCCCTAACACCATACACAAAAATAAACTCAAAATGGATTAAAGACCTAAACATAAGGTAAGACACTATCAAACTCTTAGAGGAAAACATAAGCAGCACACTCTATGATAAAAATCACAGCAAGATCTTTTTTGACCCACCTCCTAGAGAAACGGAAATAAAAATGAAAATAAACAAATGGGACCTAATGAAACTTAAAATCTTTTGCACAGCAAAGGAAACCATAAACAAAACCAAAAGGCAACCCTCAGAATGGGAGAAAATATTTGCAAATGAAGCAACTGACAAAGGATTGATCTCCAAAATTTACAAGCAGCTCATACAGCTCAATAACAAAAAAACCAACAACCCAATCCATAAATGGGCAGAAGACATAAATAGACATTTCTCCAAAGAAGATATACTGATTGCCTAGAAATACATGAAAGGATGTTCAACATCATTAATCATTAGAGAAATGCAAATCGAAACTACAATGAGATATCTTCTCACACCAGTCAGAATGGCCATCATCAAAAAATCTACAACTACTACATCCTGGAGAGGGTGTGGAGAAAATGGAACCCTCTTGCCCTGTTGGTGGGAATGTAAACTGATACAGCCACTATGGAGAACACTATGGAAGTTCCTTAAAAAAACTAAAACTAGAACCACCATGCGACCCAGCAATCCCACACTAGGCATATACCCTGAGAAAACCATAATTCAAAAAGAGTCATGTACCAAAATGTTCATTGCAGCTCTGTTTACAGTAGCCAGGACATGGAAACAACCTAAGTGTCCATCAACAGATGAATGGAGAAAGAAGATGTGGCACATATATACAATGGAATACTACTCAGCCTTAAAAAAGAAACTAAATTGAGTTATTTGTAGTGAGGTGGATGGATCTAGAGTGTGTCATACAGGGTGATGTGTGTCAGAAAGATAAAAACAAATACCGTATGCTAACACATATATATGGAATCTAAGAAAAAACAATTTTAAAAGATCATGAAAAACCTAGGGGCAAGCCAGGAAGAAAGATACAGACCTACTAGAGAATGGACTTGGGGATGTGGGGAGGTGGAAGGGTAAGCTGTGACAGTGAGAGAGTGGCATGGACATATATACACTACCAAACATAAAATAGCTAGCTAGTGGGAAGCAGCCGCATAGCACAGGGATATCAGCTCGGTGCTTTGTGACCACCTAAGGGGTGGGATAGGAGGGTGTGAGGGAGGGAGACCCAAGAGGGAAGAGATATGGGAACATATGTATATGTATAACTGATTCACTTTGTTATAAAGCAGAAACTAACACACCATTGTAAAGCAATTATACTCCAATAAATATGTTAAAAAAGAAGTCACTGGAACCATAAACTGGTAATAACACTTAAGTTGTAAATTTGAGAAATAGCTGAAGACTGAGTGCAGATTAATGTAAGCTGGGTCCTCCGTTTTAATGGGAGGGCCCACAGATTTATGGAGTTTATCAACAAGAATCTCATCACTTTCTCATGGTGAAGAGTCAAGAAAAATACCTTGTGGCTCTGGCAGGTAGAGGAAAGGTAACCATTTTTAAATGTACCTAGATTATTTTATATAACAAAGGCCTACTCTCTTCGGGAAAAGACTTTACCTGAGTCTTATCCCTCATACAGGGAAGGACATTTACTTAAGTTCAGTCCCCTCAACCCTTCCTGTTTCACATAAAGGATTGGGGAAAAAAAGTACAAAATATATTTGAGATGGTCATAACCCAGTAACCCAAGTCCACTACAAGACTGAAATTTAATCATAATACCAAGGAACAATTCCCCTTATCCATACCTTAGTCTTACACCAACAGGGCCTCAGTATAATGACTATGGATTAAAACAGAAAGAGCTGCAAGGCACTGAATTTAATTAAGGGGGAGGTCTTAGGGAAAGGTAAAGACAACAGAGGAAGGATAAACAAGGAAAAGAGGAATTTGAAATCTTTAGTATAGCCTCTGAAGCCTAATACCATAGCAAAGAATAAACACAGCCCTACTTCTAGCCAGACCAAAAAAAAAACCTTTCCACAAAGTCCTATTTACCTCAGGTGTTACTACCTGACACATAATTTCCAGCTTTCAACAAAATATTCCAAGTTGTACTAATTAAAGGCAGGAAAAAAAAAACGTTTTGAGGAGACAAAGCAAACAACAGAACCAGACTCTTGACATAGATTTTAGAATTATTAGGCAATGAGTTTAAAATAATTATGATTAAGACGTAAAATACTCTAATGGAAAAAGTAGACAACATTCAAAAACAGATAAGTGTTGGAGGTAGAGAGATGGAACTCTAAGAAAGAATCAAAAGGAAATGCTAGGAACTAAAAACACTGTAACAGAAATTAAGAATCAATAGAATGGACACAGTCAAGGAAAGAATCAGTGAGCTCGAAAATATGTCTATAGAAACTTCCCAGTGTTAAAAAAAAAAACCACAGGCCCAGAATGACATCAATTGTGCTAAAGCCTATGATACCGAACCAGATTTAATACTTACCTAATTGCAGTTTCAACCTTCCCTAGAAATGTAATCTTAATCAACCAGTCTGGAATTTTGTTGTCAGCACCAGTGGAGGTAACCTATCACAAGAGCCCTCTCTATCCTCAAGAGGAAGAAGAGTCAATCTGTACAAAAAACAAAAACACGTACCGTTCCATTCCCCCAAAAGAAGATTTCCTGGCCAAAAATAACCCCTTCTTTTCTTTTGCTAATGACTTCCTTGACCTATCCTCCTTTTCATAATAGCCTTCCATTTGTACTACTATTCAAGGTGCCCTTCTAGTTGCTAGAGGGGATGCTGCCTGATTCATGAATTGACTAATAAAGCCAATTACATCTTTAAATTTACCTGGTTGACCTCTGTTTTTTAACCAATTGGTGGCAGTGATGGAAAAAACACAGGTGTGGTGCCCTGTGAACGCTTATGAGTTTACTGTCTTTCTCACTGCTTCCCATCGCCATGGGTGAGTTCCTATCAGTTTGAGTTCTGATTTCTTTGTGTTGAACTCCCAGTCTAATTGGCTTCTACAGTTCGCTATTTTCAGTGGAAACCCCAGTACCTTGATTCCGTCCCTGGATTCCAATTTAGGAACTGCTGACTGTTTCTTTTTTTTTTTTTTTTTAACATCTTTATTGGAGTAGAATTGCTTTACAATGGTGTGTTAGTTTCTGCTGTATAACAAAGTGAATCAGCTATACGTATACATACACCCCCATATCTCCTCCCTCCCACACTCCCTATCCCACCCCTCTAGGTGGTCACAAAGCACCAAGCTGATCTCCCTGTGCTATGTGGCTGCTCCCCACTAGCTATCTATTTTACATTTGGTAGTGTATATATGTAAATGCTACTCTCTCACTTCCTCCCAGCTTACCCTTCTCCCTCCCTCTGTCCTCAAGTCCATTCTCTAGGTCTGCGTCTTTATTCCTGTCCTGCCCCTAGGTTTATCAGAACATTTTTTTTAGATTCCATATATATGTGTTAGCATACAGTATTTGTTTTCCTCTTTCTGACTTACTTCACTCTGTATGACAGACCCTAGGTCCATCCACCTCGCTACAAATAACTCAATTTCATTTGTTTTTATGGCGGAGTAATATTCCATCGTATATATGTCCCACATCTTCTTTATCCATTCATCTGTCGATGGACACTTAGGTTGCTTCCATGTCCTGGCTATTGTAAATAGTGCTTCAATGAACATTTTGGTACATGACACTTTTTGAATTATGGTTTTCTCCGGGTATATGCCCAGTAATGCGATTGCTGGGTCATATGGTAGTTCTATTTTTAGTTTTTTAAGGAAGCCTATACTGTTATCCATAGTGGCTGTATCAATTTACATTCCCACCAACAGTGCAAGAGGGTTCCCTTTTCTCCACACCCTCTCCAGCATTTATTTTTTGTAGATTTTAATGATGGCCATTCTGACAAGTGTGAGGTGATACTTCACTGTGGTTTTGATTTGCATTTCTCTAATGATTAGTGATGTTGAGCATCCTTTTATATATCAGCAATCTGTACATCATCTCTGGAGAAATATCTATCTACATCTTCTGCCCATTTTTGGATTGGGTTTTTTGTTTTTTTGATATTGAGCTGCATGAGCTGCTTGTATATTATGGAGGTTAATCCTTTGTCAGTTGCTTCATTTACAAATATTTTCTCCTATTCTGAGGGTTGTCTTTTGCTCTTGTTTATGATTTCCTTTGCTGTGCAAAAGCTTTTAAGTTTCATTAGGTCCCATTTGTTTATTTGTGTTTTTATATCCATTTCTCTAGGAAGTGGGTCAAAAAGGATCTTTCTGTGATTTATGTCATACAGTGTTCTGCCTATGTTTTCCTCTAGGAGTTTGATAGTGTCTGTCCTTACATTTAGGTCTTTAATCCATTTTGAGTTTATTTTTGTGTATGGTGTTAGGGAGTGTTCCAACTTCATTCTTTTACATGGAGCTGTCCTGTTTTCCCAGCACCAATTATTGAAGAGGCTGTCTTTTCTCCATTGTATACTATTGCCTCCTTTACGAAACATAAGGTGACCATATGGGCATGAGTTTATCTCTGGGCTTTCTATCCTGTTCTATTGTTTTACATTTCTGCTTTTGTACCAGTACCAAACTGTCTTGATTACTGTAGCTTTGTAATATAGTCTGAAGTCAGGGAGCCTGATTCCTCCAGCTCCTCTTTTCTTTCTCAAGATTGCTTTGGCTATTTGGGGTCTTTTGTGTTTTCATACAAATTATAAATTTTTTTGTTCTACTTTTGTGAAAAATGCCATTGGTAGCTTGATAGGGATTGCAGTGTATCTGCAGATTGCTTTGGGTAGTATAGTCATTTTCACAAAGTTGATTTTTCCAGTACAAGAACATGGTATATCTCTCCATCTATTTGTATCATCTTTAATTTCTTTCATCAGTGTCTTATAGTTTCTGCATACAGGTCTTTTGTCTCATTAGGTAGGTTTATCTCTAGGTATTTTATTCTTTTGTTGCAGTAGTAAATGGGAGTGTTTCCTTAATTCCTCTTTCAGATTTTTCATTGTTAGTGTATAGGAATACAAGAGCTTTCTGTGCATTAATTTTGTATCCTGCTACTTTAACAAATTCACTGATTAACTCTAGTAGTTTTCTAGTAGCATCTTTAGGATTCTCTATGTATAGTATTATGTCATCTGCAAACAGTGACAGTTTTACTTCTTCTTTTCCGATTTGGATTCCTTTTATTTCTTTTTTTCTCTGATTTCTGTGGCTAAAACTTCCAAAACTATGTTGAATAATAGTGGTGGGAGTGGGCACCCATGTCTTGTTCCTGATCTTAGAGGGAATGGTTTCAGTTTTTCACCATTGAGAATGATGTTGGCTGTGAGTTTGTCATATATGGCCTTTATTTTGTTGAGGTAGGTTCCCTCTATTCCCACTTTCTGGAGAGTTTTTATCATAAATGTGTGTTGAAAGCTTTTTCTACATCTACTGAGATTATCATATTGTTTTTATTCTTCAGTTTGTTAATATGGTGTATCACATTGATTGATTTGCCTGTATTGAAGAATTCTTGCATTCTTGGGATAAACCCCACTTGATCATTGTGTATGATCCTTTTAGTGTGCTGTTGGATTCTGTTTTCTGTTTGCTAATATTTTGTTGAGGATTTTTGCATGTATATTCATCAGTGATATTGGCCTGTAGTTTTCTTTTTTTGTGACATCTTTTTCTGGTTTTGGTATCGTGTTTGCAGCTCCCCATTGGCTTGGAATCATTCCCCAGATTCCATGTTGACAACTGCTGGTGACAGCTGCAGTTCTCCATTTTCTTGGAGTCAGTCTGCAGCCCCTATTCTTTGCAGCCAGCTGGTTTATTCCTCTTCCCCACCCCCAGATTCCACATAGGGAACTGTTGATGGTTGCTGGCCTGATTTCAACTGGGTCAAACCTAAAACTGGAATATGCCTGGGATGGACTGGGTCCAGTTTAGGCCATAGTAATTTTTTAAATCCCAGCCCTTGGTTTTTTTCCTCAATTCCGTATTGGGAACTTCTGACACTTTAGTCTGCAGTCCTGCATTTGTTTGGAATTTTTCCCCGGATTCCATGTTGGGGAATTGTTTGTGGCCGCTACACTTCTCCATTTGTGTGGAATCAATATCCATTTTTGAGGTCTGCTGATTGAATCTTTTCCCCCGTCTCTAGATTTTTTGGTTCCTGCTGCTTTCTCTTAATGTGCACATAAGGTAAAAGCTATTGCTAAATGGGAATCTCAGAAGCGAAAAAGCTGCAAAAATTGGTGGGCATGAGTCAAGCATTTAAAAGCTATTAGAATGCTAGCCATCTCAAGAGACTCCTGTGATTAGATAAGTTGGTCACAAAATGGGTTAGATTGACACCATGTCACCCACCAACCTCAAGAAAATTTCCATGCAATGAGGCACACTGCAAAACACCCCACAGTTCCCAACCCTGTGGCATATCTCTCTTAGGTATTTGTTTGGCTCTGAGAAACCCAAAGCCCTAGCTCAAAGGAATGGGATCATTGATATCCAAAGTGTTGAGTGCACCACCTTTCAGCACACCTGCTTATTTTATATTTAACAATTACCGTCCTAAAAGCAGCAGTATCTAAGAAGATGGTAAGATTTTGCCAAAGACAACCTAGAATTACAGTGGTCATTATGAGTTATGTTCCAAAGATAATTTTAAAAGTACACCTTAAAGTAAGGGCTCCAAAATCTAACAAAAAAATTGGAATAGCTATTTTAATTAGTATACGGAAGCCTTCAAAAGTTTTTAAAGTTCTAAAATAAACTCATTGAAAGAGTCATTGCCAAAAGCTACTGAAAAATTAAATATACAAATAGGATTTAAAACAACACCTAGGCCTCCCCATTTCACCCTCCTAAGGGTCCATTATCAAAACACTGGCACAAAAGTTGATTACCAAAGTAATCAACTGGGACACTGGAAAAGAGATTGTCCTCACAGGCACTTTGGAAATTCTTCAACATCATTTTAAATGCCCCCATATGGGCCTCTTCCAAAGTGGATGAAATTCTGAGGAATTTTTGATGTTCTTGATAAACTGCTATGTTATTCCCTTAAACAACCAAGGGGAAACTAAAATTAAAATTAATGGGTTTACTCAATAATATCAGAAATATTTACTGTTTGTCCCAGCTGAACGCTGACAAGATATTTGAAAGGGTTTAATAACTTTATGACCAGAAATTTGGGCAAACTGGAAGCTGATATTCAGAACGTGATAGGAATTTTTAGGCCTTCTCCCTAGGCTAAAATAAAACTATGTGCCTAGAGGGAAATAAAATTGGAGAAAATGAAGTTGGAAGGGCAGGCCAGCCTTTCTGTCATTCAGACTGTAAGTTCTTTGGGGGAATTGGGAAAACTGTCTTTGTCTTGCAAATGTCTTCAGGGCCACAGTGTGGCTCTAGAAATTTAAAGTTCACCTTTCCTTTTTGCCAATCCTCCAAACCTCTCCTCTTCATCTCAAAATGCTTTAAAAATTCAAGATACTGGAAACAGAATGGTCCTGCACTTAATATGTGCCTTTGTAATGTAGATTTTCTACCCCCATCTTCTCTAGGACCTAGGATCCATTCTTTGAAAATGCAAACTTTAGGCAGAAGCTTCTCCTCAGAAAGAAAAAAAAAAAAAAGAAATATTTTGAAATTGATCAAATGAAAAATCTTAAATGTTTTCTCCACAAACATTAGTAAGATCTCTGTGTTGCATCTGTCCTTATGCTGTTTGTATATATATATATACAGAAACTAACCCAAATGCTTTTCAAGTTCACATGTTCTGGAATAATCTTCAGTAAATAAAAGTTAGTTTAAGTGTGTTGGTTTAATTAAAACAGACATGTCTTTAAAGTTATCAACATTGATTGAAATGTAGATAAACAACTTTTATTCTAGATGGGTTTATTAGTCAAATAAATTCATTTTGTCTTTGTTGCAAAATCAGTCGCAAAAATAATTAATTAAATGCTAGTATGACATATGGTTCATAGTTATGTGGTTTTCACTAGAAATTAAGGCTTCTAAGGGTTAAAAATTCTAATATATGTAATTGAAGCTACTGGAAATAATATATACAAGGAAAATAGGATGTGCTTTTGGATTTACAAAAGTCACAAGAAATGAAGACGCGTTTTTGTTAAGGAAAATGGGAATAATTTTGTCTAAGCTAGAACTTCTGGTTATTTCAGAATGGGAAGCAAGAAAATGAAGGATAAACTAAATGTATGTAGAAAGAAAGAGAGAAAGAGAATTTTAACTTGTGTAATAAAGCTGGCTAAATTGAATTGTTATTGTAAGGGTTACAAAAATTAAGCTTTCTCATTTACAAAAGAGAAACAGTCTCAGACATAGAAAACAAACTTATGGTTACCAAAGGAGAAGTGGGGTGGTTGAGGGATAAATTAGGAGCTTGGGATTAGCACATACAAACTACTATATATAAAATAGATAAACAACAAGGTCCTAGTGTATAGCACAGGGACTTATATTCAATATCTTGTAATAACCTGTAATGAAAAAGAATATATATAGGAACTTCCCTGGTGGTCCAGTGGTTAAGAATCCATCTAGCAATGCAGGGGATGCTGGTTCAATCCCTGGTCAGGGAACTAAGATCCCACATGCCGTGGGGCAACTAAAGACTGCGTGCCACAACTACTGAGCCCACGCACTCTGGAGCCTGCGTGCCACAACTAGAGAGAAGCCCATGCACTGCAACGAAGAGCCCACACACCACAACAAAAGATCCTGCATGCTACAACTAAGATCCAGTGCAGCTGATAAATAAATAAATAAATAAATATTTTAAAAAAGAATATATATATGTATAACTGAATCACTTTGCCATACTTCAGAATATAACACAACATTTTGAATTAACTACACTTCAATTAAAAATAATAATAATATATTAAGCTTTAATATCAGTAATGTACTTATGTAAAACGAAGTTAATTTCCTTTCATTTGCTAAAATGATAATGTTTTTTGGACTATTGATCTGCTCTTGATAATAAGAGATTGTGAAAGGTTTTTCTTTACCTTTGAAGTAATCTGCCTAGAAAGCAAAAAATTCTGTGTTTAATCAAAATAATTTTTTGTTTTATGATGTCTTAATTGGGTCTTTGATTACTTAAGTAAACCGAGTCCTCTTAATACTAAGAGAGCTAAGTTTTGCTAGTAAATAATTAAGTATTAAGTTTCATAATGATCTGTGATCCTATTTAGGCAAGTGTTTTAAAACTTTTTAATTTATTTTTGGCAAACTTTCCAAAATCAAATTGTAATTGAAGTATTTTGACCACAAACTAACTTTGAAATTTTCTAGAGGATTCCTGGAACATTTCAAAACAGTGTTCTCTCTCCTTATAAAAATGGAGGTATTAAACTAATTAGGCATATTTGGTACGTTAAATTGCATGAGAAGCATTGTCAAATAAATGACACTAAACTTTGATTATATTTGTGTAGATATATGTTATTAATACAAATATTCTAGAAATTGTGTGAAATTCTTAGAAATCTGATATGTTCTGGTCTAATGTTTTCACTTGTAATTCTAGTTTATTATCTTAAATTGTTGTATCACGTCCTCTGGGACCCCAATCAGAAATGGGCAATAAGTAAATAATCTTTTTACTGCTATTTTTTTTACCTTCTGAAATTGCCATCATCAAAATTGAGGCTCACAATAAAAGAGCTGAACCTGAGTATCAGGGAAATGCCCTTGCTGGCTTTTATGTAAAGGTGGCAGAAACAGAATCTATAAAGATTGTAGCACATGTAGATGAAGTCTGTTCTGCTTCTGCAAAAAATAAACTCTCATTACCAAACTTTTGCCATTCAGATGTCCTTGTAACATGGCAACAGTCTGCTCCTGAATCAGAAAAAATAGGTTGGGTAAACAATGGCCATAAATTAAACTAAGAGTCAGGGCTGTGTGAAACCCAAGATGACCACTTGGTTCTTCTTGGCTCCCTGACAAACCCCAATTTTTGGTTTTTATGTTACTTCACCCACCACAGTGCATTTAAGAAAAACAATTTTTGTCCCTAGAGGCCTCCCTCTGGACACTTTTACACTTGCAGCTGGAATTCATTCAACTGCTACTTAATGTGGGTTATCAATATGTTCTTGCTATTGTGTATATGTTTTCTGGAAGGGCTGAAGTTTCCCCTGTTGCAAGGCCAATGACTTCATAGTGGTAGAGAAACTATTAGAAAATGTGTTTTCCACTTGGGGTATACCTTCCACAATTTCCAGTGATTGAGGCACCTGCTTCACTGGACAAATCATATGAGCCTTAACAAAAATCTTGCAAATTTCTTGGAAAATTATTACTATCCCTATCACCCTTAATCATCAGGCAAGATTGAGAGAACTAATGGAAAAACAGGATTCAAGCAGGACATGAATTAATAACATGAGACTGAAAGAACTGATGAGGATAATTATAATTTTTATGACTGTTTAAAATACTGCTGATACTTTATTTTTTTCCCGATTTAAATAAATCTTTTCTCTTAAGCTAGCAACTTGCTAAGCAGTAGCTTCGTGAATAAAGATGAAACATTTACTTTTTCTCCCTTCCTTGTCCCTCCAGAATTAAGAAACTCTCAGTGAGTATTCTTATCCATATTTAAATAATCAGGTCAAGTTCATTACAAAAAATTTCTTTTACTGTGATTATATTTGGTAAAAAATGGGGCTAATTGTAGAGGGAAAAATTATGTTTGAACCTTTGTAGATATTAAATTCTAGTAATTTTGTCTTTGAGGTTTTGTTACATATTGTGAACTGGACTGGATCCTGAATTCTTGTAGTTTCCTCAAGTATCTGGCTATGACTCACCAAATTAACATTTCCAATTTTCTCCTACTCTTTTGATTTGTAATCACTAGGAGTGAAGGTTGTCCTCGAGCCCCTTTGGCAGGGACCTTACCAAGTGCTCCTAAACACTGACACTGCTACAAAACTAGAAAGTGTTAAGCCTTGGGTACATACCTCATAACTAAGGAGGATTCCAACTGACACCTGGTCCTGTACAAACTCTGGAGACTTCTAAATCAAATTTAGGAGTAAAAGAAGTAACTGACATTGAGGGAGGTAGACTGTTTCCACCCAAGACAACAGATCAATAGTTTACACTTTAGCTAAACATGAAATCTTTTCTTTCATTCCTTTACTCTGGCATTGGCCTGGAAAGATAACACCAACATTCATATAACCCAGACCATTGTTATGGGGGTAAGCTCTGGAATTTAGAATAATTGTTTACTTCAGGTTAGGAGAAAATCTAACTAACCCCTGGCTTGAATAGGCAAATGAAGCAATTCTTGTGAATAAATCCATTAACAGTGCCATCTTAGTGGAAGTAGCTTTGAGGCAGGAGATAGATGGGCTCCAGGATGAACACCTGGAGTTTGTCCCCAGTGGACAGATACTCCAAGATGAAGAGGAGGAGGATTGGAGCCCTGCCCAGATAAAAGATAGAGACCACATATTTCTCATTCTTGAGGTCAAGGAGACCTTCCCAACTATACATGCACAGAAAATCTCCTTGGAGATCAATAGGGGAGTGATGTCAACCTACCCATAGGTCTCTTCGCAGGAATCCATCTTGGCTAAGAAATGTGTGCACACACATAGGAGGATCCTGAGATATGCCAAATATGGACTCAGAACCAGGCAAAGCAAAATTGGCCAAAGGAAATTGGAAGAAATGCCCTATATAAATGATTTAAACTACCACGAGTGTGTGACTCTGTCTCTGAGTCCGCCTGTGTGTCTATCCACATGTACTATTTTTCCTCCTAATAAACACTTTACTTGTTTCACTGCTTTCTGTCTTCATGGGAATTCATTTCTGTAAAGCTGGAGGGTGAAGGCCTTGTCACTGGCCCCTGGTCTAGTTACTAGAACTCAGCAATCTCACTGCTGCAGGCTGCCTTCAATCTCTGGCTGGGAACCAAACTCCTGCTCCAAGATGCTGCAGGCTGAGGCTGCCTGAGACCATATTGTGCCCTGACAGGATTTGTCTTTGTCTGTGATGGTTATCATTCTCCTTGGGCCTATGAATGCTTAGATAGCTGGCACATAACCTAGCAATGCCTCTTAGATTATCTAACTGTGTCCCTAAATGTTGTAGAAAGAACAAACGAGGAGGCATTTATAATTCAGGAATAGCTTCCTTTAGCACAGTCATATTTCCCTGGTTAGGAGTAAATGCACCCATTTTTTGATTGGGTTATTTGTTTCTTTGATATTGAGCTGCATCCAAAGAAGACATACAGATGGCAAACAAACACATGAAAAGATGCTCAACATCACTAATTATGAGAGAAAAGCAAATCAAAAGTATGATGAGGTATTACCTCACATTGGTCAGAATGGTCGTCATCAAAAAATCTACAAACAGTATTTTCAGGAGAGGCTGTGGAGAAAAGGAAACCCTCCTACACTGTTGGTGAAAATATAAACTGGTACAGCCACTATGGAGAACAGTATGGAGTTTCCTTAAAAAACTAAAAATAGGACTACTGTATGATCCAGCAATCCCACTCCTGGGCATATACACAGAGAAAACCATAATTTGAAAAGATACATGCACTCCAATGCTCATTGCAGCACTATTTACAATAATAGACAGGACATGGAAGCAACCTAAGTGTTCATCAACAGAGGAATGGATAAAGAAGATGTGGTACGTATACACAATAGAATATTACTCAGCCATAAAAAGGGATGAAATAATGTCATTTACAGCAACATGGATGGACCTAGAGATTAACATACTAAGTGAAGTAAGTCAAACAGAGAAAGACAAATATCATATGTCACTTATATGTAGAATCTAAAAAAGTGATACAAAATAACTTATTTGCAAAACAGAAATAGAGTTACAGAAGTAGAAAATAAACTTATCGTTATGTAACTGGCAAGAGCCAAATCTGACTACATGTGGGATCAGTTTCTTTTACTTTAACCTTTGCTTCCCATTGCCTTAGTTCACTAAAAGGATACTGTCTATATATAATGGCCTGACTTGGGGAACCCTGCTCCTCTGTCTGAATGTTAAACCAAAGTGCCTTTGTTCAGGGAAACATCCAGACCCTGTCCACTTGTGGATGGTTGCAAGAAAGAAGAAATTAACACATCCCCTCCCAGAGGCTGGCCATTCCAGGGGATATTTGCAAATCTTATGGTCTTTTTACTTTACTTCATCTCCTCCTCCTCTCTATGCTATAAAAGAAACTGGCATCCAAACCCCCATAAGATGGTTATTTTGATACTGTAGTCTGCCATCTTCTTGGTCTACCAGCTTTCCAAATAAAGTATTCCTTGCCTCAACACCTCATCTCGGATTTATTGGCCTGTCATACGGCGAGCAGAGAGAACTTGGACTCGGTAACAAATTTGGCTTAGCCAGCCAGGAGGCTTGCTGCTTGTGGCTAGCCGGCCCCGGTCAGGGAACACTGGGGCAATGCCCTAGCAGCTGCAGGGATCATTTGTCCTAAGGATGTTCCCTTCAAAATTCCCTGATGTGGCACCAGTTACCCCAGCACTTGGCAGTTGAAACAAGGAACTGACCACCTTCTGTGAGTTGATGGACTCAATTTCGTAGGGTAAGTCTACCCAATTCTGTAACCAGTTCGTTGGTTTTGGTCTTGATCTTGATCTTGTTTTTTTTTGCATATCCTTTTGTGTTGCAAGTAGACAGACTCGATTTTGTAGGGTAATTCGCTCCAGTGTGCACACCAGAAACATATTCCTCTCTCAATTTGGGCTTTTCCTTTATGGGATAAGCCAATTTATTTGATTGGGATACCATGTTGGAAGGGGAATTGTTGTTGGACTCTACCTGATTTGGAATCGGTTCATTGGGAACTAGTTCATTGGTTTTGTAGAATAAATCTACCCAATTTGGGAACTAGTTCATTGTTTTTGTAGGGTAAGTCTACCTGATTCGGGAACCGGTTTTCATCTTGGTCTTGTTTTGGTTTTGTGTGCATCAATGGTAGAATCTTGGGGGCCTTTTTTGTTGGAATTTTTTTGTGACTTTTTGTATTTTGGTGTTATCAAACTTATAAAAATGGGAAATACTCCATCTATCCTGAAGGAGAGCCCTTTGTGGCATATATTAGATAAATGGGTGAAACATAGCCACAAACCTATGCCTAAGAAAGACATGATATACTATTGTATTACGGTGTGGACGCAATATTTTTAGATCAGAAGAGTGATGGCCCCTGAATGCCTCACTCAATTACATGATCTTGAAGTTAGAAATGTTTTACAAAAGAGCAGGCTGCACTGGCAGTTGTTCCAACTGCCCCCCTCATGCCGTCATCATATTCACCGCCACCTGCTTCCCTTACCCATGGGAATCAAATAGCAGTTTCTATGTTAACCCCCAGAGCACAGGAGCCTGATTTAATATCACCATCTAAGACCCGACAGGGCACCCAATTTGGACTGGAAGCCACTTCCGCAGCAGGGCAATTTCCCTTGAGCTGACATCCTGTAAGAGGCCAGGGGACTCCCTTGGACTTGAGGCGTCTGATTCTAATTTCCCAACAGGAGCCCCAGGTAACTTTGACAGTGGGGAACAAGTTGATTGACTCTTTAATAGATACCATTCCCAAAACCTTACCTATTTATCTTAAGAGGCTTGTAAATGTTAAACAAAGGGGAAACAAAGTCATCCTAGGAAAAACTTCCCTGTATTTTGAGATGCAAATGTCCTATCTGGTCTTCTCAGGAACCCGCATCTCTGCCATCATTTTTAAATGCAAACTTTGAAAAGAGGATAAAATAATTTAGAAATTCACTTGTCAAGGATAAGTAAAAAACCTAAGTGTCTTTTCTATAAAAATTCAGCCATCTAGACAGGTGAGCTTGATTTGTTCCATCTGCCAGAAACCTAATTTTAATCCAACCTCTTTTTGTAAACTGATGGGTTTTACATTGCTGTACCTGACTCAGGGCTGAAATTTTGAAATGAGAACTATGATGTCTCTGTTTGCTTGTGTCCTTGTATGTGTCTTTGTCTTTGGATAACATTGCTGAGGTTGATTTTGGGATGAGCTCTTTTTAATTGGCTTAAAGGAAAGTAAGCCCTTACAAACCAAACAATTCTAAATACAAGAAAAAATAAGCTAAGTGAATTTCAGGTTCAAGGGAACTGAGAAATATTCAGTATTAAATTAATACCTGGTATTAATGTTTCTTTGTTGATCTAATTAATATAGACATGTCTTTAGAGTCATCAACATTAAGTATAATATTTTATTGTACCTAGGTTTAATATAAGCTGAATAAACTCTTGTTATATCTGTTGCAAATTTGTCAGCAAGGAAAGTAACTTGATATGAATAAACTTATTTTTTCATTTTTACAATTTTATTGGAGTATAATTGCATCACAGTGGTGTGTTAGTTTCTGCTTTATAACAAAGTGAATCAGTTATACATATACATCTGTTCCCATATTCCTTCCCTCTTGCGTCTCCCTCCCTCCCACCCTCCCTATCCCACCCCTCCAGGTAGTCACAAAGCACCAAGCTGATCTCCCTATGTTATGCTGCTGCTTCCCACTAGCTATCTACCTTACGCTTGGTAGTGTATATATGTCCATGCCTCTCTCTCTCTTTGTCACAGCTTACCATTCCCCATCCCCATATCCTCAAGTCCATTCTCAAGTAGGTCTGTGTCTATTTTTTTCATTAGTTTCTTCTTTATAACAAAGTGAATCAGTCCTACATATACATCTGTTCCCATATCCCTTCCCTCTTGTGTCTCCCTCCCTCCCACCCTCCTTATCCCACCCCTCCAGGCAGTCACAAAGCACCAAGCTGATCTCCCTGTGCTATGAGGCTGCTTCCCACTAGCTATCTACCTTACATTTGGTAGTGTATATATGTCCATGCCTCTCTCTCACTTTGTCACAGCTTACCCGTCCCCCTCCCCATATCCTCAAGTCCACTCTCAAGTAGGTCTGTGTCTTTATTCTTGTTTTACCCATAGGTTCTTCATGACATTTTTTTTCTTAAATTCCATATATATGTGTTAGCATACAGTATTTGTCTTTCTCTTTCTGACTTGCTTCACTCTGTATGACAGATTCTAGGTCTATCCACCTCATTACAAATAGCTCAATTTCGTTTCTTTTTATGGCTGAGTAATATTCCATTGTATATACATGCCACATCTTCTTTATCCGTTCATCCGATGATGGACACTTAGATTGTTTCCATCTCCAGGCTATTGTGAATAGAGCTGCAATGAACATTTTGGTACATGTCTCTTTTTGAATTATGGTTTTCTCAGGGTATATGCCCAGTAGTGGAAATGCTGGGTCATATGGTAGTTCTATTTGTAGATTTTTAAGGAACCTCCATACTGTCCTCCATAGAGGCTGTACCAACTCACATTCCCACCAGCAGTGCAAGAGTGTTCCCTTTTCTCCACACCCTCTCCAGCATTTATTGTTTCTAGGTTTTTTGATGATGGCCATTCTGATTGGTGTGAGATGATATCTCATTGTAGTTTTGATTTGCATTTCTCTAATGATTAATGATATTGAGCATTCTTTCATGTGTTTGTTGGCAGTCTGTATATCTTCTTTGGAGAAATGTCTATTTAGGTGTTCTGCCCATTTTTGGATTGGGTTGTTTGTTTTTTTGCTATTGAGCTGCATGAGCTGCTTATAAATTTTGGAGATTAATCCTTTGTCAGTTGCTTCATTTGTAAATATTTTCTCCCATTCTGAGGGTTGTCTTTTGGTCTTGTTTATGGTTTCCTTTGCTGTGCAAAAGCTTTTAAGTTTCATTGGGTCCCATTTGTTTATTTTTGTTTTTATTTCCCTTTCTCTGGGAGGTGGGTCAAAAAGGATCTTTCTGTGATATATGTCATAAAGTGTCCTGCCTATGTTTTCCTCTAAGAGTTTGATAGTTTCTGGCATTACATTTAGGTCTTTAATCCATTTTGAGCTTATTTTTATGTATGGTGTTAGGGAGTGATCTAATCTCACACTTTTTCATGTCCCTGTCCAGTTTTCCCAGCACCAATTATTGAAGAGGCTGTCCTTTCTCCACTGTATATTCCTGCCTCCATTATCAAAGATAAGTTGACCATATGTGCGTGGGTTTATCTCTAGGCTTTCTATCCTGTTCCATTGATCTCTCTTTCTGTTTTTGTGCCAGTACCACACTGTCTTGATTACTGTAGCTTTGTAGTATAGTCTGAAGTCAGGGAGCCTGATTCCTCCAGCTCTGTTTTTCATTCTCAAGATTGCTTTGGCTATTCGGGGACTTTAGATTTTCCAAACAAATTTTGAAATTTTTTGTTCTAGTTCTGTGAAAAATGAGTGGTAGTTTGATAGGGATTGCATTGAATCTGTACATTCCTTTGGGTAGTAGAGTCATTTTCACAATGTTGATTCTTCCAATGGAGGAACATGGTATATCTCTCCATCTATCTGTATCATCTTTAATTTCTTTCATCAGTGTCTTATACTTTTCTGCATACAGGTCTTTGTCTCCTTAGGTAGGCTTATTCCTAGATATTTTATTATTTTTGTTGCAATGGTAAATGGGAGTGTTTCTTGATTTCACTTTCAGATTTTTCATCATTAGTGTACAGGAATGCCAGAGATTTCTGTGCATTAATTTTGTATCCTGCTACTTTACCACATTCATTCATTAGCTCTAGTAGTTTTCTGGTAGCATCTTTAGGATTCTCTATGTATAGTATCATGTCATCTGCAAACAGTGACAGCTTTACTTCTTCTTTTTCAATTTGGATTCCTTTTATTTCCCTTTCTTCTCTGATTGCTGTGGCTAAAACTTCCAAAACTGTTGAATAAGAGTGGTGAGAGTGGGCAGTCTTGTCTTGTTGCTGATCTTAGTGGAAATGGTTTCAGTTTTTCATCATTGTGGACGATGTTGGCTGTGGTTTTGTCATATGTGGCCTTTATTATGTTGAGGAAAGTTCCCTCTATGCCTACTTTCTGCAGGGTTTTTATCATAAGTGGGTGTTGAATTTTGTCGAAAGCTTTCTCTGCATCTATTGAGATGATCATATGGTTTTTCTCCTTCAATTTGTTAATATGGTGTATCACGTTGATTGATTGCATATATTGAAGAATCCTTGCATTCCGGGAATAAAGACCACTTGGGCATGGTGTATGTTCCTTTTAATGTGCTGTTGGATTCTGTTTGCTAGTATTTTGTTGAGGACTTCTGCATCTATGTTCATCAGTGATATTGCCCTGTAGTTTTCTTTCTTTGTGACATCTTTGCCTGGTTTTGGTATCAAGGTGATGGTGGCCTCGTACAATGAGTTTAGGAGTGCTCCTCCCTCTGTTATATTTTGGAAGAGTTTGAGAAGGATTGCTGTTAGCTCTTGTCTAAATGTTTGGTAGAATTCGCCTGTGAAGCCATCTGGTCCTGGGCTTTTGTTTGTTGGAAGATTTTAATCACAGTTTCAATTTCAGTGCTTGTGATTGGTCTATTCATATTTTCTGTTTCTTACTGATTCAGTCTCAGCAGGTTGTGCATTTCTAAGAATTTGTCCATTTCTTCTAGGTTGTCCATCTTTTTTTTTTTTTTTAGAAGATGTTGGGGGTAGTAGTTTATTAAGTTATTTTATTTATTTTTGCTGTGTTGTGTCTTCGTTTCTGTGCGAGGGCTTTCTCCATTCGTGGCAAGTGGGGGCCACTCCTTATCGCAGTGCACGGGCCTCTCACTATCGTGGTCTCTCTTGTTGTGGAGCACAGGCTCCAGATGCGCAGGTTCAGTAGTTGTGGCTCACGGGCCTACTTGCTCCGCGGCATGTGGGATCCTCCCAGACCAGGCCTCGAACCCAAATCCCCTGCGTTAGCAGGCAGATTCTCAACCGCTGCGCCACCAGGGAAGCCCCCAGGTTGTCCATCTTATTGGCATAGAGTTGCTTGCAGTAATCTCTCATGAACTTTTGTATTTCTGCAGTGTCAGCTGTTACTTCTCCTTTTTCATTTCTAATTCTATTGATTTGAGTCTTCTCCCTTTTTTCTTGATGAGTCTGGCTAATGGTTTATCAATTTTTTTTATCTTCTCAAAGAACCAGCTTTTAGTTTTATTGATCTTTGCTATCATTTCCTTCATTTCTTTTTCATTTATTTCTGATCTGATCTTTATGATTTCTTTCCTTCTGCTAACTTTGGGGGATTTTTTTCTTTCTCTAATTGCTTTAGGTGCAGGGTCAGGTTGTTTATTCGAGATGTTTCCTGTTTCTTAAGGTGAGATTGTATTGCTGTAAACTTCCCCCTTAGAACTTCTTTTGCTGCATCCCATAGGTTTTGGTTCGTCTTGTCTCCATTGTCTTTTGTTTCTAGGTATTTTTTTATTTCCTCTTTGATTCCTTCAGTGATCACTTCATTATTAAGTAGTGTATTGTTTAGCCTCCATGTGTTTGTATTTTTTACAGATCTTTTCCTGTAATTGATGTCTAGTCTGATAGTGTTGTGGTCGGAAAGGATACTTGATACAATTTCAATTTTCTTAAATTTACCAAGGTTTGATTTCTGACCCATGATATAATCTATCCTGGAGAATGTTCCATGAGCACTTGAGAAAAATGTGTATTCTGTTGTTTTGGATGGAATGACGTGTAAATATCTATTAAGTCCATCTTGTTTAATGTATCATTTAAAGCTTGTGTTTCCTTATTTATTTTCATTTTGGATGATCTGTCCATTGGTGAAAGTGCGGTGTTGAAGTCCCCTACTATGAGTGTGTTACTGTCGATTTCCCCCTTTTATGGCTGTCACTATTTGCCTTATGTATTGAGGTGCTCCTATGTTGGGTGCATAAATATTTACAATTGTTATATCATCTTCTTGGATTGATCCCTTGATCATTATGTAGTGTCCTTCTTTGTCTCTTCTAATAGTCTTTATTTTAAAGTCTATTTTGTCTGATATAAGAATTGCTACTCCAGCTTTCTTTTGATTTCCATTTGCATGGAATATCTTTTTCCATCCCCTTACTTTCAATCTGTATGTGTCTCTGTCTGAAGTTGGTCTCTTGTAGACAGTATATATATGGGTCTTGTATTTCTATCCATTCAGCCAATCTGTGTCTTTTGGTGGGAGTACTTAGTCCATTTACATTTAAGGTAATTATCGATATGTATGTTCCTATTCCCATTTCCCTAATTGTTTTGGGTTCGTTATTGTAGGTATTTTCTTTCTGTTGTGTTTCCTGCCTAGAGAAGTCCCTTTAGTGTTTGTTGTAAAGCTGGTTTGGAGGTGCTGAACTCTCTCAGCTTTTGCTTGTCTGTAAACGTTTTAATTTCTCCATCAAATCTGAATGAGATCCTTGCTTGGTAGAGTAATCTTGTTTGCAGGTTTTTCTCCTTCATCACTTTAAATATGTCCTGCCACTCCCTTCTGGCTTGTAGAGTTTCTGCTGTGAGGTCAGCTGTTAACCTGATGGGGATTCCCTTGTGTGTTATTTGTTGTTTTTCCCTTGCTGCTTTTAATATGTTTTCATTGTGTTTAATTTTTGACAGCTTGATTAATATGTGTCTTGACGTATTTCTCCTTGGATTTATTCTTTATGGGACTCTCTGTGCCTTCTGGACTTGATTAACTATTTCCTTTCCCATATTAGGGAAGTTTTCAACTATAATCTCTTCAAACATTTTCTCAGTCCCTTTCTTTTTCTCTTCTTCTTCTGGAACCCCTATAATTTGAAGGTTGTTGCGTTTAATGTTGTCCCAGAGGTCTCTGAGACTGTCCTCAGTTCTTTTCATTCTTTTTTTCTTTATTCTGCTCTGCAGCAGTTATTTCCACTCTTTTATCTTCCATGTTACTTATCCATTCTTCTCCCTCAGTTATTCTGCTTTTGATCCAATCTTGAATATTTTTCATTTCATTTATTGTGTTTTCAATCGTTGCTTGATTCATCTTTAGTTCTTCTAGGTTCTTGTTAAATATTTCTTGCATTTTGTCTATTCTATTTCCAAGATTTTGGATCATCTTTACTACCATTATTCTGAATTCTTTTGCAGGTAGACTGCCTATTTCCTCTTCATTTGTTAGGTCTGGTGGGTTTTTATCTTGCTCCTTCACCTGCTGTATGATTTTCTGTCTTCTCATTTTGCTTATCTTACTGTGTTTGGGGTCCCCCTTTTGCAGGCTTCACGTTCATATTTCCCGTTGTTTTTGGTGTCTGTCCCCAGTGGCTAAGGTTGTTTCAGTGGGTTTTGTAGGCTTCCTGGTGGAGGGTACTAGTGCCTGTGTTCTGGTGGATGTCTCTATCTTTTCTTTCTGGTGGACAGGTCCACGTCTGGTGGTGTGTTTTGGGGTGTCTGTGGCCTTATTAAGTTTTTAGGCAGCCTCTCTGCTAATGGGTGGGGTTGTGTTCCTGTCTTGGTAGTTGCATGGCATAGGGTGGCCAGCACTGTAGCTTGCTGGTCGTTGAGTGAAGCTGGGTGCTGGTGCTGTGATCGAGATCTCTGGGAAATTTTCGCAATTTGATATTATGTGGAGCTGGGAGGTCTCTTGTGGACCAGTGTCCTGAAGTTGGCTCTCCCACCTCAGAGGCACAGCACTGACTCCTGGCTGCAGCACCAAATGCCTTTCATCCACCTGGCCCAGAATCAAAGGGAGAAAATGTAGAAAGAATTAATTAGTAGAAGAAAGAAAGAAAGAAAGAAAGAAAGAAAGAAAGAAAGAAAGAAAGAAATGAGGGAGGGAGGAAAGAAAGAAAGAACGAATGAAAGGAAGGAAGGGAGGGAGGGAGGAAGGATTGAAAGAAAGACAGAAAGAAAGAAGGGAGGGGGGAGGGAGGGAGGGAGGAAGGAGGGAAGGTAGGGACAAGAGAAAGAGAGAAGATAACGTAAAATAGAATAAACTATGATAAAATATAATAGCGTTATTAAAATAAAAAAGTAATTATTAAAAAATTTGAAAAATTAACAACAAAACAAACAAACAAACATACAAAAAAACCAAAAACAGACAGATAGAACCCTGGGACAAATGTTGGAAGAAAAGCTATATAGACAAAATCTCTCACAGAAGTATACACATACACTTTCACAAAAAGAGAACAAGGGGAAAAAAATCATAAATCTTGCTCTCAAAATCCACCTCCTCAATTTGGGATGATCCGTTGTGTATTCATGTATTCCACAGATGCAGGGTACATCAAGTTGATTGTGGAGCTTTAATCCGCTGCTTCTGAGACTGCTGGGAGAGATTTCCCTTTCTCTTCTTTATTCTCACAGCTCCCAGGTCTCAGCTTTGCATTTGGCCCCGCCTCTGCGTGTAGATCCCTGGAGGGCATCTGTTCTTCGCTCAGACAGGACGGGGTTAAAGGAGCAGCAGCTTCAGGGACTCTGGCTCACTCAGGCTGGGGGTAGGGAGGGGTACGGAGTGCGGGGAGAGCCTGCGGTGGCAGAGGCCGGCGTGACATTGCACCAGCCCGAGGCGCACCGTGCGCTCTCCTGGGGAAATCGTCCCTGGATCCCGGGACCCCGGCAGTGGCGGGCTGCACAGGCTCCCTGGAAAAGGGGTGTGGACAGTGACCTGCACTCGCACATAGGCCTCTTGGCGGCGGCAGCAGTAGCCCCAGCGTCCCACGCCCGTCTCTGGGGTCCACGCTTTTAGCTGCGGCTCGCGCCCGTCTCTGGAGCTCCTTTAAGCAGCGCTCTTAATCCCCTCTCCTTGAGCACCAGGGAACAAAGAGGGAAGAAAAAGTCTCTTGCCTCTTCAGCAGCTCCAGGCTTTTTCCCGGACTCCCTCCCGGCTAGCCGTGGTGCACTAACCCCTTCAGGCTCTCTTCCCGCCGCCAACCCCAGTCCTCTTCCGACGGAAACCTGAAACCCGAGCCTCAGCTCCCAGCCCCGCCCGCCCCGGCGGCCGAGCAGACAAGCCTCTCGGGCTGGTGAGTGCCAGTTGGCATGGATCCTCTGTGTGGGAATCTCTCCGCTTTGCCCTCCGCACCCCTGTTGCTGCGCTCTCCTCCACTACTCCGAAGCTCCACCACCCCCAGTCTCTGCCCGCGAAGGGGCTTCCTAGTGTGTGGAAACCTTTCCTCCTTCATGGCTCCCTCCCACTGGTGCAGGTCCCGTCCCTATCCTTTTGTTTCTGTTTATTCTTGTTTCTTTTGCCCTACCAAGGTACGTGCGGAGTTTCTTGCCTTTTGGGGGTTCTGAGGTCTTCTGTCAGCGTTCAGTAGGTGTTCTGTAGGAGTTGTTCCACATGTAGATGAATTTCTGATGTATCTGTGGGGAGGAAGGTGATCTCCACGTCTTACTCTTCCGCCATCTTCCCCCAGCTCTGAAGAAACTTTTAAGGAAAAAAATGCAAATGAGATCAGAGCTTTAGATGAACTTTTTAAAATAATTATCTTTTTGGAATGTCTATCTAAAATTAATCTCTCCAGATATTCAACATCTTGAAAGTTAGAATTGTGCTAAAATAAGTTAAGTGATGGAAGGTTTATAGAAAGTGACCCCAAGAAGAGTTTTATACACGGTCAGGATTTACTAAGTTTAAAGTAAGTTTAATTGAGTAAATGAATTTTAGAAGTAAGCTGATGTGAAACTTGAATTTGGCTTTTCTCTCTATTAAGAAAACAAGGTTTCTTAAGATTTTGAACTGCGTTTCCTAACAGATTTTAAGTTCCTTTACCTTTTAAGTGATCTGTTCTGTATTTGCCTTTGAAATCTTTTATCATTACTTTGGCTATGTAAATAACTATTGTTTCACAGTGACCTGTGATCCTATTTGACTGTTTTAAACCCTTTTGATATTTTTTGACAAAACTTCCAATCAAATTATAATGAAGTTCCTTTGAACTCTAGCTAACTTTGGGTTGTTTCAAAGGGCCCCTAAAACACCCCAAAGAGAGATATTAACTAATTAGGTTCACTTGGTATGTTAAATTACATGGGAAGTGTTGTCAAATAAGTAATAAATCTTCTTAGGTTACATTGTATGGCAAATGATACAGGTATTCTAGAGATTATACGGAGTTCCTAAAATTTGATATGTCCTGGTAAAATGTTATCAGTCGTAATTCTAGTTATTATCTGAAAGTGTTGCATGTCACAGCAGCAAACAAGTTGCTTTGTCAATTACATTGTAATCAGATTTAAACATGCCTTCCTAAGTCTTTAGTCATTATAGACAGCTATGGTTTCACTCTGATTGATGCCTTTGCAAAACTGTTTCCTCTTCAGGAATATTTATAGAAAGGACCTTTGGATAAATACAAGTTTCTGGCTTTCAGACCATAATGCTGAACTGGGTAAGAAATTGAAAAATTCTAATGGGAAACCTGTTGGCTTCCTAAAGCTGTTAACGAAAAGGATTAGTTACATAGGTCTGAGTAAACTTGTGAATATGGTTATTTTTATGGTTTCTATCTGAAAACTGACTGGTTTAAATCTGTGTTTTCCAGGTGTAAGGAAAACCTTCCCCTTAAACTAATTATGACTTACAGTAATTTTGTGAATTATACCTCTGTAAGCAGAATTGAAACATTTATCTTTTTCTCTCTACCTGGTTGATACTGCCTGTAACATATGCTTGTCTCAAAGATTAAGCCATGTATGTCTAAGTATGCATGGCTGGTACAGTGAAACTCAGGATGTCTCATTAAATCTGTTATGGTACCTTTGGTTGCTTGCTATTGCAATTGGATTATAAATAATTATACTAATCACTGTTTTTTGTTTCCAAATTGTTTGTGCTTTGTGTCTCCCTGCTGTACCATGTCTTTGTCAATGTTACTAGCTGCATTACTTATATCCTGTCTATTTTATAAGATTGTTGTCTCTTACAGTACCCAGTGTGTAACCAGGCTTCCAACAAAACTTCTATGGCTTAACATCCTGAAGAAAGAGATCACATTTATAACATAAAATAATTGTAATAGTGTGATTCTAGGTATGGGAAGAAGCAACGAGGGAAAATGTCTTCTGGATCATAATTAGTTAGAGGATCTAGAGAATCTTTAATTATCCATAGGGCCTAATCCAAAACTAGCACCTGGATTGGCATATCATGAATTTTCGCCTGATCTGGGATAAGGCTCCCAGGGCCGAGGGACAAAATTTGATCATGAAATGTCTCCCAAATATTGGTCAAAATCCTGACTAAGAGGAGAGGATCTGAGAAATGGAATTATTTCCTCCACATAGCCCTCCAACATGAGCTAGTGAGCCCTGAGAAAACTCAGGATATGAGAATACAGGATACAGGCCCAGATAGCTGAGGTGCATATCAAGAGAGTGATTTCAGTGAGTTAAGACTCTTGCATCTTCCCATACATAGAAAAGTACTAAATTCCTTAACTTGAGATGCTGCCTCCAAGGCTTAAAGCCCTCAAAATTCCCACCGAATAAATCATAACTCTCAACTTTTAGGTTGTGAATATGTTTTTAAGTCTTTTAAGTTTTTAAGGTGTAAAGGAAACACTTTCCAGAGAGGAACAAAAGAAACAAGGTTTGGAACACTGGCACCAATGGAAGGCACTCCCAGAAAGATCCATCTAACAAAGCAATTAGAATGGTCTCACCCCTTTTCCCACAAGATTGTGGAATGGACATTGACAGTGGGGAATTGTAACAGGGAAGAGCCAAATCTGACTACATGTTGAATATGTTTCATTTACTTTAACCTTTGCTTTCCATTGCTTTTGTTCACTAAAATGATGCTGTCTATACATAATGGCCTGCCTCAGAGAATGCTGCCCCTCTGACTGAATGTTAAACCAAAGTGCCTTTGTTTAGGGAAACATCCAGACCCTGTCCACTTGTGGATGGCTGCAAGAAAGAAGAAATTAACACATCCCCTCCCTGAGGCTGGCCATTCCAGGGGATATTTGCAAATCTTATGGCCTTTTTACTTTACTTCCTCATCTCCTCCCCCTCTCTGTGCTATAAAGGAAACTGGCATTCAAACCCCCAATTATTTTGAGATTGTAGTCTGCCATCTTTTTGGTCTGCTGGCTTTCCGAATAAAGTCATATTCCTTGCCTCAACACCTCATCTCTGATTTATTGGCCTGTCATGGGGCGAGCAGAGCGAGCTTGGACTCTGTTACAGTTACTTGGGAGTAAGGAAGGGGAGGGATATATTGGAAGATTGGGATTGACACATACACACTACTATATATAAAATAGATATCTAATAAAGACCTGTTGTATAGCACAGGGAACTCTACCCAATAATCTTTAATGGCCTATATGGGAAAAGAATCTAAAAAAAAGAGTGGATATATGTATATGTATAACAGATTCACTTTGTTGTACACCCGAAAATAACACAACATTGTAAATCAACTATATACCAATTACAATTAAAAACTAAATAAATTAAAACATTTTTAAAAAGGAGTAAATGCAAATGATAATATACTCAGAAGCCTCTCTTTAACTCCTTTTTTTCAACAAGTGTAATCAGTTTATTAACATTCTGCTACATTTGTTTTATAATTTTATGTGTATAGCACATATGTACATATTTATGTTGTTATACATATGTGTGTGAATATTCTCATACTGCAATTTTGACAATTAACTCAATTATACACTTCATAGCTTTTTTTCATCTAATGAAGAATCCAATCCAAGATAACATATTGCATTTATTTAAGTGTAGTAGATTTACAATATTATATTACTTTGTGGTGCTCAGCATAGTGATTCAGCATTTTTGCAGATTATACTCCATTATAGGTTATTACAAGATAATGGCTATAGTTCCCTGTACTATACAGTATATCCTTGTTGCTTATCTATTTTACACATAGTAGTTTGTATCTGTTGATCTCATACCCCTAATTTGTTCCTCCTCCCTTCCCTCTCCCTTTTTGTCACCACAAGTTTATTTTCTATAACTGTGAGCCTATTTTATACCTCCAGTTCTATTATTTTTTAGATTCCACATATAAGTGATATCATACAGCATTTGCCTTTCTCTGTCTGACTTAACTCTTGAAAGTATTGCAGAATCACTGCTAAAGCATTAGTTGCCCAGCAAAGATCCTTAGACACTCTGGCTAAGCTTGTTCTTGATAATAAGATAGCCCTTGATTATCTTTTAGCTGGACAAGGAGGTGTCTGTGCTGTGGCCAACACCACATGCTCTAACTAGAGCAACACTTCTGGGGAAGTTGAAAGTCAGTTACATAAGACCACTGAGCAAGCCACTTGACTTACAAGGATGACTCCTTCAATGGGGTTTTTCTTTGATGGGTCTTGAGACCCATGGCATGTTATATGCTCTCAAAAGCTTTAAATGCATGTTCACAGACACTAACCACCAGACAAATGATCTCCCTAAGCCTGGAACATCAAAAAAGAAGCAAAGAGAGTAACCCCAATTTAAGGATTATGAACCTGGAACTGTGATCTCTGAATGTCATGGCGATTAAGCAAAAATATCATGACCAATGAATAACACATCAAAGATCAACAAAGCTGCAGAGCGGTAGCTGAGAGTGATGCTAATGCCTTAAATCTTGACCACATCTCTTTGTTAAGCTCAGAGACTGATCAAAATGGGGGAATTATTGCAAAGAAAATCACAGGCCCCAAACGGCATCACTTGCATTAAGGCCCATGATACCAAACATAGATTTAATACCTAATCTAATTGCAGTCTTCACCTTCCCCAGAAATATGATCCTAATCAACCAGTCTGGAATTTTCTGGTCAGCACCAGTTAGGCAACCTGTCATATGAGCCATCTCTATCCCCCAGAGGAAGAAGAGGCAATCTGCACAATAAAAACCCATGTTGTTCCCTCCAAAAGAAGATTTCCTGACCCAGAATAACCACTACCTTTCTTCTGTTAATGGTGTATTTGCCCCATCCTCTTTTTCATAATAGCCTCCTATTTTGCATTGCTCTTCAAGGTGCTCTCCTAGTTGTTAGATGGGAGGCTGCTCAATTAATTAATTGCTTAATAAAGCAAATTAGATCTTCAAGTTTATTCAGTTGAATTTTTTTTTCTTAACACAGATTAAAATGCAAAGAGAAAAAAGCAAATCAGAGTATCCAAGAACAATGAGAGAATATCAAAAGTTATAAGATATGCTTACTTGGACTACCAGAAGGAGAAGAAAGAAAAAATGTAGCAGAAGAAATATTTGAAATATTAATAGCTGGTAACTTTCCAAAATTAATAACAAACACTGAACCACAGATCCAAGAAGCACAGAGATCTATCCAATGAAGTAAATACCCCCCAAATGCACAGCTAGACATATCATAATCAAAATGCAGAAAACCAAAGACAAGGAGAAAATCTTGAAAGGCGTCAGGAAGTGAGGGATAGTGTGATAGAAAAAATACCTTAACTATAGAGGAACAAAGATAATAATTACACCAGACTTCTCATCCAAAACCATGCAAGCAAGAAGAGAGTGGAGTGAATAATTTACTGTATTGAGAGAAAAATAAAACCCATGAACCTAGAATACTATCCAGCAAAATTATCCTTTGAAAGTTAATGAGAAATGAAGACTCTCAGACAAACAAGAACTGAGGGAATTAATTGCCAGCAGATTTTCTCTGTAAGAAACTTTGAGATAAGTTATTCAAGAAGTAAAATATAGGTCAGAAACTTGGATGCACATAAAGAAATGAAGAGCAATGCAGAAGGAATAAATGAAGATAAATAGAATCTTTTTTACTCTGAATTGATATAATACTGTTTAAAGTGATACTAGTGACCATGTACTGTGTCACTATTATAGCATATAGAAGAGTGAAATGAATGACAGCAATGCTATAAGGGAAGGGAAGGGAGATTTGGGAATACTCTAAGGTACTTGCACTGCACATGAAAGTGGTATACTGCTATTTGAAAGTGGATTCACTGCAAATTAGTTGTGAGAGTCACCCCAGCTCTGGACATAGATTAGTTGTAAATTAATTCAGCTTAGTTTAGTGGAAAGTGGAATTAGATTAGCTGTACAACATCTGAACAACTAATTTTTTTAAGTATAATTGAGGGGAGAGGGGGACGATGGGGGAAGAGTAAGACATGGAGATCACCTTCCTCCCCACAGATACATCAGAATTACACCTACACGTGGAACAACTTGTACAGAACACCTACTGAAAGTGGGCAGAAGACCTCAGACCTCCCAAAAGGCAAGAAACTCCCCACGTACCTGGGTAGGGCAAAATAAAAAGAATAAATAGAGACAAAAGAATAGGGATGGGACCTGCACCATTGGGAGGGAGCCGTGAAGGAGGAAAGGTTTCCACACACAGTAAAAGGCCTTTCCCGGGCGGAGACTGTGGGTGGTGGATGGGGGAGGCTTCCATGCCATGGAGGAGAGCACAGCAACAGGGGTGCGGAGGGCAAAGCGGAGAGATTTCCACACAGAGGATTGGTGCCGACCAGCACTCACCAGCCCGAGAGGCTTGTCTGCTCACCCGCCGGGGCGGGTGGGGCTGGGACCTGAGGCAAGGGCTTCGGTCCGAGAGCAGGGAGAGGACTGGCAGTGTGAACACAGCCTGAAGGGGTTAGAGCACCACAGCTAGCCGGGAGGGAGTCCGGGGAAAAGTCTGGACCTGCCGAAGAGGCAAGAGACTTTTTCTTCCCTCTTTGTTTCCTGGTGCGCGAGGAGAGGGGATTAGGAGCGCTGCTTAAAGGAGCTCCAGAGATGGTTCAAGCTGCGGCTAACAGCACAGACCACAGAGACGGGCATGAGATGCTAAGGCTGCTGCTGCCACCACCAAGAAGCCTGTGTGCAAGCACAGGTCACTATCCACACCTCCCTTCTGGGGAGGCTGTGCAGCCCACCACTGCCAGGGTCCCAGGATCAAGGGACAACTTCCCCGGGAGAATGCACGTGCGCCTCAGACAGGTGCAATGTCATGCTGGCCTCTGCCGCTGCAGGCTTGCCCTGAAATCCGCACCCCTCCCTCCCCCCAGCCTAAGTGAGCCAGAGACCCCGAATCAGCTGCTCCTTTAACCCCGTCCTCTCTGAGTGAAGAACAGACGCCCTCCAGCGACCTACACGGAGAGGCGGGGCCAAATCCAAAGCAGAACCTTGGGAGCTGTGTGAACAAAGAAAAGGGAAATCTCTCCCAGCAGCCTCAGGAGCAGCGGATTAAATCTCCAAATCACCATGATGTACCCTGCATCAGTGGAATACCTGAATAGACAACGAATCATCCCAAATTGAGATGGTGGACTTTGAGAACAAGATTTATTATTTTTTCCACTTTTCCTCTTTTTGTGAGTGTGTATGTGTATGCTTCTGTGTGAGATTTTATCTGTATAGCTTTGTTTTCACAATTTGTCCTAGTGTTCTATCCGTCCTTTTTTTTAAGTTTTTAAAATATTTTATCTTAATAATTATTTCTTATTTTAATAATTTTATTTAACCTTACTTTATTTTTTTCTTTTATCCTCTTTCTTTCTTTCTTTCTTTCTTTCTACTTTTTCTCCCTTTTATTCTGAACGATGTGCGTGAAAGGCTCTTGGACTGCAGCCAGGAGTCAGTGCTGTGCCTCTGAGCTGGGAAAGCCAACTTCAGGACACTGGTCCACAAGAGACCTCCCAGCTCCACGAAATTTCAAATGGCGAAAATCTCCCAGAGACCTCCATCGCAACACCAAGATCCAGATTCACTCAACGACCAGCAAGCTACACTGCTGGACACCCTATGCCAAACAACTAGCAAGACAGGAACACAATGCCAACCATTAGCAGAGAGGCTGCCTAAAATCATAAAAACTACACAGACACCCCAAAACACACCACGAGACATGAACCTGCCCCCCAGAAAGACAAGATCCAGCCTCATCCACCAGAACACAGGCACTAGTCCCCTCCACCAGGAAGCTTACACAATCCACTGAACCAAATTTAGCCACTGGGGACAGACACCAAAAACAACAGGAACTAGGAACCTACAGCCTGCAAATAGGAGACCCCAAACACAGTGAGATAAGCAAAATGAGAAGACGGAAAAACCCACAGCAGATGAAGAAGCAAGAAAAACACTTACCAGAACTAAAAAATGAAGAGGAAATAGGCAGTCTACCTGAAAAAGGATTCAGAAGAATGATAGTAAAGATGATCCAAAATCTTCGGAATAGAATAGAGAAAATGCAAGAAACATTTAACAAGGACCTAGAAGAACTAAAGAGGGAAAAAACAATGATGAACAACACAAAAAATGAAATTAAAAATACTCTAGAAGGGATCAATAGCAGAATAACTGAGGCAGAAGAATGGATAAGTGACCTGGAAGATAAAATGGTGGAAATAACTACTGCAGAGAAGAATAAAGATAAAAGAATGAAAAGAACTGAGGACAGTCTCAGAGACCTCTGGAACAACATTAAATGCACCAACATTCGAATTATAGGGCTTCCAGAAGAAGAAGAGAAAAAGAAAGGGACAGAAAAAATATTTGAAGAGATTATAGTTGAAAATTTCCCTAATATTGGAAAGGAAATAGTTAATGAAATCCAGGAAGGACAGAGAGTCCCATAAAGAATGAATCCAAGGAGAAACATGCCAGGACACATATTAATCAAGCTGTCAAAAATTAAATATAAAGAAAAAATATTAAAATTAGCAAGGAAAAAACAACAAATAACACACAAGGGAATCCCCATAAGGTTAGCAGCTGATCTTTCAGCAGAAACTCTTCAAGCCAGAAGGGATTGAGAGGACATATTTAAGGTGATGAAGGAGAAAAGCCTACAACCAAGATTACTCTACCAGCAAGGATCTCATTCAGATTTGATGGAGAAATTAAAACCTTTACAGACAAGCAAAAGTTGAGAGAGTTCAGCACCAACAAATCAGATTTAAAACAAATTATAAAGGATCTTCTCTAGGCAAAAAACACAAGAGAAGGAAAAGACCTACAGTAAGAAACCCAGAACAGTTAAGAAAATGGGAATAGGAACATACATATTGATAATTACATTAAATGTAAATGGATTAAATGCTCCCACCGAAAGACACTGATTGGCAAATGGATACAAAAACAAGACCCATATATATGCTGTCTACAAGAGACCCACTTCAGACCTAGAGACACATACAGACTGAAAGTGAGGGGATGGAAAAAGATATTCCATGCAATTGGAAACCAAAAGAAAGCTGGAGTAGCAATTCTTATATCAGACAAAATAGACTTTAAAATAAAGACTACTAGAAGAGACCAAGAAGGACACTACATAATGATCAAGGGATCAATCCAAGAACAATATATAACAATTGAAAATATTTATGCACCCAACATAGGAGGACCACAATACATAAGGCAAATACCAACAGACATAAAAGGGGAAATCTACAGTAACACATTCATATTAGGGGACGTTAACACCCCACTTTCACCAATGGACAGATCATCCAAAATGAAAATAAATAAGGACACACAAGCTTTAAATGATACATTAAACAAGATGGACTTAATTGATATTTATGAGACATTCCATCCAAAATCAACAGAATACACATTTCTCTCAAGTTTCATGGAATATTCTCCAGGATAGATCATATCATAGGTCACAGATCAAGCATTGGTAAATTTAAGAAAATTGAAACTGTATCAAGTATCTTTTCCAACCACAACGCTATGAGACTAGATATCAATTACAGGAAAAGATCTGTAAAAAATACAAACACATGGAGGCGAAACAATACACTACTTAATAACGAAGTGCTCACTGAAGAAATCAAAGAGGAAATCGAAAAAATACCTAGAAACAAATGACAATGGACACAGGACGACCCAAAACCTATGGGATTCAGCAAAAGCAGTTCTAAGAGGGAAGTTTATAGCAATACAATCCCACCTCAAGAAACAGGAAACATCTCAACTAAACAATCTAACATTGCACCTAAAGCAATTAGAGAAAGAAGAACACAAAAAAATGCTAAGTTATCAGAAGGAAAGATATCATACAGATCAGATCAGAAATAAATGAAAAAGAATTGAAGGAAACGATAGCAAACATCAATACAACTAAAAGCTGCTTCTTTGAGAAGATAAACAAAACTGATAAACCATTAGCCAGACTCATAAAGAAGAAAAGGGAGAAGACTCAAATCCACAGAATTAAAATGAAAAAGGAGAAGTAACAACTGACACTGCAGAAATACAAAAGATCATGAGAGATTACTATAAGCAACTCAATGAAAATAAAATGGACAACCTGGAAGAAATGGACACATTTTTAGAAATGCACAAGAAAGACAGAATCAGGAAGAAACAGAAAATATGAACAGAGCAATCACAAGCACTGAAATTGAAACTGTGATTAAAATCTTCCAACAAACAAAAATCCAGGACTAGATGGCTTCGCAGGCGAATTCTATCAAACATTTGGAGAAGAGCAAACACCTATCCTTCTCAAACTCTTCCAAAAAATAGCAGAAGGAGGAACACTCCCAAACTCATTCTACGAGGCTCCCATCACCCTGATAACAAAACCAGACAAGGAAGTCACAAAGAAAGAAAACTACAGGCCAATATCACTGATGAATATAGATGCAAAATCCTCAACAAAATACTAGCTAACAGAATCCAACAGCCCATTAAAAGGATTATACACCATGATGAAGTGGGGTTTATTCCAGGAATGCAAGGATTCTTCAATATACACAAATCAGTCAATGTGATACACCATATTAACAGACTGAAGGAGAAAAACCCTATGGTCAACTCAATAGATGCAGAGAAATTTTCCAAAGAATTCAACACCCATTTATGATAAAAATCCCTCCAGAAAGTAGGCATAGAGAGAAGTTTCCTCAATATAATAAAGGCCATATATGACAAATCCACAGCCAACATCGTCCTCAATGGTGAAAAACTGACACCATTTCCACTAAAATCAGGAAAAATACAAGGCTGCCCACTCTCACCACTCTTATTCAACATAGTTTTGGAAGTTTTAGCCACAGCAATCAGAGAAGAAATAGAAATAAAAGGAATCCAAATCGGAAAAGAAGTAAAGCTGCCACTGTTTGCAGATGACATGATACTATACATAGAGAATCCTAAACATGCTACCAGAAAACTACTATATCTAATCAATGAATTTGGTAAAGGAGCAGATACAAAATTAATTCACAGACATCTCTGGCATTCCTATACAGTAATGATGAAAAATCTGAAAGTGAAATCAAGAAAACACTCCCATTTACCACTGCAACAAAAAGAATAAAATATCTAGGTATAAACCTACCTAAGGAGACAAAAGACCTGTATGCAGAAAATTATAAGACACTGATGAAAGAAATTAAAGATGATACAAATAGATGGAGAGATATACCATGTTCTTGGATTGGAAGAATCAACATTGTGAAAATGACTCTACTACCCAAAGCAATCTACAGATTCAATGCAATCCCTATCAAACTACCACTGGCATTTTTCACAGAACTAGAACAAAAAATTTCACAACTTGTATGGAAACACAAAAGACCCCGAATAGCCAAAGCAATTTTAAGAACGAAAAACGGAGCTGGAGGAATCAGGCTCCCTGACTTCAGACTATACTATGAAGCTACAGTAATCAAGACAGTATGGTATTGGCACAAAAACAGAAAGATAGATCAGTGGAACAGGATAGAAAGTGCAGAGATAAATGCACGCACATATGATCACCTTATCTTTGATAAAGGAGGCAGGAATGTACAGTGGAGAAAGGACAGCCTCTTCAATAAGTGGTGCTGAGAAAACTGGACAGTTACATGTAAAAGTATGAGATTAGATCACTCCCTAACACCATACAAAAAAATAAGCTCAAAATGGATTAAAGGCCTAAATATAAGGCCAAAAACTATCAAACTGTTAGAGGAAAACATAGGCAGAACACTCTATGACATAAATCACAGCAAGATCCCTTTTGACCCACCTCCTATAGAAATGGAAATAAAAACAAAAATAAACAAATGGTACCTAATGAAACTTCAAAATTTTTGCACAGCAAAGGAAACGATAAACAGGATCAAAAGACAACCCTCAGAATGGGAGACAATATTTGCAAATGAAACAACTGAAGAAGGATTAACCTCCAAAATTTACAAGCAGCTCATGCAGCTCAATAACAAAAGAACAAACAACCCAATCCAAAAATGGGCAGAAGACCTAAATAGACATTTCTCCAAAGAAGATATACAGACTGCCAATAAACACATGAAAGAATGCACAACATCATTAATCATTAGAGAAATGGAAATCAAAACTACAATGAGATATCATCTCACAATGGTCAGAATGGCCATCATCAAAACATCTAGAATCAATAAGTGCTGGAGAGGGTGTAGAGAAAAGGGAACACTCTTGCACTGCTGGTGTGAATGTGAATTGGTACAGCCACTATGGAGAACAGTATGGAGGTTCCTTAAAAACTACAAATAGAGCTACCATATGACCCAGCAATCCCACTACTGGGCATATACCCTGAGAAAAACATAATTCAAAAAATCATGTACCAAAATGTTCATTGCAGCTCTATTTATAATAGCCAGGAGATTTAAACAACCTTAGTGTCCATCATCGGATGAACAGATAAAAAAGATATGGCACATATATACAATGGAATATTACTCAGCCATAAAAAGAAACGAAATTGAGGTATCTGTAATGAGGTGGATGGACCTAGAGTCTGTCATACAGAGTGAAGTAAGTCAGAAAGAGAAAGACAAATACTGTATGCTAACACATATATGTGGAATTTAAGAAGGAAAAAATATGTCATGTATATCCTAGGGGTAAGACAGGAATAAACTCACAGACCTACTAGAGAATGGACTTGAGGTTACGAGGAAGGGGAAAGGTAAGCTGTGACAAAATGAGAGAGTGGCATGGACATATATACACTACCAATCGTAAAATAGATAGTTAGTGAAAAGCAGCCGCATAGCACAGGGAGATCAGCTTGGTGCTTTGTGACCACCTAGATGGGTGGGGTAGGGAGTTTGGGAGGGAGGGTGAGGCAAGAGGGAAGAGCTATGGGAGCATATGTATATGTATATCTGATTGACTTTGTTATAAAGCAGAAACTAACACACCATTGTAAAGCAATTATATTCCAATAAAGATGAAAAAAATAAAATATAATATAATTGATATGTTAAGAGAAAAGAGAAAATTAAATCATATAAAATGCCCAATATAAAATGTTCCATTAAAACCAGAATAGGTAAAATAAGAGGGGAAAAGGAAATAAAGAAATAAAGAACAAGTGCAACAAATAGAAAACTTACAAATATTATAGATATTAATTTAATGATATCAATAATAACTTACAGTGTGAATGGACTAAATACACCAATTAAATGATAGAGATAATCTACATGCACAAAAATATGAAACTCACCTTAAAAATAAATACTCATTTTAAGAGTTAAGGGATTGAAAAAGATATACTGAATATAATCATAAAATGCTTTTACATAGTAAGAGCTCAGTGAATGGTAGTTATGATTATTTTTTGCATTTTGTGTTGTTGTTACGAATCTTGGAGCTCCTAGAGGACCAGGACCTAATCTACTTCATCTCTGCCTCCCCAGTACCTGGCATAGAGCAAGTGCGGAAGAAATGATAACTAGTGGGAAGCAGCTGCATCAAACAGGGAGATCAGCTCTGTGCTTTGTGACCACCTAGAGGGGTGGGATAGGGAGGGTGGGAGGGAGACACAAGAGGGAGGGTATATGGGGATATATATATATATATATATATATATATATATATATATATATATATATATATAGCTGATTCAGTTTGTTATGCAGCAGACACTAACACAACATTGTAAATCAATTATACTCCAATAAAGATGTTAAAAAAATAGTTCCAGAAATTGAACAAATGTTACATTAAAAATAAAGAGATAAATTTACCAAAAAAAATGGATTAAGTGACTACTCTGTGCCAGACCTTATTTGGGAACAAGAGAGGTGATTTAGACTCAGCATCTGTCCTTGAGTAGCTCACAGTCAAATGGAGAAGATGGACTTTCACTCTTTCAATATATATTTATCTGTAAGTCAATAGTTAAAAGAACAGTGTGATATGTTTTTCACATTTTGACACCTTTGAAATTGGGAGGTATCTTGAGACCAATGGTGACTTAGCAGTATGTTGTAATTTAATTGACGATATGTTTTTTTCTCTGTGTTACATAAAATGGTGGTGTGATTTCAATCAGTAGCATCTTAGATTTGATGAAATATGACAATAGATTATGTCAAGGCCTTCAACAACCTTAAGCCATGGGGTTTTATTTATGAGAAAGCTGAAGTTTTGAGAGGTTTAGTAATTTGTTCAAGGTCACACAGTTGGTAAGTAGCAAGTCATTGTGCCTCTAAAACTCCTTTTCTTTCTCTTTCACAAGAACTCTTCAAGAACTGAGTAAGCATTCAATATCACATTAGAATAAGTGAATGAGTGAGTAATAGTAAATGTCAGCCTCTTAAATAGTGTTTGGCGATATTTGATTGCTGTCCAGTAGAAATATGTGAGTCTTATATATAACTTTAAATTTTCTGGTGACTACATTTTTTAAAAGTTTAAAAAGTGAAATTAATTTTAATAATGCATTTATTTTATCTATTATATCCAACATGTCATCTCAACATGTAGTCAGTTTAAAAACATTATTATTGAAATAATGTACAATCCTTTTTTTTCATACTAACTCCTTGAAAATGCAGTATATATGTTTATACTTATAGCACATCTCAATTTGGAATAGCCACACTTTAAGTGTTCAATAGCCACATATGGCTAATAGATACCTAATCAGACAGTGCAAGTCTAGAACATCAGGAAGGTCTAGCAAGCCTGTCTTGAGACCGTTATTTTTTTCATTTGGCTATTAAAATGATTCCCTTCTCTCTCTCTCCACAAGTGCCTCAGCGTAGGAGACTTTTATTTTTATTTATTTTTACTTTCTATCTTTTATTTTTAACTTATTATAGAAAATTTCTAACATATAAAAATATAGAGAGAATAAAATAATAAGCTCCCATATATGTATAAGTTTTCTGCTCATATTGCTCTACCTCTTCTCCATGTATTTTCTTCCAGGAATATTTTAAGAAAACCCCAGACAACTTATGACTAAATCCATAAATATTTCAGAATTCATTTTGAACAGGAAAACACTGTGATTTAAACATTACCTGCATACAGTCATCATTAGAGTCTTTCTTACATTCTTATCCAACCATTCCCTACTGCTTGGTGCATGGCCTTGGCAGGCAGGATTGGAGATAAAGAAGATACAGTGATCTTGGCTAGTCATTTAATCTCTTTGAGCTTCAGTTTCTTCATCTGTAAAATGGAGATAAGGTAGCTATGACACTGAATTGTTGTGAGTATTCAATGAGATAACCCCAGGTAGAGCTCTAAGTATAGTGTCTGGTGCATAGTGTGAGCTTATTGAACCCCAAGATGGTAAAAGGGAAGTATGAACTAATATAGACTAGAGCAGGTTGGTAACTTTAATTGTTCCATGTACTATGTTTTATTAATGCAGCCTATCACTGCCTTAGCTTTCGTGGCAGTCATATCTCATTATTGAGCCAAGGAATTCACTACCAATTTTCAGAACTGCTGCTACTGAGTCCTGACTTTGCATCTTGTGATTGTGCCTGTACTCTTGTCCTCTAGCAAATCTACCCTTCTTTGCTCAGGTCTTTATTGTCTCACACTTGGATGATTGTACAGTCTCCTAACAGGTCTCCCTGACACCATTCTAGACTTCCTTCTTTCTGTTGGCTTTGAGGTTTCCAAACTCTGAGAGAATGGCCAACTCTTCTCCAGCTCCCTCAGGAATCTGTAATAAGCAGGAATAACAGTGGAAGGACTAAGATAAAAGATGATCCCTCCACCACCCCAGACATTCTATGGAGAAGGGACAGGCTCTTCTAACTGGATTTCCTGTTTCCAGGTGAAACAGGAGGGAAGGGGGCAGGACACAACCTCTAAAAGAATGACATATTCCTTGAGGATACAACATAAACTGGTTAGAACCAACTAGGTCCAAGATGGTGGAAGATTTGACTTCCAGAGGACCTTGAGCCTCATTGTAATACATTAGCATCTAAACAACACGCCCACCAGCACTATGACAGTTCTGAGGCCAACCATTAAAAAGCCAAAAGGTGGATGGTGGCTCAATTCCTGAAATCCCAGCCCCTTCCCCCAAATAGTTGGAATAATCCTCCCACTCATTAGCCTATGAAATTACACAGCCCATAAAAACTAACCACACCATATTTCAGGGCCTCTTGCCTTCTGAAATGACCCACACTCTGTCTGTGGAGTGTGTTTCTCTCTAAATAAATCCACTTCTTACCCCTCACTTTGTCTCTCACTGAATTATTTCTTCAATGAAACATCAAGAACCTGAGCTTCATTAAGTCCTGAGACCAGGAATTGATTTCAATTAAAAGACAGTGGGTTCAAGTCCCAATCTGGGTTCTGGCTGGGTTCTAATCCCGACACGTGGGTTCAAGTCCCATCTGCAGTGCACAGTTTCACAGGTGCTCCCCTTCAACTTACCCTCCACCAGCCACCAGTGTGATCTTTGTAACAGAGATTCACATGTCACTCCCTTTCTCAAAACCCTTTAGAGACTCCCCTTATCCTATAGAATAAAGTCTAACTCCTGAACACAGCACTCAAGTCCGTCTGGGGTCTGGTCAAACTCTCTAGGGGTGTCCCATCTCATTAAGAGTAAAAGCAAAGATCATTATGGTAGCCTATTAGACCCTACATGCTCTACCCCCACCTCTGCCCCATAACCCTAATCTCTCTGACCTCATGTTTAACTATCTACCCTACCTCATTCTGCTTCAAGTATACCAGTCTCCCTACTTATTTCTTGAATATAAGTGTGTCCTCACTTTGGGATCTTTGTACTTGTAACTCCCTTTGCCTGGAACTCTCTACCCCCAGATATTCACGTGGCTCTCTTCCTAACTTTTTTCAGATCTTTATTCAAATACTACCTTCTCAGTGTTTGCATTTTATTTAAAATTACATCTCCCATCCCCACACATCTCATCATTTTTCCCTTCTTTATTTTCCACTATCGCATTTAATATATACAATTTTTGTTTTTATTATCTGTCTCCTTCTACTGGAATGTAAGTTGCATGAAGGCAGTGATTTTTATCCGTTGTTTACTGTCACATCCCTGACACTCCCTCAACCTTCCCGTCTGGATGTAGTCTTCCCCATCTCAATGCAGTGCCCTGTATTTATCCTTGTGATAGCACTCATCACACTGGACTATTATTTTCTCTCTCCTTGTCTGTCTCCCACAGTAGTTCTAGAGCTCCTTGCAAGGTTTGCACTGTGTCAGCGTCTATTGTCTAATTGAATTTTACAGGTGTGTATTGCAGCTGAGGTGCAAGACTTTGCACTTGAATAAGATAAATGCATCTTGTTAGCTGTGGCCCTGGGCCTCAATCGACACCCTCTTTGGACTGAGGATGCCCTCCTGGACTCCTGTCCCCTGATCCCACCTTTATCTAGCTTCTTAGCGTTTGTGACTTTGTTTGGCATGTTCTCTAGTTCAACAAAGCAATTGGTGAAATTATTGGGCAGGATATTAAAGTAGGGTTGAGGGTGGGGGAATGTCTTGTGGCAAACTACCAAGGATATCATCTGAAAGGACTCTATTCTATTCCTAAATGCTGTATAAGTGCGCTCATGTAGTCATTCCATGCATACCTGCCTGAACTAGTCTTTACATTGGTCTTTGGTATTTTCTTGGATTTTCCATAGATAGGCAGTGTCTTGACCCATCCACCACATACACACATACCCTCTGGGCTTCAATACTATTGTCCCAGTCACACAAGATGTTCAGAGGCCTGAGGATCTGCAACACCAAGACATGTAAGTTCATCATATATTGTCAGAGACTTACTATATCCTAGGACCTGTGAACAGTAGCCTGGGAGCATTTGAGGGGAGGCACTTTATCTTATTCATCTCTGTATCCCTAAAATCCAGTAAGAGCTTGGCATAAAATAGACATTTATCAGGTGATTAATGATAAAGGGATGAGTGAATGAATAAACCAATAAACAAAGTTGCTCACAGTCTAGAATACAAGAGTAGAAAATAAAACTATTTGTTAGAACAATTTACCAAAAAACATCAGTGTCTAGAAGCCAGGGACCAAAACTAGAAAACCATGATAAGATTCTAGAGTCCATGTGCCTTTCCCACTCTTATTTTCTTTTTTACACACTTCCATTTTCCTGAAGAAATTATCAAGAAATGACTCAAAGCTCAAAAGGAAACCTAATGTTGTTGAGGAAACGGTAAGATGAACACTCTTGATTCTGTTGGGAAGAGTGTAAATATCTTCTGGAAAGCAGTCCTGGCTCAGCAGTTCCATCTCCAGGAACTGAACCTAAGGAGACAAGCAGGCTACAAGCTTGAGGATGGCAAGAACTAAGTCTGTTTTATCCATCATATTTTGCTAGAGCTTAGCATGATAAGTACCTGTAAACATTTAACCAATATTTGTTGAATAAATGAAAGTTAAAAAACATGTGTTTTATGCACAAGGATATTCATTATGATGTTTATACCATTGAAAAATTAGAAGCAACCTAAATATCCTCCAAAGAGTGGTATCTGTGGAATACTATGTATAGAAATTAGCAATGGCACTAATTTATATATAAATAAAATTCTGTGTGTGTGTGTGTGTGTGTTTATGTGCCTGTTTGAGGAGATTTTCAACAAAATGGCAAAAAATGGGTTATGTCTGAATAATAGGATTTTAAGAATTTTGAAATTTCTTCCTTATTTTTATGCTGTATATGTATTCTTTTAAAATAAGATATTAACCCACAGGTAACTTTAACTCAATGGTAAAAATTGAAAGCATTTCCTCTAAGATCAGGAATAAGACAAGGATATTCACTCTCATCACTCTTATTCAATAAAGTACTGGAAACCCTAGCTAGAGTGGTTAAGCAAGAAAAATACATTTAAAAATGCAAATAAGAAAGGAAGAAGTAAAATTATCACAATTTGCCAATGATATGATTTTTTATATAGAAAATCCCAAAGACCCAATCAAAAAAACGTTGGAACCAATCAATGAATTCTAGTAAAGTTGTAGGATGTAAAACCAACATACAGAAATCAGTTGCATTTCTATGCACTGATAATGAAATATCTGAACAAGAAATAAAGAAAATTACCCCATTCACAATAGGATCAAAAACAATAAAATATGTAGGAATAAATTTAACCAAGGAGGTGAAAGATCTGTAAAACAAAACTACAAGACTTTGTTGAAAGAAATCAAAGAAGAAACAAACAAATGAAAGACATCCCATGTTCATAGATTGCAAGAATTAATATTGTTAAAATGTCCATACCACCCAAAGCCATCTGTAGATTTAATGTAATTCTCATCAAAATATCAATAAAATTTTTCACAGAGATAGAAAAAAGAATTCTAAAATTTGTATGGATCCACAAAACATCATGAAACAATCCTGAAGAGAAAGAGCAAAATCAGAGGTATCAAACTTCCTGTTATTTCAAACTATACTACAAAAGTATAGTAATAAGAACAGTACAGTATTGGCATAAACATAGACACATAGACCAATGGAACAGAATAAAGAACTCAGAATTAAACCCCTGCATGTGTTGTCACCTAATATTCCAGAAAGCAGCCTAGAACACTTAATGGGGAAAGGATAGTGTCTTCAACAAAAAGGGTTGGGAAATCTGGATAAATACATGCAGAACAATGAAACTGGACTCCTATCTTGCACCACTCACAAAACTTAACTCAAAATGGATCAAAGATTAAACATGAGACCTGACACCCTAAAACTACTAGAAGAAAATGTAAGGAAGAAGCTCCTTGATGTTAGTCTTGGCAATGATTTTTCTGAATGATACAGAGGCACAAACAACAGAAGAAAAAATTCAGCAAATGTGAATACATCAAACTTAAAAGCTTCTTGGAATGTAAATTGGTACAGCTACTGTGGAGAATGATGTGGAGGTTCCTTAAAAAGCTAAAAATAGAGTTACTATATGATCCTGCAATCCAACTCCTGAGCATATATCCAAAGAAAACTATAATTCAAAAAGATACATGCACCCCAATATTCATTGCAGCACTATTTACAATAACCAAGACATGGAAGCAACCTAAATGTCCATCAACAGAGGAATGGATAAAGAAGATGTGTTACACACACACACACACACACACACACACATGCACACACACAGACAATGGAATACTAATCGGCCATAAAAGAATGAAATAATGTCATTTGCAGCAACATGAATGGACCTAGAGATTATCATATTAAGGGAAGTAAGCCAGACAGAGAAAGAAAAATATATGATATCGCTTATATGTGGAATCTAAAAAAAAAGATACAAATGAAGTTATTTACAAAATAGAAATAGACCCATGGACATAGAAAACAAACTTATGGTTACCAAAGGGGAAAGCAACCTACAGAACAGGAGAAGATTTTTGCAAACCATATATCAGATAAGGGGTTAATATCCAAAATAAATAAAGAATTCATACAACTCAATAGCAACTACAGCAAAAATCAAGCAATCCTATTTTAAAACTGGGCAGAAGAACTAACTAGACATTTTTCCAAAGAAGACATTCAAAGGGCCAATAGGTACATGAAAATCTGCTCAGCATCACTAATCATCAGGGAAGTGCAAATCAAAATCATGAGATCACCTGTTAGAATGGCTATCATTAAGAAGACAAGAGATAACATGTATTGAGGAGGATGTGGAGAAAAGGGAAACCTGTGTACTACTGGTGGGAATGTAAACTGGTGCAGCCACTATGAAAAACAGTATGAAGGTTATTCAAAAAATTAAAAATAGAACTACCATATGATCCAGCAATTCTACTTCTGGATATGTACCCAAAGGAAATGAAAACAGGTTATTGAAGAGATATGTGCACTCCTGTGTTTACTGCACCATTATTGACAATAGCCAAGATACAGAAATACCCTAAGTGCCCAACAGTGAATGAAAAGATAAAGAAGATGTGGTATACATAGTAAAAATTGAATATTTTTCAGGCTCAAGAAAGAAGGACATCCTGCCATTTGCAACAACATAGCTGGACTTTGAGCACATCATGCCAAGTGAGATAAGTCAGACAAAGACTCTACAATATCACTTATATGTGGAATATGTAAAAGTCAATGTCATAAAAACAGAAAGTAAAATGGTGATTACCAGGGGATGGGGAGATAGGATATATGTTGTTTAGGAATAAAAACTTGTAACAAGTAGTAAATAAGCTCGAAAGATCTAATGCACAGTATAGTGAGTATAGACCACAATATTGTATTATAATCATCAGACTTGCCAAGAGACTAGAACTTAATTATTCCAACCACTAAAAGGAAATGATAATTATGTACTGTAATAGAGGTACAATCATATTACAATATAAAATGTATCAAGTTAACATGGTGTATACCTCAAATTTACATAATGTTATATTTTAAATATATTTTTAAAAAGTTAAAATAAAATAAGGTGTTAACATAAAAGGAAATAAGCTGTTTAGAGGGCTGATAAAAAGATAGTGATAGGGATAACCATCTCTTACTGCAATCAGTCTTTTGTCCAAGTATGTCATAGATGAGGCTGGTTTTAAAGAGGAAAAAAACAAGCTGAGTGCTCAGGCCAGCCCTTCTGTTGTAGAAAAGGGGTACTAGACTTAGCCAACTGGAGGCACATTAAACCTGACAACTTCTGAGCCATCAGAAGAGTTATGTTGGTACGCTGGTCTGCCCTTGCTTGGCCTGACATCCTAGAGCCTGATCCCTGGCAGCCAACTGGAAATCTTACTCTATCCACTGATGAATGAGTCAGCTAATGCATGGGGTTCTCCCTGACAGAGACTATGCTGGGGGAGACGTTACCATTGGAGCTGCTTTCTCACTAAGGTTGTGTAGGTGCTCACTGATCAAGGTCACTTTCATACCACAGGCCTTGAGAACTGTCCCCTGGAATAACTGGAGAATATAGCCCCCACCCTCCTAAAGAAGTGAATGAGGAACTTGATACCTCAACAAAATAGCAAAACAGGCTTACACAGAGAGAGGAAAGAAGATCACTGCTAAAATTTGAAAACTGAGAGGGAGAGGGAGTATATTTCAAGCTGCAGAGTTAGGCTCCAAAAAGATGTCTATAGGCTGAACTAAGAGGTTGAACCTAACCATATGATTGACAGTTACAAATGGAGAATCCTGCCCTTGGGTGCAAAAAAAAAAAAAAAAAACAACTGGCTATACACAGGATGGAAGATACTGCCCTGTGCACAGTTCACAGGAAAAGGACTAGAAACTTTGCCTAGTAGGCATCACCAGTGCAATGCAAAAAATCTCTAATGGGAACTCAGGCTGTATTAATATAAATATAGTGTTGGATCAAGGTAAATAACAATCCCTTTCCACTCTGCCCTGGTTAGCCCCTTACTAAAGGGCTGTATCCATCTCTGAATATCATACAGTTAAGGGGTCATATGTGAGATGTGTCCAGAAGGAACTGAGCAGTCAGGAGAGGGAGCCAAAAGACATAGGGCTGTGGCTTTTCATGCTGGAGAAGAGAACACTTAAGGGAAGTGGTCTCTGCCTTCATACTTCTAAGGAGCTGTCAAGGGCAGAGAGAGAAGATGGGTTCAGGAAGCCCCAGAAGGCAGAGTTAAGACCCATGGGTGGAAGCCATAAGGAGACGAATTTCAGCTCAACAGAAGGAAGAACTTTCTGAGTCGGCTATGTATGTAACAACTTGTCATTATATGGAGTGAGCTCCTTGTCGGCGGAGATTTCAGGAAAGGTCTAGACAATTGCTTTTTTAGGATGTTGCAGAGGAGAACCACGTATCAGTTAAGGGGCATAGACAGTCTAGGTGGCTTCTTAGCCTTCCCTCAACTGTGTGCCTAGTTTTCTGGGTACTGTGCTGCTGCGAATTTCCCATGTATAGGCCCAGACATAGTCTGTCTAGCAGTTCATAGAGGCTGAGATACCAACTTCTGTCTCAGAAGTTTCTGTGGGATGATCCACAGGCTTTCTTCTGGGAGTTCAGAAGTTTATGTGCTGACTTACATACTGATGAAGTTGCTTTGCCATTTGGAATTACCAAAATATTTTCTAAAAAATGTTTCTCGGGATGAGAGCTGGGAACCAGAGAAAGACAGAGAGAAAAATAGAGAAATGTTTTGATTAGGTTACCCAGAAAGGGCAGACTGAGAGCAAACACATGGGATGGGATGGGAGACAGGCAGACAGACAAGTAAGACAAGCACAACTTGCACGGAGGGTGAGGCAGGTAAGGAGAGGAGTGGGGAGTGAACAGAAGGGGCCAGGATGCTTAAACTGAGCATTCATTTGACTCTCATTACAATGACAAAGCTCTCAGTCTCGTGCTTAGCAGTTAGCCTTTGAATTTCCTAGAGCTTCATAAGTATCAATTACTTCTGAATTCATTCTACCAAAGGGGGCTCAATTGTCAATAAATATGCCATGTATGCTTCTTGGGGTTAGATCTTTGTTTTACATGAGGAGAAAACACAGCACCCCCCACTTCCACCCATGCAAGGATCTTACCATCCAGGGGAGGCAGATACAGGTCTAGACTGACATAACCTCCTGACTTCCTTCACCAGCTCCCAGCCTGGTCCTTGTACATGGTCACCAACCTTGCAACCAGTAATGCCACAACCTCACCTTGGCATGGGGCGGGGAGAATGAGTAGTAGCTATGAAGGCAGGCCAAGGAGACGGACAGGTATTCAGCTATCCCACATATTTGCCAGGCTCAGCACATGAAAAGCCCAAGATAATTCTCAAAGTGAGAATATCCTATAAATTGGGCACTCCCATTTATTCTCTTATTTAATCCTCATTCATTTATTCAACAGCTTTTCACTGAAAACACACAAAAATCAAAGACTCTTCTAGGTGCTGGGCACACAGAAAGGAATGAAGCAGCCAAATATCCCTGTCCTCATGGAGCTGACATTCCAATAGGAAACTGGGAAAACAATAAGCAAAAGAATTATAAAGTATGAAAGAGTGAGAAATGCTATGAAATAAATGTAAAGCTTGAAAAAAGGAATTAAGAGTGCCCAGTGCCCAGATATAAAATATCTGGGCATTGAGACGTGACTTTCCTAAAGTTGTCACGCTGGCAAGTGCTGCATCTGGTACTGAAACCAAGTTTGTGGGACTCTTTCCTTTTTGCCATACTGCCTCCAAGGACACATAGCTAAGTAGTTGAGAGCTAGAGGGTTGACCTGGTGGCAGGGGTGAGAGTGTCCTGTATTAGGCATGAGATTAGGAAGAAGACTCCGGTGGGGCCTAAGAAACCCACTAGTCTAACAGTTTTGCCTGCTGGCCAGAGCTTCAAAATGAGACTTCCAGCATTACCCCAGAGAGGCCAAAAGACCGTCAGGAGAAGCGTAGCATGCTAGAGAGAGCTGGGATTCATATATACTTGGGGTACAGTTCTAGTTCCTTAAGTTCTTGTGATGACAAGTCTATCCCTCTTCCTCTCTGGGTCATAGAACCTCATTTGTGTCATCAAGGAGTTAGACTTGATGAATTTTCTAAGATCTCTTCCGCCTATGATGTTTCATGGGCCACTAAGCTTAGTAATAGAAGAGAGCCAGTTACTCAGAAAATTCTGTAAGATTCTTTAGTTAGTATGGTTCTCCCATGACCCAGAAGTGAGTAGCACTAACACCCAAAGTTCCTTGATGCTCACTTTTAGGGAAGGCAAAAAAATAGGAAGGAGATGAGGAGCTTCACAGGTTAACTCCAAATGGGCATATGGGGTAGAACCCAAGGAAGCTAAGTCCGTTATAATGTCGGGAGAAGTAAGCAGATCCTGGAGTCAGAGGAAAGTAGGAAGGAGAGGCCTCAGCCAGACAAGGATAAGGCATTCTGGTAACTTCCCCAGCAGACTCCTAGATTTCCTGACAATATTCTCCTCACACTCTCCTTTCCAGCCCATCCTACCACCTGCAAATACAGTCTGGGCTGCACTTGCTGCCCAGCTCTAGCTTAGCACTGTCATCACGTTTTGTCCCTCTATGTGCCCAGGGAACTGCAGTTTGAAGAGAAATGTTTAATATATTATTACATAGTGTAAAGTAATGAGTCCTTCTCAGGGACTCATTTGTAACCTTAACGGTTTGGAATGATTCTCAACTTTTTGTGGGATCATAGACTTCTGAGAATCTGATGAAATATGTGAATGCAGATGCCACAATTTTGAATATAATTTTAGGTGACTCATGGACCCCTAGGCTAAGAATTCCTGCCTGATAGCTAAGGGCATTTTCAGCTCTAAGTCTGTGGCTCTGTGATCTGGGCATGAGGCCAAGTTCTGCCTGCCCCTTCCGGAGGAATAGGAGGAGGAATCCACCTTCCAAATATATCTCTTGGCCTGTGTTTCCAGCTGCTTTTGGCTTTAACGCATGACACTATGGGGCTATGGGGATTTCTTGCTTCTCCCACAAGGCCTGAAACTGAGTAACAAAGATAAAGCCAGGGTGCTAGAGTACCCTTCAAAACCCCATGCCTCTGAGCTCCCTTCTTAGGGCCTCTTAGGTCCCAGCCTAAAATTAATGACAGGAGTAGGAGGGCCTCTGGTGTAGACAATAAATGACTCTCCAGGAAGACTGGTTTGCACTGCCTGGTGGCAAGGCTTTTCCAGACCGTAGAGTCCTCTGGTGGCTGTGAACATGTAAAGGACTTTAGCTAAAATACACAAGCATTAATAGAAGTATAGGGATAGGAACCAGCTGGTAGCAAACCTAAGGGAAGTTCGACAAGGTGTCTGGATTTAGTCCATAGCTACTGTTATAAAGCAAGCTCAGAATTTGGGCTGTGGGGAATGAGACATGGAGGCTGTACTACCAGCACATTCTGAAGTTAGCCGGAGCAACTACTGACTTTCAGCCCTGGAGGCATCATCACTGATTCTAGGGAACCTCGTCTTTTGCAGCACCTTGTCACTCTTACCCTGGGACCCTGAAGTAGAGCTCCCTTATTATGACTTTGCCAATATATTAGGCATGAGTAAGGAGAGGGAGGTCACACTGAATAGCCAGGCCTCCAGCAACAATGAGGACTAGTGCTCCCTCCCCAGGATCAAGGAAAATCTCATATCTTCTCCTTTTTATTTTAACATCTTTATTGGAGTATAATTGTTGTACAATGTTGTGTTAGTTTCTGCTGTATAAGAAAGTGAATCAGCTATATGTATACATATATCTCCATATCCCCTCCCTCTTGCATCTCCCTCCCACCCTCCCTATGTACGCCTCTAGGTGGTCACAAAGCACCGAGCTGATCACCCTGTGCTATGCAGCTGCTTCCCATTAGCTATCTATTTTATATTTGGGAGTGTATATATGTCACTGCTACTCTCTCACTTTGTCCCAGGTCACACTTCTTCCTCCCTGTATCCTCAGGTCCATTCTCTACCTCTGCATCTTTTTTCCTGTCCTGCTGCTATGTTCATCACAACCATTTTTTTATTTTTTTTTAGATTCTATATATATATATGTGTTAGCATATGGTATTTGTTTTTCTCTTTCTGACTTACTTCACTCTGTATGACAGACTCTAGGTCTTTCCTCAACACTACAGATAACTCAATTTCGTTTCTGTTTATGGCTGAGTAATATTCCATTGCATATATGTCCCAATCTTTATCTATTCATCTGTCGATGGACACTTAGGTTGCTTCCATGTCCTGGCTATTGTAAATAGAACTGCAGTGAACATTGTGGTACGTGACTCCTTTTGAATTATGGTTTCTCAGGGTATATGCCCAGTAGTGGGATTGCTGTGTCATATGGCAGGTCTACATTTAGTTTTTTAAGGAACCTCCATACTGTTCTCTGTAGTGGCTGTATCAATTTACATTCCCACCAACAGTGCAAGAGGGTTCCCTTGTCTCCACACCCTCTCCAGCATTTATTGTTTCTAGATTTTTTGATGATGGCCATTCTGACTGGTGTGAGATGATATCTCGGGTTTGCACTTCTCTAATGATTAATGATGTTGTGCATTCTTTCATGCGTTTGTTGGCAATCTGTATATCTTCTTTGGAGAAATGTCTATTTAGGTGTTCTGCCCATTTTTGGATTGGGTTGTTTGTTTTTTTGATATTGAGCTGAATGAGCTGCTTGTAAATTTTGGAGATTAATCCTTTGTCACTTGCTTCTTTTGCAAATATTTTCTCCCATTCTGAGGGTTGTCTTTTCATCTTGTTTATGGCTTCCGTTGCTGTGCAAAAGCTTTTAAGTTTCATTAGGTCCCACTTGTTTATTTTTGTTTTTATTTCCATTTCTCTAGGAGGTGGGTCAAAAAGGATCTTAGTGTGAGTTATGTCATAGAGTGTTATACCTATGTTTTCCTCTAAGCATTTGATAGTGTATTACATTTAGGTCTTTAATCCATTTTGAGTTTATTTTTGTGTATGGTGTTAGGGAGTTTTCTAATTTCATGCTTTTACATGTAGCTGTCCAGTTTTCCCAGCACCACTTATTGAAGAGGCTCTCTTTTCTCCATTGTATATTCTTGCCTCCTTTTTCAAAGATAAGGGAACCATATGTGTGTGGGTTTATCCATGTGCTTTCTATCCTGTTCCATTGATCTGTATTTCTGTTTTACTGCCAGTACCATACTGTCATGATTACTGTAGCTTTGTAGTATAGTCTGATGTCAGGGAGCCTGTTTCCTCCAGCTCCTTTTTTTCTCAAGATTGGCTATTCAGGGTCTCTTGTGTTTCCATACAAATCGTGAAATTTTTTGTTCTAGTTCTGTGAAAAATGCCAGTGGTAGTTTGATAGGGATTGCATTGAATCTGTAGATTGCTTTGGGTATTATAGTCATTTTTACAATGTTAATTCCTCCAATCCAAGAACATGGTAAATCTCTCCATCTGTTTGTATCATCTTTGACTTCTTTCATCAGTCTTATAGTTTTCTGCTTACAGGTCATTGTCTCCTTAGATAGGTTTATTCCTAGGTATTTTATTATTTTTGTTGCAGTGGTCAATAGGAGTGTTTCCTTAATTCCTCTTTCAGATTTTTCATTGTTAGTGTATAGGAATGCAAGAGATTTCTGTGCATTACTTTTGTTTTGTTTTGTTTTGTTTTGTTTTTTCAGTACTCGGGCCTCTCACTGTTGTGGCCTCTCTCATTGCGGGGCACAGGCTCCAGATGCGCAGGATCAGTGGCCATGGCTCACAGGCCCATCCGCTCCATGGCATGTGGGATCTTCCTGGACCGGGGCAAGAACCCACGTCCCCTGCATAGGCAGGTGGATTCTCAACCACTGTGCCACCAGGGAAGCCCTGTGCATTACTTTTGTATCCTGCTACTTTACCAAATTCATTGATTAGCTCTAGTAGTTTTCTGGTAGCATCTTTAGGATACTCTCTATAGTATCATGTCAACTGCAAACGGTGACAATTTTACTTCTTCTTTTCCAATTTGGATTCCTTTTATTTCTTTTTCTTCTCTGATAGCAGTGGCTAAAACTTCCAAAACTATGTTGGATGATAGTGATGTGAGTTGTAACCTTGTCTTGTTCCTGATCTTAGAGGGAAGCGTTTTAGTTTTTCATCATTGAGAATGATGTTGTCTATGGGTTTGTCATATATGGCCTTTATTATGTTGGGGTAGTTTCCCTCTGCCAACATGCTCGAGAATTTTTATCATATGGGTGATGAATTTTGTTGAAAGCTTTTACTCTATCTACTGAGATTATCACATGGTTTTTATACTTCAGTTTTTTAATATTTTGTATCACAATGATTGATTTGCATATTGTGAAGAGTCCTTGCATTCCTGGAATAAACCCCACTTGATCATGGTGTATGATCCTTTTAATGTGCTGTTGGATTCTGTTTGCTAGTATTTTGTTGAGGATTTTTGCATCTATGTTCATCAGTGATATTGGCCTGTAGTCTTCTTTTTTTGTGACATCTTTGCCTGGTTTTGGTATCAGGGTGATATTGGCCTTGTAGAATGAGTTTTGCAGTGTTCCTCTCTCAGCTATATTTTGGAAGAGTTCGAGACGGATAGGTGTTAACTCTTCTCTAAATGTTTGATAGAATTCGCCTGTGAAGCCATCTGGTCCTGGGTTTTTGTTTGTTGGAAGATTTTTAATCACAGTTTCAATTTCAGTGCTTGATATTGGTCTGCTCATAGTTTCTATTTCTTCCTAGTTCACTCTGGAAGGTTGTGCATTTCTAAGAATTTGTCCATTTCTTCCAGGTCGTCCGTTTTATTGGCCTATAGTTTCTTCTAATAATCTCTCATGATCCTTTGTATTTCTGCACTGTCAGTTGTTCCTTCTCCTTTTTCATTTCTGATTCTGATGATTTGATCTTCTCCCTTTTTTTTCTTGATGAGTCTGGCTGATGGTTTATCAATTTTGTTTATCTTCTCAAAGAACCAGCTTTTAGTTTTATTGATCTTTGCTATTGTTTCCTTCATTTCTTTTTCATTTATTTCTGATCTGAACTTTATGATTTCTTTTTTTCTGCTAACTTTGGGGTTTTTTGGTTCTTTCTTTAATTGCTTTAGGTGTAAGGCTAGGTGTTTTATTTGAAATTTTTCTTGTTTCTGTGGTAGGTTTGTTTTTTCATAAACTTCCCTCTTAGAACTGATTTGCTGTATCCCATAGATTTTGGGTCATCGTGTTTTCATTGTCATTTTTTTCTAGGTAGTTTTTGATTTCCTCTTTAATTTTTCAGTGATCTCTTGGTTGGTTATTTAGTAGCATATTGTTCAGCCTCCATGTGTTTGTATTTTTTACAGTTTTTTTTCCTTTAATTGAATTCTAGTCTTGCAGCATTGTGTCCAGAAAATATACTTGATATGATTTCACTTTCCTTAAATTTACCAAGGCTTCACTTGTGACCCAAGATATGATCTATCCTGCAGAATATTCCATGAGCACTTGAGAAGAAAGTGTATTCTGTTTTTCTTGGATGGAATGTCTTGTAAATATCAATTAAATCCATCAGGACTCATGTGTCATTTAAAGCTTGTGTTTCCTTTTTTATTTTCATTTCGGATGATCTGTCCTTTGGTGAAAGTAAGGTGTTAAAGTCCCCTACGATGATTGTGTTACTGTTGATTTCCCCTTTTATGGTTGTTAGCAGTTGCCTTATGTATTGAGGTGCTCCTCTGATGGGTGCATACATATTTACAAGAGTTATATCTTCTTCTTGGATTGATCCCTTGATCATTATTTAGTGTCCTTTTTTGTCTCTTGTAATAATCTTTATCTTAAAGGCTATTTTGTGTGATATGAGAATTGTTGCTGCAGCTTTCTTTTGATTTTCTTTTGCATGGAATATCTTTTTCCATCCCCTCACTTTCAGTCTGTATGTGTCCCTAGGTCTGAAGTGGGTCTCTTGTAGACAGCATATATGCAGTTCTTGTTTTTGTATGCTTTCGGCCAGTCTCTGTCTTTTTGTTGGAGCATTTAATCCATTTACATTTAAGGTCATTATCAATTATGTTTTCTCCTATTACCATTTTCTTAATTGTTTTGGGTTTGTTATTGTAGGTCTTTTCCTTTTCTTGTGTTTCCTGCCTAGAGAAGTTCCTTTAGCATTTGTGTAAGCTGGTTTGGTGGTGCTGAATTCTATTAGCTTTTGCTTGTCTTTAAAGGTTTTAATTTCTCTGTTGAACCTGAATGAGATCCTTGCTGGGTAGAGTAATCTTGGTTGTGCAGTTTTCCCTTTCATCACTTTAAGTATGTCCTGCCCCTACCTTCTGTCTTGCAGAGTTTCTGGTGAAAGATCAGCTGTTAACCTTATGGGGCTTCCCTTTTATGTTAATTGTTGCATTCCCTGGCCTCTTTTAATATTTTTTCTTTGTATTTAATTTTTGATTGTTTGATTAACATGTGCCTTTGCGTGTTTCTCCTTGGATTTGTACTGCATGGGACTCTCTGCACTCTTGGATTTGATTGACTATTTCCTTTCCCATGTTAGGGAAGTTTTCAACTATAATCTCTTCAAATATTTTCTCAGATACTTTCTTTTTCTCTTCTTCTTCTGGGACCACTATAATTCTAATGTTGGTGCAGTTAATGTTGTCCCAGAAGTCTCTGAGACTGTCCTCAATTCTTTTCATTCATTATTCTGTTCTGCAACAGTTATTTCCACTATTTTATTTTCCACGTCAGTTATCCATTCTTCTGCCTAATTTATTCTGCTATTGATTCCTTCTAGAGAATTTTTCATTTCATTTATTGTGTTGTTCATCATTGTTTGTTTGCTCTTTAGTTCTTCTAGGTTCTTGTTAACATTTCTTGTATTTTCTCCATTCTATTTCCAAGATTTTGGATAATCTTTTCTATCATTACTCTGAATTCCTTTTCAGGTAGACAGCTTACTTCCTCTTCATTTATTTGGTCTGGTGGGTTTTTACCTTGCTCCTTCATCTGTTTCATATTTCTCTGTCTTCTCTTTTTTTTTTCCTAATTTACTGTGTTTGGGCTGTACTTTTTGCAGGCTGCAGGTTCATATTTCCTGTTGTTTTTGGTTTCTGCCCCCCAGAGGGTGAGGTTGATTCAGTGCCTTTTGTAGGCTTCCTGGTGTCTGTGTTCTGGTGGGTGGGGCTGGATCTTCTCTTTCTGGTGGGCAATGTCATGTCCGCTGTTGTGTTTTAGGGTGTCTGTTAACTTAGTATGACTGTGAAGCCTCTCTGCTAATAGGTGAGGTTGTGTTCCTGTCTTACTAGTTGTTTGGCATGGAGCATCCAGCACTGACGCTTGCTGGTCATTGGGTGGAGATGGGTTTTAGTGTTGAGATGGAGATCTCTGGGAGAGCTCTCACCAATTGATATTACGTGGGGCCAGGAGGTCTCTGGTGCTCCAGTATTGTGGACTCAGCTCTCCCACCTCTGAGTCTCAGGCCCGACACCCGGCCAGAGCACCACGACCCTGCCAGCCACAAGGCTCAGAAGGAAGAAAAAAAAAAGGAAGAAAAATAATAATAAAATAAAAAATTAAATGAAATTAAAAAAATTAAAAAACAAAAAAAGAAGAGAGCAACCAAACCAATATACAAACCCACCAATGATAACAAGCACTAAACACTAAACTAAGATAAACATAACAATCAGAAACAAATCAGTTGCAGAAAGAGAACCCCAAGTCTGCAGTTGCTCCCAAATTCCACCACCTCAATTTTGGGAATATTCATTGTCAATTCAGGTATTCCACAGATACAGGGTTCCTCAAGTTGATTGTGGGGATTTAATCTGTTGCTCCTGAGGCTGCTGGGAGAAATTTCCCTTTCTCTTCCTTGTTCGCCCAGCTCCTTGGGTTCAGCTTTGGTTTTGGCCCCGTCTCTGTGTGTAGGTCACCCTCAGGTGTCTGTTCCCCACCCAGACAGGAGGGGGTTAAAGCAGCAGCTGATTAGGGGTCTCTTGGTCACTCAAGTCAGGGAGAGGGAGGTGTATGGTAGTCATAATTGGAATGCGGGGTGAGCCTGTGGTGGCAGAGGCCGGCATGACATTGCAGCAACTTGAAGCATGCCGTGCATTCTTCCAGGGAAGTTGTCCCTGGATATCATGACCCTAGCAGTGTGGTGCTGCACAAGCTCCCTGGGGGGTGTGGGAAGTGATCTGTGTTTGCGCACAGAATTCTTGGTGGCAGCAGCCTTAGCCCCCGTCTCTGGGGTCTGAGCTGATAGCCGTGGCTCAAGCCCAACTCTGGAGCTCACTTAGGCAGTGCTCTGCCTTCTGTTGGCACATGGGGAAGCAATCCCCTCTCCTCGTGCACCCCGATACTATGGTTTCTTGACTCTTCAGCAGGTCCAGTACTTTTTCCTGACTCCCTCCTGGCTAGTTGTGGTGCACTAGCCTCCTTCAGGCTGTCTTCATTCAGCCAACCCCAGTCCTCTTCCTGGGATCTGACCTCAAAAAGCTGAGCTTCAGCTCCCATCCCCCACCCGTCCTGGTAGGTGTGCAGACAAACATCTCAGATTGGTGAGTTCTGGTTGGCACTGATCCACAGTGCGGGAATCTCTCCACTTTGCCCTCTGCACCCCTGTTGCTGCACTCTCCTCTGTGGCTCCAAGGCTTCCCCCCTGCCCACCCCCTGTCCCTGTCAGTGAAGGGGCTTCCTAGTGTGTGGTAACATTTCCTCCTTAACGTATCGCTCCCAGAGGTGCAGATCCCATCCCTATTCTTTTGTCTCTGTTTTTTTTTCCTTTTTCTTGTGCCCCACTCAGTTACATGGGGAGTTTCTTGCCTTTTGGGAAGTCTGAGGTCTTCTGCCAACACTCATTATGTGTTCTATAGGAGTTGTTCCACATGTAGATGTATTTTTGATGTATTTGTGGGGAGGAAGTTGATCTCCATGTCTTACTCCTCTGTCTTCTTGAAGGTCTCCTCTCTCATATCTTCTTTTGGGCTCACACCTATATAGCCAACTGCTTGTTGGGCATCACAAGCCCAGATGTGCCACAGATATTTTTCTAAATTCACCATATCCCAACTTAACTCATCACTTCCCTTTCCTAACCTAGTTGTTTCAGTTAGGAAGCTTTAAGGCACAAATACCAGAAATTAAGTAAATTAAATTATGGTGAAATTATAACAATTTGTTGTCTTTAAGAGACACACTGGAGATGGTCACATATGTTGGGCAATTCAGTGGCTCAGTAGTATCAAGGATCCAGGTCCTTTCCATCTGTTTTCTGTATTATCATCAGCATGTCAACTACTCCTCTTATCGTCAAAAAATGGCCACAGTAGTGCCAGACATTGTTTTCATATAATAATGTCCAAACACTGAAAGACAGGGTGATCCTTCCTTTTGAACCTTTTTAGAGAGAGAAAATCTTTCCTAGAAGTTCCACAACAGATTTCTCTTCACTTGTCATTGGTAAGAGTTGTACCACATGCTTTATGCTTTACAAGTTAGGCTTAGATTCAGCAGCAACATGGCAGAAAAACAAACAAAAAAACAAATCAAAACAGATGACCTAAATATGATAAAATTTTATACAGAACAGAGGCATGCAGTCCAGGGCTGGTAAGGTAGCTTCATGAACTCATCAGAAACCCAGGATCCTTCCAGTCTTCTATTCTGTCATCCTTAGGGAATTGTCCATATCTACATGATCCTAGAAGGCTGTTGAAGATCCAGTCATCACATCCATGTTCAGGAAGGAATATGGTACAAATAAATCAGAAGGTGTATCCTCTCCATTTTAAAGTCTTCCCATTAAATCTCACTGGTCAAAACTTAGTGTCATCACCACACCCAGCTGCAAGAAGATCTGGCAGTAATGTGCCAGGCTAAAAATTGGCACTCTATTGCTGAGAATGAAATGGAAAATGGATATTTGTGGCTGACCAGCGCTCTGAAGAACATAATCCTTTTAAATCAATCACTGGCAAAGGAAATAAAATTTCCATTATTAGTTCATACCAGTGACTCCCAGTCAGGGGTGATTTTGTCCTCCAGGAAACATTTGACAATGTCTGGAGACATTTTTAGTTATCACAACTTGGGGGAAGTGTTGCTACTAGTACCTGGTAGGTAGAAGCCCAGGAAGCTGCTAAACATCCTGCAAAGCACAAGACAGGACCCCACATCAAAGAATTACTTAGCCTAAAATGTTAATAAGGCTGGGAGTTTAGAAACTCTGGCTTAGACTTATGAAGATCTACCACATAATTACCTTTGGCTCTTGGGCTGGAGAAAACCCCAGGCTTCTCTAGCTTTCCATATGTCAGTGAATGGTAAATAATCTATCCAGCTGTCCAGGCTAAAATTCTGGGGATTGTCCTTCCTTGGCTTCAAACTCTACAGTGGCTTCTCATTGCTGTCAGGATAAAGACAAAACCCTTAATATGACCTGAGAGAACCTACATTGTCCAAGCCATGCCAGCTTTGTAACATACCACTCTCCTCTTGCTTTCTGTGGTCCAGCTATACTGGCCTTTTCTTTCAGTTTCTCAAATGTGTTATAGTCTTTCCCAACTCTCCTTTGCTTCATCTTTCAGATCCAACTTCAGTAGATTGATAACATTAGTGGTCTCAATTATTCACCCTTCCCTCTACCCATGCCCATTGGCATGTAATATTGTAGTATCCTTCCACTCTGACTAGACCTGCCTATGTGATTTGCTTCAGTCAGTGGAAAGTTGGCATAAGTGACAGGGTGCTGATTCTGAAGCTAGGCATTGAGAAACATTTTGTGCCTTCTCATGCCTGTAGTCAATCCAAGACAAGCCCAGACAAGATCAGTAGAACCTCAGATGACCTGAAGATATATGAGTGTGAAATAAATGCTTATTGTTATATGGCATTGAGATTCTGTGATTGTTACGCAGCATTACTGTGGGAGAAGCTGACTGATAAACACCTGAATCCAATATCACTAAGTTCTGTTCATTCTACTGCTTGTCATCCCACTGACTCAGTTCTGACCTTTAAAATGTTCTAACTGGTCTCCCTATTTCTAGGCCTTCCCTCCTCCAGCCAATCCTCCACACTGCTTCCATAATTATCATTCAAAACAAAACAAAACAAAAAAATATCATGTTACTCTCCTGCTTAAAATTCTTTGATGTCTCTCTATTGTCTTCAGGATAAGATCCAAACCCCTAAGCCTTGCATTGCAGGCTTCCTTTCTATGCTACTTTTACCTTTAAAATCTCATCTGCTCTGCCCTCCCTGGTATCCTCCAATCACAAGGCTCAAACATGCTCTGTACTTTAAAGCCTGTAGACATCTACTCTTCCCTCTGTTCACTTCCCTCCCCTCATTTTGGTAAAATTCATTTTCAGCTTTCTAGGAGAACTCAAATACCAGCTCTTCTGTGCAGCCTTCCCTGATTACCTTCACTTCCCCTCAGATGGAAAATATCATGCCTCTCCTTTGTGCTTCCATGAGGAGCTGTTTAGCTCACACTTCCTTTAGCCTTGAGTTATAATTAGTTCCTTAAGCAGTCACCTGTCCCACCCCCTGTGAACTTCCTTTTGTTATTTTTATCCCAGTCCCCTTCCTTGCTCCCACAACCTCCCCATATCTACCATGGAACCTGGAACAAAGTAAGTAATGTGTGTTGAAAAGGAAGAAATCTCTAATTTTAAGCTCGTAATGATAGATCTTTAAGGTGTTATATTAGGGGCAGTTATATCCTATCAAATTATCTTCCCTTCCCTGCCTTCACATTTCCAACCATAATTATCTATTAATAAGAAAGTCATTGGGATAACAAACCCTCCCTTTGAAAGTTATATAACACCAAGGAGGGGGGAAGTCTTCATTACTGTGTAGCCTAGGTCTTTCCTCTCATATATCTACCTGAGATAAGGTAATAAGCATTTTGTTGTATACAGGAGTGGAGCAAGGATGCTCTGTAGAGCTGTGCAGGATGCACATTCCAACTCTAAGTGGTGCCACTCAGATAGGTTCGGGGTAGGGATGTGGAGTGGGGGCTAAGTATAGTGACTCTGAAACACAGGGAATAGGAGAGAGAGTAACCGGAGAGTGCTGAGGAGGGCAAGAGAGGAGAGGATAAGTGAAGAGAGACGAGACAACGAGAGAAGTGATAAAAAAAGAAAGTCTGGAGGCTATAGCAATTTTTCCATGTGCGTCTAGTCTATGAGCCTTTATTCTGCAGCAATCTTAGAACATGAAGACCATGATCCAGGACAATTGCCTTGGAGAGGGTAAACACACACTTTGTGGGTGGTCTGCCTACTAAGCCCATGGTGCCAAATATCCTCAGCCTTTGCTTCCATACCCAACTTTATGCTTCAAGGAGTTTCCAAATACTTCTTGCTCTGTATCTCAATTCCCTAGTTTGCCACTGACTCCCTGTGTGACCTTGGGTTGATCCTTTCTACTCTTTAGACTTCTGGGTCCCCATTTATAGCATGAGTGGGGGGGTTGATAAAATGTTTTACAAGGATTTGACTCAAGGATACTGTGTATCTATGATTCCATAACTATAAGGTGTCTTTGTGAGTACGAGTGTGTAGGTATGTATATGAATTTGGACATGTCTCTGCCCCTTGGGCTTAACTTAACTTATAAAATGGGTATATTTGATCCAGATCTCTTAAGATCCTTCAAGTTTATAAGTATCCATAATTCCACAATTCTGAAGTCCAAGCCCTTTCCTCTAAGTCAGATTTTATTTTTTTGTATCTTTATTATCCTCCTATCCATTTTCTCTGTAGCTCAAGGATGCTTCCCTTCTTGCAACTCCCAGAAAGAAACATGAATATTTCTAGGCCCTGCTCTAGATCTGGGGAGCCGTGTTCCCCTCTGGCCATACTACTCTCAGCTCCAAAGAACTATGAAAATGCCAGCTGCTTGGAGCTGTCTCCCACTGCTAATAGTTATTTTTTCCCACTTGTCTTGAGAAACTAAATTATTCTCCAAATAAACTCCACTTAGGTTTATAATAAATGTGATTTAAGTGAAAAAATTGTCACCCTCTTAGGCTGAGAAAACCACTCCAATCTCTCCAGGGAAGAAATGCTTTCATTAACCAGGGCCTCTCCCAGACTCTTCAAGGCAAAGACCTCACCCTGGGGGTGGCACTCAGAGAAATGCAAATGCTGTTGGACTGGAGTGAGCTCACAACTAGTCCCAGCCCTCCTGGGGGACACAGACATTCAGGGTCCATTGAGCCCTCAAGGGGATCATCCTAGACAGCTCCCTGCCCTCAAGCTGGGCAGACTTTCTCCCAAGCCAGACAGCTGAGATCTCTCCTGTTTGTAAAGATCTTTGGATGTCTCATTACTATTCATGCCACAATTTAAAGATCCATATGGATTCTTAAATATCATCAGATCTAACTGCCTTGTTGAAGAGAGGCAGTTCTCTCAGTCTCTGGGGAGACTGAGGCCTAGAGAAAAAAAAAAGGATTTGCCCAAGGTCACAGGATCAATCAGTGGTAATACCAGAGTCTTCTCAGCCTGTGGAAGAGCAGCAACCACATAGTAGTTTGATTTTGCAATACTCCCTACCTCATTCTTTCCCATTTATTACCCAGTGCTCTAGTCTAAATCATCCTTGTCAGTTTTTGGTTTTGTGTGAATACCCAATTTTTCCATGCAATGGAAATTATCAGAGAGTGGGACCTACACCTTTCTACAGTCTGGCTCAAAGCATTTACCAGCCACATCTGATTCTGCTTGGGACTTTGGTTATCTGACAGCATAAGCCTATTACAAGCCCCTGGTATTTTTTAATGACTGCTCTGGCTGAGTTCCCAGACTCTTTATCCATAATCAAGGACAGCTGCCCCATCCTTCCCACAGACAGGAGCTGCTGTAGGCCCTGAAATCTCCGTCTCCCCCTAAGAAACACCTCTAACGGCATGTTCCATAGAAGGAAGAGAGTGGAATGGAATCTTTCAACTCTGGAAATCTTGGTGACTTAGTCCTCTTCCATTCCAACTCCTGTTCTCTCCAGAACCCCCCTCAACACTAGTCCCCTCTGCTGACAGGTAGCCTAGTGCATTCTAGCACCATATATCTTCATAAAACAGGAGGCCTGGCAATACATTTTAGGACAACGTGAAAGAAGAACTTATAAACTCCGTTATTGGAAAGTCTAGGGCACACAGAGAATATGATTCCCATAGCTGCATTTTTTATTAATTCACTTATCAATAATTCATTCATTCCTTAACAGTCACCAAGTGTCTATTGTGGGTCAGGCTATGTGTGAGATGCTGGGGATAAAGAAATAAGGCACAGACAGTTATCCTCAAGGAGTCCCCAGATTAGTAGGAGCAGGTGGGACAATGTTATAATATACAGTGATCCATGTCAGATCAGGGTTAGGTACAAAGTGTTGAGTAAATATATGTGAATGCCTTATTTTGCTTAGGGGATTCCAGCAACATTTCACAAAGGAGATAATTTTTCAGTAATTTTCTAAGGACAAAAGGGAGTTTGCTGACAGAAATAGGAAAGAGTGCCCCAAGCAGAGGGACTACCAATCAAAAGCCTATGGCTGACGGCTAAAGGCACGGACCCCGGAGTCGGGCGTGGGACGCTGGGGCTGCTGCTGCCGCCGCCACAAGGCCTGTGTGGGAGCGCAGGTCACTGTCCACCCCGCCTTCCGGGGAGCCTTTGCAGCCCACCACTGCCAGGGTCCCGGGACCCAAGGACGGCTTCCCCGGGAAAGCGCACAGAGCACCTCGGGCTGGTGCAACGTCACGCCGGCCTCTGCCTCCGCACGCCCGCCCTGCACTGTGCACCCCTCCGTCCCCTCTGCCTGAGTGAGCCAGAGCCCCCGAATCAGCGGCTCCTTTAAACCCGTCCTGTCTGAGTGAAGAACGGACGCCCTCCGGCGACCTACGTGCAGAGGCGGGGCCAGGTCTAAGGCTGAGACGCGGGAGCTGTGAGAGCAGAGAAGAGACAGGGAAATCTCTCTGTGCAGCCTCGGAGGCAGCAGATTAAAGCTCCACGGTCCACTCGATGTGCCCTGCGTCTGTGGAGTGAATGAATGGACAGGGAATCATCCCAAATTGAGGAGGTGGACTTTCAGGACAAGATTTAAGACTTTTTCCCCTTTTCCTCTTTTTACAATGAATTATACCAAATTAAGGAGGTGGACTTAGAGAGCAAGAGTTCAGACTTCTCGCCCTTTTCCTCTTTTTACAACGAAGTATCCCAAATTGAGGAGGTGGACTTGGAGAGCAAGATTTTCGATTTTTCCCCCTGCTCTCTTTTTGTGAATATATGTGTGTATGCTTCCGTTTGAGATTTTCTCTGTATAGCTTTGCTTCCACCATACGTCCCAGGATTCTATCTGTCCGGGTTTTTTTCAATAATTACTTTTTAATTTTAATAATGCTACAATATTTTATACTTTATTCTATTTTACTTCACCTGCTCTTTCTTTTTTCCTACCTTCCCTTCCTCCCTCCCTCCCTCCGCCCCTCCTTTCTTTCATTCTCTCTTTCTTTCCTTCCTCCCTCCCTCCCTCCCTTCTTCCTTTCACTCTTTCATTTTCTTTCCTTCCTCTCTCCCTCCCTCCTTTCTTTCTTTCTTTCTTTCTTTCCGTCCTTCATCCCACTCTCCCTTTCTTGCTTTCTTTCTTCCTTCCTTTCTTTCCTTCTTCCTTTCTATCTCTCTCTTTTTCTTTCTTCTACTAATTCTTTCTTCTACTTTTTCTCCCTTTTATTCTGAGCTGCGTAGATGAAAGGCTCTTGCTGCTGCAGCCAGGAGTCAGTGCTGTGCCTCTGAAGTGGGAGAGACAACTTCAGGACACGGGTCCAGAAGAGACCTCCCAGCTTCACATAATATCAAGTGGCAAAAATCTCCCAGAGATCTCCATCTCAACACCAGCACCCAGCTTCAGTCAACGACCAGCAAGCTACAGTGCTGGTCACCCTATGCCAAGCAACTAGCAAGACAGGAACACAACCGCACCCATTAGCAGAGAGGATGCCTAAAAACATAATAAGGCCACAGGCACACCAAAACACACCACCAGAGGTGGACCTGTCCACCAGAAAGACAAGATCGAGCCTCAACCACCAGAACACAGGCTCTAGTCCCCCCCACCAGGAAGCCTACAAAACCCACTGAAACAACCTTAGCCACTGGGGAAAGGCACCAAAAACAACGGGAACTACGAATCTGCAGCCTGCAAAAAGGAGACCCCAAACACAGTAACATAAGCAAAATGAGAAGACAGAAAAACACACAGCAGGTGAAGGAGCAAGATAAAAACCTACCAGACCAAACAAATGAAGAGGTAATAGGCAGTTTACCTGAAAAAGAATTCAGAATAATGATAGTAAAGATGATCCAAGATTCTATTTCCAAGATCCAAAATCCTGGAAATAGAATAGACAAAATGCAAGAAACAGTTAACAAGGACCTAGAAGAACTAAAGATGAATCAAGCATTGATTAAAAACACAATAAATGAAATAAAAAATGCTCTAGATGGGATCAATAGCAGAATAACTGAGGCAGAAGAATGGATAAGTGAGGTGGAAGATAAAATAGTGGAAATAACTGATGCAGAGCAAAATAAAGAAAAAAGAATGAAAAGAACAGAGGACAGTCTCAGAGACCTCTGGGACAACATTAAATGCACCAACATTTGAATTATAGGGGTTCCAGAAGAAGAAGAGAAAAAGAAAGGGACTGAGAAAATATTTGAAGAGATTATAGTTGAAAACTTCCCTAATATGGGAAAGGAAATAGTGAATCAAGTCCAGGAGGCACAGAGAGCCCCATACAGAATAAATCCAAGGAGAAATACACCAAGACACATATTAATCAAACTGTCAAAAATTAAACACAAAGAAATCATATTAAAAGCAGCAAGGGAAAAAAAAACAAATAACACACAAGGGAATCCCCATCAGGTTAACAGCTGATCTCTCAGCAGAAACCCTACAAGCCAAAAGGGAGTGGCAGGACATAATTAAAGTGATGAAGGAGAAAAACCTGCAACCAAGATTACTCTACCCAGCAAGGATCTCATTCAGGTTTGATGGAGAAATTAAAACCTTTACAGACAAGCAAAAGTTGAGAGAGCTCAGCACCACCAAACCAGCTTTACAACAAATGCTAAAGGAACTTCTCTAGGCAAGAAACACAACAGAAGGAATATACCTACAATAACGAACCCAAAGCAATTAAGGAAATGGGAATAGGAACATACATATCAATAATTACCTTAAATGTAAATGGACTAAATGCCCCCACCAAAAGACACAGATTGGCTGAATGGATACAAAAACAAGACCCATATATATGCTGTCTACAAGAGACCCACTTCAGACCTAGAGACACATACAGATTGAAAGTAAGGGGATGGAAAATGATATTCCATGCAAATGGAAATCAAAAGAAATCTGGAGTAGCAATTCTTATATCAGACAAAATAGACTTTAAAATAAAGACTATTAGAAGAGACAAAGAACGGCACTACATAATGATAAAGGGATCGATCCAAGAAGAAGATATAACAATTGTAAATATTTATGCACCCAACATAGGAGCCCCTCAATACATAAGGCAAATACTAACAGCTATAAAAGGGGAAATCGACAGTAACACACTCATAGTAGGGGACTTTAACACGCCACTTTCACCAATGGACAGATCATCCAAAATGAAAATACATAAGGAAACACAAGCTTTAAATGATATATTAAACAAGATGGACTTAACTGATATTTATAGGACATTCCATCCAAAAACAACAGAATACACATTTTTCTCAAGTGCTCATGGAACATTCTCCATGATAGATCATATCTTGGGTCACAAATCAAGCCTTGGTAAATATAAGAAAATTGAAATTGTATCAAGTATCTTTTCCGACCACAATGCTATGAGACTAGACATCAATTACAGGAAAAGATCTGTAAAAAATACAAACACATGGAGGCTAAACAATACACTACTCAATAACGAAGTGATCACTGAAGAAATCAAAGAGGAAATTAAAAAATACCTAGAAACAAATGACAATGGAGACACGACGACCAAAACCTATGGGTCGCAGCAAAAGCAGTTCTAAGGGGGACGTTTATAGCAATACAATCCCACCTTAAGAAACAGGAAACATCACGAGTAAACAACCTGACCCTGCACCTAAAGCAATTAGAGAAAGAAGAACAAAAAAACCCCAAAGTTAGCAGAAGGAAAGAAATCATAAAGATCAGATCAGAAATAAATGAAAAACAAATGAAGGAAACGACAGCAAAGATCAATAAAACTAAAAGCTGGTTCTTTGAGAAGATAAACAAAATTGACAAACCATTAGCCACAATCATCAAGAAAAACAGGGAGAAGACTCAAATCAATAGAATTAGAAATGAAAAAGGAGAAGTAACAACTGACACTGCAGAAATACAAAAGATCATGAGAGATTACTACAAGAAACTCTATGTCAATAAAATGGACAACCTGGGAGAAATGGACAAATTCTTAGAAATGCACAATGCGCCAAGACTGAATCAGGAAGAAATAGAAAATATGGATAGACCAATCACAAGCACTGAAATTGAAACTGTGATAAAAAATCTTCCAACAAACAAAAGCCCAGGACCAGATGGCTTCACAGGCGAATTCTATCAAACATTTAGAGAAGAGCTAACACCTATCCTTCGCAAATTCTTCCAAAATATAGCAGAGGGAGGAGCACTCCCAAACTCACTCTATGAGGCCACCATCACCTTGATACCAAAACCAGGCAAGGATGTCACAAAGAAAGAAAACTACAGGCCAATATCACTGATAAACATAAATGAAAAAATCCTCAACAAAATACTAGCAAACAGAATGCAACAGCACATTAAAAGGATCATACACCATGATCAAGTGGGGTTTATTCCAGGAATGCAAGGATTCTTCAATATACGCAAATCAATCAATGTGATACACCATATTAACAAATTGAAGGAGAAAAACCATATGATCATCTCAATAGATGCAGAGAAAGCTTTCGACAAAATTCAACATCCATTTATGATAAAAACCCTGCAGAAAGTAGGCATAGAGGAACTTTCCTCAACATAATAAAGGCCATATATGACAAACCCACAGCCAACATCGTCCTCAATGGTGAAAAACTGAAACCATTTCCACTAAGATCAGGAACAAGACAAGGCTGCCCACTCTCACCACTCTTATTCAACATAGTTTTGGAAGTTTTAGCCACAGCAATCAGAGAAGAAAAGGAAATAAAAGGAATCCAAATTGGAAAAGAAGAAGTAAAGCTGTCACTGTTTGCAGATGACATGATACTATACATAGAGAATCCTAAAGATGCTACCAGGAAACTACTAGAGCTAATGAATGAATTTGGTAAAGTAGCAGGTTACAAAATTAATGCACAGAAATCTCTGGCATTCCTGTACACTAATGATGATAAATCTGAAAATGAAATCAAGAAAACACTCCCACTTACCATTGCAACAAAAAGAATAAAATATCTAGGAATAAACCTACCTAAGGAGACAAAAGACCTGTATGCAGAAAATTATAAGACACTGATGAAAGAAATTAAAGATGATACAAATAGATGGAGAGATATACCATGTTCCTGGATTGGAAGAATCAATATTGTGATAATGACTCTACTACCCAAAGCCATCTACAGATTCAATGCTATGCCTATCAAACTACCACTGGCATTTTTCACAGATCTAGAACAAAAAATTTCAAAATTTGTTTGGAAAAAGAAAAGACCCCGAATAGCCAAAGCAATCTTGAGAACGAAAAACGGAGCTGGAGGAATCAGGCTCCCTGACTTCAGACTATACTACAAAGCTACAGTAATCAAGACAGTGTGGTACTGGCACAAAAACAGAAAGGTAGATCAATGGAACAGTATAGAAAGCCCAGAGATAAACCCACGCACATATGGTCACCTTATCTTTGATAAAGGAGGCAGGAATGTAGAGTGGAGAAAGGACAACCTCTTCAATTAATAGTGCTGGGAAAACTGGACAGGGACATGTAAAAGTATGAGATTAGATCATTCCCTAACACCATACACAAAAATAAGCTCAAAATGGATTAAAGACCTAAATGTAATGCCAGAAACTATCAAACTCTTAGAGGAAAACATAGGCAGAACACTCTATGACATAAATCACAGCAAGATCCTTGTGGACCCACCTCCTAGAGAAATGGACATAAAAACAAAGATAAACAAATGGGACCTAATGAAACTTAAAAGCTTTTGCACAGCAAAGGAAACCATAAACAAGACCAAAAGACAACCCTCAGAATGGGAGAAAATATTTGCAAATGAAGCAACTGACGAAGGATTAATCTCCAAAATTTATAAGCAGCTCATGCAGCTCAATAGCAAAAAATCAAACAACCCAATCCAAAAATGGGCAGAAGACTTAAATAGGCATTTCTCCAAAGAAGATATACAGACTGCCAACAAACACATGAAAGAATGCTCAACATCATTAATCATTAGAGAAATGCAAATCAAAACTACAATGAGATATCATCTCACACTGGTCAGAATGGCCATCATCAAGAAATCTAGAAACAATAAATGCTGGAGAGGGTGTGGAGAAAAGGGAACACTCTTGCACTGCTGGTGGGAATGTGAATTGGTACAGCCACTATGGAGAACAGTATGGAGATTCCTTAAGAAACTAAAAATAGAACTACCATATGACCCAGCATTTCCACTACTAGGCATATACCCTGAGAAAACCATAATTCAAAAAGAGACATGTACCAAAATGTTCATTGCAGCTCTTTTCACAATAGCCTGGAGCTGGAAACAACCTAAGTGTCCATCATCGGATGAATGGATAAAGAAGATGTGGCACATATATACAATGGAATATTACTCAGCCATAAAAAGAAACAAAACTGAGCTATTTGTAATGAGGTGGATAGACCTAGAGTCTGTCATACAGAGTGAAGTAAGTCAGAAAGAGAAAGACAAATACCGTATGCTAACACATATATATGGAATTTAAAAAAAATGTCATGAAGAACCTAGAGGTAAAACAGGAATAAAGACACAGGCCTACTTGAGAATGGACTTGAGGATATGGGGAGGGGGAAGGGTAAGCTGTGACAAAGCGAAAGAGAGACATGGACATATATACACTACCCAACGTAAGGTAGATAGATAGTGGGAAGCAGCCGCAGAGCACAGGGAGATCCGCTTGGTGCTTTGTGACCGCCTGGAGGGGTGGGATGGGGAGGGTGGGAGGGAGGGAGATGCATGAGGGAAGGGATGTGGGAACAGATGTATATGTATGACTGATTCACTTTGTTATAAAGCAGAAACTAATAAAAAAAAGCCTATGGCTGAATTTTAATAGCTAACATTTATTGAGAACCTACTATGTGTCAGGTACTTTATGCATTAACTCATTTAATCCAGACAATAACCCTATGAAGTAGGTAATATTGTAACCTTATTTACAGATGGGAAACTAAGACACATAAAGGTTATACGACTTGCCCAAGGCTACTTTAACTAGGAACTAGGGGAGGCATTATTTGTACCCAAACAGTTGGACTTCAGAAGTGGAGCTCTTAACCACTATATGGTATTGCTTCTTTCAGGCTGTAGTGGGAAGTAGCTTGACTGGGATGTAAGGTTGGAGAGGTAGAGGCACAGAGGGTGAAAATGTCAAGAAACAGGTTGGAGAGATCCTAATCAAATGGTCAAGTGGAAAAATAAAGGTCAGTTGGAGAAACAAAGAGGAGACATTGGAATTGGGAAGGTATTTGCATTAGTTATGACTCTCAGGCACAAATTCAGGCCTATGTGGAATACCCTATTTTCTCACCTCTATGTAAGACACTATTGCCACCCCCCAAGGAGGCTTAGGCAAGTTTCCAGAAAAATGGGAGAAGGGCCTCTAATTTCCAGTTGCTCATGGCCACCTCTGATACCCTTGTTATCCAAGACCAGCCAATGGGCTATGAATGAGGCAAGCTGGAAACCACTGGAGGTCATAGGTCCCCAGGCAACTGCTGTCTTTGTCCTTAGTTTGGAAAGAGCTTGTGAGGCTCAAGAGAGGTAGTATTTGAGATTTGGAAGGGAGCTGGGTGAGCAGAGATGTCATTTCCTGAGAGGTGGTGCCAGTGAGGTACCACTGAGGTGCCTCAGTGAGAATTTGTCTTCTGGCCACAAAAACTTGCTTTCAAAATTTAACCACATTAATAAGGTTTTCTTTCTTCATCATTCTTTCTGCCTTTAATCTTTTTTTTAGTAGTTAATAATTTTTTGTGTGTGAAATAGCAGTCACTTTCAGTTATGTTGCAAAGAAGCAGAAAATGTGTGTGGCAGACACTGCTTGTCCTTACCCAATATCCATTCTCCTCTTCCTGTCTAACAGAACTCGTGATTTTGTTTGGGGCAGAAGTGGGCCCAGCAGGGGTGGGGGAAACCTACACTTCTTAGCCTCCCTCAGCTTGCAGAGGGGTAGCCATAAGATTTAGTTCTGACAAATGATATGCAAGCAGAAGTAACTGTGTGGCAATTTCACAAAAGAGTTTTTAAAAGAGGATAGACTCGGGCTTCCCTGGTGGTGCAGTGGTTGAGAGTCCGCCTGCCTATGCAGGAGACACGGGTTCGTGCCCTGGTCTGGGAGGATCCCGCATGCCGCAGGAGCGGCTGGGCCCGTGAGCCATGGCTGCTGGGCCTGCGCATCCGGAGCCTGTGCTCCGCAACGGGAGAGGCCGCAGCAGTGAGAGGCCCGCGTACCGCAAAAAAAAAAAAAAAAAGAGGATAGACTCAGTGGACACATAACTTTTGCCTTTTCCTGTCCTTACTTCCTACAATGCAGACATGGTGCCTGGTGCTATAGGGGCTATCTGTCTCATAGATAGACTCCTATATATACCCTGAGGATGATACCACTGGTAAGAATAGTAGAACATAAAGACACAGGGGCCTGGGTACCCAGTGGATCCTGGACTCTAACTCTTGATTTCTTGCTGAATATATATGTATATATATGACCCCTACTTGTTTAAACCTCTGGGTTTGTTTGTATGCTTGTTTGCTTTTATTATTTGTTCCCAGATGCAATACAAACTGGTATAGTTTGCATACCTTCTTGAGCTGGAGTTTAAAGCGTGGTGGGGTAACAGAATCCACTAAGGAAGAGGTGTTCCTGAGGGATGAGCTGGGGACAGCCCCTCCTTCCTTCCTGAAGGCATTTCTTCCCAAGCTTCTCTTTGTCCAAACCTGGGAATTTCTTCTGTTCTGATTAAATCAGGAAGGCTGTTCCCTTACAAGGAGTGGCAGTGAGAACGAGAGCCTTCAAGGGAAAGCAAAACCCAGGAGATAAAATATGGGCATCTGATACAAGCTGTACCTTCCCTCCTACTTCTGTTTTTTGGAAATCTTCTCTGGCAAAACCTAGGATGTTCCCTGTTCTGTTTCTTTTTAAATATGCAAAGTTAATGAGTTAATGACTACAAGCAAGACAAAATGATAAAATTGTGCTTCTTTTTTTTTTTGCGGTACACAGGCCTCACTGTTGTGGCCTCTCCCATTGTGGAGCACAGGCTCCGGATGTGCAGGCTCAGCGGGCATAGCTCACAGGCTCAGCCGCTCCACGGCATGTGGCATCTTCCCTGACCAGGGCACGAACCCGTGTCCCCTGCATCGGCAGGCAGACTCTCATTCACTGCACCACCAAGGAAGACCTGTGCTTCTTTTATAGACTCGTGACAATGAGATGTTTAGCTATAACTTTCCAATACAAACTAGAAACAATATTCATATTGAATAAACATCTTCACATATGAGTCATGTGATGAACACAGAAATTTTGACCAAAGCAAATTGTAAATTGAAAATTGTTGGAATTATTCATATTTTTAATTCAACATGTTTGTTCTATTTAAAAATTAATACCTGTAGAATATCACAATAGATTATATTGTCAGACATTACAGAGAAGGTATATACCATTTTTTATAATCCTTAAAATACCTCTTAAATTAGAAAATACTGCTATGCTACATATCAAAATTTAAAAACAAAACAAAACAAAAAACGTACTGGTTTATTTAAAATATAAACATTTTATTTTATAAATTACTTTAAAATAATAGATATTGTTGTTCCTTTTAAAAGCACATTAATTCCATCATAACTAATTGGAAAAATTTAGGAAAATCATACATCATTTCCATATTCCTTGGTAAACTTTTTCTTTTATTGTGGCAATTAAATTTAAAAGTAAAATAATGAATTACTGGAAAAATATCAACATCATAATGATTTGCCAGTTTTTTCCAATGGAATAGAATTGAGAATTATGTATCCACTTTAGAAATACTGCAAAGCTCAAACTAGTTGGGAGAATTTAACAACCATTTTTAAGTTCACAAAATACAGTATTTTTATTTAATATTTATAAATATACAGTACTGTTTCCTATACCAATACAGCATTGTACAATAAGTGTAATGCCATCTAAAGCTTACAAAGGAGACTCATTTAAACAAGTTAGTAAGATATACAGTAGTACCCATGTTTAGGAACACAAATTGTAAAACTGCAGTTTACTTTTTATGATTGGTTCTGTGCAATTAAAGATGAGACAGATACAAAATAATTAGATATGCAAGAAATAGCTATTCACAGTTAAATGGTGACATTCTGTGCATATTTCATACATCATTTTATGTATATTTTTTCTATTTTTTAACTTCAAAATTAAAAGTACCGGTTTTCTATGGGTTCATAAAACAACATAAAAATAAGCACAATCGAAGAGAATGTAGTGCAGATGTTATATGAAGTTAACAAACTATGGCCCAGGGCTTAGATCCACTGCAATATATTTCCAAATCCAAATAATACTTACAGAAACAATTCTACACAGAAAAAAAAATATTGCTTGCCTCCACAGAAACCAATTATAAGAACAATGTTCATTTTTAATTAACCTGCATATTAAAGTCACACATAGTCCAACTTTAATAGTCAAACTTAATGTTATTACAAAAGAATGCAGATTGGACCGTTGTTTTGGACTGTAAATTTTCACATGAATGAAAATGTATAAAGCTGGAATGGCATAAAAAGATATCTATATAAATCAGAGGTTTAATTTTGTTTCCTTAACAGTCTTAGGTACCAACCAGATGAAGTTGCTGGTAACTCATACACTGATGATTTTTGAGGTATATTGGGAAGGGTAGGTTGGTTATTACCACTAGGACTCTTGCTGATTCTACTCATAGTCCTGCAAATGGAAGGAAACCAAGGATGAAGAGACTGAATTGGACTAGGCAAACAAAAAGAGGTAGAAGGAATAACTCCTGCTGGGCCTTGTCACTCCCAGAGTCACTATTCAGTTCTCCAACATTTGTCAGTCCATCTCTTTCATGACTAATCTTCTGTATAAAATGGCATTGGTAGTTTGGGAGTTTAGTATTGACATGTACACACTGCGATATTTAAAATAGATAACCAACAATGACCTACTGTATAGCACAGGGAACTCCGCTCAATATTATGTAATAACCTAAATGGGAAAAGATTTTGGAAAAGAATATATACATGTATATGTATAACTGAATCACTTTGCTGAACACCCGAAACTATCACAACATTGTAAATCAACTATACTCCAATAAAAAATTTAAAAATAAATTTTAAAAAAGTGACATTGGAATCTTGATAAAGATTGTAGTGAATCTATCAATGACTTTGAATTGACATTATTTTTTTTTTGGCTGCACCTTTTGACATGCGGGATAATTCCCCAACCAGGGATCGAACCTATGCCCCCCACACAGTGGAAGCACAGAGTTTTAACCACTGAACCACCAGGGAAGTCCCTGGATGGACATTTTAACAATATTAATTTTTCCAATTCATGAACACAAGATATCATTCTATTTATTTGTGTCTTCTGTAATTTCTTTTATCAATTTCTTGTCCTTTGCAGTGTAGAAATCTTTTACCTACTTTGTTAAATGTATTCTTAATATTTCATTGTTTTTCATGCTGCTGTAAATGGAATCAATTTCTTTATTTCTCTATTAGATAATTTGTTGTTAGTATATATAAATACCATTTTTCACAGAAGAAGAAAAACAATTCTAAAATATATATGGAACCAAACAGAAAAACCACTGAATAGCCAAAGCCATCCTGAGAATGAAAAACAAAGTGAGAGGCATCATACTTCCTGATTCCAAGATATATTATAAAGTTATGGTAACTAAAAAATTATGGTGCTGGGATAAAAATAGACAAATAGATCAATGGAACAGAATCAAGAACCCTGAGATAAATCCATGCATATAGAGACAACTAAAATATGACAAGTGAGCCAAGAATACACAGGGGGAAATGTCAGTTTCTTAAATTAATTGTCCTGGGAAAATTCGCATGTAATAGACTGAAACAGACCCCTATCTTATACCGCTCACAAAAATTAACTTCAAATGGATTAAATACTTAAATGCAATACCTGAAACTATAAAACTCCTAGAGGAAAACATAGGGACAAAGCTTCTTGACATGTGTCTTGGCAATTAGTTTTTACCTATGACACCTAAAGCACAAGCAACAAAAATAAAAATAAACAGGTGAGCCTATATCATACTAAAAACCTTCTTCACAGCAGAATAAATGATTAACAACGTAAAAAGGCAACCTAAATAATGGGGAAAATATTTGTAAATCATACATCTGATAAGGAGGTAATACCCAAAATATATAAAGAACTCTTACAACACAAGAGTGAAAAAAAACAATTTAAAAATGGGCAAATAATCTTAATAGACATTTTTTCCAAATAAGATATAAAAATGGCAAACAGGTACATGGAAAAGTGCTCAACATTAGTAATCATTAGGGAAATGCAAATCAAAGCCTTACTAAGATGCCCCCTCACCTGTCTTAGATTGAATATCTAAAAAAAGACAAGAGATACAAATGCTGATGAAGATGTGGAGAAAAGGGGACCCTTATGCATTGCTGATGGGAATGTAAATTGATACAGCAACTATGGAAAACAATACGGAGTTCTTTAAAAAACTAACAATAAAGCTACCATATGATCCATTAATACCACTTCTGGGTATATATATATGAATGAAACGAAAACAATAACTCAAAAAGACATCTACTCTCTTATGTTTATTACAGATTTATTTATAAGAGCCAAGACTTGGAAACACCTGAATCTATTGATTGAAAAATGGATAAGTTGTTATAAGAATACAAAATGGAATATTATTCACGCATAGAAGGGTGAAATCCTGCTGCTTATGAAAAAATGGATGTACCTTGAGGGCATACTTCTAAGTGAAATAAGTCAGACAGATAAGAAAAATACTGTATGATCTCACCTATCTGTTGAGTCTTTTGTAAAAAGTCACAGAAAAAGTCATCTGATATGTGGCTATCAAAGGTGGGGGTAGAGGTGGAGGAACTGGAAGAACGACAAAAGATACAAACTTGCAGTTAAAAAATAAATAAATACTAAGGATGCAATGCACAACATGATGACTATATATATATATATATATATATATATATATATATATATATAAACATCTTTATTGTAGTATATTCCTTTAAAATGGTGTGTCAGTTTCTGCTTTATAAAAAAGTGAATCAGGCCTTACGTTTAGCCCTTTAATCCATTTTGAGCTTATTTTTGTGTAGGGTGTTAGGGAGTGTTCTAATCTCATACTTTTACATGTACCTGTCCACTTTAGCCAGCACAATTTATTGAAGAGGCTGTCTTCTCTCCACTGTATATTCTTGCCTCCTTTATAAAAGAGAAGGTGACCATATGTGTGTGGGTTTATCTCTGGGCTTTCTATCCAGTTCCATTGATCTATATTTCTGTTTTTGTGCCAGTACCATACTGTGTTGATTACTGTAGCTTTGTAGTATAGTCTGAAGTCAGGGAGCCTGATTCCTCCAGCTCCATTTCTCTTCCTCAAGATTCCTTTGGCTATTCGGGGTCTTTTGGGTTTCCATACAAATTGTGAATTTTTTGGTTCTAGTTCTGTGAAAAATGCCAGTGGTAGTTTGATAGGGATTGCATTGAATCTGTAGATTGCTTTGGGTAGTAGAGTCATTTTCACAACGTTGATTCTTCCAATCCAAGAACATGGTATACCTCTCCATCTATTTGTATCATCATTAATTTCTTTCATCAGTGTCTTATAATTCTCTGCATACAGTTCTTTTGTCTCCTTAGGTAGGTTCATTCATAGATATTTTATTCTTTTTGTTGCAGTGGTAAATGGGAGTGTTTTCTTAATTTCACTTCCATATTTTTCATTATTAGTGTATAGGAATGCCAGAGGTTTCTGTGCATTAATTTTGTATCCTGCTACTTTACCAAATTCATTCATTAGCTCTAGTAGTTTTCTGGTAGCATCTTTGGGATACTCAATGTATAGTATCATGTCATCTGCAAACAGTGACAACATTACTTCTCTTTTCTGATATGGATTCCTTTTTTTCTTTTTCTTCTCTGATTGCTGTGGCTAAAACTTCCAAAACTATGTTGAATAAGAGTGGTGAGAGTAGACAACCTTGTCTTATTCCTGATGTTAGTGGAAATGCTTTCAGTTTTTCACCATTGAGGATGATGTTGGCTGTGGGTTTGTCATATATGGCCTTTATTATGTTGAGGAAAGTTCCCTCTATGGCTACTTTCTGCAGGGTTTTTATCATAAATGGGTGTTGAATTTTGTCGAAAGCTTTCTCTGCATCTATTGAGATGATCATATGGTTTTTCTCCTTCAATTTGTGAATATGGTGTATCACATTGATTGATTTGCGTATATTGAAGAATCCTTGCATTCCTGGAATAAACCCCACTTGATCATGGTGTATGATCCTTTCAATGTGTTGTTGGATTCTGTTTGCTAGTATTTTGTTGAGGATTTTTTCATCTATGTTCATCAGTAATATTGGCCTGCAGTTTTCTTTCTTTGTGACATCTTTGTCTAGTTATGGTATCAAGGTGATGGTGGCCTCGTAGAATGAGTTTGGCTGTGTTCCTCCCTCTGCTATATTTTGGAAGAGCTTGAGATGGATAGGTGTTAGCTCTTCTCTAAATGTTGGATAAATTTCACCTGTGAAGCCATCTGGTCCTTGCCTTTTGTTTGTTGGAAGATTTTAATCACCATTTCAATTTCAGTGCTTGTGATTGGTCTGTTCATATTTTCTATTTCTTCCTGGTTCAGTCTCTGCAGGTTGTGCAATTCTAAGAATTTGTCCATTTCTTCCAGGTTGTCCATTTTATTGACATAGAGGTGCTTGTAGTAATCTCTCATGATCTTTTGTATTTCTGCAGTGTCAGTTGTTACTTCTCCTTTTTCATTTCTAATTCTATTGATTTGAGTCTTCTCCCTTTTTTTCTTGATGAGTCTGGCTAATGGTTTCTCAATTTTGTGTATCTTCTCAAAGAACAAGCTTTTAGTTTTTTGATCTTTGCTATCGTTTCCTTCATTTCTCTTTCATTTATTTCTGATCTGATCTTTATGATTTCTTTCCTTCTGCTCACTTTGGTGATTTTTTGTTCTTCTTTCTCTAATTACTTTACATAAAAGTTATGTGGTTTGTTTGAGGTGTTTCCTGTTTCTTAAGGTTGGATTGTATTGCTCTAAACTTCCCTCTTAGAACAGCTTTTGCTGCATCCCAGAGGTTTTGGGTTGTCGTGCCTCCATTGTCATTTGTTTCTAGGTATTTTTTATTTCTTTTTTGATTTCTTCATAGATCAATTCGTTATTAAGCAGTGTATTATTTAGCCTCCATGTGTTTGTATTTTTTAAGGATCTTTTCCTGTAATTGATATCTTGTCTCATAGTGTTGTGGTCAGAAAAGATACTTGATACAATTTCAATTTTCTTACATTTACCAAGGATTTATTTGTGACCCAGGATATAACCTATCCTGCAGAATGTTTCATGAGCACTTCAGAAAAATGTGTATTCTGTGGTTTTCGGATGGAATGTCCTATAAATATAAATTAAGTCCATCTTGTTTAATGTATCATGTAAAGCTTGTGTTTCCTTATTTATTTTCATTTTGGATGATCTGTCCATTGGTGAAAGTGAGGTGTTAAAGTCCCCTACTCTGAATGTGCTACTGTCGATTTCTTCTTTTATGGCTGTTAGTATTTGCCTTATGTATTGAGGTACTCCTATGTTGGGTGCATAAATATTTACAATTGTTATATCTTCTACTTGAATCGATCCCTCGATCATTATGTAGTGTCTTTCTTTGTCTCTTGTAATAGTCTTTATTTTAAAGTCTATTTTGTCTGATATGAGAATTGCTACTCCAGCTTTTTTTGATTTCCATTTGGAAGGAATATCTTTTTCCATCCCCTTACTTTCAGTATGTATGTGTCCCTAGGTCTGAAGTTGGTGTCTTGTAGACAACCTATATATGGGTCGTGTTTTTGTATCCATTCAGCCAGTCTGTGTGTTTTGGTGGGAGCATTTAATCCATTTACATTTAAGGTAATTATCGATATGTATGTTCCTCTTCCCATTTTCTTAATATTTTTTGGGTTTTTTTTATAGGTGTTTTCCTTGTATTGTGTTTGTTGCCTAGAGAAATTCCTTAAACATTTGTTGTAACGCTGGTTTGTTGGTGCTGATCTCTCTCAGCTTTTCCTTGTCTGTAAAGGTTTTAATTTCTCCTTCAAATCTGAATGAGATCCTTGTTGTGTAGAATAATCTTGGTTGTAGATTTTTCTCCTTCATCACTTTAAATATGTCCTGCCACTCCCTCCTGGTTTGCAGAGTTTCTGTTGAAAGACCAGCTGCTAACCTTATGGGGATTCCATTGTGTGGTATTTGTTGTTTTTCCATTGCTTCTTTTAATCTGTTTTCTTTGTATTTAATTTTTGATAGTTTGATTAATATATGTCTTGGCGTGTTTCTCCTTGAGTTTATCCTGTATGGGACTCTCTGTGCTTCCTTTCCCATTTTAGGGAAGTTTTCAACTATAATATCTTCAAATATTTACCCTGTCCTTTCTTTTTATCTTCTTCTTCTGAGACCCCTATAATTTGAATGTTGGTGAATTTAATGTTGTCCCAGAGGTCTCTGAGACTGTCCTCAGTTCTTTTCATTCTTTTCTCTTTATTCTGCTCTGCAGTAGTTATTTCCACTATTTTATCTTCCAGGTCACTTCTCTGTTCTTCTGCCTCAGTTATTCTGCTATTGATCCCTTCTAGAGTATTTCTAATTTCATTTATTGGGTTTTTCATCTTTGCTTGTTTCCTCTTTAGTTCTTCTAGGTCCCTGTTAAATGTTTCTTGCATTTTCTCTATTCTATTTCCAAAATTTTGGATCATCTTTACTATCATTATTCTGAATTCTTTTTTCAGGTAGACTGCTTATTTCCTCTTCATTTGTTAGTTCTGGTGGGTTTTTACCTTGCTCCTTCATCTCTCTTCTCATTTTGCTTATCTTAGTGTGTTGTCGGTCTCCTTTTTGCAGACTGCAGGTTCATAGTTCCCATTGTTTTTGATGTCTGTCTCCAGTGGCTAAAGTTTTTTCAGTGGGTTGTGTAGGCTTCCTTGATGAGGGGACTAGTGCCTGTGTTCTGGTGGATGAGTCTGGATCTTGTCTTTTTGGTGGGCAAGTCCATGTCTTGTGGTGGTTTTTGGGTTGTCTGTGGCCTTATTATGATTTTAGGCAGCTTCTCTGCTAATGGGTGGGGTTGTGTTATTGTCTTGCTAGTTGTTTTGCATAGGGTGTCCAGCAGTGTAACTTCCTGGTCGTTGAGTGAAGCTGGGCCTTGGTGTTGAGATGGAGATCTCTGGGAGGTTTTCGCAGATTGATATTTTGTGGAGCTGGGAGGTCTCTTGTGGACCAGTGTCCTGAACTTGGCTCTCCTACCTCAGAGGCACAGCACTGACTCCTGCCTTGAGCACCAAGAGCCGTTCATCACACGGCTCAGAATAAAGGAGAGAAAAAGTATAAAGAAAGAAAGAAAGAAAGAAAAAAAGACAGAAAGAAAGAAAGAAAGAAAGAAAGAAAGAAAGAAAGAAAGAAAAATAAAATAAAATAAAATAACTTTATTAAAATAAAAATGTAATTATTAAGAAAAAAGTTTCTTAGAAGTTAAAAAAAATGGACGGACAGAACACTAGGACAAATAATGAAAGCAAAGCTATACAGACAAAATCTCACACAGAATCATACACATACACACTCACAAAAAGAGGAAAAAGGGAAAAAATAATGTATCTTGCTCTCAAAGTCCCCCTCCTCAATTTGGGGTGACTCGTTATCTATTCAGGTATTCCACAGATGCAAGGTACATCAGGTTGATGGTGGAGATTTTATCTGCTAGTCCTGAGGATGCTGGGAGAAATTTCCCTTTCTCTTCTTTGTTCTCACCACTCCTGGGTTTCAGCTTTGGATTTGGTCCTGCCTCTTCGTGTAGATTGCCTGAGAGCCTCTGTTCTTCACTCAGACAGGACGGGGTTAAAGGAGCAGCTGATTTGGTGGGTTCTGGCTAACTCAGGCAGTGTGGAGGGAGAGGTATGGAATGCAGGGTGATCCTGTGGTGGCAGAGCCAATCATAACGTTGCAGCATCCTGAGGTGCTCCATGTGTTCTCCCTGGAACTAGTCTCTGGATCACGGGACACTGGCAGTGGCGGGCTGTACAGGCTTCTGGGAGGGGAGGTGTGGATAGTGACCTGTTCTTGCACTCAGTGCTCTTGGTGGCTGCAGCAGCAGCAGCCTTAGCATCTCATGCTCGTATCTGTGGTCCCTGCTGATAGCCGCAGCTTGTGCCCATCTCTGGAGCTCCTTTAAGCAGCGTTCTTAATCCCCTCTCCTCATGCACCAGGAAACAAAGAGGGAAGAAAAAGTCTCTTGCCTCTTTGGCAGGTCCAGACTTTTTCCAGGAATCCCTCCCAGCTAGCCGTGGTGCACTAACCCCTTCAGCCTCTGTACACACCACCAGTCCTCTCCCTGTGATCCGACCAAAGCCCAAGCCTCAGCTCTCAGACCCTGCCCACTCCGGTGGGTGAGCAGAGTAGCCTCTCAGGCTTTTGAGTGATGGTCGGCCCCTATCGTCTGTGTGGGAATTTCTCCGCTTTGCCTTCCGCACCCCTGTTGCTGCACTCTCCTCCTTGGCTCTGAATCTTCCCCCCTCCACCACCCACAGTCTCCGCCTACAAAGGGGCTTCCTAGTGTGTGGAAACCTTTTCTCCTTCACAGCTCCCTCCCACTGGTAAAGGTCCTATCCCTGTTCTTTTGTCTCTGTTTTTTTTCTTTTATCCTTTGCCCTACCCAGGTACCTGGGGAATTTCTTGCCTTTTCGGAGGTCTGAGGTCTTCTGCCAGCATTCAGTGGGTGTTCTATAGGAGCAAATCTACGTGTAGAAGTATTTCTTTCTTTTTTAAATATATTTTAGAAGATTTATTGTTTTGTCTTTCACATTTAGATCTATAACATGCTTAGAGTTGATATTTACAATTATTTTTTACATATTTATTCGAGTATAATTGCTTTACAATGTTGTGTTAGTTTCTGCTTTATAACAAAGTGAATCAGTTATACATGTACATATGTTCCCATGTCGTTTCCCTCTTGCATCTCACTCCCTCCCTCCCTCCCTATCCCACCCCTTCTGATGTATCTGTGTGGAGGAATGTGATCTCTGTGTCTTACTCTTCAGCCATCTTCCTAGAGGAGCCCAAAGTCTCAAGCATTTATTGTTTGTAGTTTTGATGATGGCCATTCTGACTGGTGTGAGGTGATATCTAATTGTAGTTTTGATTTATATTTCTCTCATGATTAATGATGTTGAGCATTCTTTCATGTGTTTGTTGGCAATCAGTATATCTTCTGTGAAGAAATGTCTATTTAGGTCTTCTGCCCATTTTTGGATTGGGCTGTTTGATTTTTTTGATACTGACCTGCATGAGCTGCTTGTAAGTTTTGGAGATTAATCCTTTGTCAGTTGCTTCATTTGGAAATATTATCTCCCATTCTGAGGCTTGTCTTTTCGATTTGCTTATGGTTTCCACTGTTGTGCAAAAGCTTCTAAGTATCATTAGGTCCCATTTGCTTATTTTTGCTTTTATTTCCATTTCATTAGGAGGAGGGTCAAAAGTATCTTGCTGTGATTTATGTCATAGAGTGTTCTGCCTATATTTTACTCTAAGCATTTGATAGTGTCTGGCCTTACATTTATATCTTAGTCCATTTTGCATTTCTTTTGTGTATGGCATTAGGGGGTGTTCTAATTTCATTCTTTTACATGTACGTATCCATTTTTCCCAACACCACTTATTGAAGAGGCTCTCTTTTCTCCACTGTATATTCTTGCCTCCTTTATCAAAGATAAGGTGACCATATAAGCGTGGATTTACCTCTGGGTTTTCTATCCTGTTCCATTGATCTATATTTCTGTTTTAGTGCCAGTACCATACTACCTTGATTACTGTAGTTTTATAATATAGCCTGAAGTCAGGGAGCCTGATTCCTCCAGCTCCGTTTTTCTATCTCAACATTCCTTTGGCTATTCAGTGTCTTTTGTGTTTCCATACAAATTGTGAAATTTTTTGTTCTGGTTCTGTGAAAAATGCCAGCAGTAGTTTGATAGGGATTGCATTGAATTGGTAGATTGTGTTGTGTAGTATAGTCATTTTCACAATGTTAATTCTTCCATTCCAAGAACATGGTCTTTCTCTCCATCTCTTTGTATCATCTTTAATTTCTTTCATCAGTATCTTACAATTTTCTGCATACAGGTCTTTTGTCTCCTTAGGTAGGTTTATCCTTACAGATTTTATTCTTTCTTTTGCAATGGTAACTGGGGGTGTTTTCTTAATTTCACTTTCAGATTTTGCATTGTAAGTGTATAGGAATGCCAGAGATTTCTGTGCATTAATTTTGTATCCTGCTACTTTACCAAATTCATTGATTAGCTCTGGTAGTTTTCTGGTAACATCTTTAGGATTCTCTGTGTATAGTATCATGTCATCTGCAAACAGTGACAGCTTTACTTCTTCTTTTCCAATTTTCATTCCTTTTATTTCTTTTTGTTCTCTGATTGCTGTGGCTAAAACTTCCAAAACTATGTTGAATAATAATGGTGAGAGTGGGCAAACTTGCATTCTTTCTGATCTTAGTGGAAATGGTTTCAGGTTTTCATCATTGAGGATGATGTTGGATGTGGGTTTGTCATATATGGCCTTTATTATGTTGAGGAAAGTTCCCTCTATACCTACTCCCTGGAGAGTTTTTATCATACATTGGTGTTGAATTTTCTCAAAAGCTTTCTCTGCATCTATTGAGATGATCATATGGTTTTTCTCCTTCAATTTGTTAATATGGTGTACCATGTTGATTGATTTGCATATATTGAAGAATCCTTGCATTCCTGGGATAAACCCCATTTGATCATGGTGTATGATCCTTTTAATATCCTGTTGGATTCTGTTAGCTAGTATTTTGTTGAGGATTTTTGAATCTATGTTCACCCTTGATATTGGCCTGTAGTTTTCTTTCTTTGTGACATCCTTGCCTGGTTTTGGTGTCAGGGTGATGGTGGCCTCGTAGAATGAATTTGGGAGTGTTCCTCCCTCTGCTCTATTTTGGAAGAGTTTGAGAAGGATAGGTGTTATCTCTTCTCTAAACGTTTGATAGAATTCGGCTGTGAATCCATCTGGTCCTGGGCTTTTGTTTGTTGGAAGAGTTTTAATCACAGTTTCAATTTCAGTGCTGGTGAATGGTCTGTTCATAGTTTCTCTTTGTTCCTGGTTCAGTCTACAAAGGTTGTGCATTTCTAAGAATTTGTCCATTTCTTTCAGGTGTCCATTTTATTGGCATATAGCTGTTAATAGTAATCTCTCATGATCCGTTGTATTTCTGCAGTATCAGTTGTTACTTCTCCTTTTACATTTCTTATTCTATTGAGTTGAGTCTTCTCTCTTTTTTCCTTGATGAGTCTGTTTTATCCATTTTTTTACCTTCTCAAAGAACCAGCTTTAATTTTATTGATCTTTGCTATCATTTTCTTCATTTATTTCTGATCTGATCTTTATTATTTCTTTCCTTCTGCTACCTTTGTGGATTTTTTGTTCTTCTTTCTCTTATTGCTTTAGGTGTAAGGTTAATTTGTTTATTTTTAGATGTTTCTTGTTTCTTAAGTAGTATTGTACTGCTATAAATTTCCCTCTGAGAGCTGCTTTTGCTGCATCCCAGAGGCTTTTGGTTGTCATGCTTTCATTGTCATTTGTTTCTACTTTTTTTTAATTTCCTCTTTGATTTCTTCAGTGATCTCTTGGTTTTTAAGTAGTGCATTGTTTAGCCTCCATGTGTTTTTTATTTATTACAGACTTTTCATGGTAATTGATATCTAGTCTCATAATGTTGTGATTGGAAAATATACTTGATACGATTTCAATTGTCAGCAATTTACCAAGGCTTGATTTGTGACCCAGGATATGATCTATCCTGGAGAATGTTCCATGAGCAGCTGAGAAGAAAGTTTATTCTCTTGCTTTTGGATGGAATTTTCTATAAATATCAATTAAGTCCATCTTGTTTAATGTATCATTTAAAGCTTGGGTTTCCTTATTTATTTTCATTTTGGATGATCTGTCCATTGGTGAAAGTGGGTTTTTAAAGTACCCTACTATAATTGTTTTACTGTTGATTTCCCATTTTATGGCTGTTAGCATTTGCCTTATGTACTGAGGTGCTCCTATGTTGGGTGCATATATATTTACAATTGTTATATCTTCCTCTTGGATTGATCCCTTGATCACTATGTAGTGTCCATCTTTGTCTATTGTAATAGTGTTTGTTTTAAAGTCCATTTTGTTGGATATGAGAATTGCCACTCCAGATTTCTTTTGATTTCCATTGGCAAGGAATATCTTTTTACACTCCCTCACTTTCAGTCTGTATGTGTCCCAAGTCTGAAGTGGCTCTCTTGTAGACACCATATATATGGATCTTGTTTTTCTATCCCATCAGCCAGTCTATGTCTTTTGGTTGGAGCATTTAATCCATTTTCATTTAAGGTAATTATCGATATGTATATTCCTATTATGATTTTCTTAATTGTTTTTGGCTTGTTATTGTAGCTCTTTTCCTTCTCTTGTGTTTCCTGCCTACAGAAGCTCCTTTATCATTTGTTGTAAATCTGGTTTGGTGGTGCTCAATTCTCTTAGCTTTTGCTTGTCTTTAAAGGTTTTAATTTCTCCATCAAATCTGAATGAGATCCTTGCTGGGTAGAGTAACCATAGTTGTAGCTTTTTCCTTTTCATCACTTTAAGTATGTCCTGTCACTGCCTTCAGGCTTGCAGAGTTTCTGCTGAAACATGAGCTGTTAACCTTATGGGGATTCCCTTGTGTGTTATTTGTTGTTTTCCTGTGCTGCATTTAATATTTTTTTGGTATTTAATTTTTGATTGTTTGACTAACATGTGTCTTTGTGTGTTTCTCCTTGGATTTATTCTGTATGGGGCTCTCTGTGCTTCCTGGACTTGATTAATTATTTCCTTTCCCATATTAGGAAAGATTTCAACTATAATCTCTTCAAATATTTTCTCAGTCCGTTTCTTTTTCTCTTATTCTTCTGGGACCCTATAATTCAAATGTTTCTCTGTTTAATGTTGTCCCAAATGTCTCTGAGACTGTCTTCAGTTCTTTTCATTCTTTTTTCTTTATTCTGCTCTGCAGTAGTTATTTCCACTATTTTATCTTCCAGGTCACTTATCTATCTTCTGCTTCAGTTATTCTGCTATTGATCCCTTCTAGAGAATTTTTAATTTCATTTATTGTGTTGTTCATCACTGTTTGTTTTCTCTTTAGTTCTTCTAGGTCCTTGTTAAGCATTTCTTGTATTTTCTCCATCCTCTTTCCAAGAGTTTGGATCATCTTTACTATCATCTGTATTCTTTTTCAGGTAGATTGCCTATTTCCTCTTCATTTGTTAGTTCTGGTGGGTGTTTACCTTGCTCTTTCATCTGTGTATTTCTCTGTGTTCTCATTTTGCTTAACCTACTGTGATTGGGGTCTCCTTTTCACAGGGTGCAAGTTCATAGTTCCCATTGTTTTTGGCGTCTGCCCCCAGTGGCTAAGGTTGGTTCAGTGGGTTGTGTAGGCTTCCTGGTGGAGGAGACTGTTGCCTGTGTTCTGGTGGATGAGGCTGGATTTTGTATTTCTGCTGGGCAGGTCCACTTCTCGTGGTGTCTGTGGCCTTATTATGATTTTAGGCAGCCTCTCTGCTAATGGGTGGTTTTGTGTTCCTGTCTTGTTAGTTGTTTTGCATAGGGTGTCCCGCACTTTAGCTTGCTGGTTGTTAAGTGGAGCTGGGTGTTGGTGTTGAGATGGAGATCTCTGGGAGATTTTCGCCATTTGATATTGCATGCAGCTGGGAGGTCTTTTGTGGACCAATGTCCTGAACTTGGCTCTCCCACTTCAGAAGCACAGCTTTGACTCCTGGCTGGAGCACCAAGAGCCTGTCATCTGCATGGCTCAAAATAAAAGGAAGAAAAGAAAGAAAGGAGAAGTTAAAATAAAATAAAGTTATTAAAGTAAAAAATAAAACATAATTATTAAATTTTTTAAGTAATTAAAAAAGAGAAAGAAAGAAAAGAGCAACCAAATGAGAAAACAAATCCACCAATGATAACAAGTGCTAAAAACCATACTAAAAAAACAAATAAATATATAATAAAAATATAAAAAAGGACAGACAGAACACTAGGACAAATGGTAAAAGCAAAGCTATACAGACAAAATCACACATGGAAGCATACACATAAACACTCACAAAAAGAGAAAAAGGAAAAAAAAAAAAAAAATATATATATATATATATATATATATATATCGTTGTTCCCAAAGTCCACCTCCTCCATTTGGGATGATTCGTTGTGTCTTCAGGTATTCCACTGATGCAGGGTATATCAAGTTGATTGCGGAGATTTAATCTACTGCTCCTGAGGCTGCTGTGAGAAATTTCCCTTTCTCTTCTTTGTTTTCACATCTCCTGGTGTTCAGCTTTAGATTTGGCCCTGCCTCTGCGTGTAGATTGCCTGAGGGCCTCTGTTCTTCACTCAGACAGGACGAGGTTAAAGAAGCAGCTGATCTGGGGGCTCTGTCTCACTCAGGCAGTGGGAATGGAGAGGTACAGAATGCGGGGCGAGCCTGTAGCGGCAGAGCCCAGCATAACGTTGCAACAGCCTGAGGTGCACCGTGTGTTCTTCCAGGGAACTAGTCCCTGGATCACGGCACCCTGGCATTGGCAAGCTGTACAGACTTCTGGTAGGGGAGGTGTGGATAGTGATCTGTGCTTGCACACAGGCTTCTTGGTGGCTGCAGCAGCAGCCTTAGCATCTCATGCTCATCTCTGGGGTCCCTGGTGATAGCCGCAGCTTGCGCCCATTTCTGGAGCTCTTTTAAGCAGCACTCTTAATCCCCTCTCCTTGCGCACCAGGAAACAAAGAGGCAAGAAAAAGTTTCTTGCCTCTTCAGCGGGTCCAGACTTTTTTCTGGACGCCCTTCCAGCTAGCTATAGTGCACTAGCCCCCTTCAGGCTGTGTTCACACAGCCAACCCCAATCCTCTTCCTGTGATCTGATCTCCGAAGCCAGAGCCTCAGCTCCCAGCCCCCATTCTTCCCGGCTGGTGAGCAGACAAGCTTCTCTGGCTGGTGAGTGCTGGTCAGCCCCAATCTTCTCTGCGGGAATCTCTCCACTTTGCCCTCCACACCCCTGTTGCTGCACTCTCCTCAGTGGCTCCGAAGCTTCCCCCCTCCACCACCTGAAGTCTCCACCCACAACGGGCCTTCCTAGTGTGTGGAAACCTTTCCTCCCTCACAGCTCCCTCCCAGTGGTGCAGGTCCCATCCCAATTCTTTTGTCTCTGTTTTTTTCTTTTTTCTTTTGCCCTACCCAGTTACGTGGGGAGTTTCTTGTCTTTTGAGAAGTCTGTGGTCTTTTGCCATCGTTGAGTAGGTGTTCTGTAGGAGTTGTTCCACATGTAGATGTATTTCTGCTGTATTTGTTGGGAGGAAGGTTTTTTCCACATCTTACTCTTCCACCATCTTGAAGCTCCTCTCTGATGATGACTATATTTAATGTTGCTAAATGTTATACTTGTAAGTAGTTCTCATCACAAGGAAAAAATTAATATTTACATTCTTTTGGTATCTATATGTGGTAATGCATGTTAGCTAAATTTATTATGGTAATCATTTCACAATAAATGTGAGGCAAGTCATTATGTTGTACACCTTAAACTTATACAGTGCTTTATTCCAATTATATCTCAGTAAAACTGAATAAAAGAAACACTACTGATTTCTGCATGTTGATTTTGTATCCTGTAGCTTTACTGAACTTATTCATTGGATCTTTTGTCATTTGATGGTGTCTTTAGTACTTTTTATAAAGTCATGTCATCTGCAAATAGAGCCAATTTTACTCTTTTTTTTCCATTTGTGATGCCATTTTTTTTTTCTTGCCTGATTGCTCTGGCTAGGACTTTCAGCACTATGTTGGAGAGGTAAGAGTAGGTACCCTTGTCTTGTTCCTGATCTTAGAGGAAAACTTTCAAATTTTCACCATGGAGTATGACGTTTGCTGTGGGCTTGCCCAATAAGGTCTTTATTATTTTGAGGTGTGTTCCTTTTATACTTAATTTGTTGAGAGTTTTTATCATTGAGTGGATGTTGAATTTTGTTTAATGTGTTTTCTGCATCTATTAAGATGATTTATTGATTTTCATATGTTGAACCAACCTTGCATCCCAAGAATGAATCCTGCTCGATTATGGTGTATGATCCTTTTAATGTGCTTCTGAATTTGGTCTGCTAGTATTTTATTGAGAAAGTTTTCATCTGTGTTAATCAGAGATATTAGCCAGTAGTTTTTTCTTAGTGTCCTTCTCTGGCTTTGGTATTTGTATGCTGGACTAATGGAATGAATTTGGGAATGTTCCCTCCTTTTTGATTTTTGGAAAATGTTTGAGAAGAATTGGTGTTATTCTTCTTTAAATTTTTGGTGCAATTTAACAGTGAAGCCATCTGGTCCAGGGCTTTTATGTGTTGGGAGATTTTTGATTACTGATTCATTCTTGTTACTCATTACTGCTCTGCTCAGATTTTCTGTTTCTTCCTGATTCAGTCTTGAGAGGGTGTATGTTTCTAAGAATTTATCCATTTCTTCTAGGTTGTCCTGTTTTTTGGCATGTGGTTGTCCATAGTAACTTCTTATAATCCTTTGTTTTTCTGTGCTACTATTTGTAATGACTATACTCTCATTAATAATTTTGTTGATTTTGGACCTCTCTTTTATTCTTCGTTAGTTTAGCTAAAGGTTTGTAAATTTTGTTTGTCTATTTAGAAAAGCAAATCTTAGGTTTTTAATCTTTTCTTCTGTTTTCTTGTATACTAGTTCATATATTTCTACTCTAGTCTTTATTATGTCCTTCCCTCTGCTAAATTTGGTCTCAGTTTGTTCTTTTTCTAGTTGTTTGAGGTTAAAGTTAGGTTGTTTATTTGAGATCTCTCTAGTTTCTTATTGTATGCATTTATAGCTATAAACGTCCCTCTCAGAACTACTTTCGCTGAAACCCATAAGATTTGGTTTGTTACGTGTCCATTTTTTTTCTCTCAAGATACATTTTTAATTTTCCTTTTAAATTCTTCTTTGATCCATTTGTTAGTAAGGGGAGTGTTGTTTTATTCCATGTATTTATGGATTTTTCAGTTTTCCTCCTGCTATTGATTTCCAGTTTCATACCATGGTGGTCAGAGAAGACACTTGGTATGATTTCAGTCTTCTTGAATTTGCTGACTTGTGTCCAAACACATAATCTAACCTAGAAAAAAAAATCCATATGCACTTTGGAGGAATGTGGATTCAGCTGTTGTCTGATAGAATTATCTGTTTATGTCTGTTAAGTCCATTTAGACTATACTGTTCTTCAAATCCACTCTTTACTTACTGATTCTCTATCTGGATAATCTATCCATTGTTGAGAGTAGGGTATTAAAGTCACCAACTATTATTTTACTGCTATTTATTTGTCCTTGTATTTCCTTTATATAATTTGCTGCTCTGATGTCGGGTTAATAAATATTTATAATTATACCTTCTCTATTGATTGACCCCTTTATCATTATATAATGATCCTATTTGTCTCTTTTTAACATTTTTATCTTAATGTCTATTTTGTCTGATGTAATATAGCTTTTCCGTTTTTTAGTTTCCATTTGCTTGAAATATTTTTCCACCCCTTCATTCTCAGTCTCTGTGTGTCTTTAAAGCTAAAGAGAGTCTCTTGTAGGTAGCATGTTATTGGATGTTGTTTGTATTATCCATTTAGTCGTTGTATGTCTTAGGATTTGAGAATTTAATCTATTTACCTTTAAAGTAATTATTTATAGCTAATGACATTATTGCCATTTTGTTCATTGTTTTCTGGTGGTTTTATATATCCAGTGTTCCTTGATTCTTATCCTGCTATCTTCTTTTATGATTTGATGACTCTTTGTATCAGCATGCATTGGCTTCTTTATCATGATCTTTTGTGTTAACTACTACAGGATTTTTCCTTGTGGTCATCATGAGGCTTACATAAAGTATCTTAAAAATTATAACACCCTATTTAAGCTGATAACAACTTAACTTCAGTAGCATTCTTAAACTTAACACTTCACTTCCCCCCTTACGTTTTAGGTTATCAATGTTACAATTTACATATTTTTTATATCGTGTATCTAATAACAGATTATTTTAGTTATGATTATTTTAATACATTTTCAAACTTATAAACTAGAGCTTAAAGTGAGTTATGTAGCATCATTATCATATTACAGAATCTGTCTTTGACTATTATTTGTTGTTACCAGTGACTTTTACACTACCTTCATATGTTTCTACAATGTTAATGTTAATTAGTGTCCATTTATTTCCACTTGAACAATGCCCTTTAGCATTTCTTGTAAGGGAGTTATAGTGGTGATGAACTCCCTCAACTTTCGTTTGTTTGAGAAAGTTTTTATCTCTCCTTCATTTCTTAAGGACAGCTTTGTCAGGTGTAATATTCTTGGTTGGCAGTTTTTTTCTTTCAATATTTTGAATATATCATCTCATTATCATCTGGCCTGAAAAGTTTCTCTTGAGAAATGTGCTGACAGTCTTATGGGAGTCAACTTGTATATGACAGGTTGCTTTTCTCTTACTGCTTTCAAATTTCTTCCTTTTTTATTTGACTTTGGATGATTTAATTATAATGTCTCTCAATTTATCCCTATCAGGTTCAACCTATTTGGGGTCTTTAGGCCTCATGGATCTGGATGTTCATTTGTTTTCCAAGATTTGGCAACTTTTCAGCCATTACTGCTTTAAATATATTTTCTGTCTTTTTTCTTTCTCTTCCCTTTTTGGGATTCCCATAATGAAGACATTGTTTTATTTAAGTTGTTCCATAAGTTCTACAGTCTTTCATTTTTTTTTCATTTTTGCTCCTCTGACAGGGTAATTTCAAATGCCCTGTCTTCTAGATCACTGATTCTTTCTTCTGCATCATCAAGTCTACTGTTTAAGCTCTCTATTTAATTCTTCAGTTTAATCATTTTATTCTTCACCTCCAGCATTTCTGGGGTTTTTATGGTTTCTATTTTTTGTTGAACCTATCTTTTTGTTCATACATTATTTTCCTAATTATGTTTAGTTGTCTGTCTGTATGTTCTTGTAGTTCACTAAATTTCTTTAATAGGATTATTCTGAATTCTTTATCTGACAGTTCATAGATCTCCATTTCTTTAGGATCAGTTATTGGATCTTTATTAGAGTCCATTTGTAGTGCCATATTTACCTGATTTTCTGTGATCCTTTATTCCTTACATTGGCATCTGTGTATTAGAGTAAGTGGTCTCCTCTTCCTGACTTTACAAGTTTGTTTTGGCAGAGAACCCTTTACCAGTCAGCTCAGGTTTTGGTTCTGGTTGTGTGAGCTGATATCTGGCAGGTGGGGCTTGCTATCTGTGTCCATCTCTGGGAGAGGTTACCGCTCAAGCTCGAGGTCAGAGGGAGTGCTTCTTGCTGAAAATAGTTGAACAGGACTGCAGGCTTTGTTCCATGTCCAAGTAATGCTATAAGATGGGCTCCATGGTTTCCTGGATTCTCTGATCTGGCTTTCTAGATGGTCTAGACAGGATACTATATTCAGTAGTTGATGAGACTCTGAATTAGCTCTCCTGTTCAGGCAGGGCAGCAGAATGGGTACCAAGTTCAGCAAGCCTTGTTTGGGGACCCAAGCCAAATAAGACTACACACTGAATTCCATGGCCAGATGGGCCCAACTGCTTTCATCTGTTGTTGGGGAGAGACTTCGACTTGAATCTCTGCTCAAGTGCCACCATAAGTAGGGTTGAGGGATGAATAGGTTAACCAACTTAATATATACTCATTAGGTTTCCTATTTGAGCAGGCTGAAAGGTATATCTAGCACTTGGTGAGGCTCCAAATTAGTTTCCCTGCCCAGGTGTAGCTACAATACAGTCCCCAAGGTTGGTAAGCCTCTTGTTTGGAGACCAAATTAAGCAGAACTATGCACCAAATTACCTGGACTGGTGGACCATTGTCTTTACTTTGCAGATGGGCAAGGCTGCCTGCTGGGCTCACCACTCAAGTGCCAGTGTAATCAGGGTTGCAGAATGAACTGCATAGACTCCTGGGAGCTCTGGTTAGGTTTCCTGGTCAGGCAGGTCTCATGGCTATATTCAGGAGTGAACAGGGCTATGAACTATTCTACCTGCCCATGTAGGCATGTAGAACAGGTTCCAAGGCTGATAAATTTCTTATTTGGGGACAAAATTAGGCAAAACTGTGCACCAAGCTCCCTCACCAGACAGAGCTACTGGATTTACTCTGCATATGGGAAGAACAACTAGTCATGCTGTCCACTTGAATGCTATTGTGCTAAGCAGATTTCTAGTGCTCTAACCAGGCTTTCTGGTCAGGTGGGGCTGGGAGCTTCATTCAGCAGCAGGCAGGACTATGAGTTAGCTTCTCTGTCCCATGGGGCAGCAGAACAGACTCCAAGTCCAGAAAGGCTCGTTGTTTGGGGGTCCTTGTCAAGTTCTCTGCTAAGACTAGGCCACAATCTCGGCTCTGCAGATGAATAATTCTGCAGGTTGGGATTTCCACTTGGATGCTGCTGTTAGTAGGAAATCAGTCTGCCAAGATCCAAGTGTTGGTTGATGTAAGCCCTGTCTCCATCTCTATCTGACCCTAGTGGTCAAGCCCCACATATTCTCTGGTGATCTCATGAGGCAAGACCTGAGTGGACCTCCTGAGAAGTAACCCACAATACTGGGGCAGCTGAGTGTCCACCTTGAGCTCTCTTTTTCCCACTGGAGAAACAATAGGCTCATGGCAGCTCTCTCGGTACAATGCAGTGACAGCCAAAGCTGAGTCAACTCAAACGAACCTAATCTGTCAGGGCTATAAGTTCCATTAGACTAGACTATCTAGTCTAATGTCCTACGTATATAGATAGGGATACTGAAACCTAGAACTCAAGGATAAAATTTAGTAGTGATACCAGGATTAAGACTTAGGCATTCATACTCTTATTCCAGTTTTCTTTCTAGTATTCCTGGCCCAGAGGAGGTGTCTGGGAAATGTTGATTAAAGGAATGAATAAATAGATTAATGTTACACCTAAACTGAAACAAGTGGTTCTGACAATGATGTGGAAATGGAGAGAAATGCTTAGAGCAGGGTTACTGATATCAGACCAGAAGCTCCTAGAAGACAAGAAAAAGCGTTCCTGGTCTCTTCCTATATACATATTTTATTTGACTATGGCCCAGTAAGAACCATCAGGAACCTAGAAAAATGCCTGATGAGGACAATGAGTGATTCCTCTCTCAAACAAGCCCTCTGTCTCTATCTCTCTGCCTCTCTTTCTTCTTTCTCTCTCTCTCTCTCTCTCTCTGTCTCTCTCTCTCTCTCTCTCTCTCTGTCTCTCTCTCTCTCATACACACACACAAACACACACACAATTCCTCTTTTGCCAGGAAGCAGGATATCCTGTAAAGAAGCTAGCACATTGTGGCATAAAAAATAGCACTGGAGCTGGACTCAGAGAAATCTAAGTTTGGGTTCAAACTCTGCTAGTTACAAGCTGTATGACAGACAAATCTCTTAACCTCTCCAAGCTTGTTTCCTAATCTGTCCAATGGGAATTTAAAAAACCTTCCTCACAGTGTTGTTGGGAAGATTAGATGAGATGATTTATAAAAAGTTGATTAAATTACAGTTAAGGTTGTGTTGAGTTCCTATAATGGAAATTAAACTAAAATGACTTAAATAAATAAGGACTTTGTGTCACCAGTGAAAATCTGGAAGTAGATCACAGAGGAGTGGGACAATGGTTCCACAAAGTCTTTAAGGATCAGATTCTTGTGCTTTTGGCTCCACCATCCCAAGCATATATCTTTCTTCCTTGTGCTCTCAAATTATCACATTCTAAGCATGCAAAGGAGAACAAAAGTACATGCCAGCTGAGTCTATCCCTTCTCATCAGGAAAAAAATCTTTCCTAGAAGCCTCAACCAGTGATCTTTTGTTTGTTTGTATTTCATTGGCCACAACTGCATCACATGGCCATTACTAGCTGCAGTGAGTCGGTGGAGGAGAGAATTTTATGTGAGTGCATTGTTGACACAAGTTAAATCATGATTCTATAAAGAAGAAGGGAAGAATGGATAAAGGGTGGGCAAATTGCAGAGTTTGTTACAATGGCGTATCTCAAAGATTTTATACATAGGGACAGTCTGGCACATAAGAGATGTTCAATAAATGTGAGTCATTGATCTCTGAATCTGAGAAAAGTTCAGGTGATAGGTGAAGACAAAGTCATTCTGGCCCATTGGGTGGGGGTATTCAAGAGTCAAAGTTTCAGATTGGAGCTCCCCACCAAGGTGTCTACCTACATCTCATTTCTTAAGGAATTTGCAAGATAATGGAAACTCCCTGAACAAAAACAACAAAACATTATAAAACCTCACACATCAAGATCTTGTCTACTGGCCTTGAACAATTCTTGAAATTACCATGCAGCTTATTCTTTTGCACTAAGACATTGTCTCTAGTTTAAAATACCAACCTGTTACCTTGGAGTGGGTAATATGTTGGTCTCTTAATCCATTTGTATATCAGCACAACTATAATTGTGAGCCATCAGTTGTGCCCTGAAAGAGTGGTGGGGTGGGTACTTGTGGAAGGGTGAAAATGAGTTTTAGGAAAGCCCAAACCAGGGGGAAGCTCAGGGTAACTCTGTGGAGACAAGCAATCAGAATTAGACCTAGATGGTGGGCACAAGGGACCCATAGGGAATATACAAACTCCTGATCAATTTACTCTTTTCCTTTGGGATGGACCTGTTTAGTCCTCATGATCTAGTTTTTAAGCCAATTGTGGGACACAGAGGCCACCAACAAGTTTTTCAGACTCTGATGTCTTACCCTGTTCTCCAATTCACTGACAAAGCTTGGCCTCACTTTTCTTCCTATTACCATAGCTGGAATTCCTTTACTGATAGAGAAGGAAGGCTAGAATAAGAGTCAGGACGTTCAATTTCCAACTCTGATGCTCACTTTTTGATAACATGGGGAGATTGTTTAGGATAAACATTGAAAAATTTTACTTTTCTCACCTATCAAGTGAGAATGAGAATCCCCATCTGGGTCATAGGATGGTTGTGTACCACCCTTCAGGTAACAGAAAGAAAGGGCTTTGAAAAGAATAGATCCTGATGTGTTGTACAAATGTAATACATTATTTTCTGGGTTTATCTATGACTTATTCAGTCATTCAGTAACAATTATTGAGAGCTTACTATGTTGTGGGCTCTGTTTTAGCATGGGATATGCTGTGCTGAAGAAAACAAACACGGCCCCTATTTTATTAAAATATTAATTTTGGTAAGAGAGCTAGAAAGTAAACAAGGAAATATCAATGAGTAATAAAGAAGTGTTATTATAGAATTAAACAAGGTAATATGATTGGGGGTAAATGGGTTGTCAATTAGAGTTTGGTCACAGGAATAGAAGCCACTATGTGTATTCCAGGTATGAAGAGTTTACTATAGGAATTAGGAGCTTATACAGCTATTATATGAGCTGGGGGCACAATAATTATCTTATTCTGAAGTATCGAAGTGGGAGGTTTTCAGGAGCTGGTGGGGAAGATGCTAAATTTCTCTAGAATCCTGGGGAGGTTCCCACTTATAATCTTAGTCCCAGTGAAATAAGTAAATCTTAAGAGATCATAAAAAAGCTGTTGTAAATCTCATATCTGCCTACTTGTCTAGCTCCAATTGCCTCCACAGAATGTCTTGTATCCTTCCAATTCTTATGCAAGTGTCTCTTGTTGGCAAACTATAACCTGAAATCATGTGAAGATGGGTATTCTAAAAAAATGTAGTTCTGAATTTGGTGATTCTCAGTTGACAGAGACAATCTAGAATAAGTGGAGATACTTTAGGTTGTGTTAGAAAAGGGCTTCCGGACAGAAGCTTCACAATACAATGTATTTTGCACAGAGGTACACAACTGAAGAAGAGAGGGGCTGAACTTCAGCCCACCTTCTGCTAGTGTAGACTTGGGTCTTTGGACTGTGTCAGGAAAAAACAAGTACCTTTCCCTAATCATTCCCAGAAGGTGCTCCCTATGCAGTTTATCATGGGTGTGATGGTGTTTTTTCTATAATTTACACAAAGATCCTATACATCCTAACAATGGCCTTTCTATCTTAGAAAGTGACAATAAAAATATGAGATGTGTGATAAAGGCCATATGTGACAAACCCAGAGCAAACATCATCCACAATGGTGAAAAACTGAAACAATTTCCACTAAGATAAGGAACAAGACAGGGTTGCCCACTCTCACCACTATTATTCAACGTAGTTCTGGAACTTTTAGGCACAGTAATAAGAGAAGAAAAAGTAATAAAAGGAATCCAAATCGGAAAAGAAGAATTAAAGCTGTCACTGTTTGCAGATGACATGACACTATACCTAGAGAATCCTAAAGATGCCACCAGAAAACTACTAGAGCTAATCAATGAATTTGGGAAAGTAGCAGCATACAAAATTAATACACAGAAATCTCTTGCATTCCTATACACTAATGATGAAAAATCTGAAAGTGAAATTAAGAAAACACTCCAATTTACCATTACAACAAAAAGAATAAAATATCTAGGAATAAACCTACCTAAGGAGAGGTTTCCTGTATGTAGAAAATTATAAGATACTGATGAAAGAAGTCAAAGATGGTACAAATAGATGGAGAGATATACCATGTTCTTGGGTTGGAAGAATCAACATTGTGAAAATGACTATACTACCCAGAGCAATCTACAGATTCAATACAATCCCTATTAAACTACCACTGGCATTTTTCACAGAACTAGAACAAAAAAATTCACAATTTGTATGGAAACACACACACACACAAAAAAAACCCGAATAGCCAAAACAATCTTGAGAAAGAGAAATGGAGCTGGAGGAAGCAGGCCCCCTGACTTCAGACTATATAACAAAGCTACAGTAATCAAGACAGTATGGTACTGGCACAAAAACAGAAATATAGCTCAATGGAACAGGATAGAAAGCGCAGAGATAAACCCATGCACATATGGTCACCTTATCTTTGATAAAGGAGGCAAGAATATACAGTGGAGAAAAGAGAGCCTCTTCAATAAGTGGTGCTGGGAAAACTGGACAGCTACATGAAAAAGAATGAAATTAGAACACCCCCTAACGCCATACACAAAAATAAACTCAAAATGGATTAAAAACCTAAATGTAAGGCCAGAGACTATCAAATGCTTAGAGGAAAACATAGGCATAACACTCTATGACATAAATCACACCAAAATCCTTTTTGACTCACCTCATAGAGAAATGGAAATAAACACAAAAATAAACAAATGGGACCTAATGAAACTTAATAGCTTTTGCACAAGAAAGGAAACCATAAACAAGACAAAAAGACAACCCTCAGAATGGGAGATAATATTTGCAAATGAAGCAACTGACAAAGAATTAATATCCAAAATTTACAAGCAGCTCATGCAGCTCAATATCAAAAAAAAAAAAAAAAAAACCTAATCCAAAAATGGGAAAAGACCTAAATAGACATTTCTCCAAAGAAGACATACAGATGGCCAGGAAGCACATGAGAAGCTGCTCAACATCCCTAATTATTAGAGAAATGAAAATGAAAACTACAATGAGGTATCACCTCACACCAGTTAGAATGGGCATCATCAGAAAATCTACAAACAACAAATGCTGGAGAAGGTGCGGAGAAAAGGGTACCCTCTTGCACTGTTGGTGGGAATGTAAATTGATACAGCCACTATGGAGAACAGTATGGAGGTTACTTAGAAAACTAAAAAAAGAACTACCATACAACCCAGCAATCCCACTACTGGGCATATACCCTGAGAAAACCATAATTCAGAAAGAGTCATGTACCAAAATGTTCATTGCAGCTGTATTTACAATAGCCTGGAGATGGAAACAACCTAAGTGTCTATCAACAGACGAATGAATAAAGATGAAGTGGCACATATATACAATGGAATATTACTCAGCCATAAAGATAAATGAAATTGAGTTATTTGTAGTGAGGTGGATGGACCTAGGGTCTGTCATACAGACTGAAGTAAGTCAGAAAGAGAAAAACAAATAACCATATGTTAACACATATATATGGAATCTAAAAAAAAAAAAAAGGTTATGAAGAACCTAAGGGCAAGACGGGAATAAAGGGAATAATGACACAGACATACTAGAGAATGGACTTGAGGTTACGAGGTGGGGGAAGGGTAAACTGGGACAAAGTGAGAGAGTCACATGGACATATATACACTACCAAATGTAAAATAGATAGCTAGTGGGAAGCAGCTGCATAGCACAGGGAGATCAGCTTCGTGCTTTGTGACCACCTAGAGGGGTAGGATAGGGATGGTGGGAGGGAGGGAGACACAAGAGGGAAGAGATATGGGGATATATGTATATGTATAACTGATTCACTTTGTTATAAAGCAGAAACTAACACACCATTGTAAAGCAATTATACTCCAATAAAGATGTTAAAAAAAAAAAAAAGATATGAGATGTGACCTGAGCTATGAGGGAACACGTCCACCTCATTCTGCCTGTTTCAGGCACCTTAAAATCAAAGAAAGGTGAATATATTAGTTTTTCCTGTGTTGGATATCTGGTTGATTAACGGAAGTCTGTTTTAGAAGTCTGTGTGACTAACAGACTTACTGATAGGCTAGACAGCTGGAACTAACTAAATTTCTGGTTGGATAACTTACAGACTGACAGAATGAGTGGCAAACTGACAGTTGATAGGATGACTTGCTGACATTCTGACTAATTGAATAATTTACTGGATGATTTATTATCGGTCTATTAGACAAGTTTTCTGCCTGTCTGTCTCAGCTGCCTGGCAAGCTGATTGTTCTGTTACTATTTCCTATTCTGCATATGACTGATAGGCTAATCTGATGGACTGTATTCAGATGTACAGATTCATTGACATACAAGTTTGGTGACTAGCTGACTGTTTGACTATTTGACTGTCTGACCTACTGGCTGGTTGTCATACTAGCTGACAGACTGCATAACTTTCTTTCCAACTGATGGATCTTCAGGCTGACTGACAGGCTAGTCCACTGGGTGTGGAAATGGGTGACTGGCTAGCTATTATTCTGTCTGACAGACTTGTCAACAAGGTGGTCATGTGCATAGTCAAGGGTGGAAAAACAAGAATGATAAGACATGCAACTCAAGATGCTACCCTATGCAGGTGAAAGAGGAAGTCAACTTGGTGATAAGGAAAAAGATAGGGCACTTGACAAAGGGGTTAATAGCTTTATCCTGACAGCTCAAGGGGAAAAATGGCTCTAGAAAAAATCAACCCATTAATAATGGGACATAATATTAATGTTAGCTCTAAACTGCTTGAGACACAAAGCTTATTGCTCAGCTTGATCGTTAACAAGGAAAATAGCAGATGATACTTGGATATCAAAGAAACAGTAAAACATCAAGCATGATCATAAAGGAATCACTTACTAAGCCAGCAGGATGAGTATTGAGAGGGCACAAATCCCAGGGTTCATGGATTCAGCTCCAAGTACTTAGTCACAAAGGAGCCAAGAAAGAAAGGAGACTCAAGGGCTGCACTTGTTTTCCAGTAGAAAGAAGAGGAAGGAATTTTTTGTCTTTTTGGTCTCTGAATAACCTAAACCTGAAGTCTCCTTTTCCCTAATGTCCTTCAATTTTATACTAAGAAATATCAACTAGTACTATACTTACTACTGTAGTCCACACATTATTCATTGAGCACTAGATGTCAATCTTGATGCCTGCCTCACCCACAGTTTCTTATAGATAGCTGGCTGCACCTTCAGACCTTGGTATAGGAAGATATGACTGTGTTCCCATGCATAGCCATAGCTATTAAACTATGGGTGCAAAATTAATGAAATGTTAGCCTAGCCATAGACTTGCCTGTGACTTATGACATTGTCTACTACAAAAAGTTTTATTGGGGAAACTCTCAGTTCTTCAGAAATTGAACTAAGAAAAATATAGAGAAGGAGGGAGTTAGCAGTAGGACTAGAATCTAAAAGGTGATGAGGTAAAGAGAGACAATGGCAACCATAATGCACCAACTTTAAACCTAAATTCTATGGAAATAGAACCACAAGTCTAGAGGCAGAGAAGAGGGTGATAAACTGGCCATAATAGAAATGTGAAATCACGGAGTAATCATGGGGTAGCTGAGTTCCATTAATAGAAGACTACCAGAATGAGGAGCCATAACCTCTAGCTGCTGAAATCTGTGGAACTTTGTTGACCCATTCTATAGTTCCCTCTTTTACTGAATACAAGGTGATTTGTTTATCTTGTGCTCTTGGGGGCATGTGCCTAAATTAAATCTATCATACTTAAAGAAACAGAGAGTTTATTATAACCAAAAGAACTATACAATCTAGGGACTTCTCTGGTGGTGCAGTGGTTAAGAATCCACGTGCCAAGGCAGGGAACACGGATTCGATCCCGGGTCCAGGAAGATCCCACATTCTGTGGAGCAACTAAGTCCGTGCACCACAACTACGGAGTCTGCACCCTAGAGCCTGTAAGCCACAACCACTGATCCCGTGCACTGTAACTACTGAAGGCCGCACACCTAGAGCTCATGCTCCACAACAAGAAAAGCCACTGCAATGAGAAGCCCACACACTGCAATGAAGGGTAACCCCCACTCGCTGCAACTAGAGAAAGCCTGTGTGCAGCCAACAAAGACCCAATGCAGACAAAAAAGAAAAAAAGTGCTAGAATAAATACCTTTGAAAAAGAGAGAGAACTATAAAGTCTATGTATAGAAACTCCTAACCTCTCCCTCCCCTCAATCATTTTTATCAAAGTGTTCCTTCTTCTACATTTCCATATCCTTATGAACTCTTATGTAAAATATATGAGGTCGCATTTTCTTAGATGTGTAGTGTCCCAAGTCTTGGATTTCTATCAATTATTAATATTTGTACTGAATTTTCACATTCCTTTAAAAATTTTTAGCCCATAGCCCTGAGAGTTGGGCAAGGTAGTTGTTGTTACCCCCATTTTTGAGCTAAAGTAACAGGCACACAGGGAAAGAAATGATTGGTTTAAAGTAAGTAGTACTCTAGCTAGGACTATAACTCACTTTCCTGGACTTCCAGTCCTAGATTGTTTTCCTTTAGTTCTTGTTGCCTAAGGACTCATTCTTTAGATCAGAGTTCTCAAAATGGGTTGTGCCTACCTCATAGGATCCAGAAGACAATATAGTGTGACAAGTAAAAAACTTAAAAGTTAAAAATGCTATATAGACTTTTGCTTTTCGCAAGATGGAACAGACATGATTTTTCTTATTCTTCATATTAAATACAACTAAAAACCCTGGACATTGTATATAAAACAAATATAACAAGACTGAAATGTAGAGAGAAGAAGGCAGACTGGCAAGAGACTTTGAGACTTGAGAAATGGTGGTCAGCTCCCCAGGTTTTCTTTTGCTTATTAAAACATGGAGCTGAAGACTGACAACCCAGAAACACGAATGGCACAGACATAAAAACCTGCTACAACAAATATCTGCTCTCTATAGCCAAAAGACCAGAAAAGGAGCAACCTAGCAAAACAGAAAGTTTTAAGCAATACTGCTTTACTCCAGCCAGACAACATGGAAAAAAATCATGGCCCCATACCAACCTATGTGTATTAGTAGGGGTTCCCCAGAGAAACAGAACTAATAAGCCTTAAACATATATATATTTATTTTAAATATTAGTGACCTGGCCCACACAACTGTGGGGTGTGGCAAGTCCAAAAATTTTAGGGCAGGCTGATATGCTGGAAATTCTGGCAAAAGTTGATGTTGTAGTCTTGAGCCCCAAAGCAGTCTCAAGGCAGAATCCCTTCTTTCTCAGGGGACCCCTGTCTTTTCTCTTAAGGCCTTCAACTGATTGGTTGAGGTCCATCCACATAATGGATAGTAATCTGCTTTACTCAAGCTCTACTTATTTAAACACTAATCACAACCAAAAATTATCTTTACAATCACATTTAGACTGGTGTTTGACCAAACTACTGGACATTATAGCTTAAACAAGCTGATACATAAAATTAACCATCACAGTTCACCTCTTGTCAATGTGACACCCGTACACATCTCCTGAAATTATACTTAATCTCAAAAAGACAATAGCAAGATCATACTTTTGCCTAACATAATACAACTACTCTATATACAACTGAAAATTCACTAACTCTTTCCCTAGAAGAGGAAGCAAAGTCCGTGAGTGATGTTTTCTCTTCTCAATATCCTGTAACATAAATATTATGATGTAAAGTTAACAGTACTTATATACAGTTATGGAAAGTCAATACATCTCATGTTATATAAAAAGGGGATAAAAGAAAGATAAAACAAAGATATACATGTAGATACATGTATATGTACATACTACATACACATATACAAAAATATTCATAAAAATAAGGAAGAAATATTCATAACAATTACAGTTCTAATTTCTGTTTTTTTATTAGTTTCTGCTTTATAACAAAGTGAATCAGTCATACATATATATCTGTTCCCACATCCCTTCCCTCATGCATCTCCCTCCCTCCCACCCTCCCCATCCCACCCCTCCAGGCGGTCACAAAGCACCGAGCTGATCTCCCTGTGTTCTGCGGCTGCTTCCCACTATCTATCTACCTTACGTTTCGTAGTGTACATATGTCCATGCCTCTCTTGCGCTTTGTCACAGCTTACCCTTCCCCCTCCCCATATCCTCAAGTCCATTCTCAAGTAGGTCTGTGTCTATATTCCCGTTTTACACCTAGGTTCTTCCTGACATTTTTTTTTTAATTCCATATATATGTGTTAGCATACGGTATTTGTCTTTCTCTTTCTGACTTACTTCACTCTGTATGACAGACTCTAGGTCTATCCACCTCATTACAAATAGCTCAGTTTCGTTTCTTTTTATGGCTGAGTAATATTTCATTGTATATATGTGCCACATCTTCTTTATCCATTCATCCGATGATGGACACTTAGGTTGTTTCCAGCTCCGGGCTATTGTGAATAGAGCTGCAATGAACATTTTGGTACATGTCTCTTTTTGAATTATGGTTTTCTCAGGGTATATGCCTAGTAGTGGGATTGCTGGGTCATATGGTAGTTCTATTTTTAGTTTTTTAAGGAACCTCCATACTGTTCTCCATAGTGGCTGTACCAATTCACATTCCCACCAGCAGTGCAAGAGTGTTCCCTTTTCTCCACACCCTCTCCAGCATTTATTGTTTCTAGATTTCTTGATGATGGCCATTCTGACTGGTGTGAGATGATATCTCATTGTAGTTTTGATTTGCATTTCTCTAATGATTAATGATGTTGAGCATTCTTTCATGTGTTTGTTGGCAGTCTGTATATCTTCTTTGGAGAAATGCCTATTTAAGTCTTCTGCCCATTTTTGGATTGGGTTGTTTGTTTTTTTGCTATTGAGCTGCATGAGCTGTTTATAAATTTTGGAGATTAATCCTTTGTCAGTTGCTTCATTTGCAAATATTTTCTCCCATTCTGAGGGCTGTCTTTTGGTCTTGTTTATGGTTTCCTTTGCTGTGCAAAAGCTTTGAAGTTTCATTAGGTCCCATTTGTTTATCTTTGTTTTTAGTTCCATTTCTCTAGGAGGTGGGTCCAAAAGGATCTTGCTGTGATTTATGTCATAGAGTGTTCTACCTATGTTTTCCTCTAAGAGTTTGATAGTTTCTGGCCTTACATTTAGGTCTTTAATCCATTTTGAGCTTATTTTTGTGTATGGTGTTAGGGAATGATCTAGTCTCAAACTTTTACATGTCCCTGTCAAGTTTGCCCAGCACCACTTATTGAAGAGGCTGTCCTTTCTCCACTGTACATTCCTGCCTCCTTTATCAAAGATAAGTTGGCCATATGTGCGTGGGTTTATCTCTGGGCTTTCTATCCTGATCCACTGACCTATCTTTCTGTTTTTATGCCAGTACCATATTGTCTTAATTACTGTAGCTTTGTAGTATAGTCTGAAGTCAGGGAGCCTGATTCCTCCAGCTCCGTTTTTCGTTCTCAAGATTGCTTTGGCTATTCGGGGTCTTTTGTTTTTCCAAACAAATTTTGAGATTTTTTTGTTCTAGTTCTGTGAAAAATGCCAGTGGTAGTTTGATAGGGATTGCATTGAATCTGTAGATTGCTTTGGGTAGTAGAGTCATTTTCACAATATTGATTCTTCCAATCCAGGAGCATGGTATATCTCTCCATCTATTTGTATCATCTTTAATTTCTTTCATCAGTGTCTTATAATTTTCTGCATACAGGTCTTTTGTCTCCTTAGGTAGGTTTATTCCTAGATATTTTATTCTTTTTGTTGCAATGGTAAATGGGAGTGTTTTCTTGATTTCATTTTCAGATTTTTCATCATTAGTGCACAGGAATGCCAGAGATTTCTGTACATTAATTTTGTATCCTGCTACTTTACCAAATTCATTGATTAGCTCTAGTAGTTTTTCGGTAGCATCTTTAGGATTCTCTATGTATAGTATCATGTCATCTGCAAACAGTGACAGCTTTACTTCTTCTTTTCCAATTTGGATTCCTTTTATTTCCTTTTCTTCTCTGATTGCTGTGGCTAAAACTTCCAAAACTATGTTGAATAAGAGTGGTGAGAGTGGGCAGCCTTGTCTTGTTCCTGATCTTAGTGGAAATGGTTACAGTTTTTCACCATTGAGGACAATGTTGGCTGTGGGTTTGTCATATATGGCCTTTATTATGTTGAGGAAAGTTCCCTCTATGCCTACTTTCTGCAGGGTTTTTATCATAAATGGGTGTTGAATTTTGTCGAAAGCTTTCTCTGCATCTACTGAGATGATCATATGGTTTTTCTCCTTCACCTTTTTAATATGGTGTATCACATTGATTGATTTGCATATATTGAAGAATCCTTGCATTCCTGGAATAAACCCCACTTCATCATGGTGTATGATCCTTTCAATGTGTTGTTGGATTCTGTTTGCTAGTATTTTGTTGAGGATTTTTGCATCAATGTTCATCAGTGATATTGGCCTGTAGTTTTCTTTCTTTGTGACATCCTTGCCTGGTTTTGGTATCAAGGTGATGGTCGCCTCGTAGAATGAGTTTGGGAGTGTTCCTTCCTCTGATATTGTTTGGAAGAGTTTGAGAAGGATGGGTGTTAGCTCTTCTTTAAATGTTTGATAGAATTCGCCTGTGAGGCCATCTGGTCCTGGGCTTTTGTTTGTTGGAAGATTTTTAATCACAGTTTCAATTTCAGTGCTTGTGATTGGTCTATTCATATTTTCTATTTCTTCCTGGGTCAGTCTTGGCAGGTTGTGCATTTCTAAGAATTTGTCCATTTCTTCTAGGTTGTCCATTTTATTGGCATAGAGTTGCTTATAGTAATCTCTCATGATCTTTTGTATTTCTGCAGTGTCAGTTGTTACTTCTCCTTTTTCATTTCTAATTCTATTGATTTGAGTCTTGTCCCTTCTTTTCTTGATGAGTCTGGCTAATGGTTTGTCAATTTTGTTTATCTTCTCAAAGAACCAGGTTTTAGTTTGGTTGATCTTTGCTATCGTTTCCTTCATTTCTTTTTCATTTATTTCTGATCTGATCTTTATGATTTCTTTCCTTCTGCTAACTTTGGGGGTTTTTTGTTCTTCTTTCTCTAATTGCTTTAGGTGCAGGGTCAGGTTGTTTACTCGAAATGTTTCCTGTTTCTTAAGGTGGGATTGTATTGCTATAAACTTCCCCCTTAGAACTGCTTTTGCTGCGTCCCATAGGTATTGGGTTGTCGTGTCTCCATTGTCATTTGTTTCTAGGTATTTTTTAACTTCCTCTTTGATTTCTTCAGTGATCACTTCGTTATTGAGTAGTGTATTGTTCAGCCTCCATGTGTTTGTATTTTTTACAGATCTTTTCCTGTAATTGATGTCTAGTCTCATAGCATTGTGGTCGGAAAAGATACTTGATACAATTTCAATTTTCTGAAATTTACCAAGGCTTGATTTGTGACCCAAGATATGATCTATCCTGGAGAATGTTCCATGAGCACTTGAGAAAAATGTGAATTCTGTTGTTTTTGGATGGAATGTCCTATAAATATCAACTAAGTCCATCTTGTTTAATGTATCATTTAAAGCTTGTGTTTCCTTATTTATTTTCATTTTGGATGATCTGTCCATTGGTGAAAGTGGGGTGTTGAAGTCCCCTACTATGATTGTGTTACTGTCGATTTCCCCTTTTATGGCTGTTAGTATTTGCCTTATGTATTGAGGTGCTCCTATGTTGGGTGCATAAATATTTACACTTGTTATATCTTCTTCTTGGATCGATCCCTTTATCGTTATGTTGTGTCCTTCTTTGTCTCTTCTAATAGTCTTTATTTTAAAGTCTATTTTGTCTGATATAACAATTGCTACTCCAGCTTTCTTTTGATTTCCATTTGCATGGAATATCTTTTTCCATCCCCTTTCTTTCAATCTGTATGTGTCTCTAGGCCTGAAGTGGGTCTCTTGTAGACAGCATATATATGGGTCTTGTTTTTGTATCCATTCAGCCACTCTGTGTCTTTTGGTGGGAGCACTTAGTCCATTTACATTTAAGGTAATTATTGATATGTTTGTTCCTATTCCCATTTCCTTAATTGCTTTGGGTTCGTTATTGTAGGTATATTCCTTCTGTTGTGTTTCTTGCCTAGAGAAGTTCCTTTAGCATTTGTTGTAAAGCTGGTTTGGTGGTGCTGAACTCCTTCAGCTTTTGCTTGTCTGTAAACGTTTTAATTTCTCCATCAAACCTGAATGAGATCCTTGCTGGGTAGAGTAATCTTTGTTGCAGTTTTCTCTCCTTCATCACTTTAATTATGTCCTGCCACTCCCTTCTGGCTTGGAGAGTTTCTGCTGAGAGATCAGCTGTTAACCTGATGGGGATTCCCTTGTGTGTTATTTGTTGTTTTTCCCTTGCTGCTTTTAATATGATTTCTTTGTGTTTAATTTTTGACAGTTTGATTAGTATGTGTCTTGGCGTATTTCTCCTTGGATTTATTCTGTATGGGACTCTCTGTGCCTCCTGGACTTGATTCACTATTTCCTTTCCCATATTAGGGAAGTTTTCAACTATAATCTCTTCAAATATTTTCTCAGTCCCTTTCTTTTTCTCTTCTTCTTCTGGAACCCCTATAATTTGAAGGTTGTTGCGTTTAATGTTGTCCCAGAGGTCTCTGAGACTGTCCTCTGTTCTTTTCATTCTTTTTTCTTTATTTTGCTCTGCATTAGTTATTTCCACTATTTTATCTTCCACCTCACTTATCCGTTCTTCTGCCTCAGTTATTCTGCTATTGATCCCATCTAGAGTATTTTTCATTTCATTTATTGTGTTTTTCATCGATGCTTGATTCATCTTTAGTTCTTCTAGGTCCTTGTTAACTGTTTCTTGCATATTGTCTATTCTATTTCCAAGATTTTGGATCTTGGAAATAGAATCTTGGATCATCTTTACTATCATTATTCTGAATTCTTTTTCAGGTAGACTGCCTATTACCTCTTCATTTGTTAGGTCTGGTAGGTTTTTATCTTGCTCCTTCACTACAGTTCTAATTTCTGCAAATGGTCACATGGCTGGTATTCATAACTACCTTCTTCCTCTACCCATTCTGTATTCCATTTGCCTTCAGCAAACACCTCAGATTGTAGTGGTTCCCTACCTGGTGGCATGACCCAAATCTTCATTCCTGAAGGTTCTGGGCCATTGATAGTCTTACCTGAAATGAGTTCTTGTAATTTTCCGTTGGCTTTAATCACAGGGCATGGCACTAAGAAACACCCTAAGGGATTTTCAGTATTCCAGACATACTCTACTTTACATCTGTTGTGGATTACTAGTCCAATTTGTCACAGCGATCAGGATCTATCATTGCAGCCAGCACAGTTACTCCCTTCCTTGACTCTTGATTCAGAGCATGAGGAACCCAAAGTGGCTGTGTGATAGTTTTCTGGTTCAATGGAATCATTGTGTGTCTACTAGTAGAAGCATTCCACCCTTTGTAACTCTTTAAGATATCTAGACCAGCAGAGCAAAAGATTACAGGGACGGGAAGCTGGTGGATCACTAGTGGTAATAATGAGTAGTGGGCTTCCCTGGTGGCGCAGTGGTTGAGAGTCTGCCTGCCGATGCAGGGGATACGGGTTCGTGCCCCAGTCCGGGAAGATCCCACATGCCACAGAGCGGCTGGGCCCGTTAGCCATGGCCACTGAGCCTGCGTGTCCAGAGCCTGTGCTCCGCAACGGGAGAGGCCACAACAGTGAGAGGCCCGCATACTGCAAAAAAAAAAAAAAAAAAAAGAAAAAAAAAGAAAAATAATAATAACAATGAGTAGTGCCACTCTTATTTCTACCTTTTGATGCCTGGACTCATGAATATTGGCTTTTGGAGAAACAGTACCATAAATTTCATGCTGATTTAGAGTTTAAACAGCCTCCTGGAGAACTTTTCCCAGCTCTACAAGGTACGGTTTCCCACTTAGCTGATGTTTTAATAGAGTCTTCAAAAAGCCATTTTATCATTTATTGCTTTAGGATGGTAGGGAAAATGGTAGGACCAATAAATTCCATGAACACAGACACATTGCCACACTTCAATTGCTGTGAAGTGCATTCCTTGGAGGAACTCACTTGATTACTGTGTGAGATAACAAATCGATAAAAAATAAAGACAAAGAAAAATTATTAAAAGCAACAAGGGAAGAGAAACAAATAACATACAAGGGAACTCCCATAAGGTTATCAGCTGATTTCTCAGCAGAAACTCTGTAGGCCAGAAGGGAGTGGCATGATATATTTAAAGTCATGAAAGGAAAGAACCTACAACCAAAATTACTCTACCCAGCAAAGCTCTCTTTCAGATTTGATGGAGAAATCCAAAGCTTTACAGACAAGCAAAAGCTAAGAGAATTCAGCACTAACAGACCAGCTTTGCAACAAATGCTAAAGAAATTTCTCTAGGTGGAAAAGAAAAGGCCACAACTAGAAAAAAAAAGAAAATTACAAATGGAAAAGCTCACTGATAAAGGCAAATATATAGTAAAGTTAGGAAATCATGTGCACACAAATATGATATCAAAACCAATAACTGTGAGAAGAGGAGAGAACAAATGCAGGGTACTGGAAATGCATTTGAAATTAAAAGAGAAACAAATTAAAACAAGCTTGTTTACATATAGACTGCTATACCGAAACTTCATGGCAACTGCAAACCAGAAATCTACAATAGATACACACACAAAATAGAAAAATGGATCCAAACCACTGAAGTTAGTCATCAAATCACAAGAGAAGAGAACAAAAGAGGAAGGGAAGAAAAAGACCTACAAAAACAAATCCAAAACAATTAACAAAATGGCGATAAGAACATACATATTGATAATTACCTTAAAAGCAAATGGACTAAATGCTCTAAGCAAAAGACATAGACTGGCTGAATGCATAAAAAACCAAGACCCATATATATGCTGTCTAAAAGAGACCCACTTCAGAACTAGAGGAACATACAGACTGAAAGTGGGGAAATGGAAAAATGTATGCCATGCAAATGGAAATCAAAAGAAAGCTGGGGTAGTAGTACTCATATCAGAAAAAAATTGACTCTAAAATAAAGAGAGTTACAAGAGACAAAGAAGGATTAAGCCAAGAAGAAGATATAACAATTGTAACTATATATACATCCAACATAGGAGCACTTCAATATATAAGGCAAATACTAACAGCCATAAAAGAAGAAATCAACAGTAACAATAAAAAATGGGGGACATTAACATTCCATATTCATCAATGGACAGATCATCCAGACAGAAAATCAATAAGGAAACACAGGCCTTAATTGAGACATTAGACCAGATGGAATTAACTGATATTTATAGAGCATTCCATCCAAAAGCAGCAGAATACACATTCTTCTCAAGTGCACATGGAACATTCTCCAGGAATGATCACAGGCTGGACTAAAAAGCAAGCATCAATAAATTTAAGAAAATTGAAATCATATCAGTATTGTTTCCAACCACAAAGCTATGAGATTAGAAATGAATTCCAGGAAAAAAATGTAAAAACACAAACACATGGAAGCTAAACAATATGCTACTAAACAACCAATGGATCTCTGAAGAAATCAAAGAGGAAATTAAAACTACCGAAAGACAAATGAAAGTGTAAACATGGCAAACCTTTGGGAGGCAGCAAGAGCTGTACTAAGAGGGAAGTTTATAGCAATATAATCTTACCCCAGGAAACATGAGAAAATCTCAAATAAAAAAACTGACCTGACACCTAAAGCAACTAGAGAAAGAAGAACAAACGAAACCCAAAGTTGGTTGAGGGAAAGAAATCATAAAGATCAGAGCAGAAATAAATGAAACAGAGATGAAGAAAACAACAGAAAATCTCAATGAAACTAAAAACTAGTTATTTGAGAAGATATACAAAACTGGTAAATTTTTAGCCAAACTCATGAAGAAAAAGGAGAGGGCTTAAATCAATAAAATTAGAAATGAAAAAGGAGAAGATACAGAAATACAAAGGATCATAAGAGATTACTACAAGCAACGATATGCTAATAAAATGGACAACCTAGAAAACAAATGGACAAATTTGTAAAGCGGTACAATCTCCCAAGACTGAACCAGGAAGAAATAGAAAATATGAACAGACCAATCACAAGTACTGGAATTGAAACTGTGATTTAAAAATTCCTAACAGGGCTTCCCTGGTGGCGCAGTGGTTGAGAGTCCGCCTGCCGATGCAGGGGATACGGGTTCGTGCCCCGGTCTGGGAAGATCCCACATGCCGCGGAGCGGCTGGGCCCGTGAGCCATGGCCGCTGAGCCTGCGCATCCGGAGCCTGTGCTCTGCAACGGGAGTGGCCACAACAGTGAGAGGCCCGCGTACTGCAAAAAAAAAAAAAAAAAAAAAAAAAAATTCCTAACAAACAAAAGTCCAGGACCAGATGGCATCACAGGTGAATTCTAGCAAATATTTAGAGAAGAGTTAATACCTATCCTTTTGAGACTATTCCAAAAAAATCACAGAGGAACAAACACTCCCAAAATCATTCTATGGGGCCACCATCACCCTGATATGAAAGCCAGGCAAAGATACAAAATAAATAAATAAATAAATAATCAGAAGTCAATATGACTGATGAACATAGATGGAAAAATTCTCAACAAAATACTAGCAAACAAATACAACTATACATTAAAAGGATCATACACCATGATCGAGTGGAATTTATCCCAGGTTTTTTCAATATCCTCAAATCAATTGGTGTGATATACCACATTAACAAATTGAAGAATAAAAACCATATGATCATCTCAATAGATGCAGAAAAAGGTTTTGACAAAATTCAACACCAGTTTATGATAAAAACTCTGCAGAAAGTGGGCAAAGAGGGAACATACCTCAACATAATAAAGGCCATATAAGACATACTTACAGCTAACATCATACTAGATGTTGAAAAGCTGAAAGCATTTCCTCTAAGATAAGGAACAAGACAAGGATGCCCACTCTCACCACTTTTATTCAACAAAGTTGTGGAAGTCCTACCCGTGGCTATCAGAGAACAAAAATAAATAAAGGGAATCCAAATTGGAAAAGAAGAAGTAAAGCTGTCACTGTGTGCAGATGACATGATACTATAGATAGAAAATCCTAAAGATGTTACCAGAAAACTACTAAAGGTCATCAATGAATTTTGTAAAGTTGCAGGATATAAAATTAATACACAGAAATCTCTTGCATTTCTATACACTAACAATGAAATATCAGAAAGAGAAATTAAAGGAACAATACCATTTACCATCACATCAAAAAGAATAAAATACCTACAAATAAACCTATCTAAGGAGGTCAAAGACCTGTACTCCAAAAACTACAAGATGCTGTTGAAAAAAATCAAAGATGACAGAAACAGATGAGATATTTACCATGTTCTTGGATTGGAAGAATCAATAATGTCAAAATGACTATCCTACCCAAGGCAATCTACAGATTGAATGCAATCCCTTTCAAATTACCAATGGTATTTCTTACAGAACTAGAACAAAAATTCTTAAAATTTGTATGGAGACCCAAAAGACCCTGAATACCCAAAACAATCTTGAGAAAGAAAAACGGAGCTGGAAGAATTAGCCTGACTTCAGACTATACTACAATGCTACAGTCATCAAAGCAGTATGGTACTTGCACAAAAACAGAAATATAGATCAAAGGAACAGGATAGAAAGCGGATAAGTAAACCCACACCCCTATAGTCAATCAATCTACAACAAAGGAGGCAAGACTACACAATGAAGAAAAGACAGTCTCTTCAATAAATGGTGCAAGAAAACTGGACAGCTACATGTAAAAAAATGAAATTAGAACATTCTTTAACACCATACAAAAAAATAAGCTCAAAATGGATTAAAGACCTAAATGGAAGACTAGATACTATAAAACTCTTAGAGGAAAAGATAGGCAGAACACTCTTTGACATAAATCCCAGCAATATCTTTTTGATCCATCTTATAGAGTAATGGAAATAAAAACAAAAAATAAAATATGGGTCCTAATTAAACTCAAAAGCTTTTGCACAGCAAAGGAAACCATAAACAAAATGAAAAGACAACCCACAGAATGGGAGAAAATATTTGCAAATGATGGGACTGACAAGTGATTAATCTTCATAATTTACAAACAACTCCTGTGGCTCAATGTCAAAAAAAGCCAAAGAACTCAGTCAAAAAAATGGCAGAATACCTAAATAGACATTTCTCCAAAGAAGACATACAGATGGTCAAGAGGCACATGAAAAGATGTTCAGCATCACTAATTGTTAGAGAAATACAAATCAAAACTACGAGATATTACCTCACACCAGTCAGAATGGCCATCTTCAAATTATCTAAAAGCAATAAATGCTGGAAGAGGTGTGGAGAAAAGGAAACCTTCCTACACCGTTAGTGGCAATGTAAATTGGTACAATCACACAACCTCTATGGAGAACAGTATGGAGGTTACTTAAGAAACTAAGAATACAGCTACCATATGATCCCACAATCCCACTGTTGGGCATATATCTGGCAACAAACATGGTTTAAAAGGATACATGCACCCCATAGTTCATTGCAGTGCTGTTTACAATAGCTAAGACATGGAAGCAACCTAAATGTTGCTTCGACAGATGAATGGATAAAGAAGATGTGGCACATATATACAATGGAATATTACTCAGACATTAAAATCAATGAAATAATGCCATTTGCAGCAACATGGATGGATCTGGAGATTATCATACTAAGAGAATTAAGTCAGACAAAGACAAATATTATATGATATTGTTTATATGCAGAATCTAATAAAAACGATACAAATGTACTTATTTACAAAACAGAAACAGACTCACAGATGTAGAAAACTAACTTATGGTTACCAGGGCAGAAGAGTGTGTGGGGGGGATAGATTGGGAGTTTGGGATTGACATATACACACTGCTATATTTAAAACAGATAATCAACAAGAACCTACTGTATGGCACAGGGAATTCAGCTCAATATTCTCTAATAACCCAAATGGGAAAAGAATTGGAAAAGAATAGATACATGTATATTTATAACTGAATCACTTTGCTGTACACCTGAAACTAACACAACATTGTTAATCAATTATATTCCAATATAAAATAAAAGTTAAAAAATGTAATACTGTGTGGAATAATGTTATGCACTCAATTGTTTCCCCCTCAAACTTCATCTGTTGAATTCCTAACACCAATGTGACTGTATTTGGAGTAAGGAATTAATTAAGGTTAGATGAATTCATAAGAGTGGGGTCCTGATCAAATAGGATTAGTGTCCTTATAAGAAGAGACACTCAGAGCATTCTCCCTCCCTCTCCCACATGCACACAAAGAAGAGGTTATGTGAGCACACGGTGAGATGGCAGCTGCCTACAAGCCCAGAGAAAATTTCCCACAAGAAACTTACACTGATGGCTGTTGATCTGAGATGTCTAGCCTCCAAAATGTGAGAAAATAAATTTTATGTTGTTTAATTCACCCAGTATATTATATTTTGTTATGGCATCCTAAGCTGACTAATACAAATACCAGGACAGTGGATGATCCATTCTGTATGGTAAATTGCCATGGATGGTACTTATAGCAGAAGCACTGCATGCAAAGAAGGCAAATCTGTATCCAGGGTAAGTATCTATTTGAGTAATATCAAAATGCTGCTCCTTCCATAGTGGAAATGCTCCAGTGTAATCAACCTGCCACCAGACTGATCACCTCAGGGAACAGTGCCATATCAGAGACTCAGTGTTGATTTCTACTATTGGCAGACTGGGTAGTGAGCCATGGCCTTAACCAAGTCAACCTTGGTGAATAGAAGCTCATATTGCTAAGTCCATGCTTAACTTCCATCCCTGACAACATAGTCACTTTGTTCATGAGCCCATTGGACAATGACAAGAGAGGCTGGGGAAAGAGGCTAACTGGTAGCCACAGAATGGGTCATCCTATCACTTGATTATTAAAAATTTCCTCTGTTGATGTTACCCTGTGGTGAGCATTCACATGGTACATAAATATCTTTATGTTTTTCACCCATTCAGAAAGATTTATTGACATCCCTATTCCCCAGACATCCTGGCTTTCCTCTGCTGATGTTACCCTGTGGTGAGCATTCACATGGTACATAAATATCTTTATGTTTTTCACCCATTCAGAAAGATTTATTGACATCCCTATTCCCCAGACATCCTGGGTACCAATTTTCCAATCATGTTCCTTCCAATTACCTGACCATACAGACAAACCTTTGACCACAGCTCATAAACTGATATACAGCTACATCTCCGGCCGTTTCTCCTTCTAAGCAAAACAAACAACCATGTACAGGGAAATTTTTCCACTGGGAAGATTTACTTTCACCACTATCCTTCAGGGATGTCCCAGAAAGGGGTTGTAGTGCTACTGCTGATGCTGTCCACTTTTGGGTGGTGCCTGCATATTGTACAGAAGCATCTGTAAATCAGGCCTTAGTTTACTTTTGCTCTCTGATCACAGAGAACTCTCCATAAGGCTTAGCTTCAACCTAAGGGAAAGAAGGTAGTGTAGCAGAAATGGGGACCATGGGTATTTGGGCCACTCCTCCATATAACTTATTGTGTCTTCAAGTCTTGCTTGAGCCCAATCTTATATACAACTTCCACTGATGATAGATTGCTGCTGTTCACACTTAACTAATGTTTGCGTAGGTCAGAAAAAAACAAGTTCATGATGGGAAGTTCATGAACTTGGGAGACAATGTTCATGATTATCTGCTGAGAATTTTAAGTCTTTAATCTGAGATCCTAAGGTTCTGAGCTTTGATTCATATATAAAGTCCTGCCAAAACCTCCAAATAGTACCGCTTTCTGCTACTGACACTTCAAGCACCAGTGGATCTGTATGCCCCCAAGTGGCTAGATTCTTGCATGGCAGCCTGGACCTGTTACAGAGCCTTCTCCCATCTAGGGGCCACCCAAAATTAACAGCTTTTCAGGTTACCCAGTAAATGGGCCAGAGTGGCACACTCAAATGTAGAATATTTTGCCTTCAAATTTCAGAGGCCCACTAAGCAGTGTACCTCTATTTTGGTTGTAGGAGGGGCAAAATATAACAACTTACCCTTCAATTTAGAAGGTATATCTTAACATGCCCCACACCACTGGATGCCTAGAAATTCCACTGAGTTGGAAAGCCCCTGAACTTTTGTCAGATTTATTTCACACCCTCTGATATGCAAGTACCTTACCAATGAGGTAGAACAGGGAAGGTGTATTTATGACCTTGCCAAGTGAAAGAAAAATTGCTCTGGTGGTCTTTACTAGCAGTATGGATTTTTAAAAAAGCAATGGCCAGATCAATAGCTGTATACCAGGTACTAAAAGTGTATTAATTTGGTCAAGCAATGAAACTATATCTGGTACAACAGCTGCATTTGGCACCATCACCTGGTTAAGCTTACGACAATCCACTTTAATTCTTCAAGATCCATCTCTTTTCTACACAGGCTAAATAGGTGAATTGAATGAAGACTGAGTGGGAAACATAAACTTCCACCAATGAGGCTGTAATGAGGCACTCCTATATCTCCACTGGACTGGCTCAGAAAAGAGTAAGTAGAAAGTCAGAACTTTCAACCAGTTGTCCAGTAACACATCCCCCCATTCCAGTCATGTTAGGGGAGACAGCTCAGGAACTTAGACTTCCTCTACCACTTGGCAGTAATAAAAGTGCCCCTCCACATCTCTACTGGAGTGATGTCAGAGTTGGACAAGAAAGAGTCGGGACTTTCACAAACACCAAGTGATAAAGAGGCTTGCTCCAACATGCTGCGAGCGGACAGACCATGTAGGGAGTCAGAAATCTCACCCCCAACCAGCAGTAATGAGAAATCCCCTCTTTTGTCAACAGGCTACATAGGGAACCTGAACTTCTACCTCCATGTAGAATAATGAGGTGGAACATTTATTTCCCTTGCTGGAGTGATGTTTTAAAAAATCCACCTAAAACATAAATTATATATGTTTTAAATAACATCTAGAGTCTCCTGATACACTTGGAAATGTCTAGGTTTTAAAGAAAAATCTCTCATCAAATGAAAAACCAGGAAGATTCCAAGCAGAATGAACAGAGGAAATCAATAGATGGCAAAATAAAATTATACAGGTTTTAGAATTATCTGACAAATATTTTAAAGCAGCCATGATAAAAATTTTTCAACACACAATTACAAAAACATAAAACTTATGATAAAATAGAAATATTCAGCAAAGAAAAAGAAAGATTCAGCAAAAGTAAAGGAAGGGGGCTTCCCTGGTGGCACAGTGGTTGAGAGTCCACCTGCCGATGCAGGGGACACGGGTTCGTGCCCTGGTCCGGGAAGATCCCACATGCCACCGAGTGGCTGGCCCCATGAGCCATGGCCGCTGAGCCTGCGTGTCCAGAGCCTGTGTTCCACAACGGGAGAGGCCACAAAAGTGAGAGGCCCGTGTACCACAAAAAAAAAAAAAAGAAAAAAATGTAAAGAAAGGAAGGATGAACCAAATAAAGAAAGAACCAACGAACAACACCAACAAAAAAACAACAACCACAACAACAACAAAAAAAAAACCAGGAAAATGGAAAATAAGGACTCATATATACAATAACTGAAATATTGCATTGGCCAAAAAGTTCCTTTGGTTTTTAAGTGAAAATAAAATACACATTTTTCATTTTTACCAAGAACTTTATTGAACAGCATATTCACCCTTTTGTTCCACTACTTTCTGCCATTTTTCAGGTAACTTCATAATTCCATCTTCCCAAAACGTTTTATCTTTTTGAGCAAAGAAGTGTTCCATGTACCTTTTACAGTCTTCTGGGGAATTGAAATTTTTTTCCATTAAGAGAATTTTGTAAAGACCGAAATAAATGGAAATCTGAAGGTGCAATGCCTGCTGAATATGGAGGATGAATCAAAACTTCCCAGGCAAGCTGTAACAGTTTTTGCCTTGTCATCAAAGATACATGTGGTCTTGCATTATCCTGATGGAAGATTATGTGTTTTTTGTTGACTAATTCCGAACACTTTTCGTCGAGTGCTGCTTTCTGTTGGTCTAACTGGGAAAATTGTTGGAATTAATTGTTTGGTTTTCCAGAAGGAGCTCATAATAGAGGACTCCTTTCCAATCCCACATATATACAACACCACCTTCTTTGGATGAAGACAAGCCTTTGGAGAGGTTGGTCGTGGTTCATTTTGCTTGTCCCAGATCTCTTCCTTTACACATTATTGTACAGTATTCACTTTTCATTGCCCATCAAAATTTGCTTTAAAAACAAAACAATTTCATTAGGTTTAAGTAGAGAATCTCATGCAGAAATATGGTCAAGAATGTTTTCTTCACTTAACTTATGTGAAAACCAAATGTCAAAGCGATTCACATAACCAAAGTGGTGCAGATGATTTTCAACACTTGGTTTGGATATTTTGAGTATGTCAGCTCTCTCCTACATGGTATAAAGTTAATCGTTCTCAATTAATGTCTTGATTTGATTTCTATCAACTTGAAGGGGTCTACCTGACTGTGAAGCATCACCCAGTGAGAAATCTTCAGCACAAAACTTTGCAAACCACTTTTGACGTGTTTGCTCAGTCATAGCACCTTCTGCATACACTGCACAAATCTTTTTTTGTTTACATTTCAGTTGCGTTTTTACCTTTCTTAAAGTAATAAAGCATAATATGCCAAAATTTTGATTTTTTTCTTCCATCTTCAATATTAAAATGGCTACAGGATAATTCACCAATTTTGATAAGCATTTTTTTAAATGCACACTGATATGACAGCTGTCACAATACAATTTAACAAAATTGTTCCGAATGAGGTTAAAGACAACTAAGCACTACTAGAACCATCTAGCACTGCTAGAGCCAAAAAAACCAAATGAACGTTTTGGTCAACCCAATAAAAGTTCTAGTGATGCCATCAAGTGATGTCATCAAGATGGAAGAGTAGGAGACTCCAGCCTCCATTACCCCACAAAGATGACAAATTAGACAATTATTCACAAACAAAAATAGTTCTGGGAGAGCTCAGGAGTTTACTTAAGATACTTCAGCAACAAAGAGAAAGAAAAAGCCTGAGAATATCCACACAAAAGGGTAGGAATAACAGCTGCATTTTGCCTGCATCATTCCATACCCCAGGCCAGCATTCCTCGAGAAGAAATGTCTTGGCTTGAAAGAGTTCCCCTCACTGTGAAAGGGAGAACTGGGTGAGCAACCAGCTTCCCAAACCTTTGGGGACACCGCATGAAGGATCCATTTTGTTTTCACTGCATCCAGAGACAGACAAAGCAAAGACATCTAGAGATAGCCAGGAACAAGAAGAGCAGAGGATAGCAGTATCAGCCATGAAGTGGGAGCAACTATGGTTCCTGGTAGTTTGCTACACAAAGAACCCCAGCAGCTTTTACCACTGAAGAAACCAATAGCCAGGACGACTACCACAGATGCCCTGAAGATTTTTCCAATGAAGTTTTAACCCATAGGTTTTGCATTCAGACAACAGCCACCTGAGGCACTCCTTACTCACTCCCTCCTCTCCACCACCAGCTGTCAGTGCCCACGATCCACATTGGAAAACAGTACAAAACTCTGTGGTGCTTACATGGAAGATGCCAGCAGTTTACTACTGCCACCATGCATGTGTTCATGGCTAGCCCCTGCAGCTGTGCACCTGCAGCCCAACTCCCACCACTGACCTCCACTGCTGTGCACATGCTTGTGGCAAGACTCTACAGCCACAGGAGTGCACACTGATAGCCAGGGTCACCACAGCTGCTAGAGCATCCACAGTTGATCCCAACTCCTTATACTGGTGGTGCTGGCTCTTGCTACTATGTGTGTGTCAGCAACTGGCACCTGCCACTACATAGACACCTGTAGCTGGCCCCTGAAACAAAGTGTAACCATGCCACCAGATCCAGCCAACAGCACCACCTTCCTTGGCCCCTAACCACTGGATCTGAAGGCACCACTGAGGACCCCAATAGTTTTTACAGCCTCTGCAGTACCTTTTCTGATCTTGCCAAGAGTCATACAGTTGTCGATGTCATGGAACCAAGCAACCTGAGCTGATGAAGTATCAGGCCCTCTGGACACAGTATGGCAACATGCCCTGAACCACTAGACCTGGAGTCATAGATGTCCTAGTGTACCCCCACCCACAAATAAACATCTTTCCTTACTGAAGTCAGATATAAAGTCTGGAAGGGGTGAATGCTTCTTCTAATACACAGATAGCTACATGAGACTGCAAAGACCACAAAGAATCAGGGAAACATAACATCAATAAAAAAATACAGTAAACTTCCAGTAACTGACACCGAAGAAATGGAAATTCACAAATACACACGAATTGGATGAAAAATAATTCAAAATAACTGTTCTAAGGATGCTCAGAGAACAACAAGAGAACAGATAAAACAATTTTATGAATTTAGGAAAATAATACATGGACAAAAAGAAGTTCAACAAAGAGGAAACATAAAAAAGAATCAAACAGATTTTGAAGTTGAAGAAAACAATGACTGTACTGAAAAATTCAATAGAGAGCATCAAAAATAGACTGGACCTCAAAGAAGAAAGACTCAATGAACTCAAATACAAATAATTTGAAATCATCCAGTCCAGAAAAAAAGAAAAGAATAAAAATGAATGAAGAAAGGCTATGGGACATCATTCAGGGAAGCAATCTATGGATTATTGGAGTTCCAGAAGGAGAAGGGAGAGAGATTGGAGAAGAAAACCTTATTTAAAAAAATGACTGACAACTTCCCAAATCAGAGGAGAGATTTGGACATCCAAATTCATGAAGTTCAGAGATACCCAAACGAATTAAACTCAAAGAGATCTTCTCCAAAACACATTTATATTAAAACTGTAGGGCTTCCCTGGTGGCACAGTGGTTGAGAGTCTGCCTGCCGATGCAGGGGACACGGGTTCATGCCCCGGTCTACGAGGATCCTGCATGCCTCAGAGTGGCTGGGCCCGTGAGCCATGGTCACTAAGCCTGCACGTCCGGAGACTGTGCTCCACAACGGGAGAGGACACAACAGTGAGAGGCCCGTGTACCGCAACAAAACAAAACAAAACAAAACAAAACAAACAAACAAACAAAACCTGTAAAACAATTAAAGACAAAGAGGGAATCCAAAAATCAGCAAGAGAGAAGAAGCTTTCACTTACAAGGGAACCCCAAAAAGGCTATAAGTAGATTTAACAGGAGAAAACTTACTGGCCAGGAAGACGGGGATGAAGTATTCAAACCTCCCAAAGAAAAAAACTTGCCAATCAAAAATGCTTTATCCAGCATGTTGCCTTTCAGAAATAAAGGAGAAATAAAAACTTTCACAAAAAAACAAAAGATGAGGGAGTTCATCACCACTACACCTGCCCTATAGAAAATGCTGAAGGAAATTCTTTAAGCTGAAATGAAAGGATGCTAATGAGTAACCTGAAAATGTATGAAAATATAAAACAAACTGGCAAAAGTAAGCACAGAGTCAAATTCAGAATATTCTAACTGCAATGTGGTGGTATGTTAATCACTTAGCTGCAGTAAAAAGGTCAAAAACAGAAGCATTAAAATAGCTATAGCTACAATACTTTATTAATGAAAACACAATATAAAATTATGTTGTGTGATAATAAAAGCATAAAATTTGAAGGGGAAGTAAAAGGATAGAGTTTTTTTATATGCGATCAAAGTTTAGTTGTTATCAGTACAAAATAGACTTACATCTATAAGCAGGTTTATAAATGTGCCAGGGTATTCACAAAGCAAAACCTTACAGTAAAACACACAAGAAAAAGAGAAGGAAATCAGTGGGCCACTATGGAAAACCATCAAATAACAAAGAGAAGAAAAGAGGCATTAAAAAAAACAAAGGAAGTTTAAAAAGTCAGCAAAAAATGAGATGATCTAAGTCCTTACCTACCAATAATTACTTTCAATGTAAATGGATTAAATTCTCCATCAAAGACATAGAGTGGCTCAAAGGATTAAAAACAGGAACTAAATACAGGAGAGAGGCCAGGATGGTGGAGTGGAAAACCCTGAGGTCAGCTCCTCCCACAGACACACCAAAATTACAACTATTTACAGAGCAACTATCAAAGAGAATGACTTGAAGACTAGCAGAAAAGATCTTCTACAAGTAAAGACAGATAGAAGGAGCTGAGATGCAGTATAGTCAAGACCCATTTACCCAGAGAGGAGACTCACAAATAGGAGGATAATTACAATTGCAGAGGTTCTCCCCATGGAGTGAGGGGTCATAGCCCCACACGGGGCTCCCCAGCCTGGGGGTCCTGCACTTGGAAGACGAGCTTCCAGAAAGGTCCACTTTGAAGGCCAATGGAGCTTACTTTTGGGAGAGCCAGAGGACTGTGAGAAATAAAGACTCCCCTCTTAATATGTGTGCATAAAATCTCACATGCTCCAAAATGCAGGGCAGTTGCAATAAATTGAAAGGATCCTAGGTTAGACTCACTTGCTGATCTTGGAGAGACTCTTGGAGAAGCAGGAAGTAATTGGGACTCACCAAGGGACAAATACATTGGCAGCAGCAATTTTGGGGAGCTCATCTTACCATGAGGATGCTGGTGCTGGCAAGCGCCATTTTGGAGTCCTCACTCTAGACTCTAAGTAGCAGGACCTGTCCCCACACACCAGCTGGTAGGCACTAGTATTGGGAAGCCTTAGGCCAAGAACCCCCACCGCCAGCAGAGAGGGTACTGTAGGACTCCCTGAGCCCCCAGTCACCCCAGGACCTAGCCCCATTCATCAGAGCGCCCTGTACCTGACCCTATCCACCAGTGGACCAACAGTAGTCCCAGGATCACTGGGGTCTTGCTGCTAGGTTTTGGTCCAGGCTCTGCCCACCAGCAGGCTGACACCAACTCTGGGACCCCGAGGCCCCATAGCCAGAGATACAGGACACAACTCCACCCAATAGTGGGCCAACACTAGCCCTGGGACCTGGCTTCACTCACCAGCACGCAGTCTCAGCCCCAGGATCCGCTAGGTCCTGTGCCCCACCAACAAGCTGGCCAATACCCACTCCAGGATCCCCAGGGCCCTGTAACCAGAAACCTGGGAAGATCTGACTCCCCCCACCAGTGAGCCAGCACTAAACCCAGGACCCTCTGAACCATTACCCAATCCATCACTGGAAAAAAACCAGCCCAGGACCACCAAGGCATTGTAGCTAAGAGAACCTGGGACATGGCCCTGGCCACCATTGGGCCAGAGTTAGCCTTGGGACCTGGTCTCAACCACTAGTGGGATGAACCAGACTCAGGATGCCCCCAGACCTTAACCGTGAACACAAGCAGGCCAAAACCAGCTTTAAAACCACTGTGGGGGCTTCCTTGGTGGCATAATGGTTGAGAGTCCACCTGCCGATGCAGGGGACATAGGTTCGTGGTCTGGTCCAGGAAGATCCCACATGCCACGGAGCGGCTGGGCCCATGAGCCATAGCCGATGAGCCTGCACGTCCGGAGCCTGTGCTCTGCAACGGGAGAGGCCACAACAGTGAGAGGCCCGTGTACCACAAAAAAAAAACAAAAACAAAAACAAAAGACAAAAAAACCCCACTGCGGATTCACAGCCAGTCGCGTCAAGACCCAGTCCACCCATCAGCAGGTTACCACCAACCTAGGATGTCCTGGGCCCCATCCCTGCCCAACAGAAAGCCAACACCAGCTTCAGGACACTTTGGGCTACTCACCTAGCCACACTGGGTCCCAGCTGAACCCACCAGTGGGCTGTCACCAGCTCATGAAAAAAATTAAAGATAAAGAAAAGATATTAAAAGCAACAAGGGGAAAGCAATAAGTTGCATAAAAGGAAATTCTCATAAGACTATGAACTGATTTTTCAGCAGAAACTCTGCACACCAAAAGGGAGAGACATGATATATTTAGAGTGATGAAATGGAAATCTCTACAACCAAGAATACACTACACATCAAGTCTATCATTCAAATTTGAAGGAGAGATCAAAAGTTTATAGAAAAGCAGGAAGAGTTCAGCACCAAGCAACCAGCATCACGAGAATGGCTAAAAATACTTCTCTAAGTGTAAAAGACAAGTCCACAAGTAGAAATATGAAAATTGAGAAGAGAAAAATCTATTGGTAAAGGATAAGTAGTTAAAGTTTAATCAAAATGAAAAGATATAAAATATGATGTAAAAAACTTTAAACATGGGGGGATAAAAATGCAGGGCTGATAAAATGCATTCAAATTTAAGAGACTGATAACTTAAAATAATTTAGATAGATGGATAGATTGCTATATATATCAACATCATGGTAACCACAAACCAAAAATTTATAATAGACACACACACACAAACAGAAAGGAATTCAAACATAACACTAATCATAGTCATTAAATCACAAGGGAAGAGAGTAAAAGAAGAAGAAAGTAACAAAAAATAACTACAAACCTATTAACAAAATAGCAATAAATACATATCTATCAATAGTTATGTTAAATGTAAATGGGCTAAATGTTCCAATCTAAAATGTAGAGTGGCTGAATGGAAACAAAAGCAAGACCCATATGTATGTTGCCTACAAGAGACTCAGTTCAGATCTAAAGATACACATAGATGAAAGTGAGGGGATGGAAAAAGTTATTCCCTGCAAATGGAAATGAAAAGAAAATCAGGTAGCAATAATTGTATCAGACAAAATGACTTTAAAATAAAGACTGTAACAAGATACAATAAGGGTTGTTACATTATGGTCAAGGGATCAATTCAAGAAGATAAAACAACTGAAAAAATGAATGTATGCACCCAATATAGGAACACCTAAATACATAAAGCAAATATTAACAGACATAAAGGGAGAAACTGACAGTAACACATAAGAGTAGGGGATTTTAACACCCCAATTACATCAATGGACAGATCATCCAGACAGAAAATCAATAAGGAAACACTGGCCTTAAATGACACATTAAATCAAATGGACTTAATAAATCTATAAAGAACATTCCATCAAAAGCAGTAGAATACACAATCTTTTCAAGTTTACATAGAACATTCTTTGGGATAGATCACATGCTAGGCCACAAAAGAGTCTCATTAAATACAAGAATATTACAATCATATCAAGAATCTTTTCTGACCACAATAGTATGAGACAAGAAATCAAACACATCAAAAAAAAAAAAAAACTGGAAAAATACAAACACGTGGAGTCTAAAAGATATGCTGTTAAACAACCAATGAGTCACTAAATAAATCAAAAAGTAAATCAAAAAATACCTGGAGACAAGTGAAAGTGAAAATACAATGATCCAAAATCTATGGGATGCAGCAAAAGCACTTCTTAGAGGAAATTTTATAGCAGTATAATCCTACCTCATGAAACAACAAAAAAAATCTCAGGTAAGCAACCTAAACTTACCCCTAAAGAAAATGAAGAATGAACAAAACACAAAGTTAGTAGAAGGTAAAAAATAATAAAGATCAGAGCAGAAATAAATATAATAGAAGCAAGAATTAGAAAAGATCAAAGAAACTGAGAACTGACTTTTTGAAAAGGTAAAGAAAATTGATAAACCTTTAGCCAGATTCATCAAGAAAAAAGATAGATGTCCCAAACCAATAAAATCAGAAATGAAAAAGGAGAAGTTACAACAGAAATCACAGAAATACAAAGGATCATGCAAGAATACTACTAACAATTATACGCCAATAAAATGGAAAACCTACAGAAATGTAAAAATTCCTAGAAATGTACAAACTCCCAAGACTGATTCAGGAATAAACAGAAAATATGAACAGAACAACTACGAGAAATGAAATTGACTCAGTAATTAAAAAAAAAAATCCCAGCAAACAAAAGTTCAGGACCAGACAGCCTCAAAGGTGAACACTACCAAACATGTAAAAAAGAGTTAACACCTATCTTTCTCAAATTATTCCAAAAAAATTTAGAGGAAGGAATGTTTCCAATCCCATTCTACAACAGCATCATCCTGATGCCAAAACCAGATAAAGATATCACAAACCCTTTTTTAGAAAATTACAGGCCAATATCACTGATGAACATCGATGTAAAAATTCTCAGCAAAATATTAGCAAACTAAATTCAATAATGCATTAAAATGATCATAGTCCATGATATAGTGGGATTTATACCAGGGGTGCAAATCTGGTTCAATATGCGCAAATCAATCAATGTGATGCACTATGTTAACAAATTGAAAACTAAAAATCATATGATCATCTCAATAGATGCAGAAAAAGGTTTTGACAAAATTCATCACCCATTTTTGATAAAAATGTCAAAAAGTTTATATAGAGAGAACATACCTCAACATAATAAAGACCATATGTGACAAAGTCACAGCTAATATCATAATCAATGGTGAAAAGCTGAAAGCATTTCCTCTAAGGTCAGGAACAAGACAAGGGTGTTCACTCTCACCAGTTTTATTCAACATAGTATTAGAAATCTTAGCTACAGTAATCAGACAAGAAAAAACAGTAAAATTAATCCAAATTGGAAAGGAAGAAGTAAAACTATCACTATTATCAGATAACATGCTACTATACATAGAAAATCTTAAAGGAACCACCAAAAAACTACAAGAACTTATTAATAAATTCAGTAAATATGCAGGATAGAAAATTAAATCATTTGTGTTTTTATGCACTAACTACAAATTATCTGAAATAGAAATTAAGAAAATCTTTACCAACCACTTACAATCTTATCAAAAGAAAATACTTTGGAATACATCTAACTAAGGAGGTAAAAAACATGTGCTTGGAAAACTACAAAGCACTGATGAGAGAAACTGAAGACAACACAAACAGATGGAAAGATATACTATTCATGGACAGATGGTAACTAGATTTATCATGGTGATCATTTTGAAATATACAGAAATATTGAAACTATTAGTTCCTGTTGTTTACCAGGAACTAACAGTGTTATAGGTCAATCATACTTCAGTAACAAACAAACTCATAGAAAAAGAGATCAGATTTATTATTTTTAAAAAAATTTTTTACAACTTTATTGGAGTATAAATGCGTCAAAATGGTGTGCTAGTTTCTGCTTTATAACAAAGCGAATCAGTTATACATATACATCTGTTCCCATGTCCCTTCTCTCTTGCGTCTCCCTCCCTCCCACCCTCTCTACCCCACCCCTCCAGGGGGTGACAAAGCACTGATCTGATTTCCCTGTGCTATGCGGCTGCTTCCCACTAGATACCTACCTTACGTTTGGTAGTGTATATATGTCCATGCCTCTCTCTCGCTTTGTCACAGCTTACCCTTCCCCCTCCCCACATCCTCAAGTCCATTCTCAAGGAGGTCTGTCTTTATTCCTGTTTTACCCCTAGGTTCTTCATGACATTTTTTTTTCTTAAATTCCATATATATGTGTTAGCATACAGTATTTGTCTTTCTCATTCTGATTCACTTCACTCTGTATGACAGAATCTAGGTCTATCCACCTCATTACAAATAGCTCAATTTCATTTCTTTTTATGGCTGAGTAATATTCCATTGTATATATGTGACACATCTTCTTTATCCATTCATCCGATGATGGACACTTAGGTTGTTTCCATCTCTGGGCTATTGTAAATAGAGCTGCAATGAACATTTTGGTACATGACTCTTTTTGAATTATGGTTTTCTCAGGGTATATGCCCAGTAGTGGGATTGCTGGGTCATATGGTAGTTCTATTTGTAGTTTTTTCAGGAACCTCCATACTGTTCTCCATAGTGGCTGTACCAATTCACATTCCCACCAGCAGTGCAAGAGTGTTCCCTTTTCTCCACACCCTCTCCAGCATTTATTGTTTCTAGATTTTTTGATGATGGCCACTCTGACTGGTGTGAGATGATATCTCATTGTAGTTTTGATTTGCATTTCTCTAATGATTAATGATGTTGAGCATTATTTCATGTGTTTGTTGGCAGTCTGTGTATCTTCTTTGGAGAAAGAGGTGGTGTGAGGGGGAATTGGATGAAGGTAGTCAAAAGATACAAACTTCCAGTTATAACATAAGTAAGTTCCAGGGATATAAGGTACATCATGATAAATATAATTAAGACTGCTGTATATTATGTATGAAATTTGTTATGAGAGTAAATACCAAGAGTTCTCATCACAGGGATAATATTTTATTTAATTTGTATATATATAAGATGATGAATGTTCACTAAACTTTTCACGGTAATCTTTTCATGATGTGTGCAAGTCAAATCATTATGTTGTACACCTTAAATTTCTACAATGATCTATGTCAAGTTAATCTTAAAAAAACTGCAAGAAAAAAATAAATGATGCGTATTAAGGAAAAAGCAATCATATGCTGCCTACAAGAGATTCATTTTAGCTTTAAAGATACACATAAACTCAACATAAGAGATGGAATAAGATATTCCATATAAGTGAAAAAAAGAGAGCAAGTATAACTATATTTATATCAAACTTAATGGACTTTAGGTCAAAAACTGTAAGAAGAGACAATGTAGATCATTATATTGTGATAAAAGTGTCAATTCATCCAGAAGATATAACAATTATTTATCAAACAATGGACATCTAAATATATTAAACAAGCACTAACAGATTGAAGGTAGGAATAGAAAACAATAAAATAATATTAGGTGACTTAAATAACCTACTTTCAACAATGGATAGATCATCCAGACAGAAAATCAATAAGAAAACATTGGACTTGAATTATACTCCATAGTAAATGAACCTAAGAGACATATACAGAATATCCCATCGAAAAGCAGCAAAAAATACATTCTTTTCAAGTGGAAATGGGGCATTCTCCAGGATAGATCATATATTACATCACAACATAAATATTAGCAAATTTAAAAATTTAAAATCACGGGACTTCCCTGGTGGTGCAGTGGTTAAGAACCCACCTGCCAATGCAGGGGACATGGGTTCGATCCCTGGTGCAGGAAGATCCCACATGCTGCAGAGCAACTAAGCCCATGCACCATAACTACTGAGCCTGTGCTCTAAAGCCCATGAGCCACAGCTACTGAGCCCACGCACCACAGCTACTGAAGACCGTGTGACCTAGAGCCAGCATGTTACAACTACTGAGCCCATGCACTGCAACTACTGAAGCCTGCGAGCTCTACAGCCCATGTGCTGCAACTACCAAGTCCACGCACCACAACTACTGAAGCCTGCACACTCTTGGGCCCACATGCCACAACAAGAGAAGCCACCACAACAAGAAACCCACACACCGCAACGAAGGGTTGCCTCCGCTCGTGGCAACTAGAGAAAGCCCGCATGCAGCAATGAAGACCCAACACAGCCAAAAATAAATTAAAAAATTTAAAAATTTTAAATCAAGCCAAATATATTTTTTAACCATATGGTTGAAACTAGATACTCAATTGGTGGAAAACTGGAAAAGTAACATATATATAAATTAAACAACACATTCCTGTATGACTAATGAGTGAAAGAAGAAATCAAAAGGGAAATTTTTAAAATATCTTGAAACAAATGTAAATGGAAACACAAGATACTAAAACTTATGAGATGAAATATGAGAAGTTCTAAGTGTGAAGATTATAGTGATAATTGTCTACATAAAAAAACTGAAATAGTCAACCTAACTTTATACCTCAAGACAGAGAAAAAGAAGAAAAAAACTAAGCTGAAAATTAGTGGAAGAAAATAAATAACAACTATTATAGCAGGATGATTGAAATAAGGAATAGAAAAACAATAGAAAAGATAAAACTACTAGTTGATTTTTGGAAAAGATGAAATTTACAAAATTTAGCTAAACATACCAAGAAAAATGAAACATGACTCACAAAAATAAACTATAATATAAATGAAAGAAGAGATATTGCAGTTGATATCACAGAAATACAATGGATTATAAGAGACTGCTGTGAACAATTATATGCCAACAAATTAAACAACCTAGAAGAAATGGATAAATTCCTAGAAATATACAACCTCCCAAGACTGAATCATGAAGAAATAAAATATCTAAAAAGAACAATAATGAGTAAGGAGACTGAATCATTAATCAAAACTTTCCCAACAAAGAAAAGCCCAGGACAATATGGATTCAAGGTTGAATTCTACAAAGCATTTAAAGAAGAATTAACATCAATCGTTCTCAAATTCCTCCAAAAATTGAAGGGGAGGAACACACCCAAACTTATTTAATGAGGTCAGCATTACCCTGATACCAAAGTCAGATAAAGATACTACCAGAAAAGAAAACTATAGATGAATATCCCTGAAAACGTAGATGCAAAAATTATCAACAAAGTAATAGTGAGTGAGATTCAAAATCATACACCATGAATCATACACCATGATCAAGGGTGATTTATTCCTAGGACGTGAGGATGGTTGAACTTAAACAAATCAATAAATGTGATAGACCACATTCAGAGAATGAAAGATAAAAAACGTGTGATCGTCTTCACAGAGGCAGAAAAAATTTTTTTGAAAAAATGCCATATCCTCACTCAACAAATTGAGTAGAGAAGAAACTTACTTCAACATAATAAAGGCCATGTATAAAAATCTCACAGTTAATATCATGCTCAATATCACTAATCATCAGGGAAATGCAGATCAAAACCACAATGAGATACCACCTCACACATGTTATAATGGGTATTATACAAAATAAAAGAGGGAACCTTAAAGATGGCAGAGGAGTAAGAAATGGAGATCACCTTCTCACCACAGATACATCAAAAATACATCTACATGTGGGATAACTCCTACAGAACACCTACTGAACGCTGGCAGAAGACCTCAGACTTCCTAAAAGGCAAGAAAATCTCCATGTAACTGGGTAGGGCAAAAGAAAAAAGAAAAAAAAAGAGACAAAGGAATCGAGACGGGGCCTGTGCCTCTGGGAGGAAGCTGTGAAGGAAGAAAATTTCCACACACAATGAAGCCCCCACACTGACAGGGGTGGAGGGGGAGCTTCAGACCCTCAGAGGAGAGCACAGCAACAGGGGTGCAGATGGCAAAGCAGAGAGAATCCTGTACAGAGGATCAGTGCTGACCAGCACTCCCCAGCCTGAGATGCTTGTCTGCCCACTGGGGTGGGTGTGAGACTCAGGCATCAGAGGTAAGACTCCAGGGAGGGGACTGGGGCATAAAGATAGCCTGAGGGAGCTAGTGTGCCACAGCTGAGGGAGTCCCAAGAAGCCTGGGCCTGCCAGAGAGGCAAGGGACCATTGCTGAGGGTGCACGATGTGAGGGGCAGACCCACCATAGGAGCTTCTTTTGCCAAGTGCTCACAGATGGAAAGGCACTGCCTACACGAGCTCCAGGGGTGGGTGGGAGCTACAGCTGCCATCTCAGATCCCAGGGGCAGGTGTGACAGCTACCACTGCCACCATTGCTACCAAGGGCCCTCTGAGCAAGTGCAGGTCACTGCCCACACCTTCTCAGGAGCCTGAGCAGCCCACCACAATTGAGGGTCCTGTGATCCAGAGCCACCTCCCCTGGGAGAGCTCACAGCACACCTCAGGCTGTTGAAACTTCTTTCCAGCCTCTGCCACTGCAGGCAATCCCTGCATATCGTAACTGTGACTGCTGTATCCCTCCCTCTCCATGCCCTGAGTGAGCAAACGAGCCCTAATCAGATGCTGTTTTCATCCCCACTTGCCTGGGCAGGGAACAGATGCCTGAGGGTGGCCCACATGCAGAGGCAGGGCCAAAACCAAAGCTGAATTCCAGGGGCAGTGTGACCAAAGAGAAAGGGAAACCTCTCTGTGCAGACACAGAAGCAGTGGATTAAACACCCACAATTGGCTTGGAAAATCCTGCATATGCAGAATATATGAATAGACAACAAGTGTTCCCCCAATTGAGGATTTGAACTTTGGGGGCAACTGTGGACTTCAAGGGCAAGTACACGCAGGAGGTGGGCCAGGTCAGAGTCTGAGCTGGCCACAGTGCCCACAGCAGGGTCAGAGACTTACCTAGAGTTCTCTTTCAGTTTCTTATTTGTTTCTGTTGTTTTGTTTTTGTTTTTGTTTTTGTTTTTTTTTTTTTTTTTTTTTTTTTTTTTTTTTTTTTTTTTTTTTTTTGCGGTACGCGGGCCTCTCACTGTTGTGGCCTCTCCCGTTGCGGAGCACAGGCTCTGGATGCGCAGGCTCAGCGGCCATGGCTCACGGGCCCAGCCGCTCCGCGGCATATGGGATCCTCCCAGACCGGGGCACGAACCCGTATCCCCTGCATCAGCAGGCAGACTCTCAACCACTGCGCCACCAGGGAGGCCCTGTTGTTTTGTTTTTGTTAGTTTAGTTTTTAGTGTTTGTTTTCATTTTGGGGTTCATTTATTTGTTTGGCTGCTCTTTTATTTTTTGTTTTCTCTTTCATGTGTGTGTGTGTTTCCTTGTGTGTTTTTGTCTGTTTAGTTATGCTTTTACCATTTCTCTTGAGGATTTTTGTTCATTTTTTTTTCCTTTTCTTATGTGTTGTGAGGCTTGCAGGGTCTTGGTGCTCTGGATAAGGGTCGGCCCTGAGTCTCCAAGGTGGGAGAGCTGAGTCCAGAACATTGGACCACCAGAGAACTCTTGGTCCCAGGGAATATTAATCAGCAAGAACTCTCCTAGAGGTCTCCATCATACCACCAAGACCCAGCTCCACCCAATGTCCAGCAAGCTCCAGGGATGGCTGCCTCATGCCAACCAAGTAGCAAGACAGGAACAAAACCCCATCCATTAGCAGACATACTACTTAAAGTCAAAGTAAGCTCACAGACATCCCAAAACACACCACTGGACATGGCCCTGTCCATCAGAGGGACAAGATCCATCTCCACCTACAAGAACACAGGAGCCAGTCCCCTCCCCCCACCTGGAAGCCTACACAATCCACTGGACCAACCTCAGCCACTGGGGGCAGACACAAGAAGAGGAAGTATGGTACAACCCTGCAGCCTGCAGAAAGGAGACCCCAAACACATCATTAAACAAATTGAGAAGACAGAGAAATATGCTGCAGAGGGAGTAAGGTAAAAACCCACAAGACCAAACAAATGAAGAGGAAATAGGCAGTCTACCTGAAAAAGAATTCAGAGTAATGATAGTAAAGATGATCCAAAATCTTGGAAATAGAATTGAGAAAATACAAGAAACAGTTAACAGAGACATACAAGAAGAAAAGAAGAAACAAACAGTGATGAACAACACAATAACTGAAATTAAAAATACTCTAGAAGGAATCAATAGCAGAATAACTGAGGCAGAAGAATGGATAAGTGAGCTGGAAGATAGAATGGTGGAAATAACTACCATGGAGCAGGATAAAGAAAACAGAATGAAAAGAATTGAGCACAGTCTCAGAGATTTCTGGAACAAAATTAAATGTACCAACGTGCGAATTATAGGGGTCCCAGAAGAAAAAGAGAAAGAAAAAGAGTCTGAGAAAATATTTGAAGAGATTACAGTCAAAAACTTCCTTAACACGGGAAAGGAAAGAGTCAATCAAGTCCAGGAAGCACAGAGAGTCCTATACAGGATAAACCCAAGGAGAAACACAATGAGACACGTATTATTCAAACTAACAAGAATTAATTAGAAAGAAAAAATATTAAAAGCAGTGACTTTTCTGTGAGCTTACTTTGACTTTAAGTGGGAAACACAAGAGAAGACAAACCCAAAACAGTTAAGGAAATGGTAAAAGGAATATACATATTGATAATTACCCTAAACGTGAATGGATTAAATGCTCCAACAAAAAGACACAGACTGGCTGAATGGATACAGAAGCAAGACCCCTATATATGCTGTCTACAAGAGACCCACTTCAGACCTAGGGACACATACAGACTGAAATTGAGGGGATGGAAAAAGACATTCCATGCAAATGGAAAACAAAAGAAAGCTGGAGTAGCATTACTTATATCAGATAAAATAGACTTTAACTAAAGATTGTTACAAGAGGCAAGGAAAGACACTACATAATGATCAAGGGATAAATCCAAGAAGAAGATAAAACAATTATAAATATATATGCACTGGGAGTTCCCTGGTGGCCCAGTGGTTAAGAATCCACCTGTCAATGCAGGGGTCACGGGTTCGATCCCTGGTCCGGGAAGATCCCATACGCTGTGGAGCAACTAAGCCCATGTGCCACAACTACTGAGCCTGTGTGCTAGAGCCTGGGAGCCACGACTACTGAGCCCACATGCCACAACTACTAAAGGCTGCAGGTCTAAAGTCTGTGCTCAACAACAAGAGAAGCCACCACAGTGAGAAGCACGTGAACTGCAACAAAGAGTAGCACCTGCTCTCCACAACTAGAGGAAACCTGCATGCAGCAATGAAGACCGAACACAGCCATAAATAAATAAATAAATACATACATACATACATACATACATACATACATACATAAATTTATTTTAAAAAACATTATATGCACCAAAGAGAGGAGCACGTCAATACATAAGGCAAATGCTAACAGCCATAAATGGGGAAATGGAAAGTAACATAATAACAGTGGGGGATTTAACACCTCACTTACACCAGTGGATAGATCATCCAGACAGAAAATTAATAAGGAAACACAAACTTAAAATGACAAAATATAACAGATAGATGTAATTGATATTTATAGGGCATTCTGTCTGAAAACTGCAGAAAACAATTTATTCTCAAGTGCACACGGAATATTCACCAGGATAAATCACATCTAGGGTCACAAATCAAGCCTCAGTAAATTTAAGAAAATTGAAATTGTATCAAGCATTTTTTCCAAACACAATGCTAGGAGTTTAGAAATCAATTACAGGAAAAAACTGTAAAAAACACAAACACATGGAGGCTAAACAATATGCTACTAAATAACCAACAGATCACTGAAGAAAGCAAAGAAGAAATCAAAAAATACATAGAGACAGATGACAGTGAAAACACAACAACCCAAAACCTATGGGATGCAGCAAAAGCAGTTCTAAGAGGGAAGTTTATAGCAATACAATCTTATCCAAAGAAACAAGAAAAATCACAAATAAGCAATCTAATCTTACTCCTAAAGGAACTAGAGAAAAAGATCAATAGAAACAGCAAAGTTAGTAGAAGGAAAGCAAACATAAAGATCAGAGCAGAAATAAATGAAATAGAAACAAAGAAAACAATAGCAAAGATCAATAAAACTAAAAGCTGGTTGTCTGAGAAGATAAATAAAATTGATAAACTTTTAGCCAGACTCATCAAGAAAAAGATGGAGAAGACTCAAACCAATAAAATTAGAAATGATAAGGAAGTTGCAACAGACACCACAGAAATAAAAATGTTCCTAAGAGACTACTACAAGCAACTCTATGCCAACAAAGTGGACAACCTGGAAGAAATTCGTAGAAAGGCATAACATTCCAAGACTGAAGCAGGAAGAAATATAAAATATGAACAGACCAATCTCAAGTAATGAAATTGAAACTGTGATTAAAAATCTTTGAACAAGCAAAAATCCAGAACCAGATGGATTCACAGGTGACATCTATCAATCATTTAGAGAAGAGCTAGCACCCATCCTTCTCAAATTCTTCCAAAATACTGCTGAGGAAGGAACACACACAAACTCATTCTACAAGGCCACCATCACCCTGATACCAAAACCAGACAAAGATATCACAAAAAAGTAAATTATAGACCAATATCACTGATGAATATAGACACAAAAATCCTCAACAAAATACTAGCAAACAGAATCCAACAGCACATTAAAAGGATCATACTCCACGATCAAGTGGGATTTATCCCAGGGATGTAAGTATTCTTTAATATATGCAAATCAATCAATGTGATACAATGTATTAACAAATAGACAAATAAAAATAATATGATCATCTCAATAGATGCAGAAAAAGCTTTTGACAAAATTCACACCGATTTATGATAAAGTACTCCCCAGAAAATGGGCATAGAGGGAACCCACCACAGCATAATAAACGCCATGTATGAACATCCACAGCAATCATCATTCTCAGTGGTGAAAAACTGAATGCATTTCCTCTAAGATCAGGAAAAAGACAAGGATGTCCACTATTATTCAACATAGTTTTGGAAATCCTAGCTATGGCAGTCAGAGAAGAAAAAGAAATAAAAGGAATCCAAATTGGAAAATAAGAAGTAAATCTGTCACTGTTTGCAGATGACATGACACTATACATAGAGAATCCTAAAGATGCTACCAGAAGACTACTAGAGCTAATCAATGAATTTGGGAAAGTTGCAGGATACAAAATTAATGCACAGAAATCTCTTGTATTCCTGTACACTAACAAGAAAAGATCAGAAGGGGAATTTAAGGAAACAATCCCATTCACCATTGCAACAAAAATAATAAAATACATAGGAATAAACCTATCTAAGGTAGTAAAAGACCTGTACTCAGAAAACTATAAGACACTGATGAAAGAACTCAAAGATGACACAAACAGTTGGAGAGATATACCATGTTCTTGGGTTGCAAAAATCAATATTGTGAAAATGTCTATACTACCCAAAGCAATCTGCAGATTCGCAATCCTTCTCAAATTACCAACAGCATTTTTCACAGAACTAGAAAAAATCTTAAAATTTGTATGGAGACACAAAAGATCCTGGATAGCCAAAGCAATCTTGAGAAAAAAAAAAAAGAATTAGAGCTGGAAGAATCGGTCTCCCTGACTTCAGACTATGCTATAAAGCTACAGTAATCAAGACAGTATGGTACTGGCACAAAAATAGACATATAGATCAATGGTACAGGATAGAAAGCCCTGAGATAAACCCACACTCTTATGGTCAACTAATCTATGACAAAGGAGGCAAGAATATACAATGGAAAAAAGGCTCTTCAATAAGTGGTGCTGGAAAAAGTGGACAGCTACATGGAAATGAACGAAATTAGAACACTCTCTAACACCATACACAAAAGTAAACTCAAAATGGATTGAAGACCATAATGTAAGACTAGACACTATAAAACTCTTAGAGGAAAACATAGGAAGAACACTCTTTGACATAAATCACAGCAAGATATTTTTGACACACGTCCTAGAGTAATGGAAACAAAAATAACTGGGACCTAATGAAACAAATCTTTCGCACAGCAAAGGAAACCATAAACAAGATGAAAATACAACCCTCAGAATGTGAGAAAATATATGTAAATGAATCAACGGACAAAGAATTAATCTTCAAAGTATACAAACAGCTCATGCAGCTCAATATCAAAAAAGAACAAACAAAAACCAAACAACCCAACCAAAAAATGTGTGCAAGAAACATAGACGTTTCTCCAAAGAAGACATACAGATGGGCAAGAGACACATGAAAAGGTGCTCAACATCATTTATTATTAGAGAAATGCAAATCAAAACTACAATGAGTTTTCACCTCACACTGATTAGAATGGGCATCATCAGAAAATCTACAAACAACAAATGCTGGAGAGGGTGTGGAGAAAAGGGAACCCTCTTGCACTGTGGGAATGTAAATTGATACAGCCACTATGGGGAACAGTATGGAGGTTCCTTAAAAAATTAAAAACAAAACTACCATTTGACCCAGCAATCCCACAACTGAGCATATACCCAGAGAAAACCATAATTCCAAAAAATACATGCACCTCAATGTTCATTGCAGCACTATTTACAATAGTCAGGTCATGGAAACAACCTAAGTGCCCATCAACAGATGAATGAATAAAGAAGATATGGTACATATATACAGTGGTATATTCCCCAACCATATAAAGGATAAAAACTGGGTCATTTGTAGAGATGTGGTTGGACTTAGTGACTGTCATACAGGGTGAAGTAAGTCAGAAACAGAAAAGCAAATATCATATATTAATGCATATATGTGGAATCTAGAAAAATGATACAGATGAGCCTGTTTGAAAGGCAGAAATAGCGACACAGATGTAGACAACAAATATATGGACACCAAGAGGGGAAAGAGGGGTGGGAAGAACTGGGAGACTAGGATTAACATACATACACTAAGGCGTATAAAATAGATATCTACTGAGAACCCACTGTATAGCACAGGGAACTCCACTTTGTTGTACAATAGAAACAAACACGACATTGTAAAGCAACACTACACCAAGAAATAAAAAAAATTAAAAAATGAAAGAAAAAAACCACAGGAGATGGAGTTTCCTCAAAAAATATATATAACTACCATATAATTCAGCAATTCCAATTTGGGATATTATTCTGAAGGATAAAAAACACCCACTATGTCGAATCAATATCTTAACCCCCACGTGAATCGTTCACAATAACCAAGACTTGGAAACAACCTAAATGTCCACTGATGGATGAACAGATAAAGAAAATGTTGTATATATATGATGAATTATTACTCAACCTTAAAATAGATGGAATCCTGACGTTTGTAACAACATGAGGAACCTTGAGAGCCCTACGCTAAGTGAAATCAGTCAGACATAGAAAGGCAAATACCATATGCTCTCACTTATATGTGGAATCTAAAGAAGCCATAATTGAAGAAACAGAGAGTAGATTGATGGTTGCTGTTGGCTGAGTGGTGGGGAAATGGGGTGGTGTTGGTCAAAGTGTTCAAACTTCCAGTTATAAGAGTAATAATTTCTGAGGAATCTAATATACAGCATGGTGACTCTAACAATACTCTTATCTACTTGAAATTTAGTAAGAGAGTAGATCTTAGATGTTCTCACCAACATAACTACAATAAAAAAACAACAACAATGAAAATGACAATTATGTGTATGTGCTAGCTAACCTTATTGTGGTAAGAATTTTGCAATATATACAAGCATGAAATAGTCATATTATACACCTTAAATTTACAATGTTTTAATTAGCTATATCTCAACAAAGTTTAGGGGAAAAGGGAGAGAAAAAAAAAGTTCCAGAGATATTCTCAACAGCATAATGGACAGAGAAGAGAATCAGTGATCTGGAAGAGAGAACAATAAAAATGACCCAATTTGACTACACTAAGTCCCTTACATATGATCCTTCAAGTTGTGAACTTTCAAAGATGTGAACGTGTGTTCGCATGTCCAATCAAGTAAGTTAGTTCACCTCTCTGGTGTATATTGTCACATGCGTGCATCCTCTGCAAGTGGTTGTGCTTTTGTGTACTTTACTGTACAGCACTGTTGCTGTGCAACACAAGGAGCTTACTAATGAAGACCCGATGTAATTGGAGGTCCAGAGAAAGGATGAAGAGAGACAAGAGGAAGAAGAAGTAACTGAAGAACTGAAGAGATTCACAATGCAGGAAATGGCAAGGGGATTTTCTTTATTTGACGAGACACTTAATTTTTGAGGCACAGGACTGAAACTTAGAATGGTACACGAAGGTTGTAGCAGCTGTTCAGAATGCAATTCAGTGCTACCATGTCATCTATGATGAGAAAAAAAAGAGTTTCTACCCAAACATTACTGGATCATTTGTTTCAAGAGGGTAGATAGAATTGAATCCAGCAAGGAACCAGAAACTGTGCCATCAACATCAGACATGTGTGAAATTGTAGCTAGCCCTCCATCTCCTATTGCTGACAATCCTTCAGCTCTACCATCTCCCACCTCCTCTCCCTCCTCCAGTCAGTAACCCTTCTTGCCTGTTCACTCGATGCCAGCCCCTGTATGCCAGCTGTTGTACTGTACTACTGTACTTTTCAAGGTACTGTATTGTAAGATTAAAAATGTTTTCTTTAATTTTTTTGGTTTTTTATGTTTTATTTGTGTGAAAAATGTTATAAACCTATTACAGTACAGTACTATATAGCTGATTGTGTTAGGTGGGTATCTAGACTAACTTTGTTGGAGTTACGAACAAATTGGACTTACCAGCGGACTCTCAGAATGGAACTTGTTTGTATGTAGGGAACTTACTGTAGAGATAAAATAGAAAAGTTATTCAAAGAAATAATGGGCTAAATTTTCAAACACTTGGCAAAGGGCATAAACCTACAAATTTAAGCAGCTTAAAAACATTCAAACATAACAAGCTCAAAGAAATTCATGCCAAGACACATCAAAATCAAACTTCTAAAAAGTAAAGACAAAGGAAACACAATTGAAAATTGTGAAAAATAACACCTTACCAAATGGAGAAAAACAATAGTATGACAACAGACTTCTTATCAGATACCAGAGAAGACAGAAAGAAGTGGTGTGAAATATTTTAAGTACAAAAAGAAAAGAATCCAGATACTTTTCCAACTGAAAATATCTTTCAGTAAAGGAGAGGAAATTAAGATATTCTTAGATGAAGGAACTGAGATAATTTTTCACTACATTAGACACAAAAAATAGCTACAGGAAGTTAATCTAGAAAGAAAGAAAATAATAAAATGAGGATAATTGGGACATCAGTAAGGAATAAAGAACAGAGCCAGCAAAGATTAGAGTATGTACAATAAGCTTTACTTTCCTTGAGTTTTATATATAATGTGTGGCAGTTAAAGCAAAAATTATATGACCATCTGGTGTGGTTCTAAGTGTTTGTAGAGGATGTATGTTAAACAATTGTATTATAACCTGGGAAGACAAAGGGAGGTATACTTCACCAGAACTGATAAAAGGCAGTATCATTAGATTCTGAGTATATAGATATACATATATATATACACATAAATATATACATATAAAATACTTATGCCATATATATATATATATATGACAAGGAATAATGACAATGAAAAAAGATTACACAAATTACTTATATACAAATATATACATAATGTAATACCTAGATCAACTACTTAAAAAGCAATATAAAAGATATAGGCAAAAACAGTGAAAATAAATCTAAATGTAAATCTAAATATATTCAAGTAATCCACAGGAAGGCATGAAATGAATATAGAAAAGCAAAATACATAGCAAGCAATCAGGAAACAAATATAAAATTCAAATTTATACCTTAATCTATCAACTATTGCATTAAATGAAAGTGATCTAAATACACTAAAAGACAGAGAAAGAATACTGTAGGTAACATCAGCCAAATCATAGACTAGGAAGATCCAGGTCCTTGATATCCTATGGAAACATTAAAATAACAACTCCAGATTGTTTAGAACAAATTTATAGGAACTATGGTAATCAAAAATCTACAGCCACCAATCAAACAACCTAATCATGAAAAAGCCACATTCCAAATGATTTTTAAAATTAAGGCAGTTTTACTTGCCTTTGCTCTACAGTTTCCCTAGCACACCATGGTCCTGAAGGAACAAAGCAGAACAATTTACTATGTTACTGTTTTCCCTGATTTGGAGCTCAGACTGGGAAAGCTGGCATAATTTGGATCTCAGGCTGTGAAAGACTGCAGAAGGAAATGTGTGAAATAATTGAAATAATAAATTCACTAAAAGGGTCTACAGCAGATTTGATCAGGCAGATGAGAGTCAGTGAATGTAAATATAGGACAATTGAAATAGTCAAGTCTGAAGTGGAGAAAGGAAAAATAATAAAGAAAAGTGAACACAGATTTATGGGACAGAATCAAGTGGAACTGATACATATTATGGGAGTCCCAAAAGGAGAGGTAGAGAAAGGGGTAGAGAGATTTTTGAAAGAAAAAAATGGCTGAAAATGTCACAAGTTTGAGGAAATACATGGATCTACAAATCCAATATGCTCAAGGAACTCTAAGTATGATAAACAAAGAGACTCATGCTGAGATACATTATAATTTAACTATCAAAAGACAAAGGGAGGGCTTCCCTGGTGGCACAGTGGTTGAGAGTCCACCTGCCGATGCAGGGGACACGGGTTCATGCCCCAGTCCAGGAAGATCCCACATGCCACGGAGCAGCTGGGCCCGTGAGCCTTGGCTGCTGAGCCTGCACGTCCGGAGCCTGTGCTCTGCAATGGGAGAGGCCACAGCACTGAGAGGCCTGTGTACCGCAAAAAAAAAAAAAAGACAAAGGGAAAATTTTGAAAGCAACAATAGAAAAGTGACTTGTTATGGCAAATGAATCCTCAATAAGATCACCAACAGATACCTCAGCAAAAAACGTGTAGTCCAGAATGCTGTTGGATAATATATTTAAAGCACTGAGAGAAAAAAAAAACTGTTTAAAATCTACAGCCTTAAAATCCTATATCCTTCATAACTGTCCTTCAAAAATGAACGAGAAATTAAGACATTCCCAGATACACAAAATGTGGAGAGAATTAATTATCACTATATCTGCCCTATAGGGGATGTGATAGGGAATGATTCAAGTTGAAATGAAAGAGACAATAACTTCAACCATACAAATATATAAAGCTCATCTGTAAAGATAAATACATGGACATATATAAAAATCAGTATGATTGTAATTTTGGTTTGTAACTCTACTTATTATTCTTCTGCCATTTTTGAAAGAAAAATAATTATAAATCTATATAAAGAGGTACACAGTATATAAAGGAGTAATTTGTGACATCAATAACAACACAAGGAAGGATAGAGCATTAAAGGAGTACAGTTTTCATATATGACTGAAGATTAGTTGGTATCTGTTTAAAATAGATTATTATAGCATTAGGATGTGGTATGTAATCCTCATGGTAATCAAAAGTAAATATCTGTAGAGTATACAGAGAAAAAAATAAAAAGGGAATAAAAAATGTCACTACCAAAAACAATCAACTAATCAGTAAGGAAGGCAGTATTGGAAGAAATGTGATGGAAAAAACAAAAATTTACACTTACAGTAATTCCACCCCAATCAGTAATTAATTTAAATTTAAATGGATTAAACTCCCTAACAAGGCATACGTTGACAGAATGAATTTAGAGAAACAGAATTCAGAAGGCAGGGAAGATGGTGGAAGAGTAAGACACGGAGATCAACTTCCTCCCCAAAGATACATCAGAAAATCATCTACACGTGGAACAACTCCTACAGAACACCTACTGAACGCTGACAGAAGATCTCAGACCCCCCAAAAGGCAAGAAACTCCCCATGTACCTGGGTAGGGCAAAAGAAACAAGAATAAACAGAGACAAAATGATAGGGACGGGACCTGCACCAGCGGGAGGGAGCCGTGAAGGAGGAAAGGTTTCCACACACTAGGAAGCCCCTTCACAGGCAGAGACTGGGGGTGGCGGGGGTGGGAAGCTTCGGAGTAGCGAAGGAGAGTGCAGAAACAGGGGTGTAGAGGGCAAAGCGGAGAGATTCCCGCATGGAGGATCGGTGCCGACTGGCACTCACCAGGCCGAGAGGCTTGTCTGCTCGGCTGCCGGGGTGGGCGGGGCTGGGAGCTGAGGCTCGGGTATCGGGTTTCAGTCGGAGTGCGGGGAGAGGACCGGGGCGGGCGGTGGGAAGAGAGCCTGAAGGGGTTAGTGCACCATGGCTAACCCAGAGGGAGTCCGGGAAAAAGTCTCGAGCTGCCGAAGAGACAAGAGACTTTTTCTTCCCCCTTTGTTTCCTGGTGCACAAGGAGAGGGGATTAAGAGCACTGCTTAAAGGAGCTCCAGAGACGGGCGTGAGCTGCAGCTAAAAGCGCAGACCCCAGAGACGGGCGTGGGATGCTGGGGCTGCTGCCGCCGCCAAGAGGCCTGTGTGCAAGCGCAGGTCACTCTCCACGCCCCATTTCCAGAGAGCCTGTGAAGCCCGCCACTGCTGAGGTCCCGGGATGAAGGGACGGCTTCCCCGGGAGAGCGCACAGCACGCCTCAGGCTGGTACAATGTCACACAGGCCTCTGCCACCGCAGGCTCTCCCCTCACTCCGTACCCCTCCCTCCCCCAGGCCTGAGTGAGCCAGAGCCCCAGAGGCAGCTGCTCCTTTAACCCCGTCCTGTCTGAGTGAAGAAAAGATGCCCACCAGCGACCAACACGCAGAGGCGGGGCCAAATCCAAAGCTGAGACCCAGGAGCTGTGAGAATAAAGAAGAGAAAGGGAAATCTCTCCCAGCAGCCTCAGAAGCAGCGGATTAAAGCTCCACAGTCAACTTGATGTACCCTGCATCTGTGGAATATATGAATAGACAACGAATCATCCCAAATTGAGGAGATGGACTTTGAGAACAAAATCTATTATTTTTTCCCCTTTTCCTCTTTTTACAATGCATTATCCCAAATTGAGGAGGTGGACTTTGAGAGCAAGATTTATGATTTTTTTCCCTTGTTCTCTTTTTGTGAAAGTGTATGTGTATGCTTCTGTGTGAGATTTTGTCTATATAGCTTTGCTTACACCATTTGTCCCAGGGTTCTATCCGTCCGTTTTTTTTTTTAATTTTTAATTTTTTTAATAATTACATTTTATTTTAATAATGCTATTATATTCTATCATACTTTATTGTATTTTAATTTATCTTCTGATTTTCCTACCTTCACTCCTTCCTCCCTACCTCCCCCTCCCTCCTTTCTCTCGTTCTTTCTTTCTTTCTTCCTTTCCTTCCTCCCTCCCTCCCTTCTTTCTTTCTTTCTTTCCTCCCTCCCTGCCTCCCTCACTCCTTTCTTTCTTTCTTCTTTCTTCTACTAATTCTTTCTTTCTACATTTTCTCCCTTTTGTTCTGAGCTGGGTGAATGAAAGGCTCTTGCTGCTGCAGCCAGGAGTCAGTGCTGTGCCTCTGAAGTGGAAGAGACAACTTCAGAACACTGGTACACAAGACACCTCCCAGCTCCACATAATATCAGATGGCAAAAATCTCCCAGAGATCTCCATCTCAACACCAGCACCCAGCTTCACTCAACGACCAGCAAGCTACAGGGCTGGCCACCCTATGCCAAGCAACTAGCAAGACAGGAACACAACCCCACCCATTAGCAGAGAGGCTGACTAAAAACATATTAAGGCCACAGACACCCCAAAACACACCACCAGACGTGGACTTGTCCACCAGAAAGACAAGATCGAGCCTGATCCACCAGAACACAGGCACTAGTACCCTCCACCAGGAAGCCTACACAACCCACTGAAACAACCTTAGCCACTGGGGACAGACACGAAAACAACGGGAACTACGAATCTGCAGCCTGCAGAAAGGAGACCCGAAGCACAGTAAGATAAGCAAAATGAGAAGACAGAATAACACACAGCAGATGAAGGAGCAAGATAAAAGCCCACCAGACCTAACAAATGAAGAGGAAATAGGCAGTCTACCTGAAAAAGAATTCAGAAAAATGATAGTAAAGATGATCCAAAATCTTGGAAATAGAATAGACAAAATGCAAGAAACAGTTAACAAGGACATAGAAGAACTAGGGATGAATCAAGCAACGATTAAAAACACAAGAAATGAAATGAAAAATACTCTAGATGGGATCAATAGCAGAATAACTGAGCCAGAAGAATGGATAAGTGAGGTGGAAGATAAAATAGTGGAAATAACTGATGCAGAGCAAAAAAAGAAAAAAGAATGAAAAGAACTGAGGACAGTCTCAGAGACCTCTGGGACAACATTAAACGCACCAACATTCGAATTATAGGGGTTCCAGAAGAAGAAGAGAAAAAGAAAGGGACTGAGAAAATATTTGAAGAGATTATAGTTGAAAACTTCCCTAATATGAGAAAGGAAATAGTTAATCAAGTCCAGGGGACACAGAGAGTCCCACACAGAATAAATCCAAGGAGAAATATGCCAAGACACATATTAATCAAACTGTCAGAAATTAAACACAAAGAAAACATATTAAAAGCAGCAAGGGAAAAACCACAAATAACACACAAGGGAATCCCCATCAGGTTAACAGCTGATCTCTCAGCAGAAAGTCTACAAGCCAGAAGGGATTGGCAGGAATTATTTAAAGTGATGAAGGAGAAAAACCTGCAACCAAGATTACTCTACCCAGCAAGGATCTCATTCAGATTTGATGGAGAAATTAAAACGTTTACAGACAAGCAAAAGCTGAGAGAGTTCAGCACCACCAAACAAGCTTTACAACAAATACTAAAGGAACTTCTCTAGGCAAGAGAAGGAAAATACCTACAATAACGAACCCAAAACAATTAAGGAAATGGGAATAGGAACATACATATCGATAATTACCTTAAATGTAAATGGAATAAATGCTCTCACCAAAAGAAACAGATTGGGTGAATTGAAACAAAAACAAGACACATATTTATGCTGTCTACAAGAGACCCACTTCAGACCTAGAGACACATACAGATTGAAAGTAAGGGGATGGAAAAAGATATTCCATGCAAATGGAAATCAAAAGAAAGCTGGAGTAGCAATTCTTATATCAGACAAAACAGACTTTAAAATAATGACTATTAGAAGAGACAAAGAAGGACACTACATAATGATCAAGGGATCGATCCAAGAAGAAGATATAACAATTGTAAATATTTATGCACTCAACATAGGAGCCCCTCAATACACAAGGGAAATACTAACAGCCATAAAAGGGGAAATCGACAGTAACACACTCAGAGTAGGGGACTTCAACACCCCACTTTCACCAATGGACAGATCATCCAAAATGAAAATAAATAAGGAAACACAAGCTTTAAATGATACATTTAAAAAGATGGACTTAATTGATATTTACAGGACATTCTGCCCAAAAACAACAGAATACACATTTTTCTCAACTGCTCATGGAACATTCTCCAGGATAGATCATATCTTGGGTCACAAATGAAGCCTTGGTAAATTTAAGAAAATTGAAATTGTATCAACTATCTTTTCCAGCCACAGTGCTATGAGACTAGACATCAATTACAGGAAAAGCCCTGTAAAAAATACAAACACATGGAGGCTAAACAATACACTACTTAATAAAGAAGTGATCATTGAAGAAATCAAAGAGGGAAGCAAAAAATACCTAGAAACAAATGACAATGGAGACACGATGACCCAAAACCTATGGGACGCAGCAAAAGCAGTTCTAAGGGGGAAGTTTATAGCAATACAATCCCTCCTTAAAAACAGGAAACATCTCGAGTAAACAACCTGACCCTGCACCTAAAGTAATTAGAGAAAGAAGAACAAAAATCCCCCAAGGTTAGCAGAAGGAAAGAAATAATAAAAACCATATCAGAAATAAATGAAAAAGAAATGAAGGAAATGATAGCAAAGATCAATAAAACTAAAAGCTGGTTCTTTGAGAAGATAAACAAAATTGACAAACCATTAGCCAGACTCATCAAGAAAAAAAGGGAGAAGACTCAAATCAATAGAATTAGAAATGAAAAAGGAGAAGGAACAACAGACACTGCAGAAAAACAAAAGATCATGAGAGATTACTACAAGTAACTCTATGCCAATAAAATGGACAAACTGGAAGAAATGGACAAATACTTAGAAATGCACAGCATGCCAAGACTGAATCAGGAAGAAATCGAAAATATGAATAGACCAATCACAAGCACTGAAATTGAAACTGTGATTAAAAATATTCCAACAAACAAAAGCCCAGGACCAGATGGCTTCACAGGCGAATTCTATCAAACATTTAGAGAAGAGCTAACACCTATCCTTCGCAAACTCTTCCAAAATATAGCAGAGGGAGGAACACTCCCAAACAAATTCTATGAGGCCACCATCACCTTGATACCAAAACCAGGCAAGGATGTCACAACAAAAGAAAACTACAGGCCGATATCACTGATGAACATAGATGCAAAAATCCTCAACAAAATACTAGCTAACAAAATCCAACAGCACATTAAAAGGATCATACACCATGATCAAGTGGAGTTTATTCCAGGAATGCAAGGATTCTTCAATATATGCAAATCAATCAACGTGATACACCATATTAGCAAACTGAAGGAGAAAAACCATATGATCATCTCAATCAATGCAGAGAAAACTTTCGACAAAATTCAACACCCATTTATGATAAAAACCCTGTAGAAAGTAGGCATACAGGGAATTTTTCTCAACATAATAAAGGCCATATATGACAAAACCACAGCCAACATCATCCTCAATGGTGAAAAACTGAAACCATTTCCACTAAGATCAGGAACAAGATAAGGCTGCCCACTCTCACCGCTCTTATTCAACATAGTTTTGGAAGTTTTAGCCACAGCAATCAGAGAAGAAATGGAAATAAAAGGAATCCAAGTTGGAAAAGAAGAAGTAGAGCTGTCACTGTTTGCAGATGACATGATACTATACATAGAGAATCCTAAGGATTCTACCAGTAAACTTCTAAAGCTAATCAATGAATTTGGTAAAGTAGCAGGATACAAAATTAATGCACAGAAATCTCTGGCATTCCTGTACACTAATGATGAAATATCTGAAGGTGAAATCAAAAAAACACTCCCATTTACCATTGCAACAAAAAGAATAAAATATCTAGGAATAAACCTACCTAAGGAGACAAAAGACCTGTAATGAGAAACTTATAAGACACTGATGAAAGAAATTAAAGATGATACAAATAGATGGAGATATATACCATGTTCCTGGACTGGGAGAATCAATATTGTGAAAATAACTCTGCTACCCAAAGCAATCTACAAATTCAATGCAATCCCTATCAAGCTACCACTGGCATTTTTCACAGAATTAAAATAAAATGTTTCAGAATTTGTTTGGAAAAACAAAAGACCCCGAATAGCCAAAGCAATCTTGCGAACGGAAAACGGAGGTGGAGGAATCAGGTTCCCTGACTTCAGACTATACTACAAAGCTACAGTAATCAAGACAGTGTGGTACTGGCACAAAAACAGAAAGATAGATCAATGGAACAGGATAGAAAGCCCAGAGATATACCCACGCACATATGGTCAACTTATTTTTGATAAAGTAGGCAGGAACGTACAGTGGAGAAAGGACAGCCTCTTCAATAAGTGGTGCTGGGAAAAGTGGACAGGGACATGTAAAAGTGTGAGATTAGATCACTCCCTAACACCATACACAAAAATAAGCTCAAAATGGATTAAAGACCTAAATGTAAGGCCAGAAACTATAAAACTCTTAGAGGACAACATAGGCAGGGCACTCTATGACATATATCACAGCAAGATCCTTGTGGACCCACCTCCTAGAGAAATGGACATAAAAACAAAGTTAAACAAATGGGACCTAATGAAACTTAAAAGCTTTTGCACAGCAAAGGAAACCATAAACAAGACCAAAGACAACCCTCAGAATGGGAGAAAATATTTGCAAATGAAGCAACTGACAAAGGATTAATCTCCAAAATTTATAAGCATCTCATGCAGCTCAATATCAAAAAAACAAACAACACAATCCAAAAATGGGCAGAAGACCTAAATAGACATTTCTCCAAAGAAGATATACAGACTGCCAACAAACACATGAAAAAATGCTCAACATTATTAATCATTAGAGTAATGCAAATCAAAACTACAATGAGATATCATCTCACACCAGTCAGAATGGCCATCATCAAGAAATCTAGAAACAATAAATGCTGGAGAGGGTGTGGAGAAAAGGGAAGACTCTTGGACTGCTGGTGGGGATGTGAATTGGTGCAGCCTCTATGGAGAACAGTATGGAGGTTCCTTAAAAAACTACAAATAGAACTACCATATGACCCAGCAATCCCACCACTAGGCGTATACCCTGAGAAAACCATAATTCAAAAAGAGACATGTACCAAAATGTTCATTGCAGCTCTATTCACAATAGCCCAGAGATGGAAACAACCTAAGTGTCCATCATTGGATGAATGGATAAAGAAGATGTGTCACATATATACAATGGAATATTACTCAGCCATAAAATGTAACGAAACTGAGCTATTAGTAATGAGGTGGATAGACCTAGAGTCTGTCATACAGAGTGAAGTAAGTCAGAAAGAGAAAGACAAATACCGTATGCTAACACATAAATATGGAATTTAAGAAAAAGAATGTCATGAAGAGCCTAGGGGTAAAACAGGAATAAAGACACAGACCTACTTGAGAATGGACTTGAGGATATGGGGAGGGGGAAGGGTAAGCTGTGACAAAGCGAGAGAGAGACATGGACATATATACACTACCAAACGTAAGGTACATAGATAGTGGGAAGCAGTCGCATAGCACAGGGAGATCAGCTCAGTGCTTTGTGACTGCTTGGACGGCTGGAATAGGGAGGGTGAGAGGGAGGGAGACACAAGAGCGAAGGGATATGGGAACAGATGTATACATATAACTGATTCACTTTGTTATAAAGCAGAAACTAAATATATATATATATATATATATATATATATATATATATATATATATATATATATATATATATATAAAAGAGCTAAATGTAAGATCTGAAAACATAGAACTCCTAGAAGAGAACATATGCAGAACACTCTTTGACACAGCAATATTTTTTTGGCTCTGTGTCCTATGGCAAAATAAACAAAAGCAAAAATAAACAAATTGGACCTAATTAAATTTAAAAGCTTTTGCACATTAAAGGAAACCCCTGACAAAATGAAAAGACAACCTACTGAATGGGAGAAAATATTTGTAAATAATATGACCAATAATGGGTTAATATCCAAAATATATAAACAGCTCATACAACTCAATATATAAAAAACAAACAACCTGATTAAAAAAATAGGCAGAAGACCTGAATAGAGATTTTTCCCAAGAAGATATACAGATGCTCAACAGGCACATGAAAAAATGCTCAACATCACTCATCAGTGAAATGCAAATCAAAATCATGATTAGATATCACCTCACATCTGTCAAAATGACTATCATCACAAAGTCTGCAAATAACAAATGCTGGCAAGGATGTGGAGAAAAGTGAACCTTCCTACACTGTTTTTGGGAATGTAAATTGGTGCAGCCACTATGAAAAACAGTATGAAATTTCCTCAAAAAACTAAAAATAGAACTACCATATGATTCATCAATCCACTCCTGTGTATATATCCAAAGAAAATGAAAACATTTAATTTGAAAAGATTCATAAACTCCAATGTTCATAGCAGCATTATTTATAATAGCAAAGATATGGAAGCAATCTAAGTGTCCATCAGCAGATGAATGGATAAAGAAGATGTGGCATATACACACACACACACACACACACACACACACACGCACACCCAATGGAATACTACTCAACCATAAAAAAGAATGAAATAATGCCATTTGCAACAACATGGATGTACCTAGAGGGTGTTATGCTTACTGAAATAAGTCAGAAAGAGAAAGACATATACTCTATGTTATCACTTGTATGTGTGACCTAAAAAATAAAACAAATGAATGTATGTAATAAAGCAGAAGCAAAACAGACTCACAGATATAGAGAACAAACTAGTGGTTACCAGTGGGGAGAGTGAAGTGGGGAGGGGCAAGATAGGGGTATGGGATTAAGAGATATAAACTATTATGCATAAAATAAATAAGCACCAAGGATATATTGTACAGTGTAGGGAAATATCACCATTATTTTGTAATAACTTTTAATGGAGTATAATCTATAAAAATATTGAATCACTATGTTGTACACCTGAAACCAATATAATATTGTAAATCAACCCTACTTTAATAAAAAATTAAAAAACAAAAACAAAAACCAAAGATAAACCAATAGATTTAATAGAACAACATTTGAAAAGTTCATTGACAGAGTTTCATATTCCGTGTTGCAACTAACCTGCCAGCAATTATCACTTGTGAAGGTTTTTGTGTAATATCAAAGAAGAATATCCACAATTATCTGAAAAAAGTTATTAATATACTTTTTCTTTTCCAACTACATACTGTTTAAGACAAGTTTTTTTTCATGTATTTCAACTAAAATAGCACATCACATCAGATGGAATGTGTAAGCAGATATGAGAATCTGGTTGTCTTCTGTTAAGCCCAACAGTAAAGAGATCTGTACATATGTAAAACAATGCTATTCTTCTCATTAAATTACTTTTTTTTGTTTGGAAAAAATAATAAAAAAAAACATAATTCAATTAATTTAGATCTAAAGACATATATATGTTGGAAATGAAAGGATGGAAAAATATATTCCATGAAAATAGTAACCAGAAGAGAGCAGGGATAGCTACACTAAAATCAGGCAAATAGACTTTAAGTTAAAAACTATTACAGGGCTTTCCTGGTGGCACAGTGGTTGAGAGTCCACCTCCCGATGCAGGGGACGCGGGTTTGTGTCCCAGTCCAGGAAGATCCCACATGCCACGGAGTGGCTGGGCCCGTGAGCCATGGCCACTGGGCCTGCACGTCCAGAGCCTGTGCTCCGCAACGGGGGAGGCCACAACAGTGAGAGGCCCGCGTACCGCAAAAAAAAAAAAAGAACTATTACAAAAAATAAAGATATTATGTAATGATAGATGAGTCAATTTATCAAGAAAATTCAAAAATTATAAATATATTTGCACAACCATCAGAGCTCTCAAATAGAATTGAAGGGAGAAATAGACAACTCTACAATAGTAAAAAGAGGCTTCAATGTCCCTACTTACAATAATGGATAGAACCAGACAGAAAAGTACTAAAGCAATAGAGGACTTGAACAACACTACAGATCAATTGAATAACAAAAAGGTATACAGGACACTTCACTCAACAAAAGCAGAATACACAATTTTCTCAAGTGCATATGGAGCATTCTCCAGGATCAACAATATATTAGACCACAAAACAAGTCTTATTAATTTTAAAAGTTTGAAATTGCATAAAGTATCTCTTCTGATAAATGGAATGGAAGTCAAAACAAAATGTAATCACAAGCTCAAATAATTCTCATAGATAAGGTTCTAAGAAATAAAGTTCCATACTCAAAAATCCTAAAACACATAAAGAAAAAGAATACCATGTGACAACCAGCAGAAACAATAGACAGCAGACTTGGATTTATCAAGATTTCAGATAATGGAATTATAAGACACATAATACAAGAATTAATAATGTTTAAAAACAATTTTAAAGACTGAAAATGATATATTAAATTGAAAGAGAGTATTTTTAAAATAAACAAAGTTTTAAAAAATTTAAGCGTAAGTTCTAGAAATAAAAAAAAATAAATAATTGAATTAAAAACCTCTAATAGGTTTAGTGGAGAATTGGCCAGAGTTGAAGAGAGAATTAGTGACAAGGATGATAGAAGAGAAGAAATTGTCAAGAGTGCAACACAGAGAGACAAAAAGAGTTTTAAAAATTTGTAAAGGTTAAGAGACAAATTAAGAAGGACTAACAGATCCAGTTGGAGTACCATAATAGAAGAGGAAAAATGTACAGAATCAATATATAAAGATATAATAGCTAAGAAATTTCAAAAGTGATAAAATACATAAATTTGTATATTAAAACTGAAGGAACATAAAGGAGGATAAATATAATAAAATATTCAAGTCAACAGTTAACAAGTAAGAGAAATAGAAAAATATTAAAAGCAACAAAAGTTATGTATCTATTACTCTAAGAAAAACTATAATTTCACTGATAACTAACTTTTCAATACCAATATAGAAGCCAGGTAACAGTGGATTGGTATCTTTGTTTTGCTGAGAGAATAACAACAACAACAACAAAATAAAACAAACAAGATCCATCAACTCAGGATTTTATATCTGGCAATGGAATCTTTGAAAGTCAGAATAAATACATTTTTAGCAAACAAAAATTGAAAAAGTTTGACATCAATAGACCCATACCAAAAAAAGTGTAGAGAATGTTCTTCAAGCCTAAGTGAAATGACCCCAGATAGAACATCTGAAAAACAATAAGGAAGAAAGAAGTTGTAAATATGTCAATAAATTAAAACAAATACTAATTGTATAAAACAATAACAGCATCTTATGTGTTTAAAGCAGAGATACACCTAACACACATGAAAAAATCAAATATATCAATAGTGGAGAATAAAATTACAGTGTTCTGAGGCCCTTATATTTTTCAGGTGGATGGTAAAGAATAATGACTCATTTTTCTAAAGTTAAGACTAGCTTTAAAATTTTCTAAGACCACAACTAAAGAAATAGAGAATTTAAATTCCTAGTAGAGTGAAAAATGCCAAGAGAAAACTATAATAATCTAAAAGAAACAAAGAAAGAAAAAAATTGAAAAAGTGAAACAATTAACACAGAATAAAATGGATAAAAATCCAAAAATATCAGTGAGTACAAAAAATATAACCTGACTTAATACTTCATGTAATTTAAAAGACAAAGAATGTCAGACTAAAATTCAAGATTAATTACAAGCTGTTTATAAGATACACATGTAAAACATAAGAAGAAATATATTCCAGACAAATATTAATCAACAGTAATATGGCATAACTATAGTCATACCAGAAAGAAATAGATAAAAACATTGTGGCACATAAAGATCACTATATATTGATAGACGTTTCAGTTCACAATGATGACACCATAATTCATCACATCAAGAATTACAAAAATTGTAGGATATATCAATCAATATGTGCCAGATTATAAAAAAATTAAAGAATATTGCTAATTATTACTTCAATATGCTACCAATTATTAGACACATATTGATTTCAGAGATGTGAAAATCTTAGAATAGAAGAAAGGATAAAACTTTTTAAATTTTAAAAATCATGTACAGTAAACACTGACAAACAAAGGAATAATAAATACATAATCATTGTGGGTGATTTTAACTTACCTCACAATAACTTGTAGAACAAGCAGACAACACAATGAGCAACACAATTCACATGTGTGTGCAAAATTATATATATAAATTTATGTATACATCTATTTACATCTATATATAAAATCATATATGTCAACTTATATATTATGTGCATGAATGTATATATTAATATATATTATATTAAATATATTATATTATATTATATATATATTATATATATTATACATATAAAATATATTTACACACATACAATTATATATATTATATAAATGCAAAATATGCATTTTTCAAGACCACACAGAATATTTTATTTTGATTTTTTTTTTTTACTAAATATGTTCTACAGTACTGCTTAATCTGTCGTTGGATAAATCTGCAGATGCAGAACCACATATACAAAGGGCTGGCTGTAAAGTTATACATGGATATTCAACTGTGTGAATGGTGGACATCCTTAACCCCAACACTGTTCAAGGGTCAACTGTACATTGTATATGCATATACATATACACATATATACCCGTACACATATGGATATACAATCGATTCTCATTATTTATGGTAGTTCTATAAAGTTTCTATAGAAACCTATAGGACCCTATTCCTGAAAATGACTGAGTCCTATGCTTTGGGATATACAAATGAATAAACAATAGGCCTTGCCTTCAAATTCTTTATAGCCTCATGGAAAAGCAGACTGAAATAAATAATTGCAGATAAAATTTCATTATATGGTATTAGAAGTATACCTGGGAAAATGGGGGGATACAATGTAAGGTATAATCAGTAGCCTAGGGCAGAGCAGGCAGGAAAGACTTCACAGGAGAGATGATGTCTTCATGAGTTTTGAAAAAAAAAAAGAAATGACTACATATTGGTCAATTTTAAAGCACTGATAACATACAGGCCATATTCTTAAACTCCAATAATAGTTAGCTACAATTCATAATACATTTTTAAAAATCATAACATATGCTAGAAAATACCCATAAATTTAGGAATAAAGGATTATAGGTCATAGGTAAAAGAAGATAGATATATAAAATATATAAAATATAAAATATTTAGATATAAACAATGATAGCAAATTTACACTTAAAAATTATGAGACGTTGGGCTTCCCTGGTGGCGCAGTGGTTGAGAGTCCGCCTGCTGATGCAGGGGACGTGGGTTCGTGCCCCGGTCTGGGAGGATCCCACATGCCGCGGAGTGGCTGGGCCTGTGAGCCATGGCCGCTGAGCCTGTGGGTCCGGAGCCTGTGCTCTGCAACAGGAGAGGCCACAGCAGTGGGAATCCTGCGTACCGCAATTAAAAAAAAAAAAAAGAACAATTATGAGACACATTTAAAGTGATAATCAGAGCAAACTTTATAACCTTAAGAGCTTATAATAGGAAAAAAGACAGGTTAAAAGTTAACAAACTAGCCAGTCAATTTAAGAAGTTAGAAAAAGAGCAACATAATAAAAACACAGTAGGAGAATAATAAAAATAATTGAAATTAATAAAACAAACTACACAGAGTGTCAACAGCATCAAAGATTGTTGAAAGGCTAATAATATTGACAAACATCTGGGAAAATATATTAAAAAAAAACAGTTCTGAGAATGAAAATGTTTAATAGTTACAGATGCAAAAACCTGAAAAAGATGATAGAATATTATTAAGTTTATGCTAAAAATCTGAAAATTTGTTAGACATGAATAAATTCTTAAAAAGTATAACTTACTGAGGGAGGGACCTTCAAGATGGCAGAGGAGTAAGACGTGGACATCACCTTCTTCCCCACAAATACATCAGAAATACTTCTACATGTAGAACAACTCCTACAGAACACCTACTGAATGCTGGCAGAAGTTCTCAGACTTCCCAGAAGGCAGGAAAATCCCCACATACCTGGGTAGGGCAAAAGAAAAAAGAAAAAACAGAGACAAAAGAATAAGGATGGGACCTGCACCTCTGGGAGACAGCTGTGAAGGATGAAAAGTTTCCACACACTAGGAAGCCCCTTCATTGGCGGAGATGGGGGGTGCATGGGGGGGAAGCTTTGGAGCCATGGAGGAGAGCACAGCAACAGGGGTACAGAGGGCAAAATAGAGATTCCTGCACAGGATCAGTGCCGACCAGCACTCACTGGCCTGAGAGGCTTGTCTGCTCACCCACTGGGGCAGGTAGGGTCTGGAAACTCAGTCTTGGTCTTCAGAGGTCAGACTGCAGGGAGAGGACTGGGGTTGCCTGGGAGAACACAGCCTGAAGGCGGCTAGTGTGACACAGCTAACCGGGAGGGAGTCTGGGAAAAAGTCTGGACCTGCAGAAGAGCAAGAGACCATTGTTTCGGGTGCGTGAGGAGAGGGGGTTCCTTCCTTGTCTGCCCACAGAAGATAAAGAACCACCTAAATGAGCTCCAGAGACAGGCTCGAGCCACGTTTATCAGCTTGGACAACAGAGACGGGCATGAAACGCTAAGGCTGCTGCTGCAACCACCAAGAATCCTGTGTGCAAACACAGGTTACTATCCACAGATCCCAGGGAGCCTGTGCAGCCTGCAATTGCCAGGGTCCCATGATCCAGAGACAAGTTTCCTGGAAGAACAAACTGTGCACCTGAGGCTGTTGCAAACTCACACCAGCCACTGCCGCCACAGGCTCGCCCCACATTCCAATTATAACTACTGTAATCCCGTCTCCCACCCAGCATGAGTGAGCCAGAGCCCCTTAATCAACCACTGCTTTAACCCCGTCCTGCCTGGGTGGGAACAGAAGCCTGAGGGCAACCTACATGCATAGGGAAGGCCAAAAGCAAAGCAGAACCCCAGGAGCTGTGTGAAAAACAAGAGAAAGGGAAATTTCTCTGTGCAACCTCAGGAGCAGTGGATTAAATCCCCACAATCAACTTGAGGTACCCTGCATCTGTGGAATACCTGAATAGATAACAAATCAACCCAAAATTGAAGTGGTGGACTTTGGAGCAAATGTAGGCATGGGGTTTGCTGTCATAAACTGATGTATTTCTGATTTTTATGTTTATCTTAGTATAGTTTTTAGCACTTGTTATCATTGGTGGATTTGTTTAATGGTTTGGTTGCTCTTTTCTTTTTTTAATTACAATTTTAATTTTTTTATTTTAATAATTAAAATAATTTGTATTTAATAACTTTATTTTATTTTATGTCTTTTTTCGTCCCTTTTCATCTGAGCTGTGTGGCTAACAGGGTCTTGGTGCTCTAGCAGGGTGCCAGGCCTGAGTCTCTGAGGAGGGAGAACTGATTTCAGGATATTGCACCAGCAGGTAGCTCAGGGCCCCACGTAATGTCAATTGGGGAGAGCTCTCCCAGAGATCTCTGTCTCAGTGTTAAGACCAAACTCCACCCAACAGCCAGCAAGCACCAGTGCTGGATGTCCCATGCCAAACAAGTATCAAGACAGGAACACAACACCACACATTAGCAGAGAGGCTGCTTAAATCATAATAAGGTCACAGACACATCAAAACACACCACTGGACACAGCCCTGCCCAGCAGAAAGACAAGATCCAGCCCCACAAACCAAAAGACAGGAATCAGTCCTCTCCACTAGGAAGACTACACAACCAACTGAACGAAACTTACACACTGCAGGCAGACACAAGAAAACATAGAAACTACGAACATACAGCCTGCGAAAAGGAGACCCCAAACACAGTAAGATAAGCAAAATGGGAAGACAGAGAAATATACAGCAGATGAAGGAGCAAGGTAAAAACCCATCAGACCAAACAAATGAAGAGGAAACAGGCAGTCTACCCTAAAAAGAATTCAGAATAATGATAGTAAAGATGATCCAAAGTCTTGGAAATGGAATGGAGAAAATACAAGAAACATTTAACAAGGGCCAAGAAGAAGTTAAGAGCAAACAAACAATGATGAACAACACAATAAATGGAATTAAAACTTGTCTAGAAGGAATCAATAGCAGAATAACAGAGTCAGAAGAATGGATAAGTGACCTGGAAGATAAAATAGTGGAAATAACTACAGCAGAGCAGAATAAAGTAAAAGAATGAAAAGAATTGAGGACAGAGTCAGAGACTTCTGGGACAACACTAAATGCACCAACATTCAAATTATAGGGGTCCCAGAAGAAAGAAAGTGACTGAGAAAATATTTGAAGAGATTATAGTTGAAATCTTCCCTAGCATGGGATGGAAGTATTCAATCAAGTCCAGGAAGCACAGAGAGTCACAGGATAATTCCAATGAGAAACACGCCAAGACACATATTAATCAAACTATAAAAAAATAAGTACAAAGAAAATATATTAAAAGCAGCAAGGGAAAAGCAACAAATAAAATACAAGGGAATCCCCATAAGGTTAACAGCTGATCTATCATCAGAAACTCTGCAAACCAAAAGGGAGTGGCAGGACATATTTAAGGTGATGAAAGGGAAAAATCTATAACAACGATTACTCTAACCATCAATGATCTCATTCAGATTTGATGGAGAAATTAAGACATTTACAGATAAGCAAAATTCTTTACAGATAAGAGAATTCAGGACTCCCAAACCAGGTTTACAACAAATGCTAAAGGAACTTCTCTAGGCAGAAAACACAACAAAAGCAAAAGACCTACAAACACGAACACAAAACAATTAAGAAAATGGTAATAGGAATATACATATCGATAATTCCCTTAAATGTGAATGGATTAAATGCTCCAACCAAAAGACATAGACTGGCTGAATGGATTAAAAAACAAGACCCATACATATATACTGTCTACAAGAGACCCACTTCAGGCCTAGGGACACATACAGACTGAAAGTGAGGGGATAGAAATAGATATTCCATGCAAATGGAAATGAAAAGAAAGCTGAAGGAACAATACTCATATGAAAAGTAGACTTTAAAATAAAGTATATTACAAAAGACAAAGAAGGACACTACACAATGCTCAAGGGATTAATCCAAGAAGAAGACATAACAATTGTGAATATTGATACACCAATCATAGGAGCACTTCAATACAAAAGGCAAATGCTAAGAGCCATAAAAGGGGAAATCAACAGTAACACAATAATAATAGGGGACTTTAACACACTACTTTGACCAATGGACAGATCATCCAATATGAAAATAAATAAGGACACACAAGCTTTAAATGACATATGAAACAAAATGGACTTAATTGATATGTAAAGGAGATTCCATCCAAAAACCACAGAATACGCTTTCTTCTCAAGAGCTCATGGAACATTTTCCAGGATAGAACATATCTTGGGTCAAAAATTAAGCCTTGGTACATTTAAGAAAATTGAAAATGTATCAAGTGTATTTTATGACCTCAAAACTATGAGACTAGGTATCAATTACAGGAAAAAAACTGGAAAAAATACAAACACATGGAGGCTAAACAATACACTACTAAATAACAAAGAGATCACTGAAGAAATCAAGAGGAAATCAAAAAATACCTAAAACAAGTGCCAAAGAAAACACGACAACCTAAAATCTATGAGATGCAGCAAAAGCAGTTCTAAGAGAGAAGCTTATAGCAATGCAATCTTACCTCAAAAAACAAGAAAAATCACAAATAAACCACCTCACCTTACACTTAAAGCATTTAAAGAAAGAAGAACAAAAAAACCCCAAAGTTAGCAGTAGGAAAGAAATCATAAAATTCAGATCAGAAATAAATGAAAAAGAAATGAAGAAAACAATAGCAAAGGTCAATAAAACTAAAATCTGGTACACTGAGAATATAAACAAAATTGATAAACCACTAGCCAGATTCATCAAGAAAACAAGGGAGAAGACTCAAATCAAAAGAACTAGAAATGAAAAAGGAGAAGTAACAAATGACACTGCAGAAATACAAAGAATCATGAGGGATTACTACATGTAACTATGTGCCAATAAAATGGAAAAACTCTTAGAAAAGCACAACCTTCTGAGACTGAACAAGGAAGAAATAGAAAATATAAACAGAAAAATCACAAGCACTGAAATTGAAACTGTGATTAAAAATCTTCCAACAAACAAAAACCCAGTACCAGATGGCTTCACAGGCGAATTCTATAAAACATTTAGAGAACAGCTAACACCTATCCTTCTCTAACACTTCCAAATATAGCAGAGGGAGGACCACAAACTCCCCAAACTCATTCTACGAGGCCACCATCACTCTGATAACAAAACCAGGCAAAGATGTCACAAAGAAAGAAAATTACAGGCCTATATCACTGATGAACATAGATGCAAAAATCCACAACAAAACACTACCAAGCTGAATCCAACAGCACATTAAAAGGATCATACATCATGATTAAGTAGGGTTTATCCCAGGAATGCAAGGATTCTTCAATATATGCAAATCAACCAATGTGATACACCATAATAACAAATTGAGAGATAAAAACCATATGATTATCTCAATAGATACAGAAAAAGCTTTGACAAAATTCAATACCCATTTATGATAAACACTCTCAGAAAGGAGGCATAGAGGGAACTTTCCTCAACATAATAAAGGCCATATATGACAAACCCACAGTCAACATAATTCTCAATGGTGAAACACTGAAAACATTTCCTCTAAAATCAGGAACAAGAAAACGATGCCCACTCTCACCACCATTGTTCAACATAGTTTTGGAACTTTTAGGTACAGCAATAAGAGAAGAAAAAGAAATAAAAGAATCCAAATCAGAAAAGAAATAAAGCTGTCACTCTTTGCAGATAACATGACACTATACATAGAGAATCCTAAAGATGCCACAAGAAAACTACTAGAACTTGTCAATGAATTTGGTAAAGTAGCAGAAAACAAAATTAATGCACAGAAATCTCTTTCATTCCTATACACTGATGATGAAAAATCTGAATGAGAAATTAAGGGAACACTCCCATTTCATATTGCAATGAAAAGAATAGAATACCTAGGAATAAACCTACCTGAGGAGGCAAAAGACCTCTATGCAGAAAAGTATAAAACACTGATGAGAGAAATTAAAGATGATATAAACACATGGAGAAATATACCATGTTCTTGGATTGGGAGAACATTTCAACATTGTGAAAATGACTATACAACACAAAGCAGTCTACCTATTCAATGCAATCCTTATCAAACTACCAATGGCATTTTTCCCAGAACTAGAACAAAATTTTTTACAATTTGTATGGAAACACAAAAGACCCCAAAGAGGAAAAGCAATCTTGTGAGAAACAGAGCTGAAGGAATCAGGCTCCCTGACTTCAGACTATACTACAAAGCTACAGTCATCAAGACAGGATGGTACTTCAACAAAAAGAGAAATATCGATCAATGGAACAGGAAAGAAATCCCACGGATAAACCCATGCACATATGCTCTGCTTATCTTTGATAAAGGAGGCAAGAATATACAATGGAGGAAAGGCATCCTGTTCAATAAGTGTTGCTGGGAAAACTGGACAGTTATATGTAAAAGAATGAAATTAGAACACTTCCTAACACCATACACAAAAATAAACTCCGAATGGATTAAAGGCCTAAATGTAAGCCCAGACACTATAAAACTTTAGAGGAAAAAATAGAAAGAACACACTTTCACATAAATAACAGCAAGGTCCTTTTTGACTCGCCTCCTAGAGTAATGGAAATAAAATCAAAAATAAATAAATGGGACCTAATGAAACTTAAAAGCTTTTGCACAGTAAAGGAAACCATAAACAAGACCAAAAGACAACCGTCAGAATGGGAGAAAATTGTTTCAAAAGAAGCAAATGACAAAGGATTAATCTCCAAAATATACAAAACTCATGCAGCTCAATATCAAAAAAGCAAACCCAATCCAAAATGGCTAGAAGTTCTAAATAGACATTTCTCCAAAGAAGATATACAGATTGCCAACAAACACATGAAAGGATGCTCAACATCACTAATCAATATAGAAATGCAAATAAAAACTATAATGAGGTATCACCTCACGCCAGTCAGAATGGCCATCATCAAAAAATCTATAAACAATAAAAGCTGGAGAGGGTGTCGAGAAAAGGGAACCCACTTGCAATGCTGGTGACAATATAAATTGATACAGCCACTATGGAGAACAGTATGGAGGTTCCTTAAAAACTAAAAATAAAACTACTGGAGACCTTCAGGATGGCAGAGGAGTAAGATGTGGAGATCACGTTCCTCCCCACAAATACAACGGAAATACATCTACATGTGGAATGACTCCTACAGAACACATACTGAATGCTGGCAGAAGACCTCAGAATTCCCAAAAGGCAGGAAACTCCCCATAACTGGCTAGGGAAAAAGAAAAAAGAAAAAACAGAGACAAAAAATAGGGATGGGATCTGCACCACTGGGAGGGAGCTGTGACGGAGTGGGAATTTCCACACAATAGTAAGCCCCTTAACTGGTTGATTCGGGGGTGGTGGGGGGAAGCTTCAGAGCCATGCAGGAGAGCACAGCAACCAGGGTGAACAGGGCAAAGCGGACAGATTCCCACACAGAGAATCAGTGCCAATCAGCACTCACCATCCCGAGAGAATTGTCTGCTCAACCACTGGGGAGGGTGGGGGCTGGGAGCTGATGCTCGGGATTCTGAGATCAGATCCCAGGGAGAGGACTGGGGTTGGCTACGTGAACATAGCCTGAAGGGGGCTAGTACATCACAGCTAGCATGGAGGGAGTCCAGGAAAACGTCTGCACCTGCCTAAGAGGCAAGAGACCATTGTTTTGGGGTATGTGAGGAGAGGGGATTCAGAGCACCGCCTAAATGAGCTGTAGAGTTGGATGCAAGCTGCAGTTAACAGTGCGGGCACCAGACACAGGCATGAAATGCTAAGGTTGCTGTTGCAACCACCAAGAAGCCTGTGTGCAAGCACAGGTCACAATCCATACCTCCCCTCCCAGGAGCTTGTGCAGCCAGCCACTGCCAGGGTCTCATGATACAGGGACAATTTCCCCAAGAGAACACAAGGTGAGCCTCAGGATGTTGCAAGGTCATGCTGGCTTCTGCCACTGAAGGCTTACCCCATAATCCGTACCCATTCCTCCCCCAAGCCTGAGTGAGCCAGAGCCCCCTAATCAGCTGCTACTGTAACCCAGTCATTCCTGAGCCATGAACAGAGGCCCTCAGGTGACCTACATGCACAGGCAAGGACAAATCCAAAGCTGAAACCCAGGAGCTCTGCGAAGAAAGAAGAGAAAGAGAAATTTCTCCCAGCAGCTTCAGGAGCAGTGAATTGAATCTCCACAATCAGCTTGATGTATCCTGCATCTGTGGAATACCTGAATACATGATGAATCATCCCAAAATTGAGGCAGTGGACTTGGGAACAATGATATATTTTTTTTTCCTTTTTCTCTTTTGTGAGTGTGTATGTGTATGCTTCTTTGTGTGATTTTGTCTGTAGAGCTTTGCATTTACCATTGTTCCTAGGGATCTGTCTGTCCTTTTTTTTTCTTGGTTTATTTATTACTTTGAATTGTTTTTCAATTTTTAATAACTATTTTTTATTTTAATAACTTTATTTTATTTATTTATTTATTTATTTATTTATGTGTGTCTCCCTTTTCTTCTGAGCCGTGTGGCTGACAGCTTCTTGGTGCTCCAGCCTGGTGTCAGGCCTGTGCCTCTGATGTACGAGAGCCGAGTTCAAGACATTGGTCCAACACAGACCTCCCGGCTCCATGTAATATCAAACAGTGAAAGCACTCCCAGAGATCTCCATCTCATGCTAAAGCCCAGCAACTATCAACGACCAGCAACTTACAGTGCTGGACACACTATGCCAAACAACTAGCAAGACAGGAACACAACCCCACCCATTAGCAGAGAGGCTGCCTGAAATCATAATAAAGACACAGACACCCCAAAACACACCACTAGATTCGGATATGTCCATCAGAAAGCAAAGGTCCAGCCTCATCCACCAGAACACAGGCACCAGTCCCTTCCAGCAGGAAGCCTACACAACTCACTGAACCAACCATAGCCGCTGGGGGCAGACAACAAAAGCAACGGGAACTATGAACATGCAGTCTGTGAAAATGAGACCCCAAACACAGTAAGTTAAGCAAAATGAGAAGACAGAGAAACTCACAGCAGATGAAGGAGCAAGGTAAAAATCCACCAGACCAAATAAATGAAGAGGAAATAGGCAGTGTACCTGAGAAAAGTATTCAGAGTAATGATAGTAAAGAAGATGCGAAATCTTGGAAATAGAATGAAGAAAATACAAAAAAAAAAAAAAAAAAACTTTTAACAAGAACCCAGAAGAAGTAAAGAGCAAACAAAACCATGATGAACAATACAATAAATGAAATTAAAAATTCTCTAGAAGGGATCAATAGCAGAATAAATGAGGCAGAAAAACAGATACGTAACCTGGAAGATAAAATAGTGAAAATAACTACAGCAGAGCAGAAAAAAGAAAAAAGAATGAAAAGCATTGAGGACAGTCTCAGAGATGTCTGGGACAACATCAAACGCACAAACATCAAAGGATGGGGGTCTCCAAAGAAGAAGAGAAAAATAAATGGTCTGAGAAAATATTTGAAGAGATTATAGTTGAAAACTTTTCTAATATGGGGAATGAAACACGCAATCAGGTCCAGGAAGAGCATAGAGTCCCACACAGGGTAAATCGATGGAGAAACATGCCAAGACACATATTAATCAAACTATCAAAAACTAAATACAAAGAAAACATATTAAAAGCAGCAAGGGAAAAACAACAAATCACATAAAATGGAATCCCCATAAGGTTAATAGCTGATCTTTCAGCAGAAACTCTGCAAACCAGAAGGAATGGCAGGACATATTTAAAGTGATGAAAAGGAGAAATCTACAACCAAGATTACTCTAGCCAGCAGGGATCTCATTCAGATTCAACAGAGAAATTAAAACCTTTACAGACAAGCAAAAGCCAACAGAATTCAGCACCACCAAACCAGCTTTACAACAAATGCTAAAGGAAGTTCTCTAGGCAGGAAACACAAGAGAAGGAAAAGACCTACAATAACAAACACAAAACAATTAAGAAAATGGTAATAGACACTTACATACTGATAATTACCTTAAATGTAAATGGATTAAACACTGCAACCAAAACACATACACTGGTTGAATGGATACAAAAACAAAACCTGTATACATGTTGTCTACAAGAGACCCAGTTCAGACCTAGGGACACATACTGCCTGAAAGTGAGGGGATGCAAAAGGATATTCTATGCAAATGTAAATCAAAAGAAAGCTGGTGTAGCAATTCTCATATCAGACAAAATAGGATTTAAAATAAAGACTATTACAAGAGAAAAAGAACAACCTTACATACTGTTTGAGGGATCAATCCAAGAAGAAAATATAGCAACTGTAATTATTTATCCACACAACATAGGAGCATGTCAGTACACAAGGTAAATTATAACAGCCATCAAAGGGGAAATCAACAGTAATACAATCATAGTAAGCGAATTTAACACCCCACTTTCAACAATGGACAGATCATCCAATATGAAAATAAATAAGGAAACACAATCTTTACATTAAACAAGATGGACTTAATTGATATTTACAGGACATTCCATCCAAAACCAACAGAATACACTTTCTTCTCAAGTGCTCATGCAACATTCTCCAGGATAGATCATATCTTGCATCACAAATCAAGCCTTGGAAAATTTAAGAAAATTGAAATCTTATCAAGAATCTTTTCTGACCACAATGCTATGATACTAGGTATCGACCACAGGAAAAAAAAAAAAAAAACCTGTAAAAAATACAAACCCGTGGAGGCTAAACAATACACTACTTAATAACCAAAAGATCACTGAAGAAATCAAAGAGGGATCAAAAATTACCTAGAAACAAATAACAATGAAAACTCAATGACACAAAAACCTATGAGATACAGCAAAAGCAGTTCTCAGAGGAAAGTTTATAGCAATACAATCCTACCTCAAGAAAATAGAAACTTATCAAATAAACAACCTAAAGTTACGCCTAAAGCAATTAGACCAAGAAGAAAAACAACAACAAAAAAAACTCCCAAAGTTTGCAGAAGGAAAGAAATCATAAAGATCAGATAAGAAATAAATGGAAAAGAAATGAAGAAAACAATAGTAAGATCAATAAAACTAAAAGCTTGCTCTTTGAGAAAATAAACAAAATTGATAATCCATTAGCCTGACTCATCAAGAGAAAAAGGGAGAAGAACCAAATGAATAGAATTATAAATGAAAAAGGAGAAGTAACAACTGACATTGCAGAAATACAAAGGATCATGATGGATGACTACAAGCAAATATATGTCAATAAAATGGAAAACCTGAAGAAAAGGACAAATTTTTAGAAAAGTACAACCTTCTGAGACTAAAATAGGAAGAAAGAGAAAATATAAACAGACCAATGACAAGCACTGAAATTGAGACTGTGATTAAAAATATTCCAACAAACAAAAGCCCAGGACCAGATGGCTTCACAGGCGAATTCTATCAAACTTTTACAGAGGAGCTAACACCTATCCTTCTCAAACTCTTCCAAAGTATAGCAGAAGGAGGAACACTCCCAAATTCATTCTATGAGGCCAATATCACTCTGATACCAAAACCAGACAAAGAGGTCACTAGGAAAACTACAGGACAATATCACTGATGAACATAGATGCAAAAATCCTCAGCACAACACTAGCAAACAGAATCAAACAGCATATTAAAATGATCATACACCATGAAGAAGTGTGGTTTATCCCAGGAATGCAAGAATTCTCTAATATTCGCAAATCAATCAATGTGATACACCTTATTAACAAACTGAAGGAGAAAAACAATATGATCATCTCAATAGAGCAGAAAAAGCTTTTGACAAAATTCAACATGCATTTATGATAAAAAAAAAAACCCTCCAGAAAGTAGGCATAGAGGGAACATTCCTCAACATAATAAAGGCCATATATGACAAACCCACAGCCAACATCATTCTCAATGGTGAAAAGTGAAAACATTCCACTAAGATCAGGAACAAGACAAGATTGCCCACTATCACCAATATTATTCAACATTCTTTTGGAAGTTTTAGTCACAGCAATCAGAGAAGAAAAGGAAATAAATGGAATCCAATTTGAAAAGAAGAATTAAAGCTGTCACTGTTTGCAGATGACATGATACTATACTTAGAGAATCTTGAAGACATTACCAGAAAACTACTAGAGCTAATCAATGAGTTTGGTAAGGTAGCAGGATACAAAATTAACACAGAAATGTCTTGCATACCTATACACTAATGAAGAAAAATATGAAAGTGAAATTAAGAAAACACTCTCATTTAATATTGCAACAAAAAGAATAAAATACCTAGGAAGAAACCTACTGAAGGAGACAAAAGACCTGTATGCAGAAAACGATAAGACACTGATGAAAAAAATTAAAGATGATACAAACAGATGGAGAGATATACCATGTTCTTGGATTGGAAGAATCAACATTGTGAAAATGACTATACAACACAAAGCAATCTACAGATTCAATGCAATCCCTATCAAACTACCACTGGCATTTTTCACAGAACTAGAACAAAAAAATTTCACAATTTGTATGGAAACACATAAGACCCCAATAGCCAAAGCAATCTTGAGAAAGCAAAATGGAGCTGGAAGACCCAGGCTCCCAGACTTCAGAGTATGCTCCAAAGCTGCAGTAATCAAGACAGTATGGTACTGGCACAAAAATCTAAATATACATCAATGGAACAGGATAGAAATTCCAGAGATAAACCAACGCACCTATGGTCATCTTATTTTTGATAAAGGAGGCAAGAATATACAATGGAGAAAGGACAGCCTCTTCAATAAATGGTGCTGGGAAAACTGGACAGCTACATGTAAAAGAAAGAAATTAGAACACCACCTAATGCCATACACGAAAATAAACTCAAAATGGATTAAAGACCTAAATGTAAGGCCAGACACTATAAAACTCTAAGAGGAAAACTTAGGCAGAACCCTCTATGACATGAATCCCAGCAAGATCCTTTTTCACCCACCTCCTAGAGAAATGGGAATAAATACAAAAATAAACAAATGGGACCTAATGAAACATAAAAGCTTTTGCACAGCAAATGAAACCATAAACAAGACAAAAAGACAACCCTCAGATTGGGAGAAAATATTTGCAAAAGGAACAACTGACAAAGGATTAATGTCCAAAATTTACAAGCAGCTCATAGCATGCAGCTCAATATCAAAAAAACAAACAACACAATCCAAAAATGTTCAGAAGACCTAAGTTGAAATTTCTCCAAAGAAGATATACAGATTGCCAACAAACACATGAAAGGAAGCTCAACACCAGTAATCATTAGAGAATTGCAAATCAAAACTATAATGAGGTATCACTTCACAGCAGTCAGAATGGCCATCATCAAAAAACTACAAACAATTAATGCTGGAGATGGTGTGGAGAAAAGGCAACCCTCTTGCACTGTTGGTGGGAATGTTAATTGATACGGCCACTATGGAGAACAGTATGGAGGTTCCTTAAAGAGCTAAGAATAGAACTACCATATGACCCAGCAATCCCACTACTGGGCATATACCCTGAGAAAACTATAATTCAAAAAGAGTCATGTATCACAATGTTCATTGCAGCTCTATTTACAATAGCCAGGACATCTAAACAACGTAAGTGTCCATTGACAGATGAATGGATAAAGAAGATGTGGGACATATATCCAATGGAATATTACTCAGCCATAAAACGAAATGAAATTGAGTTATTTGTGGTGAGGTGGATGGACCTAGAGTCTGTCATACAGAGTGAAGTTAGTCAGATAAAGAAAAGCAAATACCATATGTTAACACATATATATGGAATATAAAAAAGACAAAAAGTGATTATGAAGAACCTAGGGACAGGATAGGAATAAAGACAGTGATGTAGAGAATGGACTTTAGGACTTGGGGAGGGGAAAGTGTATGGTGGGACGAAGTGAGGGAGTCCATGGACTTGTATATACTACAGAATGTAAAATAGATAGCTAGTGGGAAGCAGCCACATAGCACAGGGAGATCAGCTCGGTGCTTTTTGACCACATAGAGAGGTGGAATAGGGAGTGTGGGAGGGAGACGTAAGAGGGAGGACATATCGGGATATATGTAAATGTATAGCTGATTCACTATGCTATAAAGCAGAAACTAACACACAATTTTAAAGCAATTATACTCCAATAAAGATGTTAAGAAAATGAAATATATATCATAAACCCTGAAGTATTCTGCATGAGTAAGACTTTGCTACTATCATCTTTATCAGCAATCCTGAAAAAAATTGCAATAAAGTGTTCTTTCTCTCTTTAAAAAAAATAAAATGAGATATAATTACCATATGACCCAGCAATCCCACTACTGTGCACATGCGCTGAGAAAACTATAATTCAAAAAGAGTCATGTACCACAATATCATTACAGCACTATTTACAATAGCCAGGACATGGAATCAACCTAAATGTCCATCGAATGATGAATGGATAATGAAGATGTGGCACATGTATACAATGGAATATTACTCAGCCATAAAAAGAAATGAAATTGAGTTATTTGTAGTGAGGTGGATGGACCTAGAGTCTGTCATACAGAGTGAAGTAAGTCAGAAAGAGAAAAACAGTTACTGTATGCTAACACACATATATGGAATCTAAGAAAAAATATTCTGAGGAACCTAGTGACAGGACAGGAATAAAGGCACAGATGTGGAGAATGGACTGGAAGACAAAGGGGTGGAGGAGGGTAAGCTGTGACGAAGTGAGAGAGTGGCATTGACATATATACACTACCAAATATAAGATAGATTGCTAGTAGGAAGCAGCTGCATCACACGGGGAGATCAGCTCAGTGCTTTGTGACCACCCAGAGGGGTGAGATAGGGAGGGTGGGAAGGAGATGCAAGAGGGAGGAGATATGGGGATATATGTATACATATAGCTGATTCACATTGTTATACAGCAGAAACTAAGACAACATAGTAAAGCAATTATACTCCAATAAAGATGTTAAAAAATTATAACTTACTGAAATTGAATCAACTAGAAACAGAATATCCAAATAATGTTATAACCATTAGGGAATTTGAATCTGTCATTCAAACTATTCCCACAAATAATCCTTAGATCCAGATAATTTTCCTAGAGCGTTCTAATGAAGACAAGTGCTCTACTTGTTCGTATTTGGAGAACAAATAAGTATAATTTTAAACAACTCTGTTCTTGTGGTATAATAAGAAATACATTTGATGTGTATCCTAGTTCCCGGCATATGTCTCCTAAACCCTTGGAATTTTCTGAGTGATAGGAATATCTATTGTTTTTCATAATGATTCCCTTTCAATCACATCTGATGTTAATAAGGTGACTTAGTGTGGAGCCCCTAGATGGCTTCAAAATTGGGCTGGTCATAAGAAAGCCCAGGTGATTAGGGGATTGGAAATTTTAACCCAACCTGCCAACCTCCAGGAAGTAGAAGAGGGGCTGGAGAATAAGCACCACAGAAACTCTTGAACAACAAGGTTTGATGAACTATCGGGTTGGTTATCACATTGAGGTGCTGGGAAGATAACATGCCCAGAAAGGGCATGGAAGTTCTGTGCTCATTCTCATAACTTTCCCTAATCATATATTCCATTTGGCTGTCCTGAGATGTATCTTTCATAAGCAACAAGTAACAGTAAACTGCTTTCCCTGAGTTCTGAGAACCTTGTCTAACAAATTACCAAACCTGAGGAGGTAGTTGTGGGAACACCAATTTGTAGATATGTGAATAATCTAGAAACTCACTACTTGCAATTGGCATCTGAAGTTTGGAGCACATGGTATGGACACAGTCTAGTGGAACTGAACCTTTAAACTGTGGAATCTGCACTAACTACAAGTTAATATCAGAATTTAATTGACTTGTAGGACACTCAATTTGTATCTGCTGAGAACTGGATAATTGATTAATGCAGAAAACCCATACATTGGGGTGAGAAGTGCTGTTGTGAGTAGAAATAGCACTTCATATCTCTCTAATAATATTATAGTTTGGATGGCCGCAATTCCAAAACATTGAAAAGATGGTATGCAAAATAAAATTGCAAGCCAATATTACTGATGAGTATACATGCAAAAATACTAAACAAAATATTTGCAAATCAAGTTCATCAAAGTATAATAAACGATCATCATAATCAGTTTAGGTTTATCTGGGAGAAGAGTGTTGATTTATTGTTAGATATCAGTTAATTTTATTTGCCACATTAACAGATTAGAGAAAAAATTTAAATAGCATCTCAATAAAGTCTAGAAACAATTTATCTGTAGGAAAAGCTTTGTATAAAGTTCAAGCCTCACTCATAAAATAATAAAACAAAAGAAAAAGTATTTGTAGACTAGGATTAGGAACAAATTTACATAATCTGATAAATGGGTATAAAAATACTAAAAACACCAAAACCTAAAACAAAACCTTAAACTAAAAATGATAGTAAAATTATATTTAATAGTAAAACTGCTTTTAAGAAAACAAAAAAAAAGTGTTCCTACAACTTACCACTTTACTTATTTTTAATTTTTAATAAAGTATAGTTGACTTACAATGTTATATTTGTTTCAGTTGTACAACATAGTGACTCGGTATTTTATAGATATTTTATATAGTTATTATAAAAATTGTTTTTATTCCTTGTGCTGTAGAATACATCCTTGTATCTTACTTATTTTATACCTAGTAGTTTTTATCTCTATATTCCCTTCCCTGTCCTGCCCTTTCTCCCATCCTTCTCCCCACAGGTAAACTCTAGTTTGTTCTCTGTATCTGTTAGTTTCCTTTTTGTTATATTGGTTCATTTGTTTTATTTTTTAGATTCCACATATAAGTGAAAACATACAGCATTTGCCTTTCTATGTCTGACTTAATTCACTAAGGATAATACTCTCCAGGTCCATATATGTTGTTGCTGAAAACATTTAATTTTTTATGGCTAAGTAATATTCCATTGCATATATATCCACTTGTCTGTTGATGGACAAATAGATTGCTTCCACATCTTGGCTATTGTAAATAGTGCTGCTATGAACATTGGGGTGCATATATCTTTTGGAATTAGAGTTTTCAGTTTCTTTGTATACATATCTAGAAGTCAAACTGTTGGATCATATGGTAGCTCTATTTTCATTTTTTTGAGAATCCCCCATAATATATCCCATAGTGGACACACCAATTTACATTGCAACCAACAGTGTACTGGGTCCCCTTTCTCCACATCCTCAACAACACATGTTATTTCTTGCCTTTTTATCAATAGTGATTCTGAAAGGTGTGAGGTGATATCTCATTGTGCTCTTGATTTGCATCTCCCTGATGATTAGTGATGTTGCTCATCAGTTCTTGTGCCTGCTGGCCATCTGTATGTATTCTCTGGAAAAATACCTATTCAGGTCCTCAGCCTATTTTTAAATTAGGTTGTTTGTTTAATATAGAGTTGTATGAGTTCTTTGAATATTTTGGATATTAACCCCATATGAGAAATATCATTTGCAAATATCTTCTTCCCTTCAAAAGATTGCCTTTTAATTTTATTGATGGTTTCATTTGCTGTGCAAAAGCTTTTAAGTTTGATTAGTTCCAAATTGTTTATTTTTGCTTTTGTGTCCCTTGCCTGAGGAGACAGATCCAAAAAGATATTTTTAAGAACTATGACAAAGAGTATACTGCCTATGTTTTCCTTTAAGAGTTTTATAGTGGCCAGCCTTACATTTATGTCTTTGATCCATTTTGAGTTTATTTTTGTGTATGGTGTTAGAGAATGTTCTAAGTTCATTCTTTTACATGTAGATGTCCAGTTTTCCAGCACCACTTATTGAAGAAACTATTTTTCCCCATTGTATTTTCTTGCCTTCTTTGTCATAGAGTAATTGACCATATGTGTGTTGGTTTATTTCGGTGGTCTCTATTCTGTTGCATTGATCTATGTGTCTGGTTTCTGTGCCAGTCTCATAGTATTTTGATTACTGTAGTTTCAGATATTAAAATATATTGTAATGTGATGTATTAAGATTGTATGGTACTAGTACAATCTCAGAGGGGTAGAATAAAAACCCAAGGTAAAGTTAAAGAATATATTGTAGCAGAGTGATGTCATCATCATGACAACATAGATCATTGCCAACTTCTGTCCTCTTCACAAGAAGACTAACTAGCAACCATTCATAGACAAGACATCATTGTGAAAATCCCAGAGCATGAGGGTGAGGATGAAGAACTCTCCCTGGACCACAGAGACTGAGAAAGACCACATTAAAAGAGTAAGACAAATAGCTACACTTTAACCACAATATTCCTTGCCTAAGCCAGGACAACACCACACTGACAGCACCACACAGGCCTACAATATCTCCATCAGGATAAAAGAGCCTCAAATTGACATCTAGCTCCCACAGTATTGTGGGATGCTTCTCACGAGGCCCACTTGGGTCTCACTTCACAGGGATCAGGGGGCATCTGTAGAACTTGACTAGTGGAGGTCCAACTGGGATAGAGAAGGGCTTCAGGATTTACATCAACCAGTGCTTGGATTTTGGCAGACCACATTCCTACTCAGAGGGGGACCAGAATGGAGATCCCAGCCATCAGTCTTTCTATCTGCAGAGACCCACTAATGAACCCATCTGGCTAAGGAGTTCGGTGTACAGTTCTGCTTAATTCAGGTCCCCATCCAATAAGCCCTACAGGCCTTGGAGCTTGCTCTATTGCCCTGCCAGGCATGGGTAGCAAATTCATAGCCCTGCCTGCTTCTGAATACTACCTTTAGTCCTGCCCAAACAAGAAGCTTAATCAGACCACATGGGAACCTTCATAGCCTATCCTATAGCTCCACTTACCAAGATGCTTTAATAGGAAACCTAGCCAGTGGTTCTGCCTATCGACAGAGCCAAGCCAATGGCCCTGCTTGGCCAGGGAGCTTGTCACTTCTGCCTGATTCAGATCACCAACCAATGAATCACACTGGCTGGGGAGACTGTTCTGTGTCCTTGCCCCAGCAAGGAAGTGAATTGAAAGTCCCATCTACAGCTGAATATAGCCTACAATCCAGCATAGCCAGGTGGCCTAGTTAGAGCACCAGAGAGGTTGTGTGGCCCATGCTCCAGCCCTGCTTATGGCAGTGTCCAAGTAGAGAGCCCAGCTTTCAGCTCTGTTCACCTGCACAGCCAAATCAGTGGCCTGTTACTGTCCAGGGAACTGAGCAAGAAGATGTGCATGATTCATATCCCCATCCAACAAATTATACCAGCCGTGTAACTTGTCCTATGACCATATCCAAGCTGGGAAGCAAATTTGAAGTGCTACCTATGTGTAAATATAGCTTATAGCCCCACCTAACCAGAAAGTCAAACCAGAACACCTAGGAAGCTGTGTAGCCCATCCTACAGTTAAATGGAACCTGAGCAGAGAACCCAACTAGTGGCACTGTCCATCTGCAGAGCTGAGCTGATAGGTCCATCTGGACAGGGAGTATGGAATCCAGCCATTGAGCCATAATATCTATGGAACCAGTTCTACCACACTGCCAGGAAATGAAGCAAATTTATATCCATGCTTAACTGCTGAGTATAGCATCCAGTGCCTCCTAACTAAGAAGTTTGACCAGAGAATCCAGGAAACTATGGAGCCCATTTTACAACAATGTTTGAGCAGGGAACCAAGACAGTAGTCCTATCCAAATGTTCCCAGCCATTAGCACCTCCCTGACCTCAGAGCTCAGGCAATGGTCTTGCCAAAATAGAGACAAAGGTAAGCCCCAACTACCCAAAAATGCTACCAACTGAATTATCCAGAACCCTAAGGTGAACTGACTGATGAAGGAGTCACTGCCAAAGTAATGTTTTGAAGAAGAGATTGCTTACTCAAATGCACAGATATCAATGCAAGAAATGAAGTATCACAAAAAATCAGGTGAACATGACACCACCAAAGAAAACTGATAAAGCACCAATAACTGACTCTAAATAAATAAAATTCATGTAATATCTGACAAAGAATTCAGAAAAAAAACTCTAAAAGAGTTTAGTGAACTACAAGAACATATAGACAACTAAACAAAATTAGGAAAAAATTAATGAACAAAGAATTGGAAACCATCAGAAAGAAACAAATCCTAGAGGTGTAGAATATAATAACTGAACTGAAGAATTAGAGAGCTTCAAGAGCAGACTCAACCAAGTAAAAGAAAGATTCAATGAACCAGAAGATATGCCATTTGAAATTGTCCAGAGATTGAGAAAAATGAAATTAAAAAATGAAAAAGAGTGAAAAAAGCCTGCAGTATTCATAAAGCATGATCAAAAGAGAAAAAAATATAAGCATTATAGAATCCTAGAAGGAGAAGAAAGACAGAGAGGAACAGAAACTATATTTAAAGCAATAATGGCTAAAAAGTTCCCACACATGGGCAGAGAAGTGGATCAGATTCATGAGACCCAGAGGACCCCAAATAGGTTAAACCTGAAAAGGGATATACTGATAAATATAATTAAATTTTCCAAAGTAAAAGAAAAAAAAGAGAATATTGAAAGCAGCAAGAGAAAATTCACTCAACACATATAAGGAACCTCCGATAAAACTATGAGGGAATTCATCAACAGAAACTTTGTAGGCAAGGAGCGTGGGGAATGATATATTCAAAATATTAAAGGGAAAAAACCTGTCAGTGATGATTACTATACTTGGCAAAACTGTCCTTCAGACATGAAGGAAAGATAAAGATGTCCCCCAGCCAAAAATAACCCAAAAGCTGAGGGAGTTCATCACCACTAGATCTAACTTATCAAGAAATACTAAAAGAAATTCTTCAAAGGAAAATAAAAGGATTATAATTAATACTATAAAAACATATAAGCATATGTATAAAACTCACTGATGATAGTAAATATACAAATTCAGATTGTCTAATAAGTCAAAGGTAGTGCATAATTCACTTACAACTCTAGATTTAAAGTTAAAAATACAAATGTATTAAAAATAACTCTAAAGACAGTAATTTGATAGTGGATACACAATATAGAAAATATATAAATAGAGATGTTAATAACAAAATGTTAAGGGGGAGAAGTTATAGTACAAAGTTTATGTGTGCAACTGAAGTTATCAGTTACCAGGATGTTATCAATATATTTTATGTAAGCCTCATAGTAACCAAAATGGAAAAATGTGTAGAAGATATACAAAAGATTATGATAAAGGAATCAAAGCATCCTGTTAGTAATTGTCATCAAATAACAAAGAAGAAACAAGAAGAGGAGTCAAGGTGGCAGAATAGGAGGATGTGGAGTTTGCCTCACCTCACAAGTACATCAAGAATACATCTACAAATGGAACAGTTCTCACAGAGCACCTGCTTAACACTAGTGGAGGACCTTGGACACCTAAATGGACAAGAAAAATCCCGATGCAACCAGGTAGGATGAATGAAAGAAAAAATGAAAAGAGGAAACGGGAAGGGACCATCACCCCTGGGGTTGGAGTTGAAGGATAGAAGAGGTTCCCACACTAAAAGAAGCCCCCTCACAGAGGGGAGATCAGCTGGGACTGAGAGGGACCTTCAGGGGATCAGAAAGGAACACAGTAACAAGTCTGTGAAAGGCAAGACAGAGTAAGACCTATGTGCATGGTCCGTGCCACAGCCCTATACACCCCACCCTGAGTTGTGTGTCTCCTGGTGTGTAGCGGGGCTGGGTGCTGGAAAGTGGAGTTTGGAGAGTGGACCCAGGGAGGGGCCAGCTGTTGTCTGTTAGGAGACAGCCTGAAGAGAAGGACATGGGAGCTCCACAATTGGGAAAGATTGTAGAGGAAACCTGGGCCACCATAGAAGCACAGAGCAATTATTGAATGATGCATAAGGGGTGGGACCACCATTGCAACCCCCGTCCCTACACACTAGCCCCGGCTTCCATGGGCACTGGGATGGGAGCCCATCTGAGCAGGCTTGCCACCCCCCTCAAGCCAAGGCCTCCTTTGGCTGCACAGACCCCAGCAGTCCTGTGCACCACCTCTGATAGGGCCTCCTGAGGTTCTGCCAATGCTGGCAGGAGCTGGGTGATAAAGTGTGGCACTAGAAGAGCAGACCCAGGGAGAGGACTGCTGTTGGATATGTGGAGATGGCCTGAGGGGACGGGAGTGAGAAGCTCCACAGACGGAATACTCCTAGAAGAAGCATGGTCTGCCTCAGAAACGAGGTGCCATTGTGGAGTGGCACACAGGGGGCAGGGCCACCATCACAGACTCTCTCCCCACACGCCAGCCCCTGCCTCTGTGGGCACTGGGAGGGACTCCTACCAAAGCAAGCATGCCCCAGTCTGTTGCAAACTCCTGACAGCCTCTGACACCATGGGCACTATAGGGGGACCCCATCAGAGTGAACATGTGTAACTCAGCCGTGGAAGACTTGTCCCTGCCCTGTGTGAGTGAGCACGTGCCCCTGAGTCTGTTGCTGCTGCTTGCCCCTCCCACCTAAGTGAGCAAGTATGACACAGTCAGCCCTGCCTTCACCCCCTATCGCCTGGAAACCTAGCAACTGCAGAATATCTGAAAGGACAATGAGTGATCCCACAACTGAGACTGGTCTAGCTTTACCAGCTGTGTGCTTTGGGGGCAAGTATATGTGGGAGTTGGGCCAGAACAGAGTCTGAACTTCCACCACGGTGCCCACAGTGGGTCCATAAACATACCTAGAGGTAGTGGAGAACCTCCAGAGGAGGCAGGGATTGGCTGTGGCTCAGCACGGGGACAAGGAACCTGATAAAGGAGGACCCAGGAAATTTTTTATTTTAATTTCTTATTTAATTGTTTATTTTTTTAAGTTTTATTTTTCTATTTTTTATTTTATTTTTTTTTATTGTTTTGGGGTTTTTTTGCTTGCTTGCTTGGTTTCTGTTTTTGGTTTTTGATAATTTTTCTTTTCTTCTGTTTTTTGGTTTGTTTATTCTTTTGCTCATTTTGGTTTTCTTCTGTTTTGTTTTGTCTTCATCTTTTTTTTTTTTTGTGGTATGCAGGCCTCTCACTGTTGCAGCCTCTCCCACTGCAGAGCACAGGCTCCAGACGTGCAGGCTCAGTGGCCATGGTTCACGGGCCTAGCTGCTCCGTGGCATGTGGGATCTTCCCAGACCGGCACATGAACCTGTGTCCCCTACATTGGCAGGCAGACTCTCAACCACTGAGCCACCAGGGAAGCCCTGTCTTCATCTTTTTTGGTCAATTTTTTGTGTTTGTTTTTTGTTTCTTTGCTTTTATTTTTCAACTTGTTTCTGTATTTCTTTTACTTTGTGTTTTTGTTTTGCTTTTATTGTTTGTTTTGGTTTTGGGGTTATTCTGTTTGTTTGGATGTTTTCTTACTTAATTTTATTTTTATTCGTTTGTTTTGTTGTTGTTTGTGTGTTTTTAGTTTGTTTTTAGTTTTGTTTGGTTTTGTTTTTATTATTTATCTTGGGTATTGTTTGCTTGTTTTGTTTGATACTTTTTGTTATTTGTCTTGAGTTTTGTTTGTTTATTTTCTTTTCCTATCTTCTTTTTTTGGCCATGCTGCATGGCTTGTGGGGTCTTGGTTGCCTGGCAAGGGGTTGAATGTGAGCCACCAGGGTGGGAGTGATGACTCTAATCTCCAGGGAATATTAATCAGTGTGAGTTCACCTGGAGGTCACCATCTCAGCACAAAGTCTCGGCTCCATGCAACTGCCTGCAAACTTCAGTGCTGATTGCCTCAGATCAAACAAACAGCAACACAGGAATACAGCCGCACCCATCAGCCAACAGGCTGACTACTCATACTAAGCTCAGAGACACCTGAAAACTCATTGCATGTTGTGGCCCTGCCCATCAGAAGGAAAAGACTCAGCTCCATCTACCAGAGGGCAGGCACCAGTCTCTTCAACCAGGAAGTTTACACAAGCCCCTGGACCCAACACACCCACTAGGGGGCTGACATCAAAAGACAGTCATAGTAGAGGACTTTAACACCCCACTTTCACCAATGGAAAGATCATCCAAAATGAAAATAAAACAGGAAACACAGGCTTTAAATGATACATTAAACACGATGAACTTCATTGATGTTTATAGGACATTCCATCCGAAAACAGCAGATTACACTTTCTTGTCAAGTGCACACAGAACATTCTCCAGGATACACCACATCTTGGGTCACAAATCAAGCCTCAGTAAATTGAATAAAATTGAAATTATATCAAGCATCTTTTCCAATCACAAAGCTATGAGATTAGAAATCAATTATTACAAGAAAAAAATTATAAAAAACACAGACCCATGTAGCCTAAACAATATGCTACTAAACAACCAGTGGATCCTGAAGCAATCAAAGAGGAAATCAAAGAATACCTATAGAAAAATGACAACAAAATAGATAATCAAAAACCTATGGGATGCAGCAAAAGCAGTTCTAAGAGGGAAGTTTTTATCAATACAACCCTACCTCAAGAAACAAGATAAATATCAAATAAATAACCTATCCTTGCACCTAAAGCAACTAGAGAAAGAAGAAAAGTCAAAACCCAAAGATAGTAGAAGGAAAGAAATCATAAAGATCAGAGCAGAAATAAATGAAATAGAGATGAAGAAAAAAATATCAAAGATCAATAAAATTAAAAGCTGGTTCTTTGAGAAGATAAACAAAACTGATAAACTTTTAGCCAGCCTCTTCAAGATAAAAGGGGGAGAGATTCAAATCAATAAAATTAGAAGTGAAATAGAACTTACAATGGACACCACAGGAATGCAAAGGATCATAAGAGATAATTACAAGCAACTATATGCCAATAAAATATATAGCCTAGATGAAATGGACAAATTCCTAGAAAGATACAACCTTCCAAGACTGAACCAGGAAGAAGTAGAAAATATGAACATACCAATCACAAGTAATGAGATTGAAACTGTGATGAAAAATCTTCCAACAAACAAAAGTCCAGGACCAGATGGCTTCACAGGCAAATTCTATCAAACATAGAGAGAAGTGTTTACACTTACATTTCTGAAACCCTTCCAAAAAAACTGTCGAGGAAAAAACACTCCCCAGCTAATTCCAGGAAGCCACCATCAGCCTGATATCAAAATCAAAGATATCAAAGAAAAGAAAATTACAGGCCAATATAATAGATGAACATAGATACAAAAATCCTCAACACAGCAACCCGAATCCAAAACAAACTTTAAAAGGATCATACAACATGATCATGTGGGATTTATCCCAGGGACACAAGGATTCTTCAATATATGCAAATCAATCAATGTGATACACCACATTAACAAATTGAAGAATAAAAACCATATGATCATCTCAGTAGATGCAGAAAAAGCATTTGACAAAGTTCACACATTTATGATAAAACCTCTCCAGAAAAATGGGCTTAGAGGGAAACTACCTCAAAATAATAAGGCCATATATGACAAACCTACAGGTAACAGCATACTAAATGTTGAAAACCTGAAAGCACTTATTCTAAGATCAGGAGCAAGACAAGGATGTCCATTCTCACCACTTTATTCAAAATAGTTTTGGAAGTCCTAGCCATGTCAATCAGAGAAGAAAAATAAATAAAAGGAAACCAAATTGGAAAAGATAAGTAAAACTGTCATTGTTTGCAGATGACATGATTATATACATAGAGAATCCTAAGGATGGTACGAGAAAACTACTAGAGCTCATCAAAGAATTTGGTAAACTTGGAGGATACAAAATTAATACACCAAAATCTCTTCCTTTCCTATAAAATAACAATGAAAGATCAGAAAGAGAGATGAAGGAAACAATCCCATTTACCATCACATCAAAAAGACTAAAATAGAGAGAGGGGGAAGATGGCAGAAGAGTAAGACACGGAGATCACTTTCCTCCCCACAGATACACCAGAAATACATCTACACGTGGAACAACTCCTACAGAACACCTACTGAACACTGGCAGAAGACCTCAGACCTCCCAAAAGGCAAGAAACACCCCACGTACCTGGGAAGGGCAAAAGAAAAAAGAATAAACAGAGACATAAGAATAGGGGCGGGACCTGCACCAGTGGGAGGGAGCTGTGAAGGAGGAAAGGTTTCCACACACCAGGAAGCCCCTTTGTGGGTGGAGACTGTGGGTGGCAGAGAGGGGAAGCTTTGGAGCCACAGAGGAGAGCACAGCAACAGGGGTGCGGAGGGCAAAGCAGAGAGATTCCTGCACAGAGGAACGGTGCCAACCCGCACTCACCAGCCCGAGACGCTTGTCTGCTCACCCGCCTGGGTGGGCAGGGCTGGGAGCTGCGGATCGGGCTTCAGTTGGAGTGCAGGGAGAAGACTGGGGTTGGCGAAATGAACACAGCCTACAGGGGGTTAGTGCAAAACGGCTAGCCGGGACGGATTCCAGGGGAAATTCTGGACCTGCTGAAGAGGCAAGAGACTTTTTCTTCCCTGTTTCTTTCCTGGTGGATGAGGAGAGGGGATTAATAGCACTCCTTAAAGGAGCTCCAGAGACTGGCGCGAGCTGCGGCTAACAGGGCGGACAACACAGATGGGCATGAGTCGCTAAGGCTGTTGCTGCCACCACCAAGAAGCCTGTGTGCGAGCACAGGCGACTATCCACACCTCCCCACTCGGGAGACTGTAGAGCCTGAAACTGCCAGGGTCCTGTGATCCAGGGACAACTTCCCAGGGAGAAGGCACGGTGCGCCTCAGGCTGGTGCAACGTCCCGCTGGCCTCTGCAACTGCAGGCTCGCCCTGCATCCACACCCCTCCCTCCCCCTGGCCTGACTGAGCTAAGCCCCGACATCAGCTGCTCCTTTAACCCCGTCCTGTCTGAGCTAAGAATGGAGGTCCTCAGGCAACCTACACGCAGAGGTGGGGCCAAATCCAAAGCTGATCCCCGAGAGCTGTGAGAACAAAGAAGAGAAAGGGAGATCTCTCCCAGCAGGCTCAGGAGCAGCACATTAAATCTCCACAATCAACATGATGTACCCTGCATCTGCAGAATATATGAATAGACAACGGATCATCCCAAATTGAGGAGGTGGACTTTGAGAGCAAGGTTTATTATTTTTCCCCTTTTCCTCTTTTTGTGTGTATGTGTATTCTTCTGTGAGAGATTTTGTCTGTATAGCTTTGCTTTCACCATTTGTCCTAGCGTTCTATCCACCTTGTTTTTTTAGTTAAAATTTTTTTCTTAATAATTATTTTTTATTTTAATTATTTTATTTTATTTTATCTTATTTTATTTTATTTTACCCTCTTACTTTCTTTCTTTATACTTTTTCTCCCTCTTATTCTGAGCTGTGTGGATGAAAGGCTCTTGGTGCTGTAGCCAGGAGTCACTGCTGTGCCTGTGAGGTGGGAGAGCCAACTTCAGGACACTGGTCCACAAGAGACTTCCCAGCTCCACATAATATCAAATGGCGAAAATCTCACAAAGATCTCCATCTCAACACAAGCACCCAGCTTCACTCAACGACCAGCAAGCTACAGTGCTGAACACCCTAGGCCAAACAACTAGCAAGACAGAAACACAATCACACCCATTGGCAGAGAGGCTGCCAAAAATCATAATAAGGCCATAGACAACTCAAAACACACCACCAGACATGGACCTGCCCACCAGAAAGACAAGATCCAGGCTCATCCACCAGAACACAGGCACTAGTCCCCTCCACCAGGAAGCCTACACAACCCACTGAAACAACTTTAGCCACTGGGGACAGACACCAAAAACAATGGACACTACAAACCTGCAGCCTGAAAAAGGAGACCCCCAACACAGTAAGATAAGCGAAATGAGAAGACAGAAGAACACACAGCAGATGAAGGAGCAAGATAAAAACCCACCAGACCTAAAAAATGAAGAGGAAATAGGCAGTCTACCTGAAAAAGAATTCAGAATAATGACAGTAAAGATGATCCAAAATCTTGGAAATAGAATAGAGAAAATGCAAGAAACATTTAACAAGGACCTAGAAGAACTATAGCTGAAACAAGCAATGAAGAACAAAACAATAAATGAAATTAAAAATACGCTAGAAGGGATCAATAGCAGAAAAACTGAGGCATCAGAACAGATAAGTGACCTAGAAGATAAAATAGTGGAAATAACTACTGCAGAGCAGAATAAAGAAAAAAAGAATTAAAAGAACTGAGGGCAGTCTCAGAGACATCTGGGACAACATTAAACGCAACAACATTCGAATTATAGGGGTCCCAGAACACGAAGAGAAAAAGAAGGGGACTGAGAAAATATTTGAAGAGATTATAGTTGAAAACTTCCTTAATATATGAAAGGGAGTAGTTAATCAAGTCCAGGAAGCACAGAGAGTCCCATACAGGATAAATCCAAGGAGAAACATGCCAAGACACATATTAATCAAACTGACAAAAATTAAATACAAAGAAAACATATTAAAAGCAGCAAGGGAAAAACAACAAATGATACACAAGGGAATCCCCATAAGGTTAACAGCTGGTCTTTCAGCAGAAACTCTTCAAGCCAGAAGGGACAGGCAGGACATATTTAAAGTGATGAAGGAGAAAAACCTACAACCAAGATTACTCCACCCAGCAAGGATATCATTCAGGTTTGATGGAGAAATTAACACCTTCACAGAAAAGCAAAAGCTGAGAGAGTTCAACACCACCAAACCAGCTTTACAACAAATGCTAAAGGAACTTCTCTAGGGAATAAACACAAGAGAAGGGAAAGAACTACAATAACAAACACAAAGGAATTAAGAAAATGGGAATAGGAGCATACATATTGATAATTACCTTAAATGTAAATGGATTAAATGCTCCCACCAAAAGGCACAGACTGGCTGAATGGATACAAAAACAAGACCCATATATATGCTGTCTATAAGAGACCCACTTCAGACCTAGAGACACATACAGACTGAAATAAGGGGATGGAAAAAGATATTTCATGCAAATGGAAACCAAAAGAAAGCTGAAGTCACACTTCTCATACCAAACAAAATAGACTTTAAAATAAAGACTACTAGAGGGCTTCCCTGGTGGCACAGTGGTTCAGAGTCCACCTGCCAGTGCAGGGGATGCAGGTTGGTTCCCTGGTCTGGGAAGATCCCACATGCCATGGAGCAGCTGGGCCCGTGAGCCATGGCCACTGAGCCTGTGCGCCTGGAGCCTGTGCTCTGCAACGGGAGACGCCACAACAGTGAGAGGCCCGTGTAATGCAAAAAAATTAAAAAAATTTGAAAAAAGTCTACTAGAAGAGACAAAGAAGGACACTACATAATGATCAAGGAATCGATCCAAGAAGAAGGTATAACAATTGTAAATATTTATGCACCCAAAATAGGAGCACCTCAAAGCATAAGGCAAATACTAACAGCCATAAAAGGGGAAATCGACAGTAAAACATTCAGAGTAGGGGACTTTAACACCCCACTTTCACTAATGGACAGATCATCCAAAATGAAAATAAATAGGGAAACACAAGCTTTATATCATACATTATACAAGATGGAGTTCATTGATATTTATAAGATATTCCATCCAACAACAACAGAATACAATTTTTTCTCAAGTGCTCATGGAACATTCTCCAGGATAGATCATATCTTGGGTCACAAATTAAGCCTTGGTAAATTTAAGAAAATTGAAATTGTATCAAGTATCATTTCTGACCATGACACAGTATGGAGGTTCCTTAAAAAAACTAAAAATAGAACTACCATATGACCCAGCAATCCCACTACTAGGCATATACCCTGAGAAAACCATAATTCAAAAAGAGACATGTACCAAAATGTTCATTGCAGCTCTATTCACAATAGCCCGGAGCTGGAAACAACCTAAGTGTCCATCATCGGATGAATGGATAAAGAAGATGTGGCACATATATACAATGGAATATTACTCAGCCATAAAAAGAAACGAAACTGAGCTATTTGTAATGAGGTGGATAGACCTAGAGTCTGTCATACAGAGTGAAGTAAGTCAGAAAGAGAAAGACAAATACCGTATGCTAACACATATATATGGAATTAAAAAAAATGTCATGAAGAACCTAGGGATAAAACGGGAATAAAGACACAGACCTACTTGAGAATGGACTTGAGGATATGGGGAGGGGGAAGGGGAAGCTGTGACAAAGCGAAAGAGAGGCATGGACATATATACACTACCAAACGTAAGGTAGATAGATAGTGGGAAGCAGCCGCAGAGCACAGGGAGATCAGCTCGGTGCTTTGTGACCGCCTGGAGGGGTGGGATGGGGAGGGTGGGAGGGAGGGAGATGCATGAGGGTAGGGATGTGGGAACAGATGTATATGTATGACTGATTCACTTTGTTATAAAGCAGAAACTAATAAAAAAAATAAAGGGTGATACAGGAGCAGAGAATGTCATAAAGATTTTAAAAAAAAGAAATGAATTACAGGAAAATACCTGTAAAAATACAAACATATGGAGGCTAAACAATACACTACTTAATAACGAAGTGATCACTGAAGAAATCAGAGGGGAAATCAAAATATACCTAGAAACAACTGACAATGCAGACACGATGACCCAAAACCTATGGAATGCAGCAAAAGCAGTTCTAAGAAGGAAGACTATAGCAATGCAATCTTACCTTAAGAAACAGGAAACATCTCGAAAAAGCAACCTAATGTTGCATCTAAAGCAATTACAGAAAGAAAAACAAAAACACCCAAAAGTTAGCAGAAGAAAAGAAATCATAAAGATCAGATCAGAAATAAATGAAAAAGAAATGAAGGAAACGATAGGAAAGATCAATAAAACTAAAAGCTGGTTCTTTGAGAAGATAAACAAAATTGACAAACCATTAGCCAGACTCATCAAGAAAGAAAAGGGTGAAGACTCAAATCAATAGAATTAGAAATGAAAAAGGAGAAGTAAAAAATGACACTGCAGAAATACAAAAGATCATGAGAGATTACTACAAGCAACTCTATGCCAATAAAATGGAAAACCTGAAGGAAATGGACAAATTCTTAGAAATGAACAACCTGCCAAGACTGAATCAGGAAGAAATAGAAAATATGAACAGAGCAAACACAAGCACCGAAATTGAAACTATGATTAAAAATCTTCCAACAAACAAAAGCCCAGGACCAGAAGGCTTCACAGGTGAATACTATCAAACATTTAGAGAAGAGCTAACACCTATCCTTCTCAAACTCTTCCAAAACATAGCAGAGAGAGGAACACTCCCAAATCTATTCTACGAGTTCACCATCACCCTGAAACCAAAACCAGACAAGGATCTAACAAAGAAAGAAAACTATAGGCCAATATCACTGATGAACATAGATGCAAATATTCTCAACAAAATACTAGCAAACAGAATCCAACAGCACATTAAAAGGATCATACACCATATCAAGTGGGGTTTATTCCAGGAAGCCAAGGATTCCTAAAAACATGAAAATCAATCAACGTGATACACCATATTAACAAATTGAAGGAGAAAACCATATGATCATCTCAATAGATGCAGAGAAAGCTTTTGACAAAATGCAACGTCCATTTATGATAAAAGCTCTGCAAAAAGTTGGCATAGTGGGAACTTTCTTCAACACAATACAGGCCATATATGACAAACCTGCAGCCAACATCGTCCTAAATGGTGAAAAACTGAAAGCATTTCCACAAAGATCAGGAACAAGACAAGGTTGCCCACTCTCACCACTCTCATTCAATATAATTTTGGAAGTTTTAGCCACAGCAATCAGAGAAGAAAAGGAAATAAAAGGAATCCAAACCGGAAAGAAGAAGTAAAGATGTCACTGTTTGCAGATGGAATGATACTATACATAGAGAATCCTAAAGATGCTACCATAAAACTACTAGGGCTAATCAATGAATTTGGTAAAGTAACAGGATACAAAATTAATGCACAGAAATCTCTGACATTCCTATACACTAATGATGAAAAATATGAAAGTGAAATCAAGAAAACTCTCCCATTTACCATTGCAACAATGAGAAAAAATATTTAGGAATAAACCTACCTAAGGAGACAAAAGACCTGTATGCAGAAAATTATAAGACACTGATGAAAGAAATTAAAGATGATACAAATAGATGGCTAGATATACCATGTTCTTTGATTGGAAGAATCAACATTGTTAAAATGACTCTACTACCCAAAGCAATCTACAGATTCAATGCAATCCCTATCAAACTACCACTGGCATTTTTCACAGAACTAGAACAAAGAATTTCACAATTTGTATGGAAACAGAAAAGACCCCGAATAGCCAAAGCAATCTTGAGAATGAAAAATGGAGCTGGAGGAATCAAGGCTCCTTGACTTCAGACTATACTACAAAGCTACACTAATCAGGACATTATGGTACTGGCACACAAACAGAAATATAGATCAATGGAACAGGATAGAAAGCCCAGAGATAAACCCACGTACATGTAATCACCTTATCTTGGATAAAGGAGGAAAGAATATACAGTGGAGAACAGACTGCCTGTTCAATAAGTGAGGCTAGGAAAACTGGACAGCTACATATAAAAGAATGAAATTAGAACACTCCCTAACACCATACACAAAAATAAAGTCAAAATGGATTAAAGACCTAAATGTAAGGAGAGACACTATAAAACTCTTAGATGAAAAGCCAGGCAGAACACTCTATGTCATAAGTCACAGCAAGAACTTTTTTGACCCACCTCCTAGAGAAATTGAAACAAAAACAAAAATAAACAAATTGGAATAAAAACAAAAATAAACAAATGGGACCTAATGAAACTTAAAAGGTTTTTCACAGCAAAGGAAGCCATAAACAAGACGGAAAGACAACCTCATTATGGGCAAAAATATTTGCAAATGAACCAACTGACAAATGATTAATCTCCAAAATTTACAAGCAGCTCATGCAGCTCTATATCAAAAAAACAAACAACCCAATCCAAAAATGGGCAGAAGATCTAAATAGACATTTCTCCAAAGAAGATATACAGATTGCCAACAAACACATGAAAGAATGCTCAACATCATTAATCATTAGAGAAATGCAAATCAAAACTACAATGAGATATCATCTCACACCGGTCAGAATGGCCATCATCCAAAAAATCTAGAAACAATAAATGCTGGAGAGGGTGTGGAGAAAAGGGAACCCCCCTGCACTGTTGGTGGGAATATAAATTGATACGCCACCATGGAGAGCAGTACGGAGGTTCCTTAAATAATGAAAAATACAACTACCATACTACACAGCAATCCCACTACTGGGCATATACCCTGAGAAAACCATAATTCAAGAAGAGTCATGTACCAAAATGTTCACTGCAGCTCTATTTACAATAGCCAGCACATGGAAGCAACCTAAATGTCCCTCAACAGATGAATGGATAAAGAAGATGTGGCACATATATACAATGGAATATTACTCAGCCATAAAAGGAAACGAAACTCAGTTATTTGTAGTGAGGTAGATGGACTTAGAGTCCGTCATAGAGAGTGAAGTAAGTCAGAAAGATAAAAACAAATACTGTATTCTAACATATAATATATGGAATCTAAAAAAATAAACAAAAAAAACTGGTCATGAGGAACCTAGGGGCAAGACGGGAATAAAGACACAGACCTACTAGAGAATGGTCTTGAGGATATGGGGAGGGGGTAGGTTAAGCTGAGACAAAGTGAGTGATTGGCATGGACATATATACAGTACCAGCCGTAAAATAGATAGCTAGTGGGAAGGAGCCACATAGCACAGGGAGATCCGCTTGGTGCCTTGTGACCACCTAGAGGGGTGGGATAGAGAGTGTGGGAGGAAGGGAGATGCAAGAGGGAAGAGATATGGGAACATATGTGTATGTATAACTGATTCACTTTGTTATCAAGCAGAAAGTAACACAGCACTGTAAAGCAATTATACTACAATAAAGATGTTTTACAAAAATAAAAATATAAAAAATTATTTTGTAATTTAACTTTTATTTTATATTGGAATATAGTTAATTTACAAGGTTGTGTTAATTTCAGTTGTACAGAACAGTGATTCAGTCATAAATATTCATATATCCATTCTTTTTCAGATTATTTTTCCATATAGGTTATTACAGAATACTGAGTAGTGTTCCCTATGCTGTACAGTAGGTCCTTGTTACTATATGTATCTATTTTACATATAGTAGTGTGTATCTGTTAATCTCAAACTACTAATTTATCCCCCCCCACCACAACATTTCCATTTGGTAATCATAAGCAGGTTTTTGAAGTCTGTGAGTCTGCTTCTGTTTTGTAAATAAGTTCATTTGTATCATTTTTTAGATTCCCCATATAAGTGATGTCATATGGTATTTGTCTTTCTTTGTCTGACTTAGTATGATAATATCTAGGTCCATCCATGTTGCTGCAAATGGCATTATTTCATTCTTTTTTCTGCTTGAGTAATATTCCATTGTATACATGTACCACATGATCTTTATTTTTGTGGCTGCGTTGGGTCTTCGTTGTGGCACGTGGGCTTTTTCTAGTTGTGGCGAGCAGGGGCTACTCTTTGTTGTGGTGTGACACATTAGAATTGCAACATTAGAGAATGTTCTAATTCACTAGAAGAGAGTTAGAACTTTATCTTATCATTGTGGTGGCTTCTCTTGTGGAGCACAGGCTCTAGGATGCATGGGCTTAAGTAGTCGTTGTCTGTGGGCTCTAGAGCGCAGGCTCAGTAGTTGTAGCGCACGGGCTTAGTTGCTCCATAGCATGTAGGGTCTTCCCAGAGCAGGGATTGAACCCATGTCCCCTGCATTGGCAAGCGGATTCTTAACCACTGTGCCACCAGGGAAGTCATGTGCCACATATTCTTTTTCTTTTTTTTTTTTTTGCGATACGCAGGCCTCTCACTGTTGTGGCTTCTCTCGTTTTGCAGCACAGGCTCCGGACGCACAGGCTCAGTGGCCATGGCTCACGGGCCCAGCCGCTCCGTGGCATGTGGGATCTTCCCGGACCGGGGCACGAACCTGCGTCCCCTGCATCAGCAGGCAGACTCTTAACCACTGCGCCACCAGGGAAGCCCCCTACATATTCTTTATCCATTCCTCCGTCAATGGACATTTAGGTAGCTACCTTGTCTTGGCTATTGTAAATAGTGCTGCAGTGAACATTAGGGTGCATGTATCTTTTCGAATTATGGTTTTCTCTGGATATATGCCCAGGAGTGGGACTGCTGGATCGTATGGTAGTTCTATTTTTAGTTTTTTAAGGAACCTACATACTGTTCTCCACAGTAGTTTTACAAATTTACATTCCCACCAGCAGTGTAGGATGGTTCCCTTTTCTCCACACCTTATCCAGCATTTATTGTGTGTAGACTTTTTGATGATGGCCATTCTGATGGGTATGAGGTGATACCTCATTGTAGCTTTGATTTGCATTTCTCTAATAATTAGTGATGCTGCGATCTTTTCATAGGCTTTTTGGCCATCTGTATGTCTTCTTTGAAAAAAATCTCTATTTAGATCTTCTGTCCATCTTTTTCATTGGGTCATTTGTTTTTTTTTATTTTTTTATGAGCTGCATGAGCTATTTGTATATTTTGGAGATGAATCCCTTGTCGGTTGCTTCCTTTGCAAATATTTTCTCCCATTCTGTGGGTTTTATTCCCTTTGTTTATGGTTTCCTTTGCTGCTCAAAAGCTTTTAAGTTTAATTAGGTCCCATTTGTTTATTTTTGGTTTTATTTTCATTACTCTAGGAGGTGGTTCCAAAAACATATTGCTGTGCTTTATGTCAAAGAGTGTTCTTCCTGTGTTTTCCTCTAAGTGTTTTATAGTATCTGGTGTTATATTTAGGTCTTTAATCCATTTTGAGTTTATTTTCTTTTCTCCATTGTATATTCTTGCCTTCTTTGTTGTAGAGTAATTGACCATAGGTGTATGGGTTTATTTTAGGGCTTTCTAGCCTGTTCCATTGATCTATATTTCTGTTTGTGTGCCAGTGCCATACTGTCTTGATTTCTGTAGCTTTGTAATATAGTCTGAAGTCAGGGAGCCTGATTCCTCCAGCTCTGTTGTTCTTTCTCAAGATAGCTTTGGCTATTTGGGTCTTTTGTGTTTCCGTACAAGTTAATTTTTTTTTTGTTCTAGTTCTGTGGAAAATACCATTGGTAGTTTGATAGGGATTGCACTGAATTAGTAGATTGCCTTGGGTAGTGTATTCATTGTGACAATATTGATTCTTCCAATCCAATAACATGGTATATCTTTCCATCTGTTTGTGTCACGTTCGCTTTCTTTCATTAGTGTCTTATAGATTTCAGAGTACAGGTCTTTTGTCTCCTTAGGTAGGTTTATTCCTTGGTATTTTATTCTTTTTAATGTGATGGTAAATGGGATTGTTTTTTTTAATTTATCTTTCTGATCTTTCATTGTTAGCATATAGAGATGCAAGAGATTTCTGTGTAGTAATTTTGTATCCTGTAACTTTATCATATTCAGTGATGAGCTGTAGTAATTTTCTGGTAGCATCTTTAGGATTTTTTATGTGTAGTATTATGTCATCTGCAAACAGTGACAGTTTTACTTCTTCTTTTCCTCTTTGGATTCCTCTTATTTTTTTTTTCTTCTCTGATTGCTGTGGCTAGGACTTCCAAAATTATGTTGAATAAAAGTGGTGAGAGTGGACATCCTTGTCTTGTTCCTGATCTTAGAAGAAATGCTTTCAGCTTTTCACAATTGAGTATGATGTTAGCTGTGGGTTTGTCATATATGGCTTTTATTATTTTGAGATAGGTGCCCTCAGTGCCCACTTTCTGGAGGGTTTTTTAATCATAAATGGGTGTTGAATTTTGTTAAAAGCTTTTTCTGCATCTGTTGAGATGATCATATTGTTTTTATTCTTCCATTTGTTAATGTGGTGTATCACACTGATTGATTTGTGTATATTGAAAAATTCTTGCATCCCTGGTATAAATCCCACTTGATCATGTTGTATGATCCTTTTAATGTAGTGTTGGATACGGTTTGGTAGTATTTTGTTGAGGATCTTTGTGCCTATGGTTATCAGTGATATTGGCCTGTAATTTCCTTTTTTCTTTTCTTTTCTTTTCTTTCTTTTCTTTTCTTTTCTTTTTTGTGGTATCTTTGTCTGCTTTTGGTATCAGGGTGATGGTCGTCTCATAGAATGAGTATGAGAGTGTTCCTTCCTCTGCAAGTTTTTGGAATAGTTTCAGAAGGATAGGTGTTCACTCTTCTCTAAATGTTTGCTAGAATTTGCCCATGAAGCCATCTATCTGGTCCTGGACTTTTGTATGCTGGAAGGTTTTAAATCACAGTTTCAATTTCAGTACTTGTGATTGGTCCGTTCCTATTTTGTATTTCTTCCTGTTTCAGTCTTGGAAGGTTGTAGCTTTCTAATAATTTGCCATTTCTTCTAGGTTGTCCATTTTATTGGCATATAGTTGCTTGTAGTAGTCTCTTATGATCCTTTGTATTTCTGTGGTGTCAGTTGTAACTCCTCCTTTTTCATTTCTAATTTTATTGAATTGAGTCCTCTCCCTTTTTTTCCTGATGAGTCTGGCTAAAGGCTTATCAATTTTTTTTAATCTTTTCAAAGAACCAGCTTTTAGTTTCATTGATCTTTTCTACTGCTTTCTTCCTCTCTATGTATTTATCCTCTGATCTTTATGATTTCTTTCCTTCTATTAACTTTGGGTTTTCTTTGTTCTTTCTCTAGTTGCTTTAGGTAACCTTAGGTTGTTTCTTTGAGATTTTTTCTGTTTCCTGAGGTAAGATTGTATTGCTATAAAATTCCCTCTTAGAACTGCTTTTGCTGCATCCCATAGGTTTTGGATCGTTGTGTCTTCCTTTTCATTTGTCTCTAGGTATTTTTTGATTTCCTCTTTGATTTCCTCAGTGATCCATTGGTTGTTTCATAACATATTGCTTAGTCTCCATCTGTTTGTTTTTTTCTACAGTTTTTTATTCCTGCAGTTGAAGTCTACTTTTCATATTTTTTAATAATATGGGATTATTGAGATATAAGTTACACACAAGGTCTATGAGCCTCTATAAACACATTCTGTTACAGAACCACCACCACAATCAAAACAAAAAGCATCTTCATCAGCCCCAAAATTGCTTCATGCTCTTTGGTAGTTTAAAGCCTTGTCTCAACACCCAGACCCAGGCAACCACCAATCTGTTTTCTATCCCTATAGTTTGGCCTTCTCAAGAATGTGAAATAAATGGATGTAGATTTATCCATTTGGATTCCTTCACTGAAAGGGACACATAGGGGACTTCTGGATGGGCAATGTAACTCTCCATCAACTGAGTATAGTTACATGGAGTGATCAGTTAATAATTATTTGTCTAATTGAGGGCTTATGGTCTCTACAATGTACATATGTATGGTGTGTTTGATTTATATTTAATTCAATGTAATTTGTCTTTTATATCTTTGGAAGGGTTAGTTTATTAGAGAGCAGTTGTAAAACCTTTAAAAGAAAATGAATGATTACTGTAAAAGTCAGGCTGGAGGGTGCATCAAAAGGACAAGAGAGGGGATTGGACAAAGGAGGATCCAAAACTACCGGCCTGGCCTCCACCTGTGTCTGAGTGGTACTTATCAGGACTTCAACACTACACAAGCACAGGAGGCACGAAGCACACTGCAGTCATTTGAATGCCGTGCACTGGAATCATGCAGGCACAGTCCACATGGCAACCCAGGCAGCCCCAATGTGCCTGGCTGGACCCGGCCAATGCAGGTGAGAGTCTCCCCACCTTAATTCAGCTGAGTAGCAACCTTTATTGCATCTGCAAGCTTAACCCCCCGTTGCCATGCAAGGTAACATATAAGCAGGAATTAGGATTTGGACAACTTTGGGCATGACTACTCTGCCCACCACACACAGCTCCCTCTCCAGGGCTCACCTACACCTACCTTCCTTGTTTGTGTCAGTTCTCCCAAAGAGTCCAGAGAGAGCAGTTGGCCTGTGGTTGGGCTGGTGCTGGTGTGGAGTGGGTGGGGTGGGGAGGGGGTAACTTCCCAGTGATTGGGCAGGGAGCAGAAGCAGGCAGGATGGGGCCTAGGGCTCTCCAGGCCAGCCGCCACTGTCTCCCAGGCTGGAGAAGGGGCTTGAGGGGAAAGGCAAATGGGGTGAACTGAATGAGGGTGGGGTTCTGACCTCCTCCTACCCACGGGGGCCCAGATGTATGACCTGCCACTATTTCCCTCTGGAACTGGAAAGCTCAGGGCCAAGCCACAGCGTCTGATATACATGTTTCCAGCAACATTTTTCTGCGGTGGTTGGTCAGAACACGGAACAGAGAGATCGTATGCTCAGTGGAGGGAAGGGAGGCAGGGAAAATGCATCACCAGGGGTTGAGGTCACGCCCTCCCATGTCACCTCCCTTTCAACAAGCTTCTCTATTTCCTCACCCTGGAGACAACAGCCCCGTGACCCCCTCTGCCGAGAGGCAGTGCTCATGCTGGTGCTGGACTTCTCCCCAGGCACAAGTTACATGCACGTCTCGGTGGGCAGAAACTTCAGCTGGAAGGTCTCTGCCAAACTTACTCACTCAGACAACAGCGAGATGTGCTACACCGCCAAGCAAAAACCACTGGATCAGGTTCAGGCTCAAAGCTGTAAACTAAGCAGTCAAGCCCACCTTCCCTAGGGAGGGGTTTGAGTGGAAGGATTAAGTCCCACGAACGTTCTTTTCTGACCCTGAGGTCTGTGACTGTCCCATCCCACATGTGGTCTGTCCACCTGAGCTCATGCCATGGACTCTGGAAGCGAGTCACTGTGAGAATATGGGGGAAGGGTGGACTCAAGTGCTCCCCATTGTCCAGGCGCAGTCACTCCTTACTTCCCATCCTCACTGCGCCCACCCTGCCCCTGTCCCAGGTAGCTCATGTTGGGTGGTCTCTTATATGGGTCCCCTGATTCTAAGATGAGCTACTCTGAGGAGCCACTCTTCCCAATCTCATTCCATCCACAACCACAGTAGCTGTCAGACATCATAGGATCACAGAGTAGGATCGAGAGCCTCCTCCAGCGAATCCAACATTTCAAGCATCCCGACACCCTGTCGTGGGGTTTGGTGACTTCTGCATCCTCCCCCGCCTATGCTTTGGGAATTTAACGACAACCCTTGAACAAAACAGATCCGACCCTTGCTTTTGCTCATTCGATGCCTTACAGAACCTGGACCAGCCTCTACTCCCTTTACTCCCTGAATCACATCTTTCTCCCTCAAGGGAGATTATCCCCGATTACTTTTATTCACACACAGGGACACACAGTCACCAACCTTGAATGTCCTATTTACCATCATACCCCCTTTTGTGTAGTAAAATACCGGTCTTTTGGGAAGGGCGCGAGGCAGAATCGCCGCACTCAAACACAGATCTGTCCCTCTGAGTCTCAGGCTAGTACAGCCCTGGGTCCCAGCTGAGGGAAGGAAGTGCTCCCCAACCTCCAGTGAGGGGGAAATTGAACATGGAGCTCAGAGTCAATCTCGTGTGTCGTAAAGAGGCAGTCTGGGAGATTGAGCTGGGACACAGAAATATAATTTCCAGGAAAATCTGTGTCATGGGGCTGATGGAAGAGTATTTGACAGGGACCATGCAAGAACACAGACCTACTAACCACACTTGCCATAGAACCTGACGGGCCAATATCCACTCAAGGGTATAGAGACGACCAGGCTGGAGGAGGGTGGTCAGCTGGCTAGGGCAGGGAGGATGTGAATGCTTCCAGATTGGAGCTCTGGAAGGGGGTCATGAGTTCCTGCTGATGGGGAGGGTGAATGGCAGAGATGAATGGGAACCACCAGACCCCAAAGGAGGAGGGTGGTTTGGAGAGAATTAGAAGAGGGCCTTCGGGGGCAAGGGAGGACGTGTCAATGTGGCCAGGGAGAGCACACACAGGACCCAGACCTGGGGCAGTCCCCTGACTTGACTGCAGGGATGGTAGCAGAGGCTGGTCCAGAGTCCCCACCACAGGATGCGACAGATACTGTTCTGGAAAAGGCTCTGACGTGGAGCAGTGCCCCGCCCCGGCCCCCTAACCCTACCCCTACCCCTCCAGAGAGAAGGCAGAACACATAATATTAGAGGTACTTTATTTGGAAACTGCTGTGAAACTGGGGAGGGGGCAAAACAAGGGTAGAGGAAGCCCTAGCTGAGGCAGAACAGGAGGGAACGAGCTTGGCCACAGCTCCCGGGCTCCAAAGGTACCAGCTGCCCCTCTTGCAGGAAGACGAAGGGCTCAACCTGTAAAACAGCAGAGTCAGGGAAGAGCCTCAAGCCAGGGCCAGCCCCCAGCCCTGCTCAACAGCCAGGACTGTGGGAAGGGGTACGGTGTGTGTAACACTCACTTCAAAGTGTCAGGATTATGAGAGCCATGTCCTTCATGGTGTCTGCAACAGGGACAGGCATTAGTAGGCACTCCAGAGAGAGGGATATAGAAGCCCATCCCCCTATCCCTGTGAGGAACCGCCTAGCCCTGAAACCTGAAACCCCCTCCAGACCCGATGCAAAGAGCTCTGGGCCAGATCACTCCCCACCACCCAAATTGAATGTGGAACTGGTTCCTAAAGGGAAACAAAGTGTGCCAGCAGCTCTGATGCTGTGGGCCGTGCCACAACCAGTCAGATCTCGTCACACACACAAACAATCCAACAAGAACCTTAGAAGCCACACCAAGCAGCAGTTCAAGGGAAAATCAACGAGGCATCTCTAAAAGTCCTATCAGAAGGAGATTCCCTAGGACTGGTCTGGTTGGCAAAGTGTGCATGCAGTCCAGACAGTACTTTGCTACTTGTACACACGCCCAGTTGTACATGCACAGCCGGCTCCAGGGCCAGGCCTGCTAGGTTCTCCTCCCCACAGTGATGTTGGTCCCTGCGAGGCCGACTGCACCTGCAGCCCAGCCCCACCCCAGGTGCCCACCCGGGTTCTGAACTAAGACACCGCTCTCTGTCCCTGGTTCCTCATACCAAGTTTCTTCTTAAGGTCGTCTACTTCTCTCTGTAGCACGAGACACTAGGCCAGCAGACACAGGAGGAAGAGAAATGATTAGTATAATCTGGCCTCCTCTCTCCTCCACCTTCTCCTCTCCACCAGGCCCTCCACCCCAAAGCCGGGTGGCTAGAATGGCAAGGGCTCCTCAGTGGAAAGCAGGTGGGCTCCCTCCATGGGGTACGTGATGGGGGCAGGGGAGGGGTGGCCCCACACATGTCAGCTGAACTTGGACCCAGATCCCACCCTCGAGTTTGGGCCTGCGTTTCCAGGAGCCAGACGAAGCATTACCCGAGGACAGCCCGGCATTCCCAGTGGCTGCTGCGGCGTTTCTGGTCTTGGGGGATGGTCAAGTGGCTCCCAGTCACCTGAGAGGGAAAGGACACACAATCCAGCTTCCCAGGCTCCCAGTGAGGTGGAAAGGGTAAAGTGCGGTCTACCGTGAGGTGAGGCAGCACCACCCTCTGCTGGCAACCAGCCGCCCCTGCTCTGCCCAGAAGCCCGAACCTTCTCTCTGGGCCTGCCTCCTCTGTTACCCGGGGGCAGCCATTTCGCCATTGTGGTCCCCAAGCTATGTGCCTCTGGATTCGCCCCTCCCATAGCTGCAGCCACAGCCAGCACGTGGGAGAGCAATGTGGGCGAAAAGGACTTAACAGAAAAGGCTGTTCCCCTGTAAATCTGCACCCGGAGGAGCTGTTTGTGGCACTGCCACCGATCAGCCCCGCCGCACAAACACCACACACAGGATGATGTGGCTCAAGGCCAGCCCTGCCGGCACCCCGTCTCCTGTGGGAGAAGCTGCCTGGGAGAAAGGCTGTGCCCCCAACAGAGACAGAGCCAGAGCTTTCTGCCCTCCACCCCTCTCCCCTCCCCTCATATCAAACCCACGACACTCACCTGAGGGGCCAGGCCCACTGGGCATGACTTCTCCCTGGTTCAGGGCCAAGGGCTCTGAGTTTCCTGGATCTTGGGGGCCTCTGGGGTCGACCTCGCCACTGCTGGCTTTTCCACAATGCATGTGCGGATAAGATGTCCCTGGCCTGTGAGCTGGCAGCTGAAACAAAAATTTTTCACCGATTTGGACTAAGGAAGTGTGTGTGTGTGTGTGTGTGTGTGTGTGTGTGTGTGTGTGTGTGTGTGAGCGAGAGAGAGAGAGAGAGAGAGAGAGAGAGAGAGAGAGAGAGTGAGAGAGAGAGAGAGTGAGTTGTGTGATTCAGGCCGGGGTGAGGCAGGGAATTGGGAAGGGAACTGAAAGGCTGATCTCATTAGCACTTTCTCCCTCCGTCAGCCCCAGGCCAGCAGGCAGAGGTGATCTAGGGACAACAGTGGGGCACTGAGTAAGCCCAGGGCCCCTGCAAGGAAGGTCTGGGGAACACCTAGGAAATAGGATTCAGGAAGCTGGTGAGTCTAAATACTGAGGCTTTTCGGGGAAGCTTTTAAGGGATCCCCCGACCCAATTCAGCTACCAGCCCTCCCTTCCATCCCAGCCCCAGTCTCTCAGAGGACGCTGGAAACAGGCCAAGGGTGGAGAACCAGGCCCAGCACACCCGAAGTGCTACCTTACTGTTTGTCCCTAGTAAAAGGAGCCCGATCAGGCATCATAATGACCCAGTGACCGAGGGGCACCCAATGACGACCCCTGAGGGGTGGACAGAGGCAGCATGGGTGAAGACGTGTGCTCTGGGTGCGGTGGGGGCGGGGAAGAGTGGGGAGAGAGGAGGAGCCTGGCCTACTCACTTGGCCCTTTGGGGCTGGGTCTCTATTTGGGTCCTGATCTTCTCCCGCCACAGCCTCAGACTCCCTTGTCCACGTGACCACGGATTTCTTCTCAGCGCTGGTGTGCTTGGCCTGTTTGGTTCCGGAAGGGACCAAGGTATACCTCTTGGATCTCCCAAGCAGCGGAATACCAGAGACTGGGGGGAAGGTGGCCGGTTCCAGCGGAGGTGCCCAGATTCGCTGCCCCCAGGAAGGGAAGTTTTTCCCCAGGGCAAGTGTGGAGGCTCCCCCGAGGGATTTCTTCTCCTGGGTCCCCTTCTTCCTAGGAGTGACCTGCGGCAGGCCACCTGCCGTAGCAGCAGCAGCAGCAGCTCCCGGGTAGCTGGGCTTGCTGCCCCCGTTCCCCCAGAGCACGCTCTGCATTTTCTTAGGGGAAGAGATGCCCTGCCCTCCCACGCCCTGCCTTTCCACAACCGAAGAGAGTCCTCGCAGAGCCGAGGACAGGGAAGAGCCTGTCACGTGAAGGAAATTCTCCCTGACTTGGAAATTCGAGTGTCTGGGAGTGTCCCCGGGATCCTCGGGTCTGCTGGGCTCGGCCTGGCCTCCTCCTCCGGGGTAAGTACTCACCGTCATCAGCTCTGTCTCACTGAACTCATCTGAGGACTCGGAGTCGGATAGCAGCCAGGCCAGGCCTTCCTCGGAGAAGCGCTGGTGATCCGCAGCCACGTTCAACCTACGCTTAGTGGCTCTCTTAGGATTCCCCCAGGCCCGGCCCGCTTCGGGCCCACCGAGGTGGAGAGGGCCGGCCAGAGCCGGCGGCGCTTCCCCACAGCTCTGGGCGGTCGCTCCTGGACCGCCGGGACCCGCCTCGAGGCCGGCGGACACTTCGAAGGAGGCGCAGGGCTCCGCTAACGGGTATGTGCAGAAGCCCAGCACGTCCCAGTCGTACAGCTGCTGCGTGGTGCCCGCCGCAGACTCCTCGGCCAGGTCCAGGAGGTCCCTCGTGTCGTCAGCCGGGGAGCCAGGTCGGCCTTCGCGGCCACACAGCACCGGCCCTCCCGCTTCTAGCATCTCCCGCTCTGACTGGAAGCCCTTGGGATCCGGGCAGCCACTCCCGCCCCCGCCGCTCGGCGGCTTCCTGGGCTCGGGGCCTGGGTCGGGTCCCCGCGGAACTGCGCGGCCGGCCGGGTGGACGCCGGCCCGCTCCTCGCCCTCTGGGCCGAAACCCGTTCCCCACACAGACACCTCATCTGGGGAGCTCATGTCGCGACCCGGGCGGCCGCGGAACCGGGGCGACAGTTGATGGCCCGAGTCGCGGTCGCCGTCACGGCGGACGAGGCGGGGGGCGCTCAGTGAGCAGCGTCAACCGCCTCAGGCGCCGCACGAGCTCACCTCAGAAGACACGACGCGCGACTTTCAGCGCGCCTCCCACGCCCGCGCCGCGGCCTCCTCATTGGTCCAGCCCCCGCCAACCAGCGGGCGCCTTGTTCTCCTGTCCCCTCGAGGCCTAACCAATGGGGTCGAGGGCCTCTGCTTTGCCCTCAAGCCCGTGGGCGGTCCGAGCAGTTGGCTGGTGAAGGGGATGGTGGGAGTGCCTCCCTCTGTCAAGTCTCTCGGCCCGCCTCCTCCTGTCCCGCCTCCCCTTTCCGGTTAGAGTCACAGCTCTGAGCCTCCGTTTCCCATCTATACAGGGGATCGGGGAGTGAGGGCGCCGGGCTCCAGGGGTGGTGAGGATGGAATGTCAAGATGGAGGCACTGGACGCCTAGCACGCGCCGAAAGCATTTGACAGTCTCCCTTCCACCGCAAGCCTTACGACCCAACAGGAGAATGGGCATAGGAGTCCCGCAGTCAGTGATCAGGGGTCAGCCAGAGAGCAAAGGGATTGTAGTTTCATTCTGTATGGTCTCTGTCTCAACTGCTGCATCAAATGTGGCTCAGCAAACGTTATTGGCAGGCGGGTTTAGCGGACAGACTGGGGTTGGCGGACAGATTGGGGTTGGTCTCGCTCCATCAGCCCTTCCCCCTCTCTGAGGCAAATTCAAAGAAGAGGAAATCGCAGTGGCCAGTTACACCCCAAAAGATGCTCGCCACCGCTGATCCTGGAGATGTGAACTAAAACCACGAATCGGGTTTCACACACTAGGTTGACAACCTTCAAAGAGCTTAACCATTCCGAGGGTGGGAGAGGTGAGGAGCAAACCCCTGTGGCGGTGGTGCAAGAGACCCATTTGGGAGGTAATTTGGCAGAATCCATTGAAAGCAACTTAGTGCCAGCACGGACTATGCGCCTGGCACTCTTCTAAGTGCTGGGCATAAATAGTAATGCATCCACATGACATGCCTAGAACTCTAGTACCAGCTATTACTGGCCTCTTACCGGTGACAAAACAGGCACTGAGAGGTTCAGCCACTGGCCCAAGGTCATTCGGCTCGTGGGGATCAGCGGCAGGGTTGAAACCAATCAATCTGACTCCAGAGTCCTTGCTTTGAGCCCAAGATCTTAAAAAGGAAAAAAAATAGGTATTTCCTCTATGTTCTGGCAAGTCCCCCGCCTGGTACTTCTTCCCTAGACACGCTGGTACCTGCAGTGTACAGGAGCCCATGCACAAGGGTGTTGGTGTTGGGAAAAACTGGGAACACTCCAAATTCCCGTCAGTAAGGAAATGGATGAATGCAAAGTGGCTTAGCATCCAGTAGCATAAAGCGTGGCAGTCCAACAGAATGCATCAGGCCATTCTCACAGCTTTTGAAAGCATCCTCCTGACTTCAAACTGCAAGTTGCAGACCGATGACTTTGGATTCACATTTGTAAGTTAAATCACTTGCGTGCGTGGGCACACACACACACACCAGTCAATCCTATGTAATATATGAGAATTTACTTTAGTATATGTAGAAGTATGTTTTAAAGTTTTTATGTATGCACATCCAAGGCCTACCAGTTGTGATGGCAGTGGGTGTGGATAGCCAGGTGTCTCTCAATTTTTCTTGGAACTGTCAGTTCTCAGCTTCCCTGAGCTGAGCAGTACTGATGTCTGGGTAGGGGTCCCTCACTTGGTTTCTATACGACCCTTGGGTGTCAGAATTTCCCTTGTCTGCCACTCATCTCCTACTCTGACACCCCTCCATTCCTCCCATACCTTCCTTCTGCTCTTACCCGTTCATACTCCTCTGTCTTCAGTCACCTCTCTCTCCTGCATCCTGCTCTGGCTGACCTCCTGGAGAGTCCTGGCGTGTCTGAACCCCTCTTGCCTATGGAACTCAAAGGCCCAGTTTTCTGGTCCTGAGTTTCTGCACCTGAGAAGCTGGCCATGCTGGAGAAGTTATAGAGCAGGGGAGACTGGGTGCACTGTAAATCTGCAATTCTCCTCCTCGAGCCTGCCCCCGATGGTGCCTGCCTGTTTGTGGATACCGCCCTCTTCCACTTCTCCCAGTGACTTTTTAAGTCATGGTGTGCTATTTCAAATATGTTAAAATGGATAAGGAAGGATATAGCAAAATCTCCTGCTTCCACCAGCATCCTATGAAACATCACTAGTGGATCCAGTGGAAGCCTCCGTCTTCCCTCTCACCATTTCCATTCCCTTCCTCCCTCCCCCATAAAGAGACTCCCGGAACTTCTCACCTTCTCCACTCTCTTCGTCCCTGTGGCTCTCCTACCTCCTCTTCCCATACATCCCATACGTCTCCAGTGATGTCACTAATCTCTGCTTTAACCCCCTACACTTACCAGGATCCAATACTGGTTTTGACTTACATTCTTGGCCTGGGGTGGGAGCCAGTGGCAGAGGTTCCTCTTGGCTTTCCCCACCGTGATAGCTCTTACTCCACAGACCAATGACCCAATGTGTAGGTCATTGCTCCAACTGCCAAGTGTATCACTTAGAATTATCAGCTTGGGGACTGGAGAAATGACCACTGTGTTTGTCCAGGGACCCAGTCAGCTCACCGTGAACTGATCTCTATCCCCAACTCCTTTTACTGCCAGAACCTCATAAGCCCCACTCTAATGGGGCCCCATCATGACACTTTGGGCTTCCGGGATCAATGTCAGCTCAGAAACTGTGTCCAGTAGTCCTAGATATGTCTGTGTCCAGTGCCAGTGTGCAGTCACCCAAGCATCTAAGAAAAGTGCTATGAACATTTGCATACAGATTTTTTGTGAATATGTTTTCATTTCTCTTGGGTAAATATCTAAGAGTTAACTTGCTGGATTGAATCATTAGTGTATTTTTAACTGTTTCCAGAGAGTCTATACCATTTTTTGCATTCTCACCAACAATGCAGGAGAGTTCTAGCTGTTCCTCAGTCTGTCTAGCACTTGGTATTGTCTGTATTTTGTTTTTATTTCAGCCATGCTTATAGCTATGTTGTCGTATTTCATTCTGGCTTTAGTTATTTCCCTAATGACTAATGAGGTCAAACATCTTCTCAATAGCTTACTGACCATCCAGTAAGCAAAATGTCAGTTCGATTTTTTTTTTGCTCATTGTTTATTGTGTTGTTTGATTTCTCATTACTGAATATCGAATGTTCTTTATCTCTTTGGGATACAAGTTTTTTTATCATGTGTGCTTTGCAAATATTGTTCCCCAGTCTGTGGCTTATGCTTTCAAAAACAAAGAAACAGACAAAACCCAAATAACACAATTTAAAAATGGACCAAGGAATTGATTAGATATTTCTCCAAAGAAGACACATAAATGACCTACAGGTATAAGAAAAATGCTCAACATCACTAGTCAACAGGGAAATGCAATTCAAAACCACAATGAGTTATCACCTCACAACTGTTAACATGGCCAGTATTAAAAAAAAAAAAACTTAAAATAGCAAGTGTTGGCAAGGTAGTGAAGAAAATGAATCCCTTGTGCATTGCTGGTGGGAGTGTAAAATTGTGCACCCGCCATGGAAAACAGTATGGAAGTTCCTAAAAAAATAAAACTAGAACTCCCATATGATCCAGCATTCTCACTTCTGTATATTTACATTTACATTACAAAATAATTGAAATCAGGATCTTGCATAGATTATTGCACTCCCATGTTCATTGTACCATTATTCACAATAGCCAAGAGGTGAAGACAACCTAAATATCTATCAACAGGTGAATGGATAAAAGGTGGTATATATAATGTATACATATAAGAGAATATTATTCAGCCTTTAAAAAGAAGGAAATCTTGCTATATGCTGTAGTATGGATGAACTTTGAGGATATTATACTAAGTGAAGTAAGCCAATCACAAAGGACAAATACTGCATGTTTCCACTTATATGGGGTACCTAAAGTAGTCAAACTCTTAGAAGCAGAAAGTAGAATCCTGGTTGCCAAGAGCTTGGGGGAGGGGGAAATGGGGAGTTGTTGTTCAATGAGTATAGATTTGCAGTCATGCAAGATGAAGAATTCCGGAGATCTGATTACAACAATGTTCATATAGTTAACAACACTGTACACTAAAAAAATTGTTAATAAGGTAGGTTTCCTATTATGTGTTTTTGCAATAAAAATGAATTAAAAAATAAAATGCCTTATTCAATGGCTTTTTGTATATTCACAGTTGTGCATCTATCACAATCAATTTTAGGATATTTTTGTTAGCCCAAGAAGACGCCCTGTATCCCCTACCCAACACCCTGAACCCCCCCAACCCACCCCCAGTCCTATAGGCAAGTAATAAACTACTTTCTGTCTCTGTGATTTGCCTATTTAGGAAATTTTGTATAAATGGAATCACACAATATATAGTACATTTTGTCTGGCTTCTTTCACTTAATATAATGTTTTCAAGGTTCACCCATGTTGTAGCATGTATCAGTACTTCATTTATTTTTATTGCCAAATAATATTCCATGGTATGGGTATACCACATTCTATTTATACATTCATCAGTTTATGGGCATTTGGGTTATGTTTAGTTTGGGAATGTTGTGGATAATATTCCCAAACTCAATGCTGTTAAGCATATTCATATACATTTTGAGTTCATGAGTTTTTGTGTGAACATATGTTTGCAGTTCTCTTCGGTAGATCCCTAGGAATGGACATTCAGGATCATATGGTAACTCTATGTTTCACTTTTTAAGAAAACACCAGAATATTTTCCAAAAAGATTCAACTATTTTACATTATCACCAGAAGTGTATGAGGATTCAAATTTCTCCAAGTCCAAATATTTGTTATTATCTGTATTTTGGATTATAGCCATCCTATTGTTTTTGCAACATGGTATCTCATTATGGTTTTGATTTATATTTCCCTACTGACTAGTGGTTCTGAACATCCTTTCATATGCTTATTAACCATTTCTATACCTTCTTTGGTTAAATGTCTATACAAATCTTTTACCCAATTTTTTAATGGGGTCATTTTCTTATTTATTTATTATTCTTATTCTTTATTCTGCATACAAGTTCTCTGGTAGATCTGTGACTTTCAAATATTTTCTCCCAGTCTGTACCTTGTCTTTTCATTTTCTGAATAGTGCATTCTGAAGCATAAATGTTTTAAATTTTGACGAAGTCCAATTTATCAAGTTTTTCTTTTATGGATCATGCTTTTGGTGTTGTATCTAAGAAATCATCGCCTAGCTCATGCGTACAAATATTTTTCTCCTAGGGTTTCTTTTAACAGATTTATAGTTGTAGGTTTTACTTTTAAGTCTCTGATCCATTTTGCATTAAGTTTTGTGTGTGCTGTGAAGTAAGGTTCTAAGTTTGTATTTTTGCATGATATCCAGTTGTACCAGCACCACATGTTGAAAAGACTATCCTTTCCCCATTGCATTGAAAATCATTGACAATAAATATAAGGATAGTTTGTTATTTCTAAACTCTCAATTCTGTTCCATTGATCTATCTCTATGTCAGTATCACACTAACTTGATTATCTGTATTTTTATCGTAAGTTTTGAAATCACAAAGTGGAATCTTCCAAGTTTGTTCTTTTTTGAAGTAGTTTTGGATATTCTGTTTTGTTTTGTTTTGTTTTGTCTTTCATTTCCATATGAATTTTCTGGATCAGCCTGTGAATTTCTACAAAGAAAGCCTGCTGAAATTTCGATAGAGATTGAATTGAATCTATATGTCAATTTGGGGAGAATTACCATATAAATATTGAGTCTTACAACCATGAACATGCAATGCCTTTCCAGTTATTTAGATCATCTTTAATTTCTCTCAACAAACATCAATTTGTGTTTCTTAGTGCATAAGTATTACATTTGGTTTGTTAAATATATGCCTAAGCATTTTATTCTTTTTGATGCTATTGTAACTAGAATTAAGTGTTCCTTAATTTCATTTTTGGATTATTTGCTACATGTATTTAGCAATAAAACTTGTTTTATATATTACTCTTCTATTCTGTGATCTGTTGAACTTCTTTATTCGTTCTACCGTTAGATCCATTTTTGTGGATTCCTTAGGATTGTCTGCATATGAAATCATGTCATCTGAGAATAAAAAAAACCCCCTTTTTATTTCCTATCTGAATGACTTTTAGCTCTTCTTCTTCCCTGTTTGAACTGGCTCAAACTTCCAGTGCAATAATGAATAAAAGTAGTGAGCATGTCTTTGTTGCTGACTTTAGGGAGAAAGTATGCAGTTTTTCACTACTAAATATGATGTTAGCTGTAGGTTTTTCATAGATATCCTTTATGATGCTGAAGAAATTTCTTTCTATTACTAGTTTTTTTATTGTTTTTATCATGAAAGGTGGTGAAATTTTGTCACATGCTCTTTCTGTGTCAGTTAATATGATAATGTTCCAGTGCTTTCTTCTTTTAAAATAGTGTATTACATAAATTGATTTTTACATGTTAAACCAACCTTGTATTTCTAGAATAAATCCCACTTGGTGATGGTATATAATCTTTTTTATATGTTTCTGAATTCAGTTTGTTAATATTTTCTTGAGGGTTATTTCATCTATATTCATGAGAAAGATTGGTATGCAATTTTCTTTATTTTGGATGTCTTTGTGTGTTTTGGGCATCAGGGTAATTGTGCAGATCTCAGCCAATTGATAGTGATACTGTCAGCTAGAAATACCTGGAGGCACTTATCTGTACTCCAAGGCGAGCCCCCACAGATATTTCCCCTTTCAGAACCAATGTTGTGGTTGAACTAGCCCTTGTGGTTCTTATTATAATTGCAAGATGCACCTCAGCAATAACCTTTAGGAGACTTTGAAAGGACGAAGTTTATTACTCACAGGTCATGGAGGGTACATGGCATGGCTTGGACCACACAGAAAGGTTGTGGGTGGAGAAAGAGAGCTGGGACCTGGGGTTATGTTTTTATCAGGGTCAAGAGTGAGGGGCCTAGGGTTTCTCAGATTCACTCTTTATTGGTGAATTTAACACAGAATGGGAATTAAAGCACAAGAAGGGAAAAACAAGCAGCCAAAGGGTCAGTTATCTAAGTCAATCAGAGATCTCTAAAACAAAGGAAACTTCAGGGGTGTGGTGGCCTGGCTCTTTACCTAGTCGTGTAGTTGGCAATTTGTTCTTTTTGATATAGCTGTCTTTGAAGTGGTGCCTCAGCAATCAAAAGCTTAATGTCAGGCACTTGCATTACAATTAAGAAAAAAAAAACTGTCAGAGGCTCACACTACAGTAATATTGGCCTACTAGAGCTATTTTGAAAGTGTTCATTCCTCTTCTATTTTCTGGAAGAATTTCTGGAGTGTTGCTATTATTTCCATCTGAAATGTTTGATAGCATTCAGCAGTGATGCCATCTGGACAGGAGCATCATTGTGGGAATATTTTTAATTATTAATTTAATTGATTGTCTATTATTGAGTCTGTTTTGAAGTTTGTGTCTCTCTACAAATGTTTTCATTGCATATATGTGTCTAATTTGTTGGTATAAAATTTTTCATACTATTTTCTTATGTTTTTTTAAATTCAATAGGCTCAATGATGATGTCTCCCTTTTCAGCCCTGATTTTAGTGATTCCTTAGGAATCTTTTTTTTTCTTGGTCAGTCTGCCTAAGGTTTGTGATTTGTTATCTTTTTAAAAAACCATCTTTTGGTTTCATTGTGTTGTCCAAAAAATTAATCAATAGTCAATCGAAGAAAAGTGGAAATTTTTATTTGAGCCAACCTGAGGACTATAACCTGGGAGACAATCTTCAGAAAACTCTGAGGACTGTTCCACCTATTGGAGGTAGAACCGTTATATAAGTTTTTGAGACAAAGTAGCATATTAATAGTTTACATAGTCCAACAAGGCGAGTAGTGGGTATTAATGAGCCATTACAGGATTGAGAAAGGAAAGTTATGTCTTAAGGAGTTACCTTGCTGATTCCAGGAGGAAATTTCTTTTCTTTCTTTCCTTCTTTCTTTCTTTCTTTCTTTCTTCCTTTCTTTCTTTCTTTCTTTCATTTTTTTTCTTTTTTTTTTTTTGGTGTGTGGGCATTCCTGTATCTTTTAAGGGGATCTAGTTAATGTATAATGTGATGCACAAATCACACTAAAGGGGAGGGGGTAGTGGCCCAAATGGGCAGAGAGAGAATTTTATGCTTAAAATGTTTCTTGTCCTGCCTGAAAATAATTTTATTTCATTAATTCCACTTTTGATCATTAATCTTTCAATAGAAGGCATTAGGTGATCAAGTATTTGGTCCCTAAATGCTAGGGTGGTTCTTTATGTGCCTTGGGTCCATCATGTCCCTCGATGCTGGGTCCTAATAGCCCGGTTCTTTCTTTCCTTTTAGGGAGTGGTACTAGTAAGATGTCTGGCAAGGACTAACGGCCAATTCCAAGTTGTCCAATAGGACTTGCACCAATTTTACCTTGCATGTGCATTGTGCATGTCCATTATTTTATAGAGAACTATAGATGTGATCAATAGTTTCCAGTTGTTTAGATATCATTATCTTAGTAGGAGCAGGTGATACACAGTGCAAAAAACAAGAAACTAAAACTTTATAAGTTACACAAACTGTAATCAAAGTTGGAAATAGGAGCAACAATATCATTAGTAAAGATTTAAGCCAGTATCCTCTTGAACCATACCATTTTCCTAGCATTTCCCTTAAACTGGGAAGAGGATCATTCAGAGTGGAAATCCAATTTTTCATACGCATCATAAGCGGGGGTTGCATTAGAAGACTCATCAGGTATAAAAGCAAAACATTCACTATGTATTACAGCATAAGCTCCCCCTTGGGAAGCTGTTAGAATATTGAGGGCCATGCAATTCTGTAGGACTGCTTTTCTCATCGTGGAAATTTCTGAACTGAGCAAACACATGGCTTGGTTACTATCATTTAAGGCTTGCTGGGTGAATTTTGTTAAAGCCTCTATACGAGTAATGATATCTTCTATTCCAAGTAAAGGAATAAATATTGCAGCCAAATAATCATACCATTAGAAAACTAATTGAACCCAACATGCCCACATTGAAAGCAGGATGACAGCGGCTGTTTTCAAGGCTACCTGTAGGTGACATTGAGCCTAAAGGAAACCAATTGTACACCTTCCTAACCAATCTGGGGAGATCCAAGGTCATAAATTTGTTCTATAAACCTATTGGGTCCTGTTAGAAGCTATCCCACAACTTTAACATCTAGTGAAAACTGTCTTTCAGACATTGAAACATACACCCAAAGGTTATCAAATATTAGGTAGGATTCATTTGAGATTTAAAAACATTTACTAATGTGCATCTGAGGCCATTGTTCTGCAACTTGCAGTTTGAAGTCAGGAGGATGCTTTCTTCTTTTAGTGTCTCTCTTGTGGTTTGATGATTTTCTTCAGTGTTATGTTTGTGTTCCTTTCTCTCTAGTTTTGGTATATCTATAGTAGGTCTTTGATTTATGGTTACCATGGAGTTCATTTATGTTGACCTATAACTATTTGATTTAAACCGATAGTCATATAAGTTCAAACACATTCTGAAAGCTCTACATTTTTTACTCACCTCCCAGCATTTTGTATTTTTGATGTCATATTTCACATCTTCATGTCTATCATTTAACTGTTTATTGTAGTTACAGTTGATTTTACAATTTTTGTCTTTTAACCTTTGTACTAGCTTATTTAACTGGTAAATACACAGCCTTTATGATATAATTGCTTCACCAGTATATTTTCCCCGTCCTTTAATTTCTTATTTCCTGTTGTAGCCAGTGTTTGTTTTTTTTTTTTTTTTTTTTTTTTTACTTCAAGAAGACCTTTTAACCCTTCCTGTAAGGTTGGTTTAGTATTGATGAGCTCTTTTAATTTTTGCTTGTCTGAGAAGCCTTTATGTCTCCTTCAATTCTGAATGATAACTTTGCTGGGTAAAGTATCCTAGGTTGTAGGGTTTTCCCTCTCAGCACTTTAAATCTTATCATGCCACTCCCTTCTGACATGCAAAGTTTATGCAGAAAAATTAGCTGATAGGCTTATATGGGACTTCCCTTGTATGTGACTCTTGTTTTTCTCTTGCTACCTTTAGAATTCTCTCTTTAACTTTTGCCCTTTTAATTATATGTCTTGATGTGGGTGTGCATGGGTTCATTTTGTTTGGGACTCTCTGTGCTTCCTCTGTGTTTCTTTCTTCAGATTAGGGAAGTTTTTAGCCATAATTTCGTTAAATACATTTTCAACCCCTTTCTCTCTCTCTTCTCCTTTGGGACCCCTATAATGCAAGTGTGAGCATGCTTGATGTTGTCCCACAGGTCCCTTAAACTATTCTCATTTAAAAAAAAATTTTTTTGCACTTATGATTGAATGACTTCCATTATTCTACTTTCCAGACTGCTTATGTGTTCTTCTCTGTCACCTAATCTGCTGTTAATTCCCTCTAGTGTATTTATAATTTCAGTTATTATATTCGGCTCTGACTGGTCCTTTTTATATTTTCTAGTTCTTTGTTAAAAATTCTCACTGTGTTCATCTATTCTTTTCCCCAGTTCAGTTAGCATTCATATTACAATTGCTTTGAACTCTCCATCAGTTAAATTATTTATCAGTTTCCTTAGGGTTTTTTTCAGCATTTTTTCTTGTCTTTAATTTGAAACATGTTCCCCTGTCTACTCATTTTTTTAAAAACTTTCTCTGTCTCTATGAAATTGGGGGAGACAGTTATCTATCCCAGTCTTGAGGGTGTGTTCTTGTGTGGGACCATCCCTGTTCAGTCTGCATGTGCCCAGTGGCTCTGGAGGGAGAGCTAGATATGAAGTGAGCATGGGCTGCATCTTCCCCTAGGGTGTGGTGGCAGTCACTGCCCGGGTGGGAAACAGGTCTGGAGTTGAAGGCGCTAGAGCCAGAACAAGGTGTGAGCTGGGGCTTCTTCTATGCTCAATGGCCATCACTGCCCTTTCAAGTGTGGGATTGGGTCCTGAGGGGCTAGAGTAAGAGCCCTGAGGAAGTTGAGTTTCTCCCCGGTGTGATGGCAGTCTCCACATTGGTCTGGGATATAGCCGGGTCCTGAGGGCTTGGGGCAGTATTTCTGTGCTGGTTTCACTTTTTCCCCAGTGGGCACACTGTGGTTAGAGGCTGGAGGGAATGGGTTCTGAGCCAGAGGGGTTCAGGCCGGAGGGGTTGGTGCCATACCACTGAGCTGGTCCCATACCCTCCATAGTGAGCACTGGGAAGCGAGTTCCTGTGATGGCGATCTCCAGCTTGTAGTTAGCTTCACTCTCTCAAGAGTGTCTGCAGGGACCCATGACCTGGAATGACTGTCTCTACTGGTCAGAGGCAGGTCCAAGGACTAAGCTAGCTCTGTTTCCTCGAAGTGCACACACACTCATTGGTAACAGCCTCAGCTCAGTGGGGAGCAGTGCCGGAGCAAGAGGAGCTAGAACATAAGCCTGGTACATGCTGGGTGGGGCACTGGGTACATCCTAGGAATACAGTCAGAGGCCTGGGCAGCAATCAAGCCCACTTTCTCCAGGGAGGGGTTTGAGGGGAAGGATCAAGTCCCACGAATGTTCTTTTCTGACCCTGAGGTCTGTGACTGTCACATTCCACATGGGGTCTGTCCACCTGAGCTCATGCCATAGACTCTGGAAGTGAGTCAGGGTGAGAATATGGGGGAAGGGTGGACCCAAGGGCTCCCCATTGTCCAGGTGCAGTCACTCCTTACTTCCCATCCTCACTGTGCCCATCCTGCCCCTGTCCTGGGTAGCTCATGTGGGGTGGTCTCATATATGTGTCCCCTGATTCTAAGATAAGCTACTCTGAGGACCCACCCTTCCCAATCTCATTCCATCCACACCCAGAGTAGTTGTCAGACATCCTAGGATCACAGAGTAGGATCGAGAGCCTCCTCCAGTGAATCCAACATTTTGATGTTTTGTTTTGTTTCTGTGTGAGGGCTTTCTCTAGTTGTGGCGAGCATGGGCCACTCTTCATTGCAGTGCACCGGCCTCTCACTGTCACTACCTCTCTTTGCTCCTGCTGCTTTTAAGGTTATCTCCTTGTGTTTAACTTTTGACACTTTAATTATAATATGTCTGTGTGTAGGTCTCTGGTTTCATCTTATTTGGAATTCTCTGGGCTTCCTGGATCTGTATATCTGTTTCTTTCCTCATGTTAAGAAAGTTTTCAACCATTATTTCTCCAAATATGTTTTCTGCCTCTTTCTCTCTCTCTCTTCTCATTCTAGGACCCATATAATGGGGATGTTGTCCCACAAGCCCCTTAAGCTCTATTCATTCTTGCTTCTTTTTGCTTCTTTTTGCTACTCTGATTGGGTGAGTACTGCCCTGTCTTGGAGTTAACTGATTCTTTCTTCTGCTTCATCTGGCCTGCTGTTGAACCCCTCTATTGTATTTTTAAGTTCAGTTATATTCTTCAGCTCTGTGACTTCTAGTTGGTATTTTCTTATATCTTCTATCTCCGTTGAAATTCTCACTTTGTTCATCCATTTTTCTTCCTGAGCTCAGTAACATCTTTATGACCATTATTTTAAACTCTTAGTCAGGTAAATTACCTATCTTTCATCAAGTTATTTTTCTGAGCTTTCATATTTATTTTTAGTTTGGAACTCATCCGTCTGTTTCTCCTTTTTCCTTGACCTTCTGTCTTGGTTTCCATGAATTGAATAAAACAGCCACTGCTCCCAGTCTTGAAGGAGTGGCTTTATGTTGGAGATGAACGTTATTGTTCAACCCTGCCCAAGCCTTGCATTGTCTCTCAAACCTTCATGATTATACAAGCAGACTGCTTTATTTTTAGTGGCTGCCAGTAGTTTAGGGTGTGCCAAGACCAGTCAATGTCCCAATAGGGAGGATCTGAGTCAACACTGAGATTCAGGAAGACTGGAATCCAGACCCCCAGGCAGCTGCTTTTAAAGTATGGAAATATGCACAGTGTTGTGGGACTGTGAGCATAATACCTGCTGGCCACTAGATCCAGAAGATATAGAGTTGTCCCCTGGGCAGGAGCTGCAAAAATTGGGGTGGCAGATAAATTCAGAAGTTCCTTTCTGGAAGATACCAGTGACTTGAAGCAAGGAAGAGGGATAAGCAAATATGGCATCCACTGGCCTCTGTCCCCAGAAAGCACCTTAGTAGGTCCCTAGATGTATACCAAACCAGTAGCCTTCCCTTCATGTCAAAACTCCACGGCCAGCAAATATGTCTCTTTCACAGAAAAACAGTGTTGTGTTTCACTCTGCTGTTTGTGCTGTGCCCTGTGGGTGGTAGCCAGACAAGAACTGCCTCTCCATTTGCTGTATTCCCATGGGACCCACAAACTAGCCCTGTTGGCCACCAGAGCAGCAAACAGGGGAGTTCCATTGGGTGGCAGACACAAAAACCATAGCACCAGGTATAAAAAACAAGGCACAAGTGGTGTGTACAAGCTCGCCTCCAGGAGATACCGGAAGAGGAAATTTTATAGCAATAATTGCATACATCAAGAGAAAAGAAAGATTTCAAATAAACAATCTAACTTTACACTTCAAGAACTAGAAAAATAAGGAACTTAGCCCAGAACTAGCAGAAGTAATAAAATAGCAAACTTAGGGCAGAAGTAAATAAAATAGAGAAGGAAAACAATACTAAACATCACCAAAAGTAAAGGCTTTTTTTGAAAAAATAAACATATTTGAAAACCTTTAGCTAGACTAAGAAAAAGAGAGCAATTTAATAAATAAAAGCAGAAATGAAAGAGAAGTTATTACAACTGAAAACACAGAAATTCAAAGAATCATAAGAAATTACTTTGGAATATCATTTACCAGCAAAATGGAAAACCTAGAAGAAATGGATAAATTCCTGGAAACATGAAAGATTCCAAAACTGATTAGTGAAGAAATAAAATCTCTGAACAGAACAGTAATGAGTAAGGAGATTAAAACTCTAAACAGACCAACAAATAGTAATAATATTGAATCAGTAAACAAAATCCTCCCAACATAGAAAACCTAAGGAATAGGTGGCTTCACTTGTGAATTTTAATAGACATTCAAATAAAAATTAGTGCCAATTCTTCTTAAACTCTTCCAAAATATTGAAAATGAGAAAACTCTCCAAAACTCATTTTACAAGGCCAGCATTACCCTTACACCAAAGCAGAAGAGACAATATGAGAAAGGTATGTTAATATCCCTGATAATATAGATGTAAAAAATCACCAACAAAATACTAATAAACTGAATTCAACAGCACATTAAAAGGGTCATACTGCTTGATCAAGTGGTATTCATACCTAGGATGCAAAGATGGTTCAACATAACCAAAGCAATAAATGTGATATATCACATTTATAGAATAAAAGATAAAAATCAAATTATCATTTCAATAGATGCAGAAAGACCATTTGACAAAATTCAACATTCATTCATAATTTAAAAAAAAACTCTCAACAAACTCGGTTTAAAAATAATTACCTTTGGGGGGATGAAGATGGTAGAGTAGGAGAATGTGGAGCTCACCTCCCCCCAGAAGCACATCAAAAATACATCTATTTATGGAACAATTCTCACAGAAAACTGAGTGGAAACTGACAGAAGAGCTCCTATACAACCAACACTACAAAAAAGATCACCACATAACAGGGTAAGATGGAAAAAAAAGCATCAGTCAGGACATGTGCCCCTGGGAGGGATCTGTAAGGGAGAGAAGGTCCACACAGGTGGAGCCTCATCCTGGGGAATGAGCAGATCAACTCATAATCTGGAAATTCCAGTCCTGGGGTCCTGCATGGAGGAGACATGCCCCTTAGCCTGCTGGAAAATCTGCTGAGACAGAGATAAGGGCTGAAGAAGCCTAGAATCTACTCTTGAAGAGTACACGCATGTTGACATGCTAACAATCAGGACAGAGAGAGCCTTGCACTGACACCTTCTGCCTTGCTGCACTTCTGAATATGAAGAGACTAACATCCTGGACCCACTCATTCCACACCACAGCCTGGCATGAGATCAGGGTAAAGGTTCTGTCTAGCTACACAGAGACAGACTGGGTCACCTGGTGTGTGATCCAAAAGGAGCTGCATAAACCATTGTCACCGTGTGCACTGGGTGGCGCCACAAGAATATGCAGAGGCTACGAGCTGAATATCAGGCAGACAGGCCATAGGAGAGAACTTGATCTATCTATGCAGGACAGTCCAGAAGGCCCTGGGTGTGATCCAGGTGGAGTTGCGGTGCCGATTGCCAGCACACACATGGTGGCAGAGGGTTTAGCCACAGGAGACGTTGTTAGTACTCACAGCAGGCTGCACTACAAGAACACGTGGCATTTAAATGCTAAATCTTGGGCAGACAGTCCTCAGCCAGGAGTATGCAGTGGTTCATTTCCCAGCGAGAGTGCCCCAACTCTGCCCACTCTACACTGCAGCATAGTGCTAGATCTGGGACAGACAGGTCCTGAGAGAAGTCTTCCAAAAGGCAGCCCAGATCTCAGACAGAAACACAGCCACCTCAATTCCTGCAGGTACAATACCCTGATTCCCAGCCCCAGCCTACTCCACACCACAGCCTTGCACTACATCTGGGAAGAATAAAAGAGAGAAAAGGATATAACCTTGAGCTGCTTCTGAGCAGAAATGTGAATCCCTACACAGGTGTTGTGTAGGTTTGTTGTGACCCCACAGGCTTCACTTGCTTCAGCAATCACATCTTTGGGGCAGGGCACACACTCAACGGCAATGAAGCCTGATCAAACACGACCTTCAAGACTTCTACTCCAACAACTTGGGAGCAGACCCACCCCTGACAGGTTGGTAACAGCCATGGAGCAAAGAAACGGCCCCACCTCATATCCAGCACAGGTCTAGATACTACAACACCAACCACACTCCCTATCAATGGGATAACTGCCAGCACACTCTGAGGAAAGACGTGGCTGACATCCATATCAGAACAGGATCTCAAACCAAAAACATTGGACATACACAGTATACACAGGGGCACCCCAACACAAAAACGCCCCTTTAAGACCACAGTAGATAACTGTTATTCATAACATCATAGAGACAGAGAAATTTAAGTAAAATGGAAAAGGCAGAGAAACTACTCCCAATTACAAGGACAAAAGAAATCCCCTGAAAGAAAAAAATAATGAAACAGACCTCACCATTCTCCTAGACTCTGAGTCCAAAAATGAAGTATTGGGGCTTCCCTGGTGGCACAGTGGTTGAGAGTCCGCCTGCCGATGCAGGGGACACGGGTTCATGCCCCGGTCCGGGAAGATCCCACATGCTGCAGAGCAGCTGGGCCCATGAGCCATGGCTGCTGGGCCTGCGCGTCCAGAGCCTGTGCTCCGCAACGGGAGAGGCCACAACAGTGAGAGGCCACAACAGTGAGAGGCCCGCATACTGCAAAAAAATTAAAAAAATTAAAAAATGAGGTATTAAAACTGTTAACTTAATTAAGAATGATTATTGATAGAAGTACAGATTACTGTAACAAGGAATTAGAAATTATAAAGATGAACCAATAAAAAATAGACAATTCAATTGTTGAGATAAAAACCAATCTAGAAACACTGAATAGCAGATTAATGGCACAGAATGAATAAGTGGTCTGAAAGATAGAAAAATGGAAATCACTCAATCAGAATAGCAGACAGAAAGACAAATGAAAAAAAAAATGAAAGCAGCATATGAGATCTATGGGATAATATAAAGCATACCAACCTATGCATAATAGGGGTTCCAGGAGGATAAGAGAGAGAGAAGGGGATCAAAATGTATTTGAAAACATTATGGCTGAAAACTTCAGAAACCTAAAGTGGGAAACAGATATCCAGGTACAGGAAGCACAGAGGGAGGGTCCCAAACACAATGAAGCAAAAGAGACCTACACCAAGATATATCATAATTAAAATGGCAAAAGGTAAAAAGATGATTCTAAAGGCAGCAAGAGAAAACAAAAAGAATCAATTATGAGGGAACCCCCATAGGCTATCAGCTGATTTCTCTGTGAAAAATTTGCAGGCCAGAAGGGAGTGGCATGATATATTGAAACAATTAAAGGGAAAAACCTGCAACCTAGGATACTCTATCCAGCAAGATTATAATTTAGAATAGAAGGAAAGATAAAGAATTTTTCAGACAAGCAAAAACTAAAAGAATTTGGCAATACTAAACCTACTCTACAAGAAATATTAATGGGTCTTCTCTAAATAGAAAAGAAGCAGGAATCTATAGGAAAGGGAAAATCGCAATAGGAAAGGCAAATACGTAAAAAGATTGACGATCACTTTAAAAGCCAGTACATAGACTTAAAAAAAATAATAAAACTGTAAAAGTGATTATAATTACAATTAACTGCAAAAGATAAGCACGAAAATATGACATGAAAATCACAAAATATGAGGGAGTGGAGTATAAAAATATAGGTCATTTAGAATGTGTTTGAATTTGTATGACTATCAGTTTAAAGCAAGTAGATATAGTTATGGGTTAATATACTTGAACTCCATGGTAACCATGAGTCACAGACATAAAATAGATTCACAAAAATCAAAAAGAAAGGAACTCAAGCATACTACAAAAGAAAATCAACAAACTACACAGGGAAAAACAAAAAGAAGAAGAAATGAACAAAGAAGAACTACAAAAACAACTAGAAAACAAGGATTAAAATGGCAATAAGTACATACTTATCAGTGATTACTTGAAATGTCAATGAACTAACTGCTCTGATCAAAAGATACAGAGTGGCAGATTGGATTAAAAAAAAAAAGAACCTACAATATGCTGCCTACAAGAGACTCACTTCAGGGAGAAAGACACACACAGACTGAAAGTGAGGGGATGGAAAAAGATATTTCATGCAAATAGAATGGACAAAAAAGTGGAGATAGCAATACTCATATCAGACAAAATAGACTTTAAAACAAATGCCATAAAGGAAGAAAAAGACAGGCATTATATAATGGTAAATAGATCAATACAAGGAGAAGATATTACACTCATTAATACCCAAATAATACACCCAAAATAGGAACACCTAAATGTATAAAACATACACTAACAGATCTAAAGGGAGAAATGGACAATAATATTTGGAGATTTTAACAATCCACTGACATCAATGAAAAGATCATGCAAACAGGAAATCAATAAGGCAACAGAGATCCTAACTGACTCAATAGAGCAGTTGGACTTCACTGATACCTACCAGACACTATATCTGAAAAAAAAAACCCAGAATACACAATGCTTTCAAGAGCACATGGGATGTTCTCCAGGATAGACCACAAACTAGGTCACACACAAAAATTAGCCTTAACAAATTTAAGAGGACAGAAATTATTTCAAGCATTTTTTCTGGACACATGGTATGAACCTAGAAATAAGCCACAGAAAGGAAAATGGGAAAAGAATGAACACATGGAGACAAAACAGCCTACTATTAGAAAGCAATGGGTCAATGACAAAATCAAAGAAGAAATCAGAAAATATCTCAACACAAACGAAAATGAAAACACAACCTTATAAAATCTATGGGATACAGCATAAGCAGTTCTAAGATAAAAGTTTATAGCCATACAGACCTACCTCAAAAAGAAGAAAAATCTCAAATAACCAACCTAACCTACTACTTAAAGAAATAGGGAAAAGTAGAACAAAGAAAACCCAAAGTCATCAGAAGGAAGGAAATAATAAAGATCAGAGAGGAAATAAATAAAATAAAGATAAAATAGAAAAGATCAATATAAAGAAGAGCTGGGTTTTTGAAAAGATAAACAAAATTGGTAAATCTCTAGCTAGGTTCACCAAGAAGAAAAGTGAGAAGACCCAAATAAATAAAATAAGAAATGAAAGAGGAGAAATAACAACCAACCAATACCACAGAATACAAAGAATCATAAAAGAATACTATAAATGGTTATATGCCAACAAATTGGACCACCTAGAAGAAATGGACAAGTTTCTAGAAATATACAAACTGTCAAGACTGAGTGAAGAAGAAACAGATAATTGAAACAGATCAGTTACTTGAAGTAAAATAGAGTCTGTAATTTTAAAACTCCCTCCAAACAAAAATCCAGGGCAAGATAACTTCACTGGGGAATTCAACCAAACACACAAAAAAGAACTTACACCCATCCTGTTCAAACTGTTCCAAAAATTGAAGAGATGAGAACACTCTCAAGTTCATTCTGTGAAGCCACCATCAACCTGATACCAAAACCAGACAAAGACACTGAAAAAAAGAAAATTGCAGGCCAATATCTTTGATGAATATAGAGGCAAAAACCCTCAAAATACTAGCAAGCTGAATTCAACAATACATAATAAGGATCATACACCATGATCAAGTGGGATTCACTCCAGTGTCATAAAGATGATTCAACATATGAGATCAATCAATGTGATACACCACATTAACAAGAGGAAAGACGAAAATCACATGATCATTTCAGTAGATGCAGGAAATGCATTTGACACAATTCAGCATCCATTTATTACAAAAACTCTCACCAAAGTGGATATAGAGGGAACATATCTCAACATAATAAAAGTCACATATGACAAACCCACAGCCAACATAATACTCAATGGTGAAAAGATGAAAGGCTTTCTGCTAAATTCTGGAACAAGACAAGGATGTCCAGTCTCACCACGTATATTCAACATAGTATTGGAAGTCCTAGCCACAGGAGGCAAACAAGAAAAAGAAATAAAATGTATCCAAATTGGAAAGGAAGAATTAAAACTGTCACCATTTGCAGATGATATGATATGCTATACAGAGGACCCTAAGGATCCACACAAAATTATTAGAACTCATATGTGAATTTGACAATGTAACAGGATACAAGATTAATATACAGAAATATGCTGCATTTCTTCATATTAAAATGAAATATCAGAAAGGAAAGAAAATATCCTGTTTAAGATCATGACAGAATATAAAATACCTAGGAATGAACTTAACCAAGGAGGTGAAAGACCTATCCACTGAAAGCTATAAACATGGATCAAGGAAAGTGAAGATGATTTAAAGAAATGAAAATATATCCATGTTCTTGTGTTGTAAGAGTTATTATTTTTATAATGGCAATACCATCCAAAGCAACCTACAGATTTAATGCAATCCCTATCAATTTCCCATGACATTTTCTACAAAACTAGAAAAGATAATCCTAAAATTTATATGGAACCACAAAAGACCCAGAATTGCCTAAGCTCTTCTGAGGGAAAAGAACAAAGCCAGAGGCATAAATCTCCCAAACTTCAGACAATACTACAATGCTACAGTAATCAAAACAGCATGGTATTAGCACAAAAACAGATGTATAGATCAATGAAACACAATAGAGAGCCCAGAAACAAATCCACACACTCATGGTCAATTAATCTATGACAAAGGAGGCAAGAATATACAATGGAGAAAAGTCAGTTCTCTTCAACAAGTGGTGTTGGGAAAGCTGAACAGCTACATGTATATCAATGAAATTAGAACATTCCTTCACACCATATACAAAAATACCCTCAAAATGGTTTAAAGACCTAAATATAAGACATGACACCATAAAACGTCCAAAAGAGAACATAGGCAAAGTATTTTCTGACATAAATCACAGCAACGTTTTCTTAGATCAATCTCCCAAGGCAAAAGAAATAAAAGCAAAAATAAACAAATGGGACCTAATTAAACTTACAACCTTTTGCACAGCAAAGAAGACCATCAACAAAATGAAAAGACAACCTATGGAATGGGAGAAAATATTTGCAATTTATGCTATTGACAAGAACTTAATATCTAAGATATATAAACAGCTCATACAACTCATTATCAAAGAAAAGAGATCAACCCAATCAAAAAATGTGCAGAAGACCTACATAGACATTTTTCCAAAGAAGACTTACAGATGGCCAACAAGCACATGAAAACATGCTCAGAATTGCTAATTATTAGAGAAATGGGACTCAAAACCACAATGAGGTATCACCTCACACCTGTCAGAATGGCTATCATCAGAAAATCTGCAACTAATAAATGCTGGAGATGTTGTAAAGGGAACCCTTGTCCACTGTTGCTGGAAATGTAAGTTGGTGCAGCTACTTTTGAAAAAGGTATGGCGGTTCCTTAAAACTAAAAATAGAGCCACTATATGATTGAGCAATCCCATTCCTGGGTATATATTTGGAAAGAAAATAAAATCTCTAAATGAAAAGATACATGCACCCCAATATTCATAGCAACACAATTTACAACAGCCAAGACAAGGAAACAACTTCAGTGCCCATCAAGAGATGACTGGTTTAACTTGTGGTATATATATACAATGGAATATTACTCAACCATAAAAAAGAATGAAATATTGCCATTTTCAGCATCATGGATTGACATAGACGATATTATACTTAATGAAGTAAGTCAGACAGAGAAAGAGAAATATTATATGATATCACTTATATATGGTCTCTAAAAAATAATACATATGAATGTATATGCAAAACAAAAACATACTCACAAACATAGGAAAAAAACTTATGTTTATCAAGGGGAAAGGGAATTGGGGGAGGGACAAATGAGGAGTATGGGATTAAGAGATACAAACTACTATACATGAAATAGATATGCAACAAAGTTTTACTGTATAGCACAGGGAATTACATTCAATTTCTTGTAATAACCTATAATGGAAAATAATCTGAAAAATATATATGTACATATATAATTGAATCATTTTCTTTACATCTGAAATAACATAATATTGTAAGTCAACTACAGTTCTATTAAAAAAAGGAATTACCTCAACATATAAAGATCATATATGACAAACCCAAAGTTAGCATCATACTTAAGATGAAAGATTAAAAACTTTTATTTTTAAAAATTCAGGAATAAGACACGGGTGCCTACTCTCACCACTCCTATTCCACATAGTACTGGATGTCCTAGCCAGAGCAACTAGACAAGAAAATGAAATAAGAGGCATCTGAATCAAAAAGGAAGAAGTAATATTGTCTTTGTTTGAAGATGACACTATTTTACTATTTTATATACAGAAAATTTAAAGATTCCACCAAAAACTTTTAGATATAATCAATGAATTTCAGTAAAGTTGCAGGATATAAAATCAACATAAAAATGAGCAGTGTTTCTTTACATTAACAGGAAATATCAGAAAAAGAATAAAGAAAACAATCCCATTTACAATAGCATCAAAAACAATAAACATATTTAGGAATAAATTTAACCATGGAGGTGAAAGATCTCTACACTGAAAACTATAAGACATTGATGAAAGAAATTGAATAAGACACAACTGAAGCAAAAGATATCTCATATTCATGGCTTTGAGAATTAATATTGTTAAAATATCTATGTTACCCAAAGTCATCTACAGATTCAATGGAATCCCTATCAAGATTCCAGTGAAATGTTTATAGAAATAGAAAAAATAATCCAAAAATTTGTATGGAACCACAGAAGATCCTGAACAGTCAAATCAATCCTGAAAAGAAGAACAAAGCAGGAAGCATCACACTTCCTAATTTTAAACTATATTACAAAGCCATAGTAATTTTAAAAATATAGTATTGGCATAAGCACATATAACAATGGAAAATAATCAAGAGTCCAGACATAAACCCATGCATATATGTTCAACTAATATTTGACAAGGAATCCAATAATATTTAATGCAGAAGATAGCTTCTTCAATAAATGGTCTAGAGAAAATTGGATATTTAAACATGAATGAATGAAACTAGTTTACACCACTCAAAAATTATCCCAAAATGGATTAAGGGCTTATACGTACAACCTGAAATTATAGAACTCCTAGAAAAAAATAGGGAAAAATATCCTTGACATTGGTCTTGGCAGTGATTTTTTGCATATGACACTATGTTATTTCAGATGTAAAGAAAAATGATTCAATTATACATGTACAAGCAATAAAAGCAAAAATAAATAAGCATGGCTACATCAAAGTGAAAAGATTTTTCTTTTTTTTTTTTTTGCACAGCAAAAGAAACAATCAACAGAATGAAGAGGCAACCTATGGAATGGGAGAAATATTTGCAAACCAAATATGTGATAAGGGGTTAATATCCAAAATTCATATGGAATTCATATAATAGCAAAATCATCATCATCATCATCATCATCATCATCATCATCATCATCTATTCAATGATGGGCCTAGGGCCTGAATAGTCATTTCTCCAAATAAGGTATTCAAATTGCCAAGAGGTACATGAAAAGGTACTCAACCTCACTAAGTATCAGGAAAATGAAAATCAAAACTACAATGAAATATCACCTCACACCTGTTAGAATGGCTATTATCAAAAAAAACAAGAGATAACAAGTGTTGGCGAGGATGCAAAAAAAAAAACTATATGGCACTGTTTGTAGGACCATAAATTGGTATATCCACAGTGGAAATAAAGTATAGAGGTTTCTCAAAAATTAAAAATAGAGCTATCATATGATACAGCAATTCCACTTCTGGGTGTATATTTGAAGGAAATAAAATCACTATCTTGAGATATTTGCACCCCCATGTTTATTGCCTTATTATTTACTGTAGCCAAGACATGGAAATAACCTAAGTGTCCATTGACAGATGAATGGATAAAGAAAATGTGGTGTACATATAGAGAATGAAAGATTATTCAGCCATAAAAAGAAGGAAATCTTGCCACTTGTGATAACATGAAGGATCTTGAAGGCATTATGCTAAGTGAAATAAGTCAAAGACAAATTTTGCATGATCTCACTTATATATGGGACTAAAAAATCTAAACGCATAGAAACAGAGAACCGATTGATGGTTGCCAGAGTTGAGGATGGGGGTGAGGAAAATGGCTGAAGGAAGTGAAAATGCACACATTACAGTTATGAGATAAAGTTACAGGGATATACGCAGCATAGTGGCTATAGTCAACAATGCTGCATTGTATATTTGGAAGTTTCTAAGAGTAAATATAAAAAGTTCTCATCACAAGAAAAAAATGTATCTATGCGAGATAATAAATGTTAACCAAAGTTATTGTGGTTATCATTTTGCTATATATTCATTTATCAAATCATTATGCTATATACCTTAATCTTAATGCAATGTTTTATGTCAATTACATCTCAATAAAACTGGGTAAAAAAGATAATATATTGTGATTTAGTGTGGAATTAGGCAGTTTCCATATCAATAGGGAATGTATAGATTACTGAACAAATGGTACTAAGACATTTATTCGTTATATATATATATGTATACATATGTATGACTATAGTTTGTTGAGCATATGCTATGTGTTAGGCCTTTTGTCTATTGTATCTGTAATATTTACAACAATCATGCAAGTTAGGTATTATCATCACTCTTAAGTAAGAAAAGTTAGGTTCATAGAGCTTAGGTGGGTTATCTAAAATAGAGAACATTCTTGTCCTAGTCACTGCTGTATCCTCATTGTGTAGAACAGTATCTGGTAATAGTAACTCCCCCCAATTTTTAAAAAATTATTGACTCATGATTATTGTGAATAATACATTCCACCTGTGCATTATTCAACATTTCTTTCTTAGTAAGAACACTCTGAGTTCTTGTGTGACAGTTATTCCAGTTGAAAAATGACATAGATTTCCCAGCCTGGTATGCAATTAGGAGTGGGCTTGTAACAGAGTTCAGGTCATTGAGATGCAAGGCTCCAGATCGGGCTTCTAGAAATGCTAAGTCAGGATGACTCATATTATATATTTCTTTCACTCTCTGCCTTTTCATTTCTTCTTGTCTTTAAATGTATATGATACAGGAAGTAGAGTAGTCATTTTATTGTCTTGAGACGATATGGCTAACCATAGCCAAACCGTATAGCATGTTTGTGAGAAAGAGAAAAAGGTATTACCTCCACACAAAGTCAGGGTCAATTTCAGCTTTCACTTATCACTTCACTGGGCATCACTGGGCATCAGTGGAGAGTGAAAATTTTCACAACCAAATGTGGCAGTCCAGGCTGAGTGGAAGACCAGAAGCATATTAGATTTCTCAGAAAATCAAGGAGTCACCTACAATGGACTTATCACTATGTGAGAAAAATAAAACCCATAATAAAAACTACTGTTTTCTGTTATTCACAGGTAAATACAATGTTTAATTTAGATAACTATCAGGGCTCCTTGGGGATGGCCATAATAGACAGGGCAAGAAGAAATCCATATCTTTTTCTGGACACTTGGGGAAAAAAAGGATTTTCCTGAGGAATATGAAGTGCTTATTTGAAAATTGGGGCGGGATTGTCAGGCGAAAAATGTAAAATAAATTATTTCTTAGGAGTTTCCTTCCCTCTAAGATGCTGATAAAGAAAAAAAAAACGTATTGCTGGAATGATGAGCTCTGATAATGGTCCAACAGGTATTTGAGCCCAGGCATGTAGACCAAGAGTTTGCATAAGGCAGCATCTTTGTGTTCTCTTTATCCTATCAGTCATGTCCTGACACTGGACTGGGCACACACAAGCCAGAAAATACAGAGTGGTTGAACTTTCCTATTGTCTGCATCCTGCACTTCCTCCCTGTTCTCCCAACTTCTGTCTCCTAGACAGAAGCCCAAAGTCCTAGTACTGACTACATCATGGAGTCCTGAGAGCATAGTCAGTATTCAAGAATACTTTCTTACAGGCTGTCCCAAAGTGAGTGAGACAAGTTAGTCTGAGGGTGAAGCTTGGAATTGATCTAAAAGTCTCAAATAAACCAAATCTCAAATAAACCAAAATTAAAGCCAAATGTGCTCTCAAAACATTTATCCAAAGTGGCTCATCCCAGCCAACAAATATACAGACCATATACTGTCATTAACAATTCCCCATCAATCCACTCTCTTATGATATACTCTACTAATCAGTCATAGTACTCTCCCACCAAGCCCAGATAGAGCCACATAATACTTCCAAACATGGTGTTCCAAGCAGTCAAAACTAATTGAATTTCCATGAAATGTTATCTATGTGTCACTCTGGGACTGGATAGAAAGGGAGAATCTGAACATGAAGCAGTGAGGTGGTAAATGGGGATCAAGACAAAAGCAGAACTATTAAAAATAGAGTACAGGAATGTAGCCTTCAGAAATCAACCGAGCCTGAGAGGGTACATACAGAAGCTTTGTGGAAGGTAGCTGAGGATTAGGCAAGGGAAGAAGAAAACTGCTAGTGTTGCTTGCTCAGCCTAGATAGGAGCATTTGAACAGTGGTGTCTTACAGGAACCTTCAGGAGACAAGGCCTGTGGGGAATGCAAGGCTGAAGATTAAGTCAGAGAACTGTGATACTGGGACTTTGGAGAAGAGAAAGGAAACAAGAAAAGAGGACTCTTAGGTTTCTAGCCTAAATTTGGTTCAGTTTTCTAGGAGTTTAAACATCCCATCCCTGCCTCTGGCTTGCCTTTACTGGACTCTGGCCTATGACCTAAATGTTCTTATTTCCTCAAAATCTCTCTGAACTGGGTCATATACTCTTGGGTCCTTGCTATAAGGCTGTTTTATAAGTTTTCTTCCTTCAGATTCTTTGGAGTCTACTTATGTTGTTTTCTCATTCTGTTTTCAAGCTCCGAGGTTGATTCTGAAAAACAGAATCTGCTCAACTGCTCCTCAGAAGGATGTTTCCCTGAACGGACTTCAGTTCACAAGGGTAACCTTGGGAAAGTCCCTATTTATGAGACCACAGTTATTTGGAGGACCCCAAAAAGCATTCAAGTTTTCTTTTCAGAAACCTGTCAAAATAAGCTCTTTAGAGACAGGGCAGCATGCTTTGTTATGTCCCAAATATCTTTCACAAAATGAGTAACCCTTGGTTCTAAGATTAGGTACTTTGTTTGATTTTTTTGTACTTCCTCAGGATGGGCATTCTACCCTCCTGGAGCAATTGTTGCCCCCATGCCTAAATTGGCTCATTTGTTGTCCTCTCTTTTTGTGCCAGTGTCTAATGTTTATTATCAGTTACAAAGTTGCCTTCACTATATTTCCTAGGAGGGCTTAGACCCTGGTTTAACTGATTCTCCTGGTCTTAGGCTCTACTAACTCGAAATTCCAGAGGTGGGTATGTAGATTAAGCAATAATAATAATGACACATGTGTAAATAGAGCAGTAAAGTTTTTAAGGCATGCATGCTTATGATTTATTTTAATCCTTCCCCATGAAATAAACGGATCAGAGGCTATTATCCCCATTTTCAAAATGAAAAAACTATGGTCCAGAGAGGGGTTATGACTTGTGCAAGGCCACATTGTACAACTATGTAATTCCCACTCTAATGTTCTTTCTGCTCTGTCATGGGCCTCTGGATCAGGGTAACTTACACCCACAGTGAGATCAGCTTTCCCCTGAGAAGCCCCTATATCCAGGGCCAAGGAGCTGGCGGCCTTAGAGCCCATCTGGTCTCCAGTGGATGAAGCTTTCAGTGATTGGTGACAAACCCCACCCTCCAGTCCACTCCATTAGGAGCATTCTGTCTGAACTGCTGGAGTCACGCAAAGCTCTGCAGTATGTGAGTATGCAGCAAAAATCTGTTTTGAATTTGCTGTTTGCAAACCCCAAAGCCCTGGATTGGGGCTCAAGAGGCATGAGAATGCTTGAGTAGGCCCACACTCCAAGAAAAGGGCAACATTTCCAGTGCCAGATTCTTAGAAGAAGACAGGGAAGAAGTATTCAAAACAGAAACTAACGAGATGGAAGTAAGTGAGAAAGTGTATCAATGAAACCCACTATATACCATTTTCCCAGATGAGGGAACACTGAGACTTAAAAGATGGAAGGACCTAGTTGAGGTTCTACTCTAATACCTGACAGTGGTGGGATTTGAACGCGGTTTGTGTGCCCCAAAACTGGTACTTTCACCACTGTACCACGTTGTCATGCTATGTGCCCTCAAAGGAAATCTTCCTGTTCTCGTTCGCTTTCTTCCTTCCCTTGAGTCAAGGCCTAAGGTGCTCAACTTTCAAGTTCCCAAGAGAAACTTGGTGAGGAGGAAGTAGAGAGCAGTGGGAAAATGACTTTGGTTTGCTCTGCATGTATGATGAGAGAAGATGAATGCTCCTGCTTCCAGTATGCTCAGAAGGGAAGCAGCTCCTGCTGGTTTTCAGGCTGCCTTATTTTATATCACTTTTATATTATTTAATAATTCATAACAAGTGATTGATAATGTGCCTCATGCAGATACCCAAAGGAAGAGATTTCTAATAAGGTGACTCTGTAAGTGAAATAAAGAACAACCTAGTCTTGGCAAGCTCATTACCTGATACATAAGCTAGAAAGCCTCATGATTGTTCAGAGCTAAATGTCTGGAGGAGGGTGTTCTTGCTGGTTTCAGATCCTGAATGTGCCTCCCACTAGCTTTGTGAATTTTGGGTAGTAATTTAAGTCTCTGTTGCCTCTGAGGAGGAGGAGAGGCTGTCTATTCTTCCAGTGCAGGGCCATGAAGGATCAGGATTGGTTCAAATGTCTCTTCACCTCTTTGGGCCTTAGCTTCCACAGTAGACCATAAAAATGTGGATTAATTAGTATCCAGGGGCCTTTCTATTTCTGAAAGATTCCTTTGGGCCTCCATTGTACCATCATACAGATTTAAGAATTTTGAAACAATTTAATTTTTAAAAATTATACAAGTTCACTATACAACGATAGGAAAATATAAACAACAACATAAAAATAAAAGAAAAAATCAATTAGAATTTCACTGCTTAGAGATAACTATTGTTAACATCAGGAGCTATCTACCTTTCTGAACATTTTTCTATGCACATTTATCTATGTTTATTGTGTTTGAATTTTTAAAAAATACAATCATGCCACACAGACTATTTTGAAATCTACTTCTTTCACTTCACATTGCATCGTGAATGTTGTGCAGAGGTGGAAAATGTATGCCACTCTTTCCATGTTGTGGATTTAAAACGCAGGAGACCTCTGTTCTTTCTCACCATACAGGTTCATGCTAGAGAGGGACTTATTACCCATTTCTTCAAAATCTCACTAATTCCCTGTTTGTTCCTTCCCATTAGAGTAGTTGTTAATTTTAAAAATTGGGATAGATAGATAGATAGATGATAGATCAGCAATGTTACCATACTTAAAAACAGTATCCCTCTTTCCTTTCATTTCCTGTGTCTAGGTACTTCTGACCTTCCTCCACATCCTGTCTCTATAAGATAAGTGCACTAGGTAAGAGTCCAGAACCTGACGTTTAGCTGTTCTCCTAACTCTTTTCTGCCTGCAATTGAAGTATGTGGCAGACTTTCATCCTCATCCATAGAACTGGCTGAGTAAATGTACCTAAGCCAATTTTTGCAGATTCAAGAGAGGGAAAATGTCACAGTTCAGATTCAAACCTGCACTACTTTCCCTAAATCATAGCTCTACATTGAGGGTTATAATAATCTTGCCCAAATGAGTAAAATTAGCACTTACTTCCCATTTGGCTAGTGATCTTTGTGTGTGTTTCCCATTTGTCATAAATCTGGAGAAACAAAAAAAGATGAATGGCATTCTGATATTTAACAATGAATATCTATGTCAACTACATTTCTACATTGTCAGTTGAACTGGCTACAGGATATCTCATTGTAAATATGTCCCATATTTATTTAAACAATTCCCTATTATTGGATATTTAAACTGTTTCCTTTCTTCTCCAGGTTATAGGATCCATATTCTGAAAATTAAAAAATGCTGATAAAAGAAAACCTAAATAAATGGAAAGAAAAAACATGTTCATGGGTTGGAAAAAACAGCATAGTAAAGATGTCAGTTCTCCCCAAATTGATATACAGGTTTAATACAATTCCTGTAAAAATCCCAGCAAGATTTTCTGTATATACAGAAAAGGTTTTTATAAAATGTGGATAAAAAGGCAAAGAAACTAGAATAGCTAAAACAATTTTGAAAAAGAGTTAAAAAGTGAGAGTAATAATTTAATCAAATATGAAGTCTTCCTATATAGCTACAGTAATCAAGACTGTGATACTGTATGTGGGATAGACACAAGATCAGTGGAACATAATAAAGAGACCAGAAATAAACCCACACAAATATGTTCAACTGAGTTTTTTAAAAGGTGTAAAACAATTCAATGGAAGAAGAAGAGATTTTTCAACAAATGGTGCTGGAGAAGTTGGATATTCATGGACAAAAAAGAAGGAACTTTGGCCTAAATTTGACATCAAAACAAAATCCATCAAAAGAAAATTTGATAAGTTGGAATTCATTAAAATTATAAAACTTTGCTCTGTGAAAGACCATGTGAGAAGAAGGAAAAGATAAACTGAAGACTAGGAGAAAATATTTGCAAACCACATAACCAACTGATGATTATATATATATATTCAACAGTAGAATTACTTTTGCCATGACAGAACTAACCAAGCCCAGAGAAACTTGTGAGCATTATTTAAAAACAATCATTTAAAGACTCTGGAAATGGTCTCAAGGGCAAACAGCAAATGAAGCAATATCTATTCAAGAAGATATATAAAAATTAAGTACAAAAGTCAAGAGTCTGTTTGAACCAAGATCACACATTACCATTCCCATCCTGCTACCAGATTAATAAGGTGAAGACTTCAACCCAAACAGCTGCAGCTAAGAACACAGGGATCTCTCTTCCCCCAGCTACCAGTAGGAAGGCATTCTTCCCTGGAGGAACAGGACTTCAGGAAACAGCATTTCTCACATTGCCCCCAGATGATTGTCATTGAGGCTAAATACCAGCGGTGTTCAGTCTAGAGGTGGGGGTTCCTTCTTATGCCAAACCTCTACATGTGAAATGGAGTCTATACCTTGAGTGTGACATGTTGAGTATACTGAGGCACCAATAGCTTTCATTGCAGCATGTGAGATGGTGGTTCAATACTAAGAGGAACAAGATGAGAGGGCTTCAGGCTGGTGCCCAACCTCCTCACCACCACTGAGCACTCAGCTCCTAAAATAGGATTGTCACTCATAGAGGTGCTTGCCATTGTGGGAGCTCTAGAGTCCTAGCTCAGAGTTTTTGCCTGGGTGGAGAAGCAGGACATAAAACTGACAGCTCCTAATCCTTTCCTAAAGTAACTGACTTCATTCATGAGAGTATGGAAAAGTTTAAACTAAGAGTACTCTCAAACCCAGTGAAGTTGTGGTAAAGGGAATTGAGAGGAAATTCATATATCTAATGAAGATACAACATAAAATGTAGACTGGCTAACTTGGAGGAGAGAACTAGGAAATAAGAGAGCTGGGAGGAGCTCTGCTGATGTCAGAACAAATATCAAATAATGACCACTGAAACCTTTCCATAAAAGGAGCACAATTTTATTATATTAGTTTCTGGATGAATTTTATGCTCCACCACATTATGTAAACAATAGAGCAATAAAGGACCAATTAGTGGAGCTTAACTGCTGGATGTTATCAGAGAAAGAGTGGTAGAGAGCTCTACCATTTCCACTATCATCCCCTGGTGAATGTAGACATACTCAAGTTTCATCTCACAGAGGAATATCAGAGGTTTAAAACTGTGAAAAGTTGGAGTGTAGTATACTTCACTAAAATAACCCAGCCACTCACTAAACAAGTTAATAATAATAACAAGCCCCAGGGGTAGGAGGACCAGTACACAGAATTGCTACAATATATTATATAAAATTTCTAGTTTCAAAAAAAAACAATATTACAAAGAAATGAAAAAGTGTGACCAAAGAAAAAGAAAACAACAGAAACTACCTGTTAGAGTGCCCAGATGTCAGATTTAAGAAAAAAAAAATATATATATATATATATATATATATTTTGTGGTACGCAGGCCTCTCACTGTTGTGGCCTCTCCCATTGTGGAACACAGGTTCCAGATGTGCAGGCTCAGCGGCCATGGCTCACGGGCCCAGCCGCTCCATGGCATGTGGGATCCTCCTGGACCGGGGCATGAACCCGTGTCCCCTGCATCAGCAGGCGGACTCTCAACCACTGTGCCACCAGGGAAGCCCAAGAAAAAAATATTTTTAAAGTAGCCATTATAAATGTGTTCACAGAAAAAAAGAAAAGCTTGATTAAAGAAGTAGAGGAAGGTATGGAGAAAATATTGATAAAAATGATAAAAAATAAATTAGAAAAAAAAAGAAAAAACAAAACCTAAAGTGAGCAGAAGGAAGGAAATAATAAAGATGAGGGAGGAAATAACTAAAATAGACATTTTAAAAAACATAGTTAAAAATCAATGAAACCCAGAGCTGGTTCTTTGAAAGGGTAAACAAAGGTGACAAAACTCTGGCCAGGCCCACCAAGAAGAAAAGAGAGAGAACCCAAATAAACAAAATAAAAATTGAAAGAGGAGAAATCTCAACCAATACTGCAGAAATAAAAACAAATCATAAGATAATACTATGAATTATTATATGCCAACAAGTTGGGCAACCTAGAAGAAATGGACAACTTCCTAGAAACATACAGCCCACCAAAATTGAATCAAGAAGAAACAGATAATTTGAGCAAACCAATCACTAGAAGTGAAATAGAATCTGTAGTTTAAAAAACTCCCTACAGACAAAAGTCCAGAATCAGATGGTTTTACAGGTTTTTTTTTAAGTTCATAAAAAGAAGAATTTATACAAATTCTCCTCAAACTCTTCCAAAAGATTGAAGAGGAGGAAACACTCCCAAGGACATTCAATGAAGTCATCATTAACGTGATACTAAAATCAGACAAAGATACCACCAAAAAAGAAAATTACAGGCCAATATCTTTGATGAAAATAGATTCAAAAATTCTCAACAAAATATTAGCGAGCCAAATCCAATGACACATAAAAAGGATCATACACCATGACCAAGTGGGATTCATGTTAAGCTCACAAGGATGGTTCAACATATGGAAATCAATCAATGTAATGCACTACATTAATAAAAGAAAAGTAAAAAAACACATGATCATCTCAGTAGATGCAGGAAAAGCATTTGACAAAATGCAACATCCATTCATGATAAAATCTCTTACCAAAGTGGGTATAGAGGGAACATATCTCAAGATAATAAAAGCTATTTATGACAAACCCACAGCCAATATAATACTCAATGGTGAAAAGCTGAAAGCCTTCCCACTAAAATCTGAAACAAGAAACTGGTGCCCACTCTCACCACTTCTATTCAACATAGTATTGGAATTTCTAGCCACAGCAATCAGACAAGAAAAAGAAATAAAAGTGTCCAAATTGGAAGGGAAGACGTAAAATTGTCACTATATGCAGATGACATGATACTATATAGAGAAAACCTTAAGGAAAACACACAAAAACTACTAGATCTAATAAATGAATTCAGCAAAGTAGCAGGATACAAGATTAAAATTCAGAAATTGATTTCTTTACATTTCTTTTTTTTTTTTTTTTTTTTGCAGTACGCGGGCCTCTCACTGTTGTGGCCTCTCCCGTTGCGGAGCACAGGCTCCGGATGCGCAGGCTCAGCGGCCATGGCTCACGGGCCCAGCCGCTCCGCGGCATGTGGGATCCTCCCGGACCGGGGCACGAACCCGTGTCCCCTGCATCGGCAGGCGGACTCTCAACCACTGCGCCACCAGGGAAGCCCTCTTTACATTTCTTTACACTAACAATGAAATATCAGAAAGGGAATATAAAAAAACAAAAACAAAACAAATAAACAAACAAACCAAAAATACCTTTTAAAATTGTATCCCCCCCAAAAAAAACCCTAGGAATAAACCTGACTGAGGTGAAAGACTTATATGCTGAGAACTATAAAACATTAATAAAGGAAATTAAAGAGGATTCAAAGAAATGGAAAGATATCCCATGCTCTTAGATTGGAATAATTAATGTTGGTAAAATGGCAATAATACCCAAAGCAATCTACAGATCTAATGCAATTCCTGTCAAATTATCCAAGACATTTTTTTGCAGAACTAGAATAAATAATCCAAATATTTATATGGAACCATAAAGACCCAGAATTGCCAAAGCAATTCTGAGGAACAAAAATAAAGTAGGAAGCATAACTCTCCCAGACTTCAGACAATTATACAAAGCTACAGTAATCAAAACAATGTAGTATTTGTCAAAAAAAAAGACATATAGATCAAGGGAACACAATAGAGAGCCCAGAAATAAATCCATACATCTACAGTCAATTAATCTCCAACAAAGGATGCAAGAATATAAAATGGGGAAAAGACAGTCTTTTTCAGAAAGTGTTTGTGGGAAATTGGACAGCTGCATGTAAATCAATGAAGTTAGAACACACCCTCACAACATGCACAAAAATAAACTCAAAATGGCTTAAAGAATTAAACATAGGACATGACACCATAAAACTCCTAGAAGAGAGCAGAGGAAAAAATATTCTCTGACATAAATTGTACCAATGTTTTCTTAGTTCAGTCTCCCAAGGCAATAGAAATAAAAACAAAAATAAACAAATGGGACCTAATCAAACTTACAAGCTTTTGCACAGCAAAGGAAACTATAAACAAAATAAAAAGACAACCTACAGAATGGGAGAAAATGTTTGCCAATGATGCCACTGACTAAGGCTTAATCTCTAAAGTATACAAACAGCTCATACAACTCAACAACAACAACAAAAAAACAAACAATCCAATCAAAAAATGGGCAGAAGACCTTAATGGACATTTACCCAAAGAAGTCATAGAGATGGCCAGTAAGCACATGAAAAGATGCTCAACATCACTAATTATTAGAGAAATGCAAATCAAAACTACAATGAGGTACAACCTCACACCAGTCAGAATGGCCATCATTATAAAGTCTACAAATAAAAAATGCTGCAGAGGGTGTGGAAAAAGGGAACACTCCTACACAGTTGGTGGGAATGTAAATTGGTGCAGCCACTGTAGAAAAGAGTATGGGTTTTCCTCAGAAAATTAAAAATAGAATTATCATATGATCCAGCAACCCCCCTCCTGGACATATACCTGGACAAAACTATAATTCAAAAAGATACATGCACCTCTATGTTCATAGCAGCACTATTCACAATAGGCAAAACATGGAAACAACCTAAATGTCCATCAACAGATGAATGAATAAAGAGGTGTGGTACATATATAGAATGGAATACTACTCAGCCATAAAAAAGAACAAAATAATGCCATTTGCATCAACATGGATGCTACTAGAGATTTTCATGCTAAGTGAATTAAGTCAGGAAAAGATAAATACCATATGATACCACTTATATGTGGAATCTAAAATATGGCACAAATGAACCTATCTACAAAACAGAAACAGACTCACAGACATAGAGATCAGACTTGTGGTTGCCAAAGGGGAGTGAGGGAGGGAGAGTGCTGGACTGGGAATTTGAGGTTGTTAGATGCAAAGTATTACAATTAGAATGGGTAAACAACAAGGTCCTACTGTATAGCACAGGAAACTATATCAAATCTCCTGGGATAAACCATAATGGAAAAGAATATTTTAAAAATAATGTGTATATGTGTAAAACTAGTCAATTTTCTGTACAGCAGAAATTAACACAACATTGTAAATCGACTATCCTTCAATAAAAAGATCATAAATAGAAGAATTTTTTTAAAGTTTTAAAAAGAACCAAATTTCTACAAAGAACCAAATGTTACATATATACAGTGGAATTATTACTCAGCCATAAGAAGGAATGAAATTTTGCCATTTTCAGAGACATGGATGGACCTACAGAAGGTCATACAGAGTGAAGTAAGTCAGAAAGAGGAAAACAATATCATATATGTGGAATCTAGAAAAATGGTAGAGATGAACCTATTTGCAAAGCAGAAATAGAGACACAGATGTAGGCAACAAATATATGGACATAGAGGGGGAAAGGGGGGTAGGATGAATTGGTAATTTGGGATTGACATATATACGCTACTATGTATAAAATAGGTAACTAATGAGAACCTACTGTATAGCACAGGGAACTCGACTCAGTGTTCTGTGGTGACCTAAATGGGAAGGAAATCCACAAAGGAGGGGATATATGCATATGTATAGCTGATTCACTTTGCTGTACAGCAGAGACTAACACAACATTGTAAAGCAACTATACTCCAATTAAAAATTTTTTTTTCTTTTAAAGAAAAAGGGAAAAAATAGAAAGAACCAAAGGTAAATTTTGGACTTGAAAAGTACAATAACTGAAGTAAAATTCTTACTAGAGGGGCTCAACAACAAATTTGACTGGCAGAAAAAAAGAATTAGCAAATTGAACACAAACTGACAGAGATTATGTAAGCTAAAGAACAGAGAAAAAAATAATGAAGAAACTAACAGAGCTCCAAAGAAATGTAAGACAACATTGAGAATGTTAACATGTACATAATGGGGATACCAGAAGGAGGAGTGAGAAATAAGTTGAGGAAAATTATTCAAAGGAATACTAGCTGAAAACTTCTCAAATTAAAAAAAATATTGGAGTATACTCGCTTTACAATGTTGTGTTAGTTTCTACTGTACAGCAAAGTGAATCAGCTATACGTATACATATATCTCCCCTTTTTTGGATTTCCTTCCCTTTTAGGTCACCATAAAGCATTGAGTAGAGTTCCCTGTGCTACACAGTAGGTTCTCATTAGTTATCTATTTTATGCATAGTATCAATAGTGTATATATGTCAATCTCAATATCTCAATCCATCAAATTTATTTTTTAAATGATAACATACATATCCAGGAAGCTCAATTAAGTCCAAGTAGGATAAATTCAAAGAGACTCATAAACAGACACATGATAATAAAATGCTGAAAATCAACAATAAGGAAATCTTGAAAACTGAAAGAGAAAAATATGTCTCTTATAAAGGAACACCAATAAGATTAAGAGCTGTTGTACCAAATACCATATGCTAACACATATATATGGAACTTAAGGAAAAAAAAACAAAACGTCATGAAGAACCTAGGGGTAAAACAGGAATAAAGACACAGACCTACTTGAGAATGGACTTGAGGATATGGGGAGGGGGAAGGGTAAGCTGTGACAAAGCGAGAGAGAGGCATGGACATATATACACTCCCAAACGTAAGGTAGATAGCTAGTGGGAAGCAGCCACATAGCACAGGGAGATCAGCTCGGTGCTTTGTGACCGCCTGGAGGGGTGGGATAGGGAGGGTTGGAGGGAGGGAGATGCAAGAGGGAAGGGATATGGGAACAGATGTATATGTATAACTGATTCACTTTGTTGTAGAGCAGAAACTAACACACGATTGTGAAGCAATTATACTCCAATAAAGTTGTAAAAAACAAAAAGAGCTGTTGTCCCATCATAAACAGTGGAGGACAAAGGGCAGTAGGATAACATATTCAAACTGCTCAAGGAAAAGCACTGTCAAGCAAGAATCCTACATAGAGCAAAATTAATATTAAAAAATTAAGGCAAAAGAAAGACTTTACAGATAAATAAAAATTGAGAAAACTCATTGCTAGATTTGCCTTACAAGAAACAATAAAAAACTTTTCAGGCTGAAAAGAAATTACCTCAGATGATAATTTGGTGATTTAAATTTAAATGAACCAAAAGAAGATGGCTGTAGGTGTACTTATGTAATTGTAGTAGACACTATTAATGCATATTTTATTCATTTTTTCTCTTAATTCATTTAAACAGCAATTGTTTAAAATTATATATATATATATATCATATGTAGTTGGTGTTACATATATAGCTGTCTAAATTTATATGCTGTATATTATACATTGTATTATACAAAATTCTATATAAATTAAATACATTTTTATTGAAGTATACTTGATTTACAATATTATATTAGTTTAGGTGTACAAGAAGGTAATTCAATACTTTTATAGATTATACTCCATTTAAAATTAATATAAAATATTGGCTATATTCCCTGTGCTATACAATATATCTTTGTGGCTTATTTATTTATTTAATAAATTTATTTATTTATTTATTTATTTATTTATTTATTTATTTATTTATTTATTTTTGGCTGCATTGGGTCTTCATTGCTGTGTGTGGGCTTTCTCTAGTTGTGGTGAGTGTGGACTACTCGTTGTTGTGGTGCACGTGCTTCTCATTGTTGTGGCTTCTCTTCCTGTGGAACATGGGCTCTAGGCAAGTGTGCTTCAGTAGTTCTGCCAAGTAGGCTCAGTAGTTGTGGTTCGCAGGCTCTAAAGCACAGGGACAGTAGTTGTGGTACATGGGCTTAGTTGCTCCATTGCATGTGGGATCTTCTCACACCAGAACTTGAACGCATGTCCCCTGCACTGGCAGGTGGATTCTTAACCACTGCATCACCAGGGAAGTCCCTGTATCTTATTTATTTTGTATAGAGTACTTTGTACCTCTTGATCCTCTACCCTTATCTTGCCTCTCCACTTTCCCCTCACCCTACTGATAAACATTAGCTTGTTCTCTATATCTGTGAGACTGTTTTTGTTTTATTTATTAATTTGTTCCATTTTTTAGAGTACACTTATAAGTGATAAAACAGTATTTGTCTTTTTCTGTCTGACATATTTTACTAGGTATAATGCCTTCCAGTTCCATCACAAGGTTGCAAATGACAAAATTGCATTCTTTTTTTTTACTGCTGAGTGATATATATATATATATATATATATATATATATATATATATATATATACATGCCACATCTTCTTTATCCATTCATGTGTTGATGGACATTTTAGTTGCTTCCATATCTTGGTTATTGTAAATAATGCTGCTATGAACATTGGGGTGCATGTATCTTTTCAAATTAATGTTTTCATTTTCTTTAGATTATGTACCTAGGAGTAGAATTGGATGATATGGTAGTTCTATTTTTAATTTTTTGAAGAACAACCATACTGTTTTCCATAGTGGCTCAACCAATTTACATTCCCACCAACAGTGTACTAAGGTTTCCTTTTTTCTATGTCCTCACCAGCATTTGATATTTGTGAACATTTTGATGATAACATTCTGACTGTTGTGAGGTGATATGTCATTGTGGTTTTGACTTGTATTTCCCTGATGCTTAGCAACGTTGAGCATCTTTTCAGGTGCCTGGTGGTCATCAGTATGTCTTCTTTGGAAAAACGTCTATTCAGATCTTTTGTCCACTTTTTGATTCTGTTGTCTGTTTTTTGATATTGAGCTTTATGAGCTGTTTATATATAAACCCCTATAGGTTATATAATTTTCAGATATTTTCTCCCAGTCAGTAGATTGTCTTATTGTTTTGTCTAAGGTTTCCTTTACTGTGCAAAAGCTTTTAATTTAAATTAAGTCCCATTTGTTTATTTTTGCTTTGGTTTCCTTTGCCTTAAGAAAGAGATGTAAAAAAATATTGTAACAATTTAAGTCAAAGAGTGTTCTATGTTTTCCTCTAGGAGTTTTATGACTTTCAGTCTTATAATTGGGTCTTTAATCCATTTTGAATTTATTTTTGTATATGGTGTGAGGAAACGTTCTAATTTCATTCTTTTACATGTAGCAGTCCAGTTTTCCCAGAACCACTTATTAAACAGACTGTCTTTTCCCCAATGTATATTCCTGCCTCTTTTGTCATAGACTAATTGACCATAAATGGGTAGGTTTATTTCTGGGCTTTGTATTCTGTTCCATTGACTTATAAGTCTGTTTTTGTGCCAGTACCATACTGGCTTGATTACTATAGCTTTGTAATATAGTCTGAAATCAGGGAGTATGATACCTCCAGCTTTGTTCTTTTTCTCAAGTTGCTTTTGAAATTCAGGGTATTTTGTGGTTCCATATAAATTTTAGGATTATTTATTCTAGTTCAGTGAAAAATGTCATGGGTATTTTGATAAGGATTTCATTACATATGTAGATTGCTTGTTTAGTACGGAAATTTTAACAATTTTCATTCTTGCAATCCATGAACATGGGGCATTATTCCATTTCTTTGTATCATTTTCAGTTTTCTTCATCAATGTCTTATTTTCAGAATACAGATCTTTCACCTCCTTTGTTAAATTTATTCCTAGGTATTTTATTCCTTTGGGTAGGATTTTAAATGGATTTGTTTTTTCATATTCTCCTTCTGATAGTTCATTATTAGTGTATAGAAAAACAACTTTCTATATATTAATTTTGTATCCTGCAACTTTAGTGAATTCATTTATTAGTTCGAATAGTTTTTTAGTGGAGATTTTAGGGTTTTCTATATATAGTATCATATCATCTGCCAATAGTGACACAGTTTTACTTCTTCCCTTCCAACTTGGATACTTTTCATTTCTTTTTTTTTTTTTTTTTTTTTTTTGTCTAATTGCTGTGGCTAAAAACTTCAAGTACTATGTTAAATAGAAGTGGTGAGAGTGGACATCTTTGTCTTGTTCCTGATTTTAGAGGAAAAGCTTTCAGCTTGTCACCATTGAGTATGATGTTAGCTATGGGTTTGTCATATATGGACTTTATTATTATGAGGTATGTTCCCTCTATATAAACTTCATTGAGTGTTATTATCATTAATGGATGTTGAATTTTGTCAAATGCCTTTTCTGCCTCTATTGAGGTGATCATGTGATATTTATTCTTCCTTTTGTTGATGTGGTGTATCACACTGATTGATTTCCAGATATTGAATCATCCTTGATCCTTGGAACACATCCCACTTGATCATGATCCTTTTAATATATATTGTTAAATTTAGTTTGCTAGTATTTTGTTGAAGATTTTTGCATCTATGTTCATCAGGGATATTGGTCTGTAAATTTTTTTGGTAGTGTCTCTCTGGTTTTAGTATCAGGGTAATGGTGGCCTCATAATAAAAATTTGGGAGTGTTCCCTCCACTTCAACTTTTTGGAATAGCTTGAGAAGGATGAGTATTCACTCTTTCTTAACCAAAAGGTAGATAAAAAACATGATCCAACTATATGCTTTCTATAGAAGACATACTTTGATTCAAAAACACAGATAGATGGAAACTAAAAGGATTGAAAAATATATATCATGAAAACCACAATGACAGGAAAACTGAAGTGGATATACTAATATCAGACAAACGGGCATTAAAACAAAGTTTTGCTGGATATTTTCCTTAAAGAAGAAAGTCAATCACAAAAGACCACATATGACATGATTCCATTCATAGGAATTCCACAATAGAGAAATATATAGAGACAGAAAATAGATTAGTATTGGACTTCCCTGGCGGTTAAGACTCCATGCTTCCATTGCAAGAGGCACTTAGTTCAATAGAACTATGATCACTCATTCCACCTCACCATGCAGCGAGGCCAGCCAGAAAAACAACAACAGCTTTTTTTTTAAAGCTGTGATAAAGCAAGAAATGTAGGTATCTCAGAATGTCAATTAGTGTCTGCTTAGAGCTAAGTGGGGTAAGGCAGGTGAATAGGAAGATGAATAGGAGGGAATAGTTAAAGAATATAGGATTTTTTTCTTAATTGATGAAAATATTCTCAATTTGAATGTGGTGATGGTTGTACATGTCTGTGAATATAAGAAAACACGTTGAATTACATACTTCATGTGGGTAAATTGTATGATATGTGAATTATCTCAAAGAAACTCTTTTAAAAAGCTGAACAGTAAAAAACGATATCCAATTAGAAAATGGGGAAAAGATATGAAGATAAATTTTACCAAAGATATACAGATGGCAAATAAGCAGATGAAAAGATGTTCAATATAATTTTCAGTCAGGGAAATGCAAATTAAAACCACAATGCCATATCACCATATATGTACCAGAATGGCTAAAAAAAAAAAAAAAAAATTTACAACACCAAATGCGGACACAGATGTGTCAATCACTCATACAATTTTGATTGGACTGTAAAGTGTTACAGCCACTCTGGAAAATAGTTTGACAGTTTCTTAAAAACTAAAATTCAACCATCTCTTGACCCAGCAATTGGACGCCTAAGCATTTATTCCATAAAATAAAAAGTAAACTTATCTTCCCACAGAAGCCTATACACTAATGACCATAGCATAGATTTATTTGTAATAACCTAAAACTGGAATCAGCCCAGATGTGCCTCAACTGGTGAATGATTAAAGAATCCATGGTAAATATGCATTGTGCAGTACTACTCAGCAATAAGTTGGAACAAATTATTTATACATGCAATCACTTGGATGAATCTCCAAGGAATTATGCTGAGTGAAAAAAGGCCAATCAGAAAAGGTTACATACTGTATGATTCAATTTAAATAATGTTTTTGAAATAAAATTTTAGAAATGTAGGACAGATTAGTAGTTTTCAGGGGTTTGGAATGGAGGAGGGAGCCAGGAGGATGGTAAGTCTGGTTATAAAAGGGCAAGGTGATGAATACTTGGAACTGGATCAGTAACTTGGCTGTGCTATGGATACAGGAATCTATACAGCTGACATAATATTATAGAACTTAATGTACACACTCAGACACACACACACAAATGAGTAAAAATCTGGGGAAATCTGAATAAGATCTATAGATTGTATCAATGCCAGTATCCTTGTTCTAATATTATAGAACAATATATCTAGTTTTGCAAAATGTCACCATTGGGGGAAGCTAGGCAAAGTGCACAAGGGATCTTTCTGTATCGTTTCTTACAATTGCATGTAAATCTACAATTAATTGAAAATTTCAATTAAAAATCGTTGTAAGAAAATTTCTGGTGGGTCCAAAACAGTCTCTCTCACCTACGATTTCAACTAAAATATCTGGACAAAAATACAAAAAGCGACTATCTGAAGACTTTGAAAAGTTAACAATAGTGGGCAGATTCATGAGGGAATCAAACCCAGAAAAAATGATCCCTATGGGAGTGAGTTTACTGGGTTTTTTCCCCTTTTTCATTTCTTCACTTTGTCCTTAGGGCAATTCTAGTGCAGAGCTGCACAGCAGGCAGGGAAAGCAAGAACTCTGAAACAAACATGTCTTGCTGGCAATAGAATTGGGAAAGAAGACCATCCTGAGCCAGAGAGTGTTCCTGTAAGCCTCGTTTTTATTCATTTTTTTTCTCTGTTTCTCTCTGGGCCCTGAATCAAGAGTAGCTTCAGTCATGGAGTTGTACTGCAGCAGCAGTGGTACAGCTACCTAAAACCACAAGAGAAAATTCATCTTTCTTGTTGAAGAAAAAAGAAAAGGGTACCCTGTGGTCCAAAGAATGTCTATACAAATTTCTTTTATTTTTCACGTCTTTTTCTCTTAATGTTTTCCTCTGAGGATGGCCTCAGATGTATATAACTGTATGGTGCCATGAGTGGATAAAACTCTGAGAGAAAGACCATCTTTATAACTAGAGTATAACTAGACTGTAGATCCAAGGGAGTCTGTATATCTGCCTCATTCTCACTTAAGGCAATTGGGTATGGGGGGGATAAAAGAAGCTAGAGGGTGCAAAGCTGAGCAGCTATCCATGGGCAAGAGAGAATTTGTGGAAGTCCAGCCTGCCTGAAGAGAGTTTCCAGCACACTACCATAATGGGTTAGAGACAAGTTTGGATGCAGGGGAGAGAGAGGAACACACCAAGGCAGCACCCCTCCCCAGGATGACACTTTAAGAGGCTGGGATTTTGGCAACAGCAGCATCAACCTCTTCAGCAGAGGATGTGGAAAGTGGTGAACTCTCCCACGGAAGAGGTGGAAAGTGAAAGTGGTAAGTGACTGCCCAGCTCTCCCAGTTGTGCAGGTTGTAACTGAAGTAACCCATTTCTCTCCAGAAGCTGGTTGAGATGCTGAGGAGGGGTCTCCATGACTGGGGCGAGTGAAGAGAAAAGGAAGGCAGCAGATAAGACTATCAAAGGGCATTAAAGGAATATGTTTCTTGATGTTTGCTTCAGGACTTCAGCAGGAACTCTGCTCAGAAAACTCTGGGAGTACCCCACTCAAGGATGCCTCCAGCAGGCCTATGGGCACCATGAAAATCTCAAGAGCTAAATCCACACCTCTCCCCACTGTGCAGGCCCTTATAATGCTCCTGAGTGCACTCATGAGTGTAAGCTCTAGTAGACACAGAAGAACTCAGGTAATAGGCAAGATCCATGGGCAAGAGAGAAATCACAAACATGAACTATAATGCCACCTTCTGGAATACAAAAGAAAGATTTCTAATAGGCAGGCTGTTGAATTGTAAGAACAAAAGAAGGTATCAAAAATGTAATTAAGGAGTTATCTGTTATTTCAAATGCTAAATCCAAAGCACATAACCACAAATATTAAAAACATAAAGAAAATATGGTACCAAAGAGAAAAATGATAATTATCCAACAACTGAGCTCAAAGGCACAGAATATTGGATCTAGCATTATAAAGAATTCAAAATAGCTATTATGAAGAAATTCAGTGAAGTACAAGAAACCTCAGAAGACAATTCAATGAACTCAGGAATAAAATTGATGAAGAGACGGAATTCCTTATGAAAAAGATTGAAATTATTAAAAAAAACAGAAATTCTGGAACTGAAGGATTTGATGAATGAGAAGAATGTAACAGAGAAATTCAGTAATAGGAGAAACCAGATGGAAGAAAGAATTAGTGACTCACCCTCCAACAGGAAGCCTACACAACCCACTGAACAAACCTTAGCCACTGCAGGTAGAAACCAAAAAAAAAATGGGAGCTACGAGCCTGCAATGGAGGATAGGAATATAAAAATAATTCAGTGAGAAGAGGAGAAAGAAGTAGGATCTTTTAAAAGTGAAGAAACCCGAGAAACCTTCAAGATGGCAGAGGAATAAGATGTGGAGATCACCTTCCTCCCCACAAATACATCAGAAATACATCTACATGTAGAACAATTACTACAGAACACCTACTGAATGCTGGCAGAAGACCTCAAACTTCCCCAAAGGCAAGAAACATCCCACGTACCTGGGTAGGGCAAAAGAAAAAAACAGAGACAAAAGAATAGGGACGGGATCTGCACCTCTGGGAGGGAGCTGTGAAGAAGGAAAAGTTTCCACACACTAGGAAACCCCTTCACTGGTGGAGCCAGGGGCTGGCGTGGGGGGGGTATGCTTCAGAGCCACGGAGGAGAGCACAGCAACAGGGGTGCAGAGGGCAAAACAGAGAGATTCCTGCACAGAGGATCAGTGCCGACCAGTACTCACCAGCCTGAGAGGCTTGTCTGCTCACCCACTGGTGCATGTGGGGTCTGAGAGCTGAGGCTCTGGCTTCAAAGGTCAGATCCCAGGGAGAGGACTGGGGTGGGCTGGGTGAAGACAGGCTGAAGGGGGCTAGTGCATCACAGCTAACCAGGAGGGAATCCGTGAAAAACTCTGGACCTGCCTAAGAGACAAGAAATCATTGTTTTGGGGTGCGTGAGGAGAGGGGATTCAGAACATCACCTAAACAAGCTCCAAAGATGGGGGCAAGTCGCGGAATGGACACCAGCGATGGGCATGAAACACTAAGGCTGCTGCTGCAGACATCAAGAAGCCTGTGAGCAAGCACAGGTCACTATCCACACATCTGCTCTGGGGAGCCTGTGCAGCCCGCCAGTGGCAGGGTCCTGTGATCCATGGATAACTTCCCCAGGAGAGCACACGGTGCACCTCAGGCTGTTGCAACATGCTGCTGGCCTCTGCCATTGCAAGCTCACCCTGCTTTCTGTACCCCTTCCTAACACTGGCCTGGGTGAGCCAGAGCCCCCTAATCAGCTACTACTTTAACTCCGTCCTGTCTGAGCAAAGACCAGAAGCCCTCATGCGACCTACAGGCAGAGGCAGGACCAAATCCAAAGCTGACTCCAGGAGGTGTGCGAACAAAGAAGAGAAAAGGAAATCTCTCCTAGCAGCCTCACAAGCAGCGGAGTAAATCTCCACAATTAACTTGATGTATCCTGCATCACTGGAATACCTGAATAGAAAACGAATCATCCCAAAATTGAGGCAGTGGATTTTGGGAGCAACTGTAGACTTGGTGTTTGCTTTTTGCATAAAATTTGTTTCTGGTTTTATTTTTTTATTTATTATTTATTTTTTTGTGGTATACAGGCCTCTCAATGTTGTGGCCTCTCCCTTTGTGGAGCACAGGCTCCGGACGCACAGACTCAGTGGCCATGGCTCATGGGCCCAGCCGCTCCATGGCATGTGGGATCTTCCTGGACCGGGGCATGAACCTGTGTCCTCTGCATCGGCAGGTGAACTCTCAACAACTGTGCCACCAGGGAAGCCCTCTGGTTGTATTTTTATCTTAGTTTAGTACTAAGGATTTAATATCATTGGTAGATTTGTTTATTGATTAGGTTGCTTTCTTCTTTATATATATATTTTTTTTCCTTTTTCCCTTTTTGTGAGTGTATATGTGTATGCTTCTTTGTGTTATATGGTCTGTATAACTTTGCTTTTACCATTTGTCCCAGGGTTCTGTCTGTCCTTTTTTTCCCTTCTTTTTAATTTTCTTTTATTTTTAATATTTTTTAAATTTTTTTATTTTAATAACTTTATTTTATTTTTCATCCTTTTTTTCTCACTTTTTCTTCTGAGCCATGTGGCTGACAGGGTCTTGGCGCTCCAGTCAGCATCAGGCTTGTGCCTCTGAGGTGGGAGAGCCGAGTTCAGGACATTGGTCCACCACAGACTTCCCACCTCCACGTACTATCAAAAGGCAAAAGTTCTCCCAGAGATCTTCATCTCAACGCTAAGACCCAGCTCCCTTCCAACAGGAAGCCTACACAACCCACTGAACAAACCTTAGCCACTGCAGGCAGAAACCAAAAAAAAACGGGGGCTACGAACCTGCAACCTGCTAAAAGGATACCCCAAAACGCAGTAAGTTAAGCAAAATGAGAAGACATAGAAACACACAGCAAATGAAGGAGCAAGGTAAAAATCCACCAGACCAAACAAATGAGGAGGAAATAAGCACTCTACCAGGAAAAATATTTCAGAATAATGAGAGTAAATATGATCCAAAATCTTGGAAATAGAAAGGAGAAAATAAACATTTAACAAGGACACAGAAGAATGAAAGAGCAAACAAACCATGATGAACAACACAATAAATGATATTAAAAATTATCTAGAAGGAATCAATAGCAGAAAAACTGAGGCAGAAGAACAGGTAAGTGGCCTGGAAGATAAAACAGAGGAAATAACTACACAGAGCAGAATAAAGGAACAGAATGAAAATAATTGAGGACAGTCTCACAGACCTCTGGGACAACTTTAAATGCACCAACATTAAACTTTTAGGGGTCCCAGAAGAAGAAGGGAAAAATAAAGGGACTGAGAAAAAATTAGAAGAGATTATAGTGGAAAAATTCCCTAATACGGGAAATGAAATATTCAATCAAGTCCAGGAAGCACAGAGAGTCCCATACAGGATAAATCCAAGGAGAAACATGCTAAGACACATATTAATCAAACTAAAAATAATTAAATACAAAGAAAAAATATTAAAAGCAGCAAGGGAAAAACAACAAATAACATAAAACGAAATCCCCATAAGGTAAACAGCTGATCTTTCAGTGGAAACTCTGCAAACCAGAAGGGAGTGGCAGGACGTATTTAAAGTGATGAAGGAGAAAAACCTACAACCAAGGTTACTCTAACCAGCAAGGATTTCACTCAGATTCGGCAGAGAAATTACATCCTATACAGACAAGCAAAAGCTATGAGAATTCAGCACCACCAAACTAGCTTCACAACAAATGCTAAAGGAACTTCTCTAGGCAAGAAACACTAGAGAAGGAAAAGAACAACAATAACAAGCACAAACCAATTAAGAAAATGGTAATAGGAACATACATAACAATAAGTAGCTTAAATGTAAATGGTTTAAATGCTCCAAACAAAAGACATAGAATGACTTCATGGATACAAAAACAAGAGCCATATATATGCTGTCTATAAGCAGCCCACTTCAGACCTAGGGCCACATAGAGACTGAAAGTGAGGAGATGAAAAAGATATTCCATGCAAATGGAAATCAAAAGAAAGCTGGAGTAGCAATTCTCATATCAGATAAAATAGACTTTAAGATAAAGACTATAACTATAGACAAAGAAGGACACTACATAATGGTCAAGGGGTCAATCCAAGAAGGAGATATAAAATTGTAAATATTTATGCACCCAACATAGGAGCACCTCAATACATAAGGCAAATACTAACAGCCATAAAAGGGGAAATCGACAGTAACACAATCATAGTAGAGGACTTTAACACCGCACTTTCACCAATGGACAGATCAATCAAAATGAAAATAAATAAGGAAACACAAGCTTTAAAGGATACATTAAACAAGATGGACTTAATTAATATTTAAAGGACATTCCAACCAAAAACAACAGAATACACTTTCCTATCAAGTGTTCATGGAACACTCTCCAGGATACAACATATCTTGGGTCACAAATCAAGCCTTGGGAAATATAAGAAAATTGAAATTGTATCACCTATCTTTTCTGACCACAATGCTATGAGACTACATATCAATTACAGGAAAAATCTGTGAAAATACAAACACATGGAGGCTAAACAATACACTGCTTAATAACCAAGAGATCACTGAAGGAATCAAAGTGGAAATCAAAAAGTACCTAGAAACAAATGATAATGAAAACACAATGACCCAAAACCTATGGGGTGCAGCCAAAGCACCTCTAACAGGGAAGATTATAGCAATACAATCCTACTTCAAGAAACAAGAAACATCTCAAATAAACAACCTAACCTTATACCTAAAGCAATTAGAGAAAGAAGAAGAAGAACAACAACAACAAAAAAAGTTTTTTGGGAAGGAAAGAAATCATAAAGATCAGATCAGAAATAAATGACAAAGAAATGAAGGAAACAATAGCCAAGATCAATAAAACTAAAAGCTGGTACTTTGAGAAGATAAACAAAATAGATAAACCATTAGACAGTCTCATCAAGAAAAAAGGGAGAAGACTCAGATCAATAGAATTAGAAATGAAAAAGGAGAAGTGACAACTGACACTGCAGAAATACAATGGTTCATGACTCATTACTACAAGCAACTATATGCCAATAAAATGGAAAACCTGGAAGATATGGACAAATTCTTAGAAAAGCACAACCTTCTGAGACTGAACCAGGAAGAAATAGAAAATATAAACAGATGAATCACAAGCACTGAAATTGAAAGTGCGATTAGAAATCTTCCAACAAACAAAAGCCCAGGACCAGATGGCTTCACAGGCGAATTCTATCAAACATTTAGAAAAAAGCCTACACCTAACCTTCTCAAACTCTTCCAAAATATAGCAGATGGAGGAACACACCCAAACTCAATTCTATGAGGCCACCATCACACTGATACCCAAAAGAGAAAAAGATGTCACAAAGAAAGAAAACTACAGGCCAATACAACTGATGAACATAGATGCAAAAATCATCAACAAAATACTAGTAAACAGAATTCAACAGCACATTAAAAGGATCATGCACCATGGGGCTTCCCTGGTGGTGCAGTCATTGAGAGTCTGCCTGCCAATGCAGGGGACACGGGTCCGTGCCCCGGTCCGGGAAGATCCCACATGCCACAGAGTGCCTAGGCCTGTGAGACATGGCTGCTGAGCCTGTGCGTCCGGAGCCTGTGCTCTGCAAAGGGAGAGGCCATAACAGTGAGAGGCCTGTGTACCAAAAAAAAAAAAAAAAAAAAGGATTATACACCATGATCAAGTGGAGTTTATCTGAAGAATGCAAAGATTCCTCAATATATGCAAATCAATCAATGTGATAAACCATATTCACAAACTGAAGGACAAAATCCATATGATCATCTCAATAGATGCAGAAAAAGTGTTCAACAAAGTTCAACACCCATTTATGATAAAAACCGTCCAGAAAGTAAGCATAGAGGGAACTTACCTCAACTTAATAAAGGCCATATATGACAAACTCACAGCCAACTTTGTTGTAAATGGTGACAAACTGAAACCATTTCCTCTAAGATCAAGAACAGGACAAGGTTGCCAACTCTCACCACTAATATTCAACATAGTTCTGGAAGGTTTAGCCACAGCAATCAGAGAAGAAAAAGAAATAAAAGGAATCCAAATTGGAAAAGAAGAAGGAAAGCTGTCACTCTTTGCAGATGACATGATACAATACATCAAGAATCCTAAAGATGCTACCAGAAAACTGCTAGAGCTAATCAATGAATTTGGTAATGTAGCAGGGTACAAAGTTAATGCACAGAAATCTCTTGCATTCCTATAGATTAATGATGAAAAATTTGAAAGAGAAATTAAGAAAACACTCCCATTTACCATTGCAACAAAAATAATAAAATACCTAGGAATAAACCTACCTAAGGAGACAAATGTCCTGTATGCAGAAAACTATAAGACACTGCCGAAAGAAATTAAAGATGATACAGACAGATGGAGAGATATACCATGTTCTTGGATTGGAAGAATCAACATTGTTAAAATTTCTCTACTGCCCAAAGCAATCTACAGATTCAATGCAATCCCTATCAAACTACCAAGGGCATTTTTCACAGAACTAGAACAAAAAATTTCACAATTTGTATGGCAACACAAAAGACCCCGAATAGCCAAAGCAATCTTGAGAACGAAAAATGGAGCTGGAGGAATCAGGCTCCCTGACTTCAGACTATACTACAAAGCTACAGTAATCAAGGCACTATGGTACTGGCACAAAAACATAAATATAGATCAATGGAACAGGATAGAAAGCCCAGAGATTAACCCACGCACATGTGGTCACCGTACCTTTATGATAAAGGAGGCAAGAATATACAATGGAGGAAAGACAGCCTCTTCAATAAGTGGTGCTGGGAAAACTGGACAGTTACATGTAAAAGAAAGAAATTAGAACACTCCCTAACACCATACACAAAAATAAACTCAAAATAGATTAAAAAACTAAATGTACATCCAAACATATAAAACTCTTAGAGGAAAACATAGACAGGACACTCTATTGCATAAATCACAGCAAAATCCTTTTTTGACCCACCTCCTAGAGATATAGAAATAAAAACAAAAAATAAACAAATGGGACCTAATGAAACTTAAAGGCTTTTGCACATCAAAGGAAACTATAAACAAGACAAAAAGAGAACCATCAGAATGGGAGAAAATATTTGCACATGAAACAACAAAGGGATTAATCTCCAAAATATACAAACAGCCTGAGTGAGAACCTGTGCTCCAATCAGCTGCTGCATTTGCTCCCTATTTCTTGGGTGGGGAGCTGACACATGATGGTGGCACACACTCAGAGGTGGGGCCAAAACCAAAGCTAAGCCCCAGGGGCAGTGCAACTAAGGAAGAGGAACAGAAATCTCTCCATGCATCTGAACAAACCATGGATTAAATCCCCACCATCCACTTGGTAAATCCTGCGTCTGTGGAATATCTGAATAGACAACAAGTGTTCCTACAACTGAGACCAGTCTAGCTTTAGCATCAGTAGACTTTACGGGTAAGTACACGTGGAAATTGGGCCAGGTGAGAGTCTGAGCTGCCCCACAGTGCCAAAAGCGAGTCTTCAGACCTACCTACAAGTATCGGAGGACCTTGTGGGGAGGCGGGGGTTGGCTGTGGCTCACTGTGGGAGCAAGACTCTGAGAGCAGAGGCCTCAGGTAAATACTCTTATTACTATTATTCTCTATTAGTTTGTTACACTTTGTTCAGTTGTTGCTGTTGTTGTTTTATTATTTTTTTGTTTTTTATATATTTCTTAATTTTTCTACTTTTACTTTACTTTTGTGTTGTTTTGTAATTTTTTCTTGGATTTTCTTTGATCATCTTTGTGAGTTTTTTTATGATTTCTTTGCTTACTTTGCTTTCTCTTTATTTTTTATCTATCTTTTTATTTATTTATTTATTTATCTTATAAATTTATTTATTTTATTTATTTATTTTTTGCGTGTTGGGCTTTCTTTGCTGCACATGGGCTTTCTCTATTTGTGGCGAGTGAAGGCTACTCTTTGTTGTGGTGCACAGGCTTCTCACTGTGGTGGCTTCTGTTGTTCGTAGCATGGGCTCTAGGCATGTGGGCTTCAATAGTTGTGGCACGTGGGCTCAGTAGTTGTGGCTTGCAGGCTCTAGAGCACAGGTTCAGTAGTTGTGACGTATGGGTTTAGTTGCTCCATGGCATGTGGGATCTTCCCAGACCAGGGCTGAAAACCTTATCCCCTGCATTAGCAGGCAGATTCTTAACCACTGTGCCACCAGGGAAGAACTTTCTGCTTATTTTTTTGTTTGTTTATTTTTATTTAGTTTTTATTGATTGTTTTCATTTTTGAATTCTTTTGTTTAATCATTTATTTTTTTTTTGTCTCTTTCTTTGTTTCTGTTTGTTTGGTTTTGTTTTTACCATTTGTCTTGGGTTCGGTTTGTCTGTTTGTTTTCTCTTTTTAATTTTTTAATGTGTTTGTTGTGCTTGTTCTTGCTGTTTATTTTTGTTTCTGCTATTAGTCTTGGGTTTTGTTTGTCTGCTTTCTTCTATTTTTTCTTTTTTCCTTTTTTTTCTTTTACTTATTTTTTCCCCTTTTTTTTTCTTATCTTATTTTTCTCTGGCCATGCTGCACAGCTTGCAGGCTCTTGGTCCCCTGGCCAGAGGTTGGGCCTTGGCATCAAGGGTGGGAGCACCAAGTCCAGAATGCTGGACCACCAGAGTATTCCTGGGCCCAGGGAATATTAATCGGCGTTTGCTCTTGCACAGGTATCCATATTGACCCCCATACCCATCTCCACCCAACTGTCTGCAGATTCCAGTACTGGACACCTCACATCAAACAAACAGCAAGGCAGGAACACAGACCCACCCATCAGCAGAAAGGCTACCTAAACTCATACTAAGCTCTCAGACAAACAAACCACTTGACATTTCCCTGCCCTTCAGAGAAAAAAGACTCAGCTCCATCCACCAGAGCACAGGTACCAGTCACTCCCTCCAGGAAGCCTACACAAGCCCCTGGACCAATCTCACCCACCAGGGGGCAGACATCAGAGACAAGAGGAACTATGACCCTGCAGCCTGCAGAAAGGAGACCATAAACACAGTAAGTTAGACAAAATGATATGACAGAGAAATATGCTGGAGATAAAGCAGCAAGGTAAAAACCCACAAGACCAAATAAATGGAGAGGAAATAGGCAATCTACCTGAAAAAGAATGCAGAGTAATGAGAGTAAAGATGATCCAATGTCTCAGAAATAGAATGGAGGCACAGACTGAGAAGATACAAGAAATGCTTAACAAGGACCTAGAAGAACTAAAGAACAAACAATCAGTGATGAACAAAATGACTCCAATGAAAAATACACTAGAAGTAATCAAGAGCAGAATAACTGAGGCAGAAGAACGGATAAGTAAGATGGAAGATAGAATGGTGGAAATAAGTGCCATGGAGCAGAATAAAGAAAAAAGGTTGAAAAGAAATGAGGAAAGTCTCAGAGACCTCTGGGACAACAGTAAACACACCAGATTTCGAATTATAGGGTACAAGAAGAAGAAGAGAAAGAGAAAACATTTGAGAAAATATTTGAAGAGATTATAGTTGAAAACTTCCAGAAAAAGAGAAAGGAAAAAGCCACCCAATTCCAGGAAGAACAGAGAAACCGTTACAGGATAAACCCAAGGAGAAACATGCAGAGACACATATTAATCAAACTAACAGAATTAAATGCAGAGAAAAAATATTAAAAGCAGCAAGGGAAAAGCAACAAATAGCATACAAGGGAATCCCATAATGTTATAAGGTGATTTTTCAACAGAAATTCTGCATGTCAGAAGGGAGTGGCAAGATACGTTTAAAGGGATGGAAGGGAAAAAGCTAAATCAAAGATTACTCAACCCAGCAGGATCTCATTCAGATTTCATGGAGAAATCAAAAGCTTTACACACAAGCAAAAGCTAAGAGAATTAGGTACCACCAAACCAGCTCCACAACAAATGCTAAGGGCAGGAAACAATAGAGAAGAGGAAAAAAGGAGGAAGGGAAGAAAAAGACCTACAATAACAAGCCAATCAACAAAAATAAACTCTAAATCAATTAAAGACCTAAATGTAAGGCCAGACACTATCAAACTCTTAGAGGAATACATAGGCAGAACACTCTATGACATAAATCACAGCAAGATACCATTGGGCCCACCTCCTAGAGAAATGGAAATAAAAACAAAAATAAACGAATGGGACCTAATGAAACTTCAAAGCTTTTGCACAGAAAAGGAAACCATAAACAAGACCAAAAGACAACCGTCAGAATGGGAGAAACTATTTGCAAATGAAACAAGCGACAAAGGATTAATATCCAAAATTTACAAACAGCTCATGCAGCTCAATATCAAAAAAACAAAGAACCCAATCCAAAAATGGGAGAAGACCTAAATAGACATTTCTCCAAAGAAGACATACAGATGGCCAAGAAGCACATGAGAAGCTGCTCAACATCACTAATTATTAGAGAAATAAAAATCAAAACTACAATGAGATATCACCTCACACCAGTCAGAATGGCCATCATCAAAAAATCTAGAAATAATAAATGCTGGAGAAGGTGTGGAGAAAAGGGAACACTCTTGCACTGTTGGTGGGAATGTAAATTGATACAGCCACTATGGAGAACAGTATGGAGGTTCGTTAAAAAAACTACAAATAGAACTACCATATGACCCAGCAATCCCACTACTGGGCATATACCCTGAGAAAACCATAATTCAAAATGAGTCATGTACCAAAATGTTCATTGCAGCTCTGTTTACAGTAGCCAGAACATGGAAGCAACCTAAGTGTCCATCATCAGATGAATGGATAAAGAAGATATAGCACAAATATACAATGGAATATTACTCAGCCATAAAATGAAATGAAATTGAGACATTTGTAGTGAGGTGGATGGACCTAGAGTCTGTCATACAGAGTGAAGTATGTCAGAAAGAGAAAAACAAATACTGTATGCTAACACATATATATGGAATCTAAGGGGAAAAAAAGGTCATGAAGAACCTAGGGGTAAGATGGGAATAAAGAGACAGACTTACTTGAGAATGGACTTGAGGATATGGGGAGGGAGAAGGGTAAGCTGTGACAAAGTGAGAGAGTGGCATGGACATATATACACTACCAAACATAAAATAGATAGCTAGTGGGAAGCAACCACATAGCACAGGGAGATCAGCTCGGTGCTTTGTGACCACCTAGAGGGGTGGGATAAGAGGGTGGGAGGGAGGGAGATGCAAGAGGGAAGAGATATGGGAACATATGTATATGTGTAACTGATTCACTTTGTTATAAAGCAGAAACTAACACACCATTATAAAGCAATTATACTCTAATAAAGATGTTAAAAAATAAAAATAAATAAATCTTACATAGAGGGACCACGTATTATCTTGTTAAGATAAAGTATTTTTTGTTTTTGTTTTGTTTTTTGCATCAGGTGTGAAATCGCCAAGTGCACTGCATTGCTGTCCCTACGCATATTCTAGATTGTTCTCTAGTTTCACAGATAAGGACCGAATGAACCAAGCAGAAAAAAGGAGGAGGAGAAGGAAGTGTGCCTCACTGTTTACAGTAGTGCTTTCCCCAAATAGCTTTAGGTAAATAAGAATTGATCAGATTATCTCATCTTAATCTTAGTTGTGCCTTCATTCATTAAAGGAGTCCCTTTGTAATGTAGATGGTGCTTGTAGCAATAATACCTATCTTCTAAAATAATTTTCAAAAAAATCTTGGTACATCAAAGTTTTTTAAATGGAGACATGCATTTGGGACCCCTGAAAAGCAGATTGACACTAACTTTTGGTATGAAGAGCTAGTTCCTCTGGAGCCAGATGGGCTGAATCGGAATCCTAGCTCCAATACCAGAATGATACTTACGTTTCTTGACTTCAGTTTCCTCTGTGGTAAATAGGATACTAGTGATAACTTCTTCATAAGGCTGTTGCCAGTATTAAGTCAATAGTATACTTAAAAGGTGAGATCACTTCTGGGACTGCATATGTAAGGTGATTAATAAATGTCTGCTTCACTATAAAAAAAAAGCTGATCAGAATTAAGAAAATGGCAATAGGAACATACATGCTGCTAATTACCTTAAATGTAAATAGATTAAATGCTCCAACCAAAAGACATAGGCTGGCTGAATTGATACAGAAACAAGACCCATATATATGTTGTTAACAAGAGACCCACTTCAGACCTAGAGACACATACAGACTGAAAGTGAGGGGATGGAAAAAGATATTCTATGCAAATGGAAATCAAAAGAAAGCTGGAGTAGCAATACTCATATAAGTCAATATAGACTTTAAAATAAAAACTGTTACAAAAGAAAAGGAAGGACACTACATAATGATCAAGGGGTCAATCCAAGAAGAAGATAAATCATTTAGAAATATTTATGCACCCAACATAGGAGCAACTCAATACATAAGGCAAATGTTAACATCCATAATAGGGGAAATTGACACTAACACAATAACAGTGAGGGACTTTAACACTCCACTTACACCAATGGATAGATCATCCAGACAGAACATTAATAAGGAAACACAAGACTTAAATAACACATTAAACAACATAGACTTAATGCATATTTATAGGACATTTCTTCTGAAAACAGAAGAATACACTTATCCAGTGCACACAGAACATTCCAAGGATAGATGACACCTTAGATCACAAAACAAGCCTTGGTTAATTAAAAAAAAAAAACTTAAATCATACCAGGCATCTTTTTTGACCACAATGCTATGAGATAAGAAAGCAGTTACAGGAAAAAGAAAAACTAAAAAAACACAAACACATGGAGGCTAAACAGTATGCTGCTAAATATCCAAGGGATCACTGAAGAAGTCAAAGAGGAAACCAAAAACTACCTAGAAACAAGTGCCCATGAAAACATAATGACGGAAAACCTATGGGATGCAGCAAAAACAGTTCTAAGAGGGAAGTTTATAGTAATAAAAACTTACCTCAGGAAGGAAGAAAACCCTCAAATAAACAACCTAATCTTATACCTAAAGCTACTAGAGAAAGAAGAACAAGCAAAACCCAAAGTTAGTAGAAGGAAAGAAATTATCCAGATCAGAGCAGAAATAAATGAAATAGCAAAGATCAATGAAACCAAAAGCTGGTTCATTGAGAAGATAAACAGAATTAATAAACATTTAGCCAGATTTATCAAGAAAATAAATGGAAAGGATTTAAATCAATAAAATTAGAAATGAAAAAGGAGAAGCTACAACTGACACCACAGAAAACAAAGGATCATAAGAGACTACTACAAGGAACTATATGCCAATAAAATGGGCAACCTGGAGGACATGGACAAATTCTTAGAAAAGCAGAATCTTCCAAGACTGAACCAGGAAGAAATAGAAAATATGAACAGACCAATCTCAAGTAATAAAATTGAAGCTGTGATTAAAAATATGCCAACAGGGCTTCCCTGGTGGCACAGTGGTTGAGAATCTGCCTGCTAATGCAGGGGACATGTGTTCGAGCCCTGGTCTGGGAAGATCCCATGAGCCACGGAGCAACTAGGCCCGTGAGCCACAACTCCTGAGCCTGCGTGTTTGGAGCCTGTGCTCCGCAACAAGAGAGGCCACGACAGTGAGAGGCCCGCACACCACAATAAAGAGTGGCCCCCGCTTGCCACGACTAGAGAAAGCCCTCGCACAGAAGCAAAGACCCAACACAGCCAAAAATAAAAAATTAATTAATTAATTAAAAGAAGCCTCAACATTAAAAAAAAAGTGCTCATCAGTAGTAACAACAACAACAACAACAAATCTGCCAACAAACAAAAGTCCAGGACCAGATGGCTTCACAGGAAAATTCTATCAAATATGTAGAAAAGAGCTAACACAGACTCTTCTCAAAGTCTCCCAAAAAATTGCAGAGGAAGAAACACCCTCAAGCTCATTCTATGAGGCCACCATCTCCCTTGATATCACAAAACAAGAAAATTACAGGCCCTTATCACTGATGAACATAGACACAAAATCCTCAACAAAATAATAGCAAACTGAATACAACAACATATTAAAATGATCATACACAATGATCAAGTGGGATTTGTCCCAGGGATGCAAGGATTCTTCAAGATATACAAATCAATCAATGTGATACACCATATTAACAAACTGAGGAATGAAAACCATATGATCATCTCAATAGATGCAGAAAAAGCTTTTGACAAAATTCAACACCCATTTATGATAAAAACTCTCCATAAAGTGGGCATACAGAGAACCTACCTCAACATACTAAAGTCCATATATGACAAACCCACAGCAAACATCATTCTCAATGGTGAAAAACTGAAAGCATTTTCTCTAAGATCAGGAACAAGACAAGGGTGCCCACTCTCACCACTATTATTCAATATAGTTTTGAAACTACCAGCCACCACAATCAGAGAAGAAAAAGAAATAAAAGAATCCGATTTGGAAAAGAAGAAGTAAAACTGTCACTGTTTTCAGATGACATGATACTATACATAGAAAATTAAAGATGCCACCAGAAAACTACTAGAGTTAATCAATGAATTTAGTAAAGTTGCAGGAAACAAAATACACAGAAATCTCTTGCATTCCTATACACTAACAACAAAATATCAGAAAGAGAAATTAAGAAAACAATTGCATTTACCATTGCAGCTAAAAGAGTAAAATATCTAGGAATAAACCTACCTAAGGAGGTGAAAGACCTGTATGCAGAAAACTATAAGATACTGTTGAAAGAAATCAAAGACAACACAAGCAGATGGAGAGATATACCATGTTCTTGGACTAGAAGAATCAATATTGTGAAAATGACTATACTACCAAAAGTAATCTACAGATTAAATGCAATCCCTATAAAGTTACCAATGGTATTTTTCACAGAACTAGAATAAAAAATCATACAATTTGTATGGAAACACAAAAGACCCTGAATAGCCAAAGCAATCTTGAGAACGAAAAATAGAGTTAGAGAAATGAGGCTCTATATAGATCTATATAAATTTATATAAATCTATATAAATATAGATTTCAGACTATACTACAAAGCTACAGTAATCATGGCTATACTACAAAGCTACAGTAGTCACAAAAAGAGAAATATAGATCAATGTAAGAGGATAGAAAGCCCAGAGATAAACTCATGCTCCTATGGTCACCTAATCTATGACAAAGAGGCAAGAATATATGATGGAGAAAAGACAGCCTCTTAAATAAGTGGTGCTGAAAAAATTGGACTGCTACAATTAACGAATGAAATTAGAACACTCCCTAACACCATACACAAAAATAAGCTCAAAATGGATTAAAGACCTAAATGTAAGGACAGACACTATAAAACCCTTAGAGGAAAACATAGGCAGAACACGTTATGACATAAATTGCAGCAAGATCTTTTTTGATCCACCTGTTAAAGTAATGAATATAAAAACAAAAATAAACAAATGGGACCTAATTAAACTTAAAGCTTTTGCAATGCAAAGGAAACCATAAACAAAATTAAAAGGCAATCCTCAGAATGGGAGAAAATATTTGCCCCAGACAAGGGATTAATCTTCAAAGTACACAAACAACTAATGCAGCTCAATATAAAAGAAAAACCCAAATAACCCAATCAAAAAATGGGTGGAAGACCTAAATAGACATTTCTCCAAGGAAGACATACAGATGGCCACAATGCACATTAAAAGATGCTCAGCATCACTAATCATTAGAGTAATGCAAATTGAAACTATAAGGAGGTATCACCTCACACCAGTTAGAATGGTCATCATTAAAAAGTCTACAAGCAATAAATGCTGGAGAGGGTGTGGAGAAAAGGGATTCCTCTTGTACTGTTGGTGGGAATGTAAATTGATACAGCAACTATGGAGAACAGTATGGAGGTTCCTTAAAAAACTAAAAAGAGAACTACAATATGACCTAGCAATCCCACTACTGGTCATATAACCAAAGAATTCCATAATTCAAAAAGACACATGCCCCCCAATGTTCATTGCAGCACTATTTGTAATAGCCATGACATGGAAGCAACCTAAATGTCCATCAGCAGAAGAACGGATACAGAAGATGTGGTACATATATACAATGGATTATTACTTAGCCATAAAATGGAACGAAATTGTGTCATTTACAGAGACGTGGATGGACCTAGAGACTGTCATACATAGTGAGGCAAGTCAGAAAAACAAATATCATATATTAACACATAAATGTGGAATCTAGAAAAATGGTATAGATGATTTTACTTGAAAAGCATTAATAGAGACAGACGTAGACAACAAATGTATGGATACTAAGGGGGAAAGCAGAGGTGGGATGAATTGGGAGATTGGGATTGACATATATACGTTACTATGTATAAAATAGATACCTAATGAGAACCTACTCATTAGTAGAAACTCTACTCAGTGCTCTGTGGTGACCTACATGGGAAGGAAACCCAAAAATGATGGGATATATGTATACATATAGCTGATTCCCTTTGCTGTACAGCAGAAACTGACTGTGTCAACAGCAGTGTAAAGCAACTATATTCTAATAAAAAATAAATGCAAAGAAAAGATAATTATGTACTATGATAGAGATGCTAATTATCTTTACAATGGCAATCATATTGCAATATATGAATGTATCAAACTTTATGAAATGATTCATTGGATGGGATCAGTATCATTATAGAGATGGCAGAGGAAACAGCCAATAATAATTATCCAATCTGCAGAACAGAGCAAAAAACATTTAAAAGTACACTGGGGTTCAGAAATGTATGGAATAAAATCTGAAGATATAGCATTCAGGTTGCTTGAGTTCCGGAAGAGGAGAAAAAGGTACTGGTGCAGGAAAAATTTTTGAAGAAATTATGTCCAAAATCTGCCTAAAGTTGGTGAAAGATAAAGATCTATATATTCACAGGTTCACACACATTAAATTGTATACTTCAAATATGTGCAGTATTTTGTATGTGAATTATATGTCAATAAAACTGTTCAAAAGACCTGCCAACATTAAAGTTTACAGTTTCACACCTGAATTTCTTTACTGGTAGAAACGAGATGTTAACATCATTGTTCATTAGAGAAATTCAACTAAAATCAGAGTGAGGCACCACTATACAACTACGAGAATTGTGAAAGAGTTTTTAAAAAGCAACATTACTATGTGCTGAGAAGTAGGTGCAATTGGAACTTCCATACATTGCTGGTTGGAATGCAAATTGCTAGAGCCAACTGTTAGGGAAACTGTTGTTTCTTATAATATTAAACATATTCTCACCATATAACTCAGTAATTCTACTCTTATGCATGTACCTAAGAGAAATGAAAACTTATATTTGCAAAATAACTGTACAGTGGATATTTATAGTAGTTTTATTTGTAATCACCAAAACTTGACAAAATCCAAATGCAATTTACCTGGTGATGATGGATAAACAAACTGGTAATTTCATAAAATGTGGCACTACTCAACAATAAAACATGCAAAATGTAGATTAATCTCAAATTAATTATGCTAAACAAAAGGAGTCATACACAGAAGACTACATATTGTATAATTCCATTTATATAACATTCTGGAAGAGGTAAAACTGTAGATATGGTTTTCTTGGGTTGGAGGTGAGCAGAAAGCTGGACTACAAAGTTGCAACACAAAATATTTTTTTCAAAGAACTTTTACATCCCGATTGTGCAAGTGATTGCAAAGTTCCATAGATCTACACACCAAAAAAGTAAATTTTAATGTATCAAATTTTTTAAAAATAATAATTTAAAATATAAATTTAGGAAGGGCCACCACAGCCAAGTCTTGTGGCAATCCTTAATACTTGCCTAAAAATATTCCTAGAAATATATTTGCTGAACAAATGTTGCACACGTTTTAAGATCTTCATAAAAATGGTGTATTTTCCCAGACAATGAACCCACTGGATTATCTTTCATCAGGGAGCTGTCCTGGGGGTTAGAAGGTGGCCAGTATCTCACCTCAGGTTCTTGGGCAGACCTCGTTTCAATTTAATGAGCTGTTATTTTGATTGATAGTGTTGTTTTCAACAGAAGCTGTTATGTCTATAAATGATCATGTATTGTAGGCATTTACAATTTAGCAGTTAAGAGGCCTAGCTCTGAAGTCAGAAACTGTATACATTCAAATCTTAGCTCTACTAATACCTTAGCTATGTGACCCTGAGTAATTTATTTAACTTCTTCAAGCCTGTTTCCTTACACATACAATGAAAATCAATAATGCTTGTTTCAGAAGATGTCAGTGTTTTTGTTCCACAGTAAATACTCAATAAATAGCAATAAATATGTTATATTGTTGTTATTGTTGATGATGATGATAATGATCAAGATTTATAAGTTTAGAATTTGAAGATTCGACTGTAACCTGTTTAGCAGATGTATAATATAGGAAGCTCTACATGCTTGCTTCTTACACTGACCCCTTCTGGACAAGCAGCCTTAGGCAGTTGTTTCTGTATAAAATTGTCATGCCATGTGATATGGGATGCTGATATCATGGCCACAAGTAATTGAATCAGGGATCTATGCAAAATCCAAAAAAAAAATCTTAAAGAGGGTTTCTTGACCAATTGGGGGTAATGTAATTCTTTCTACCCGAGAAAACTGCACATTGATTATAATTTACCAAATATTTTAGGGAGACTGTGGACCACCTGAAGATACACTTGAGCATCAATATCCCTCTGATCCAAATGCTGTAGGACGTGCACTGATACAAAAACAAAAATATAGATCAATGGAACAGGGTAGAAAGTCCAGATATAAACCCACACACCTACGGTCACCTAATCTATGACAAAGTAGGCAAGAATACATAATGGAGAAAAGACAGTCTCTTCGTAAGTGGTGCTGGGAAAACTGGACAGCTACATGTAAAAGATTGAAATTAGAACAATCCCTAACACCATACACAAAAATAAACTCAAAATGTGTTAAAGATCTAAATGTAAGAACAGATACTATAAAACTCTTAGAGAAAAACATAGGCAAAATGCTCTTTGATGTAAATCGCAGCAAGATCTTTTTTGATCCACCTCCTAGAATAGTGAAAATAAAAACAAAACTAAGCAAATGGGACCTAATAACTTAAAAGCTTTTGTACAGTAAAGTAAACCATAAACAAAATGAAAAGACAATCCTCAGAATTGGAGAAAATATTTGCAAATGAAACAACTGACAGGGGATTAATCTCCAAAATATACAAACAGCTCATGAAGGTCAATATCAAAACAACAAAAAAACAATCAAAAAATAGGTGGAAGACTTAAATAGGCATTTCTCCAAAAACGACATACAGATGGTTAAAAAGTGCATGAAAAGATTCTCAACATCACTAATTATTAGACAAATGCAAACGAAAACTACAAGAAGGTATCACCTCATACAGGTCAGAGTGGCCATCATCAAAAAATCTACAAACAATAAATGCTGGAGAGGGTGTGGAGAAAAGGGAACCCTGTTACACTCTTGGTGGGAATGTAACTTGGTACAGCTACCATGGAGAACAGTATGGAGATTCCTTAAAAAACTAAAAATAGAGCTACTATATGATCCATCAATCCCACTCCTGGACATATAACCAGAGAAAACCATAATTTGAAAAGATACATGCACCCCAATATTCATTGCAGCACTATTTACAATGCCAGGACATGGAAGCAACCTAAATGTCCATCAACAGAGGAATGGATAAAGAACTGGTACACGTATACAATGTAATATTACTCAGCCATAAAAAGGAATGAAATAATGCCATTTGCAGCAATATGGATGGACCTACAGATTGTCATACTGAGTATGAAGTAAGTCAGACAGAGAAAGACAAATACCATATGATATCGCTTATATGTGGAATCTTTAAATTAAAAAAAGGTACAGATGAACTTATTTACAAAACAGAAATAGAGTCACGGATGTAGAAAACAAACTTTGGTTACCAGTGGGTAAGGGGAAAGGGAGGGATAAATTGGAAGATTGGGATTGATATATACACACTACTATATATAAAATAGATAACTAATAAGGACCCACTGTATAGCACAGGGAACTCAACTCAATGCTCTGTAATGGCCTATATGGGAAAATAATCTTAAAAAGAGTGGGTATATGTATATATATAACAGATTCACTTTGCTGTACACCTGAAACTAGCACAACATTGTAAATCAACTATATTCCAATAAAAATAAAAAACAAACAAAAAATGCAGTTTGACGAACTCAGAAACCTATATGATAAATCCTATGTGATTCCCGATGACAAATCAAGCCAATCGGAGCCTCTTCCTCACTTTGGAAGTGTAAAGATGGAAGTCTAACAAAGAGAAGACCCTAAAGAGAAATGGTGATATTCTTTTGCAGGATCAGTTATCTGAGTCATTGGAACTGTGGTTATATTTTGAATGATGGTGTCAGTGTTCTCATTCTACCTGAGGTCACATATTTCTATCTCACCATGACATCCATATCCCCCCAAGGCATCTCTAGATAGCAAGATCTGACCTAAGCCAATCCAGGTACTCATTTTTATTACAACTTAAAACTGCCTAATATATATAACATGAACAGAGAATAAGTACTATGAAAGGTATAAGCTTACCTTCCAAAATATTCTGTGGTCACCTGTGGTGATGGTCCCCATCCTCACCTAGAGGAAGCTACACTGTTCTCTCTTATATTAAACTCAAATCTATTTTATCAAGCTCCCACCCACAGATCCTGTACCTCTCCTAATTAAGTGATGTTATTAAAGTCATTAAAGCGATGTAGTAGACTTACGTTTTCCATTTTGTTTGTCTAGAATTTATACATAGAATTTCAAAATTATCTTTTTTTGTGTATCTTTCTAATGAGGACATTAGCCATCATTTAAGTAAACAAAGCTTCCAAACCAGACAGAGATGATAAATGTGTTACAAGGCATCAGGACAGGCTCTCTATGGCCAGAGTCAAACTCCAGGTTTGGGATGTACTCAGGAAATCAAGGCATCTGCTGGTGGGTGCCCAAGTAAGCCTTACATTTACTTGCCAGAATTTGGCATGTGCTTTATGCATGGTATCTTTGAAAGGACTCTCAGTCTTCCGCACCCCTTTACCCTTCACTCTCTCCACTGCCAAAGACAACTCTCTAATAACTAAGTCACTTCATTTATCCTATATGGCCCACTTGATTCTTTATCTAAAATCATATGCTTCCAGAGTTCAGAAGTATTCTAGTTCCAATCTGTCATGTTATTGTTGGGCAACCTGAAATCTAGAGAGGGGAAGGAATGTTTCCAAGGTCACGCAGATAACGAATATATCTCTCACACAGAGGAAAATGCTTGACCATAGGATTCATAACTCCCTTTTGGCTTTGCTTCTCAGGGTTCCAACTTAGACCAGGCAATAATGATCTCTAGAGATAAGTTATTTTTCTTCCCCATCTGTGTTTACTCTCGCCCTTGTTCTCCTTGAAGTCTGTTTATTCTGTTACCCAGCTTCCTTCTCTGCCTCTCGGGCAGCCCACTGCGTTCCCTGATTTCATCTTTCTTTCCAGGCAGCCGTTCTTCATGCATTCCTCCCTCAGCTTTCTCTGCTCTGGATCCCTTCCAAGTCATTTCTCTCTCTGCATGGGGGCAGCAGTCCAAGAGGAAAGGGGTGTTGATTTACTCTGGTTTAGAGTAAGCCTCTGGCAAAATATGTCTCACCAAGCATAGGGACCTTCTTGCTGATGAGATCATAGGGACAATCAAGACTGTGTCCTGGGGCCTATTCCTTTGACATAAGTCTAAAGTTATGCAAATGTCAGAGTATTCCATAAGTCCATAAATGTCTCATCATAGCATGGTTGTTAACTTACCACCTGCTTCAGGACAACCCTCCTCCTGTGGAAAGGCTCTCCCAGATCTCATCCCAGATCAAGTATTCAGTATACTCAGGGGAAGTTCTCATAAGACCAGTGGAAATTAAGTAGGATGAAGAGAAAGCCTCAGAGGCTGATTGTCTCCCAAGGTACACTTCAGTGAAGCAATTGCTGTCCAATGAATGAGAGAGCTAGGGTTTAGGTTTTGTTTTGTTTATGTTATTACTAAAGGATAAGGGAACTCACATTTTCAGAGCACCTCCTACATACCAGGTGCTGTGTCAGGCATTTTACATATACTGGGAATGTTCTAGTTGATAGCAACACCACCCTCCCAGGCAAAGAGAGGAATGTAGGAGTCTTCCTGTCTTCCTCCTTCTCCATCACCCTCCACAGACAATCTATCAGTAAATCCTCTTATTCTATCTCCAAGATATTTTTATTCCATCTTCCTCCCTCCATACATTCAGTTATGAATCTAGGCCAGTCCATTATCACCTCTAGTCTGGCCTAATGAAATAATCTTTTAGCCAATCTCCTTATAAGCATTTTCATGCCCCTGTAATCCTTCTCCACACATTAGTAAAGTGATCTTTTGAAAATGAACATTTGATTGTTTCTCTTCGCTGCTTCAATGGCTTCCAATTGTACCTTGGCTAACGTTCCCAAATCCTTAACTGGACCACAAGGTCAAATTTAGCTTCCCAGCTTTATCTATATCTACTTGCATTTTCCCTGTTTCAATTCCAGCCACATTAAACCTCTCTCAATTCCCTGAACATACCATGCCTTCTTCTGTCTCACAGCTGTGAATGTGACATTATTTATCATCTGAATGTTCTCTCATTGTTCTTTACCTGATTAACTCCTACTCATCCTTAAGAAACAAATTTACATGTCATTCCTTAGGAACACCTTCCCTATACTTACTCCCTAGTCCCATGATGCTTCCATTCCTACCCAGAAAAGGTTTGATCCTTCTTATGGATGAGTATTTAGAAGTACAAGATATTATGGGAGTGTATAGATAATTCCTAATACTCATTACACTTATAATTATTTGTTTATTATTTATATTCCATGATTTGCTCTAAAATCCAAGAGGGAAAAAACAATGCCTTCCATATTCCATGTAGAATTGGTACAAATTCCTCTCTAAATGCTTGGTATAATGAAACCATTTGAACCTGAAGACTACATTTTTTACATTCTTTTAAATTTTGGACTCAAATTCAGGGGGACTATTCAGCTTATCTCTTTCATATTGGATGAGTATTGGTAACTTGTGGATTATGAGAAATTGGCCCATTCATCTAAGTTGTTGAATTTATATGCATAGTTTTTCTCATATTCCCTTTTTTTCACTTTAATGAGAGCAATATGTAGTTATATGCCCTGTTTCATTCTTGATATTCATAACTTGTGTCAATTTTATTGATCTTTTCAGAGAAGCACCTTTTTGTTTCGTTGATTTTCCCCATAGTTTTCCCCTTTCTTACTGAATTTATTTCTTACATTTTTGGAGGTTAAGGATATATTTATTGCCTTGTGATGATGGTTTCATGGAGTATACATATCTCCAAATTTATCATGTTGTATATATTAAAAATATCCAGTTTTTAGAATATTAATAATAGCTCAATAAAACTGTTTTAAAAATACAAGTGGCAGTAGGTCTAGGCTAGAGTTTGAGAGGTTTATTTATTTATTTATTTGATAATTGTGTAAGTTTAAGTATACAATATTTTGATTTGATACATTCATATATTGCAGTATGATTACCACTGTAGCATTAGTTAACACCTCTATTACATCACATAATTATCTTCTTTTTTGTGGTCACAACATTTAAGATGTAGTTTCTTAGCAACTTTGAAGTATATAATACAGTATTGTTGATTATAAACACTATGCTGTGCATCAGATCTTTAGAATTTATTCATCTTCTAAATGTAAGTTTGTAACATTTCCCACCCAATTGGATCACTCTCCAGACATTGGTTAGCATTATTTTACTCTCTGTCTTTACAAGTTTTTTTCTTTTTTTAGATTCCACATATAAGTGATATTACACAGTATTTGTCTTTCTCTGACTTATCTCACTTACATAATCCCCTCTAGTTCCATAAATGTCATCACAACAGCAGGAATCCCTTCTTTCTCATAGATGAATAATATTTCATTGTATAAATAAATACCACATTTTCTTTATCCATTCATCCATTGATGGAAACAGGTTTCTTCCATATCTTGGCTATTGTGACTAACGGTGCAATAAACATTCGAGTGCAGATATACTTTTAATGTCTGGTTTTTGTTCCTTTGGATATATACTAAGAATTGGGATTGCTGCGTGATATGGTAGTTGAATTTTTATTTGAAGAACCTTCATACTGTTTTCTGTAGTGGCTGAACCAATTTACATTCCCACCAACAGTGCACAATTGTTCCCTTCTCTGCACATCCTTGCCAACACCTGTTATCTCTTTTTCCTTTATTATAACCATTCTGACAGGTGTGAGGTGATATCTCATTCTGGTTTTGATTTGCACTTCCTTGATAATTAGTGATGTTGAGCATCTTTTGGTGTACCTGTTGACCATTTGAATATATTCTTTGGAAAAATGTCTAATCAGTTTCTCTGTCAATTTTTAAATTGGATTGCTTGTTTTGTTGTTGTAGCTATGGAGTTGTATGAGTATTTTGCATGTACTTTTATACTGACCCCTCAACTAATATATGGTTTGCAAATATTCTCTCTCTCCCATTCTGCAGGTTGCCTTTTCATTTTGGTGATTGTTTCTTTTATTGGCAGAAGTTTTTGATGTAATCCCACTTGTTGATTTTTTTTTTGATACTGCTTTTGGTGTCATGTCCAAAAACTCATTGCCAAGACCAATGTCAAGGAGCTTCTTCCCAATGTTTTCCTAAGTTTTTGGTAACACAGCTTATGGTTAAGTCTGTAATCCATTTCAAGTTACTTGTTGTGAATGGTATAAGATAAGCAATCAATTTCACATTTTTGCATGTGATTATCCAGTTTTCCCAACACCATATATTGAGGAAACTCTCCTTTCCAGTTGAGTATTATTGGCTCCCTTTTCAAATATTAGTTGACCTTATATTTGTGTGTGGAAGTTATTTCTGGGCTCTGTATTCCACTCCAATCTACAACATGTCTATTTTTATGCCAGTACCATACTGTTTTAATTACTAAGGCTTTGTAGTATAGTTTGAAATCAGGAATGTGATATTAATATTAATTATTTTGAGCCATGAACAAGGGTATCTTTCAACATGTTTGTATTTTTTTCAATTTCTTTCATCAGTAGATTTTATTGTACAGATCTTTCACTTCCTTGGCTAAATTTATTCCTAAGTATACTATTGTTTTTGATGCTATTGTGAATGATATAGTTTTCTTTGTTTCTTTCCAGATATTTTGTTGTTAGTGCATAGAAATGCAACTGATTTCTGCATGTTAATTTTATATCCTGCAACTTTACTGAATTTGTTAATTAGTTCTAACAGCTTTTTGTTGTTGTTGTTGAGTCTTCAGGATTTTCTGTATATAAAACTATATCATCTGAAAATAACAAAAATTTTACCTCTTCCTTTACGATTTGGATGTATTTTATTTCTTTATCTTGCCTCATTGCTCTAGCTAAGACTTCCAGTACTATGTTGAATAAGGATTGTAATAGTAGGCTTCCTTGTCTTGTTCCTAATATCAGAGGAACAGCTTTCAAATTTTCATCATGGATATAATGTTGGCTGTGAGTTTGGCACACGTACCTTTATTATGTTGCAGTGTATTCCTAGAAGTAACAAATTGTTGAAGGTTTTTATCACAAAAAGTTGCTGCATTTTGTCAAATAACTTTTCTTTATCTGTTGAGGTGATCATATAATTTTTATTACTTATTCCATTAATGTGATGTACCACATTATTGATTTGCTTATTTTGGAACATAATTGCAACCCAGGGTTAAATCCCACTGATCATACTGTATGATTCTTTTAATGTGGTTTCTTAATTGAAGTATAGTTGATTTACAATATTATATTAGTTTCAGATGTACTGCATAGTGATCCAGTATTTTTGCAGATTATACTCCATTATAGGTTATTACAAAGTAATGACTCTAATTCCCTGTGCTATACAGTATATCCTTGTTGCTTATCTACTTTATACATAATAGTTATATCTGTTAATCCCAAACCCCTGATTTGCTTCTCTCCCCTTCCCTCACTGTTTTTGTAACCACAAATTTGTTTTCTATATCTGTGAATCTGTTTCTGGGTTGTAATGTGTTGTTGAATTCATTTTGACAATATTTTTATGAGAATTTTTGCATCTATATTCACCAGGGACATTGGTCTAAAGTTTTCTTGTTGTGTCCTTTGTAGGTTACAATATTTTTTATTGCTGCTTTTAGGATACTCTTTTCATCTTTGCATTTTGACAGTTTCATTATAATGTGTCTTGGAGAGGTTATTTTGTTTTTTGGGTTTTTATACAATTTAAAACAAATTTACTGAAGTATAGTTGATTTACAATGTTGTGTTAGTTTCTTTTCCTGTATAGGCCATTACAGAGTATTGAGTAGTGTTCCCTGTGCTATATAGTACGTCCTTATTAGTTAGCTATTTTATACATAGTAGTATGTACATGTCAATCCCAATCTCCCAATTTATCCCTCCCCCCCTTATTCCCTGGTAACCATAAGTTTTTTTTTTCTACATCTGTGACTCTACTTGGAGAGGTTATTTTAAATTCTGATAATGGGGTGATCTATTTGCTTCATAAACTGGGATGTCCAAGCCTCTCCCCAGGTTTGGGAGGTTCTCACTACTGTTTTTTCAATAAAAATTCTGCCCGCCTTTCCCTCTATTTTCTTTCTGGTGCTCCAGTGATTGTGATATTTTTTCATTTGATGATGTCCCATAAATCTCATTCTTTTTTTCTTTGTTCTCTCCTGACTGGGTTATCTCAAAGTTCCTGTCCTCTAGATCATAGATTCTATCTTCTGCTTGGTCTATTCTGCTTCTGATGCTCTCTATTGCAGGGTTTTTTTTCATTAATTGAATTCTTCAGCTCCAGAATTTCTGTTTTACTCTTTTTTTATGAATTCTATCTCTTTGTTCAATATCACATTTTGTTCATGTATTTTTTCTTGAGTTTGTTGAGCTGTCTTTATGTATTTTCTTGTATCTTACTGAGTTTCCTCAAAACAGCTATTTTGAATTCTTTATTGGGTAAATTACAGGATTCTGTGTCTTTGAGTTCAGTTACTGGAGGATTATTGGGGTTTTTTTTATGTTTCCTTGATTCTACTTGCTCCTTGGTATTTTACATTTCTGTTTTTGCAATTAACATTGCAGCCACATCCTCCACTCTTTACTAGTTGCCTTCAGGTGGGAGATACTTTTCTTTGGTCCTGCTTATTTCTGGGGATTTCTCTGACTGTGGATATATCCGTTTCACACTTCTTGTTCATTCTTTCAGCAGAATTCTTAATATTGCATAACTTCTCTCAACCTTACAGTTCACCAGAGTGGCTGTTGGAAACCTCTTTTATGTTTTCAGAAGGTGGCACTACCGCTCAAGTTTGTGGTTTCTCCCTTACCCACAGACCCTGGACTATTTTCTGCATGCACTCTTTGTCTACCAGAGGCTGCGCTTGCACAAAAATCTCGTTGCAGAGTGGGGGAAGTTGTGGATTTAACTCTCTGAGAGTTAGGGTGACCACTGGCCAGGTGCAGGAATCTCCAGGTGAGGTTTAACCAGTGACTCATGGGTGGGCTACCTCCTCAAGTCCTAAACTCAGTCAGCAGGAGTGGCATCTCATTAATGCCCCCATATACTTGTCTTCCTCTTTCTGGATATCCTCCATCCTGCCAGTAATGGAGGTCTCACCTCAATAGTCTGGGTGCTGTGGCAGAGAAATGGGTCTCTCACAATGTCCTACACTGTTGGGACAGCCAGGCACTCACTCTCCATTCTATCTTTCCTCCAAAGTATGGTAGTTACTGGCTTGGCCAGCCTCACACTGTGCCACTTTGGAGCAAAGTTCCTCTTACCCTCCCCAATGCATCCAAACTCATTTTTTTTTTCTCCAGTGGACTGTTCAAATTTCTCAGGAAACCTGGACTTCTACAAAGGCTCACTTGTAGGTGGGTATTAGCCCAAGTTAACACTCTACAGGTTTTCCCAGACTGCAGTGAGAGGGGTGGAACTGATTCACAATCCCCTGTTGGTTCCACAACCCATACTGATATCTGTCTGCATATTATCTGATGCACATGTGGGAGTGATATTATAACTCCTACAGAGGCACAACTGTTCACGGAACATGGAGAATTTTAGTTGTTAAAAGGGAAGGAGAATGAAAGGAGAGATGTCTTATGCTGCCATGATGGTGATATCACCTTTATTTTATTGATTTTTGTTCTCATTTTTATTTCTTTTCTTCTGCTAGCTTTGCTTTTATTTTGGTCTTTCTTTTCAAGTTCCTTTAGGTAGGGATTTAAGTTATTGATTTTATGCTTTTCTTCTTTTCCAGTGTAAACATTTGGTATCATACATTTACCTCTCAGCACTGCATTAGCTGCCTGCCACAATTTTTGATATGTTTTATTTTCATTTTCACTCAGTTTTTTTTTTTTTCATTTTCACTCAGTTTTAAGTATTCATTTAAATTTCCTTTAAGACTTCCTGATTGACTTATGGATCATTTATTTATAAGTGTGTTGTGAATTTACAAGTGTTTGGTGATTTTACTATTGTCTTTCTGTTATGATATCTAGCTTGATTTTATTATGGTCAGAGAACTCTTTGTAGTTTCAATTTGAACTTCCTTAATGAAGGAAGTTCCTTAATGACTAAGGAAATTGAACAGTTGTTGTGTGTTTATTGGCCACTGAAATATTCTCTTTTCTGAAGTTCTTTAAGCCTTTTGCCTATTTTTCTATTGGGCTGTTTTTTTGGTTTTTTTTTTCCTTATTGAATTACGATATTTATATATTCTAAATATATCATTGTCAACAATATATTTGTTGCTAATATCTTCTCCCACTGTGTATCTTGATTTTTACCCTCTTCTTAATGTAGTAATTGCATTTATAATTGCAATATGGTCCAATATACTAATTTTTATGCCTAGGATTTGTGTCCTATAAAGAAATCATGATGATATTTTCTTACGTTTTCTTCTACAAACATTATGTTTTGCCTTTCATATTTTCCCATGACCACCTCACTGTGCTCCCTAGTTTGAGCTTGGCACTGGATTCAGAGAGGCTGGAACCTGGGAAAAGACTTGACCTAGGGATGCACAGGTGACCTGGAGGCCCTGAGGCTTAGCCCAAGTAAGGCAGTCATGGCCTTTTTTGGTACTTATTCAAGTTGTTTCCCAGGAACAGTCCAGAAATCTGACAGCAACACTACTGCTGAATTTCCTGTCACCACCTAGCTGTGTGCCCCAGCCCAAGTAGAGCAAATGATTCAACCCCACTCAATCCATGCCACAGCCTAACACTATGTCTGGGAAGGCCACAAAAGGGGGAAAGATGCAACAATGGGCTGCTTTTGAGTAGAGCCACAGATGCCTACATAGGTAGAACATTAGACCTGAGTAAGTGAATGAGCCCCACTTGCTTCAACACTCCCTTCCTTTATGGCAAAGGCCCCAGTGTGGGAAGAAGGAAACACACTTAAAAGGAACAGAGGCAGCTTGAACCTCACACTCAGAGCTTATGCTCCAGCAACTTGGGAGTAGATCTTGCCACTGACATTGTGGTCACAGACACTGTGCAGAGAGGAAGCCCCACCACACCCTGTGAAGGCTCTAGCTCTCCCATCACTAGCCACACTCTCTACCAGCTGAAAGAAGCCAGCACACCTTGAGGAAAGATGTGACTGGTGACTACATCAAATCCAGCCCTCTCACCAAAGGCAATGGGTGTATGCAGTCTATGTAGGGAAGCTCCCACATAAGAATATCCTTTCAAGACCACAATAGGTAAGTGTTTCACTTAAATTCAGAGATGGAGAAAGTTAAGTAAAATTAAAAGGCTCTCAATTGAGAGAGCAAGAGAAAAACCCTAAAAAATAATAATGAAACAGAAATAAATAATTTACCAAAGAATTCAAAAAGTTGGTAATAAAAATACTAGCTGAATTAGGAAAGAGAATTGATCTAAGCACAGATCATTTTAACAAGGAACTAGCAAATATAAAGAAGCTCCAATCAAAAATAGATAATTCAATATCTGAGATCAAAAGTACTCTAAAAGCAATGAATAGCTGACTACATGACACAGAAGAACACATCAGAACAGCAGACATAAAAACAAATTTTAAAAATGAGTGCAATACAAGAGATCTTTCAGATAACAACAAACTTGTTAACATTCACATTTTAAGGGTTCCAGAAGGAAAGAGAGAGAAAAGAGTGTTGAAAATGTATTTGAAGTAATTATGGCTGAAAACTTCTCAAACCTAAAGAAGGAAAATGTTATCCAAGACATGTCATAATTTAAATGGCAAAAGTTAAAGAGAGAATTCTAAAATCAGCAAGAGAAAAACACTCAAATACAAGGGAATCCCCATGAGTCTATCAGCTGATTTCTCTGAAGAAACTTTTCAGGCCATAAGGGAGTGGTGTGTTATATTCAACATGCTGAAAGGGAAAACACTGCAACCTAGGATACTCCAACAAGCAAGATTATTATTCAGAATAGAAGAGAGATAGGAACGTCTTAGAAAAGAAAAAATGTAAAAGAATGAATCAATGCTACATCTACCCTAAAGGAAATATTAAAGGATAGTCTCTAATTGGAAAATAGGTAAAAATATATAGGAAAAGGAAAATTCCAGTAGGAAAGGCAAATATATAGTAAGGATTGGAGGTCACTTAAATAAACCAATACATAGATTAAAAGCAAATATAACTGCAATAAGCTGTCAAGGGATAAGCATGAAGATGTAAAATATGACATCAAAACCACAAAATGTGGGGGAGGGGGTAAACATTGTAGATCTTTTAGAATGTGTTTGAATTTAAATGACTACCAGTTTAAATCAAGTGCATATAATTATGGTTCAACATATTTGAACCCCATGGTAACCACAAGTAAAAAACCGAAAATAGATGCACAAAAAGCTAAAATGAAAGGTACCCAATCATACTACTAAGGAAAACAATCAAACCATAATGGGAAAAAAAAGGAGAAGAAATAATGAACAGAGAAGAAGTACAAAAACAACTGGCAAACAAGAAATAAAATGACAATAAGTACATACCTATCAATAATTACTTTAAATGTCAATGGACTAAATGATTCAATCAAAAGACACAGGGTGGTTCATTGGATAAAAATAATAAGACCCTTCAAAATGCTGCTTACAAGAGACTCAGTTCAGAGCTAAAGAAACACACAGACTGGAAGTGAGGGGATAGAAAAAGATATTCCATGCAAACAGAAATGACAATAAAGCAGGGGTAGCAATACTCATAAAAGTCAAAATAGACTTTAAAACAAAGGCTATCACAAAAGACAAATGGAGTATTATATCATAGTGGCAGGATCAGTATAAAAGAGGATATTACACTTATTAATATATACACACCCAATACAGGAGCATCTAAATGTATAAAGCAAATACTAATAGACATAAAGGGAGAAGCTGCAAATAACACAATAATGGTTGGGAAAATTTACACTCCACTGACATCAATGAACATAAAATCAATAAGGACATTGAGACAGAAAATCAATAAGGCAATAGTTGTCTTAAATGAAACAATAGACTGATTGGACTGAACTGGTATCTACAGGACATTACATCTAAATACAGCAGAATATGCATCCTTTCCAAGTGCACATGGAGTGTATTCCAAGATAGATCACATAATATGTCACACAACAAGCTTCAAAAAATTTAAGAGAATAGAAATTATATCAAGCATTTTTTTCTGACCAAAAGAGTATGAAACTAGAAATCAAATAGAGAAAGAAAAGCTAGAAAAGAACAAACACATAGAGATTAACCGACATGCTATTTTTTTAAGTCAATGGGCAAATGATTAAATGAATGAGGAAATCAAAAGAAAAAAACTTCGAGAAAAATGAAAATGGAAACACAATTTTCCAAAATGTATGAGATGCAGCAAAAGCAGTTCTAACAGGGAATTTCATAGTGATAAAGCCTACTCAAGAAATAACAAAAATCTCAAATGAACAAACAAATCTACTGCCTAAAAGAATTAGAAAAAGAAGAAAAATGTCAGCAGAAGGAAGGAAATAAAAAAGATCAGGGAGGACATGAATAAAATAGAGATTAAAAAATAGTAAAGATCAATGAAATCAAGAGCTAGTTATTTTGAAAGATAATCAGACTAGTCATGCACAGTGCTCCTGATGATACCTGCTTTCAGTCTCCAGCTCCCAGGGCTGCCCTTGGTCAGGAGGTAGAATTCCAGTGAAGTAAGCTAACAGGGCTGGGATCTGAGCTCTGATAATTACCTTCTGTGTGACCTCAGCCTTGTGGGTGACAAGGTCTTGATGATCCTGTCTGTCAGTTTTTGTTTGTTTGTTTCTTTGCTTGTTTTTAGCATAGTTTTTAGAACTTGTTATCATTGGTGGATTTGCTTTTTGGGCTTTCGTTTTTGCTTTCTTTTCTTTTTTCTTCCTTTTTTTAAATTACTATTTATTTATTTTAATTTTTAATGTACATTTTTTTAATTTTGGAATTTAATGACGTTTCTTTCTTTCTTTTGGTCATTTTTTCCCACTTTTCTTCTGAGCTGTGTGGCTGACAGAGTCTTGGTGTTCTGGCCGGGTATCAGGTCTGTGCCTCTGAGGTGGGAGAGCCAAGTTCAGGACATTGGTCCACCAGACACCTCCCAGCTCCACATAATATCAAATAGTGAAAGCTCTCCCAGATATCTCCATCTCAATGTTAACACTCAGCTCCACTCAGCAAACAGCAAGCTACAGTTCTGGACACCCTATGCCAAACAATTAGCAAGACAAGAACACAACCACACCGATTAGCAGAGAGGCTGCCTAAAATCATAATAAGGTCACATACACCCCAAAACACACCACCAGATGTGGTCCTGCTCATCAGAAAGACAAGATCGAGCCTCATCCACCAGAACACAGGCACCAGTCCCCTCCACCAGGAAGCCTACACAACTCACTGAACCAAACTTAGCCACTGGGGGCAGATAGAAAAACAAAGGGAACTACAAAACCTGAAGCCTGTTAAAAGGATACGCCAAAACACAGTAAGTTAAGCAAAATGAGAAGACAGAGAAACATATAGCATATGAAGGAGCATGGTAAAAACGTACAAGACCAAACAAGTGAAGAAGAAATAGGCAGTCTACATGAAAAAGAATTCAGAATAATGATAGAAAAGATAATACAAAATCTTGGAAATAGAGTGGAGAAAATACAAGAAATGTTTAACAAGGACCCAGAGGAACAAAAGAGCAAACAAACCATGATAAATAACAAATAAATGAAATTAAAAATTATCTACAAGGAAACAATAGCAGAGTAACTGAGGCAGAAGAACAGATAAGTGACCTGGAAGATAAAATAATGGAAATAACTAATGCAGAGCAGAATGAAGAAAAAAAGAATGAAAAGAATTGATGACAGTCTCAGAGACCTCTGGGACATTAGAAGCACCAACATTCGAATGATAGAGGTCCCAGTAGAAAAAGAGAAAAAGAAAGGGATGGAGAAATTAATAGAAGAGATTATAGAAGAAAATTTCCCTATATATGGGAAAGGAAATACTCAGTCAATTCCAGGAAGCACAGAGAGTCCCATACAGGATAAATTCAAGGAGAAACACGCCAAGACACATATTAATCAAACTGTCAAAAATTATATACAAGGTAAAAATATTAAAAGCAGCAAGGGAAAAACAACAAATAATATACAAGGGAATCCCCATAAGGGTAACAGCCGATCTTTAAGAAAAAACTCTTCAAGCTAGAAGAGAGGGACAGGACATATTTAAAGTGATGAAAGGGGAAAATCTACAATCAAAATTACTCTACACAGCAAGGATCACATTCAGATTGGATAGAGAACTTAAAACCTTTACAGACAAGCAAAGTTAAAAGAAATCAGCACCACCAAATCAGCTTTACAAAATGTGCTAAAGGAGCTTCTCTAGGCAGGAAACACAAGAAAAGGAAAAGACCTACAATAACAAACACAAAACAATTAAGAAAATGGTAATAGGAACATACACATTGATAACTACCTTAAATGTAAAAAGATTACATGATCCAACCAAAAGACATAGACTGGCTGAATGGATACAAAAACAAGACCCATATATATGTTGTCTACAAGAGACCCATTTCAGACCTAGGTACACATGCAGACTGAAAGTGAGGGGATGGAAAAAGATATTCCATGCAAATGTAAATCAAAAGAAAGGAGGAGTAGCAACTCTCATATCAGGAAAAATAGACTTTAAAATAAAGGTTATTACTATAGACAAAGAAGGACACTACATAATGATCAAGGGATCAATCCAAGGAGAAGATATAACCATTTTGAATAATTATGCACACAACATAGGAGCACGTCAATACATAACACAAATGCTAACAGCCATAAAAGAGGAAATCGACAGTAACACAACCATACTAGGGGACTGTAACACCCCACTTTCACCAATGGACAGACCATCAAAAATAAAAAAAGAATAAGGAATAACAGGTTTTAAATGATATATTAAACAAGAGGTACTTAATTGATATTGATGGGACATTCCATCCAAAAACAACAGATTACACTTTCTTCTCAAGTGCTCTTGAAACATCCTCCAGGCTAGATCATATCTTTGGGCACAACTCAACCTTTGGTAAATTTAAGAAAATTGAAATCGTATCAAGTATCTTTTCTGAACACAAAGCTAGGAGACTAGATGTCAATTACAGGAAAAAAAACTTTAAAACATACAAACATATGGAGGATAAACAATACACTACTAAATGCCAAGAGATCACTGAAGAAATCAAAGTGGAAATCAAAAAATACCTAGAAACAAATGACAATGAACACACGATGAACCAAAACCTATGGGATACAAAAAAAGCAGATCTAAGGTGGAAGTTTATAGCAATACAATCCTACCTCAAGAAACAAGGAACATCTCAAATAAACAACCTAACCTTACACCTAAAGCAATTAGAGAAAGAAGAACAAAAAAACCCCAATGTTAGCAGAAGGAAAGTAATCATAAAGATCAGATCAGAAATAAATGAAAAAGAAATGAAGGAAACAATAGCAAAGATCAATAAAACTAAAAGCTGTTTCTTTGAGAAGATAAAGAAAATTGATAAACCAGACTAATCAAGCAGAAGAAAGGAGAAGACTCTACTAAATATAATTAGAAATGAAAAAGGAGAAGTACCAGCTGATACTGCAGAAATACAAATGAACATGAGAGATTACTACAAGCAGCTATATGCCAATAAAATGGACAAACTTGAAGAAGTGGACAAATTCTTAGAAAAGAACAACGTTCCGAGAATGAACCAGGAAGAAATGGAAAATATAAACAGACCAATCACAAGCACTAAAATTGAGATTGTGATTAAAAATCTTCCAGCAAACAAAAGCACAGGACCAGATGGCTTCCCAGGAGAATTCTATCAAATATGTAGAGAAGAGTTATCACCTATCTTTCTAAAACTATTCCAAAATATAGCAGAAGGAGGAACACTCCCAGACATATTCTACAAGGCCGCCATCACCCTGAAACCAAAACCAGACAATGATGTCACAAGGAAAGAAAACCACAGGTCAATATCACTGATGAACACAGATGCAAAAATCTTCAAAAAATATTAGCAAACAGAATCCAAAAACACATTAAGAGGATCATACACCATGATCAAGAGGGGTTTATCCCAAGAATGCAAGGATTCTTTAATATATGCAAGTCAATCAATGTGATAAACCATATTAACAAATTGAAGGATAAAAACTACATGATCATCTCAATAGATGCAGAAAAGGCTTTTGACAAAATTCAACACTGGTTTATGATAAAAACCCTCCAGAAAGTAGGCATACAGGGAACTTACCTCAACATAATAAAGGCCATATATTACAAACCCACAGTCAACATTGTTCTCAGTGGTGAAAAACTGAAACTATTTCCTCTAAGATCAGCAACGAGACAATGTTACCCACTCTCACGAGTATAATTCAACATACTTTTGGAATATTTAGCCACAGCAATCAGAGAAGAAAAAGAAATAAAATGAATCCAAATCAGAAAAGAAGAAGTAAAGCTGTCACTGTTTGCAGATGACATGATACTATACATAGAGAATCCTAAAGATGCTACCACACAACTACTAAAGCTAATCAATGAATTTGGTAAAGTAGCAGGATACAAAGTTAATGCACAGAAATCTCTTGCATTCCTATACACTAATGATGAAAAATCTCAAAGAGAAATTCAGGAAACACTCACATTTACCATTGCAACAAAAATACTAAAATACCTAGGAATAAACCTACTTAAAGAGAAAAAAGACCTGTATGCAGAAAACTATAAGACACTGATGAAAGAAATTAAGGATAGTACAAACAGATCAAGAGATAGACCATGTACTTGGATTGGGAGAATCAACATTGTGGAAATGACCATATTACCCAAAGCAATCTACATATTCAGTACAATCCCTATAAAACTACCAATGGCATTTTTCACTGAACTAGAACAAAAAATTTCACAATTTGTATGGAAAAACAAAAGACCCCAAATAGAAAAAGCAATCTTGAGAAAGTGAAATGGAGATGGAAGATTCAGGCTCCCAGTCTTCAGACTATACTACAATGCTACAGTAATCAAGAAAATATGGTACTGACACAAAAACAGAAATATAGATCAATAGAACAGGATAGAAAGCCCAGAGATAAACCCCCACACATATGGTCACCTTATTTTTAATAAATGGTGCAAGTATATACAATGGAGAAAAGACAGTGTCTTCAATAAGTGGTGCTGGGAAAACTGGACCACTACATGTAAAAGAATGGAATTAGAACACTCCCTAACACCATACACAAATATAAACTCAAAATGGATTAAAGAAGTAAATGTAAGGCCAGACACTATAAAACTCTTAGAGGAAAACATAGGCAGGTCACTCTATGACATAAATCACAATAAGATCTTTTTTGACCCACCTCTTAGAGAAATGGAAATAAAAACAAAAATTTAAAAATGGGACCTTATGAAACTTAAAAGCTTTTCCATAGCAAAGGAAACTATAAACAAGACCAAAAGACAACCCTCAGAATGGGAGAAAATATTTGCAAATGAAGCAACTGACAAAGGATTAATCTCCAAAATTTACAAGCAGCTAATGCAGCTCAATATCAAAATAACAAAGAACCCAATCCAAAAATGGGCAGAAGACCTAAATAGACATTTTTCCAAAGAAGATATACACATTGCCAACACACACATGAAAGGGTGCTCAACATCACTAATCATGAGAGAAATGCAAATCAAAACTACAATGATGTATCAACTCACACCAGTCAGAATGGCCATCATCAAAAAATCTACAAACAGTAATTGCTGGAGAGGGTGTGGCGAAAAGTGAACCCTCCTGCACTGTTGGGGGGAATGTAAACTGATACAACAAATATGGAGAACAATATGGAGGATCCTTAAAAAGCTAATCATAGAGCTACCATATGACCCAGCAATTCCACTACTGGGCATATACCCTGAGAAAACCATAATTCAAAAAGAGTAATGTACCACAATTTTCATTGCAGCTCTGTTTACAATAGCCAGGATATGGAAGCAACCTAAGTGTTCTTCGACAGATGAATGGATAAAGAAGATGTGGCACATATATAGAATGGAATATTACTCAGCCCTGAAAACAAAGAAATTGGAGTTATTTGTAGTGAGGTGGATGGACCTTGAGTCTGTCAAACAGAGTGAAGTAAGTCAGAAAGAGAAAAACAAATACCGTATGCTAACACATATATATGGAATCTAAAAGAAAAAGGTTCTGAGGAACCTAACAGCAGGACAGGAATAAAGATGCAGACATAGAGAATGGACTTGAGGATATGTGGAGGGGAAAGTGTAAGCTGGGACAAATTGAGAGAGTAGCATGGACTTATATATACTATCAGATTTATAATAGATAGCTAGTGGAAAGCAGCGGCCTAGCACAGGGAGATCAGCTCAGTGTTTTGTGACCACCTAGAAGGGTGGGATAGGGAGGGTGAGGGGGAAATGCAAGAGAGAGGAGATATGGGGATATATGTATATGTGTAGCTTATTCCCTTTGTTATAAAGCAGAAATGAATACACCATAGTAAAGCACTTATACTCCAATAAAGGTGTTTAAAAAATAAAATAATAAAATAAAATAAAAAGATAAGCAAAATTGAAAAAACTTTAGCCAGGCTTACCAAGAAGAAAAGAGAGGACCTAAATATCAAAAGAAGAAATTAAAGAGGAGAAATAACAACTGATACAGTAGAGATACAAAAAATTCTGAGAGAATATTGTGAGCAGTTAATTGGCGAAAATTGAACAACCTAGAGGAAATGGATACATTTCTAGAAACATGTAGCCTGCCAAGTCTGAGTTAAGAAGAAATAGACAATTCAAACAGACCAACAGTGAAGTGAATTTGATTGGTAATAAAAAAGAATCTCAGCAAACAAAAGTCCAGGACTGAACAGAATTTTACCAAACACATAAAGAAGGAATAATGCTGATGTTTCTCAGGCTATTCCAAAAAATTGAAGAGGAGGGAACAATCCCAACTTAAATCTATGAGACCACCATTACCCTGATACCAAAACCTGACAAAGACACTACAAAAAATAATCACAGTTGACTAACTTTTATAATATAGATGCAAAAATACTCAACAAAATATTAGCAAACAGAATCCAACAACATATAAAAATGATCATACACCATGAACAAGTTGGATTTATTCCAGCATTACAAGAATGGTTCAACATTTGCAAATCAATCATTGTGATACACCACATTAACAAAAAGAATGATTAAGATCACATGATAATCTCAGTAGATACAGAAAATGCCTTTGACAAAATTCAACATCTATTCATGAAGAAAACTCTCATCAAAGTTGGTATATAGGGAAATTTCCTCAATATAAAAAGGCCATTTATGACAAACCCACAGCCAACCTCATACTCAGTTGTGAAAAACTGAAAGCCTTCCTTCTAAATTCAGAAACAAGACAAGGATATACACTCTTGCCACTTCAATTTAACATAGTATTGGAAGTATTAGCCACAACAAACAGACAAGAGAAAGAAAATTCTTCAGATTGGAAAGGAAGAGGTAAAACTGTCACTATTTGCAGATGTCATGATACTTGTATAGAGAACCTTAAATATCCACCCCAAAACTATTTGAATTAATTAATGAATTCAGCAAGGTTCTAGTATGCAAGATTAATATACAGAAATCTGTCATTTCTACATATGAATAATGAAATATCAGAAAGAGAATTTTTTAAAAATCTTATTGAAAATCACATCAAAAAGAATAAAATATCTAGGAATAAACTTAACCAAAGATATAAAAAACCTCTACTCTGAAAACTACAGAACAGTGATGAAGGAAATTGAAGATAATTCAGAGAAATGGAAAGATAACTTAAGCTCTTTGATTGGAAGAGTTAATATTGTTAAAATGGCCATACTACCCAAAGCATTCTCCATATATTTAATGCAATTCTTTATCAAAATACCCATGACATTTTTCAAAGAACCAAAGCAAATAGTCCTAAAATTCATAGGGAACCCCAAAAGGCCCCAAATTTTCAAAGCAATCTTGAAAAAAAACAAACAAAAAAAACAAAGCTGGAGGTATAACCCTCCCAGATGTCTGAGTGGGCAACAAAGCTATATTAATCAAAACAGCATGATACTGGCACAAAAACAGACACATAGATCAATGGAAAAGAATAGAGAGCCTAGAAATAAACTCATGTACCTATCCGTTTTCAATTCATCTACAACAGAGTAGGGAAGAATACAGGATGGAGAAAAGACAGTCTCTTCAACAAGTGGTGCTGGGAAAACTGGACAGCCAGATGTAAAACATGAGATTAGAGCATTCCCTTACCTCATATACAAAAATAAACTCAAAATGGTTTAAAAACCTCAATGTAATAATGGAAATTATAAAAATGCTAGAAGACAACATAGGCAGAACACTCATTGACGTAAACCATAGCAATATGGTTTTGACTCTATCTCAAAGCAAAAAAAGAAAGAAAGAAAAGAAAAAAAGAGAGAGAACTAATTAAACTTAAAATCTTTTGCACCTAAATAAACAAAATAAGAAATGAAAGAGCAGAAATACCAACTGATACAACAGAGACACAAAAAACCATAAGAGAATATTATGAGCAGTTATGGGCCAACAAATTGGACAACCTAGAGGAAATGGACACACATACACACAAATAAAGAATTATCTTAACATTTTCTATTATGATGGTAGATTTTTCCTTTCCCTTTTGTAGTGCTAACAATATTAGCTTTTTATCACAACATTTCTGTACTTTATACTTAAGGTGCATTTCTTACAAGCATTATTCACTTAATTTTTAAGATAGTCTGACAATTTTTGTCTTTTAAGTGGAATATTTAACTCATTTATGTTTAATGTAATGACTGTGATATTTGTGTTTGAATATACCAACTTTTAAAAATTTTATTGGAGTGTAGTTGATTTACAATGTTGTGTTAGTATCAAGTGTACAGCAAAGTGAATCTGTTATACAAATACAAATATATAAAATCCACATTTTTAAGATTCTTTACCCATACAGGCCACTACAGAGTACTGAGTAGAGTTCCCTGTGCAATACAGTATGTCCTTATTAGTTATCTGTTTTATATATAGTAGTGTGTATATTTCAACCCCAATCTTCTGATTTATCCGTCCCCTCCCTTACATCCTGGTAACCACAGTTTATTTTCAACATCTGTAACTCCATTTCTGTTTTGTAGATAAGTTCATTTGTACAATATTTTTTAGATTCCATATATAAGCAAAATCTTATGATATCTGTCTTTCTCTGTCTGACTCACTTCACTCAGTATGACAATATCTAAGTCCAGCCTTGTTGCTGCAAATGGCATTTTTTAGTTCTTTTTATGGCTAACATTCCATTCTATATATGTACCACAACTTCTTTACCCATTCCTCTTTCAATAAACATTTAGGCGGCTTCCATTTCCTGGCTATTATAAATAGTGCTGCAATGAACGTTTTGGGTGCATGTTGCTTTTCGAATTATGGTTTTCTCTGGGTATATGCCCAGGAGTGTGATTGCTGTATCATATGGTAGCTCTATTTTTAATTTCTAAGGAAGCTATGTACTGTTCTCCATATTGGCTATACTAATTTACATTCCCACCAACAGTGTAGGAGGGTTTCCATTTCTCCACACCCTCACCAGCATTTATTGCTTGTAGATTTTTTGATGATGGCCAATCTGACTGGGGTGAGGTTTGTTTTGCATTTCTCTAATAATTAGTTATATTAAGCATCTTTTTATGTCCTTTTTAACCATCTGAATGTTTTCTTTGGAGAAATGTCTGTTGAGATCTTACACCCATTTTTTGAATGGATTGGGTTTTTTTTTGATATTGAGCTGCATGAGCAGTTTGTATATTTTGGAGATTAATCCCTTTTTCGTCAGTTCATTAGCAAATATTTTCTACCATTTTGAGGGTTGTCCTTTTGTTTTCTTTATGGTGTCCTTTACATTGCAAAAACTTTTAAGTTTAACTAGGTTCCATTTGTTTATTTTTCTTTTTATTTTCATTACCCTAAAAGGTGGATCGAAAAAGATCTTGCTGTGATTTATGTCATCATGTATTCTGCCTATATTTTCCTCTAAGAGTTTGAGAGTATTCGGCCTTACATTTAGGTCCTTAATCTATTTTGAGTTTATTTTTGTGTATGGTGTTAGGTAGTGTTCTAATTTCATTCTTTCACATGTAGCTGTCCAGTTTTACCAGCACCACTAATTGAAGAGGTTGTCTTTTCTCCATTGTATATGCTTGCCCTCTTTGTCATAGATTAGGTGACCATAGGTGCATGGGTTTATCTCTGGGCTTTCTATCCTGTTCCATTGATCTATATTTCTGCTTTTGTGCAAGCACCATACTGTTTTGATGACTGTAGCTTGTAGTATAGTCTGAAGTCAGAGAGCCTGACTCTTCCAGCTCTGTTTTTCTTTTTCAGGATTGCTTTGGCTATTCCTGGTATTCTGTGTTTCCATACAAATTGTAAAATTTTTGTTCTAATTCTTTGAAAAATGCCATTGGTAATTCGATAGGGATTGCATTGAATTTGTAGATTGCTTTGAATATTATAGTCATTTTCACAATATTGATTCTTCCAATCCAAGAACGTGGTATATCTCTCCATCTCTTTGTGGCATCTTTCATTTTTAAAATCAGGATCTTATATTTTTCTGAGAACAGGACATTTGCCTCCTTAGGTCGTATTATTCCTAGGTATTTTATTATTTTTGTTGTGCTGGTAAATCAGATTATTTCATTGATTTCTATTTCTGATCTTTCATTGTTAATGTATAGGAATGCAAGAGATTTCTGTGTATTAATTTCATATCCTGCAACTTTACCAAATTCATTGATGAGCTCCAGTTGTTACCTGGTAGCATCTTGTCATGTTCCTGATCTTAGAGGAAATGTTTTCAGTATTTCACCATTAAGAATGATGTTTGCTGTGTGTCTCTCATATATGGCCTTTATTATGTTGAAGTAGGTTCTCTCTAAGCCCACTTTCTGGAGAGTTTTTTATCATAAGTTGGTCTTGAATTTTGTCAAAAGCTCTTTCGACATCTATGGAGATGATCATATGATATTTATTTTTCAATTTATTGATGTGGAGTATCAAACTAACTGATTTGCAGATATTGAAAAATCCTTGCACCACTAGGATAAATCCTACTTGGTCTTGGTGTATGATCCTTTTAATGTGTTGTTTGCTTAGGTTTGCTAATATTTTGTTGAGGATTTTCCCGTCTATGTTCATCAGTGATATTGGCCTGTAGTTTTCTCATTTTGTGATATCATTGTCTGGTTTTGGTATCAGGGTGATATTGTCCTCATCAAATGAGACTGGGAGTGTTCCTTCCTCTGCAAATTTTTGGGAGAGTTTCAGAAGTGTAGGTGTTAACTCTTCTCTAAATGTTTGATAGAATTCTCCTGTGTAGCCATCTGGTCCTTGACTTTTGGTTGTTGTCAGATTTTTCATCACAGTTTCAATTTCAGTACTTGTGATTGGTCTGTTCATATTTTCTATTTCTTCCTGGTTCAGTCTTGGAATGCTGTACCTTTCTAAGAATTTGTCTTTTCTTCTAGGTTTTCCATTTTATTGGCGCATAGTTGCTTGTAGTAGTCTCATGATCCTTTGTATTTCCATGATGTCTGTTGTAACTTCTCCTTTTTCATTTCGAATTTTATTGACTTGTGTCCTCTCCATTTTGTTCTTAATGAGTCTGGCTATGGGTTTACCAATTTTTTTAAAACAAATGTAGTATTTTACTAATAATTGAAGCTAATAAATTTTAAAATTTAGATAAAGTACTTCTCTGGAAAAAATATTTTTCAACATTGACTGGCTTTATTTTTTTTAACTTTTTATTTTATATTGGAGTATAGCCAATTAACAAAGATATGAAAGTTTCAGTTGCACAGCAAAGGAACTCAGGCATACATATACATGTATCAATTCTTCCCCAAACTCTTCTCCCATCAAGGCTTCCACATAACATTGAGAAGTCTTCCCTGTGCTATACAGTCCTTGTTGGTTATCTATTTTAAATAAAGCAGTGTGTACATGTTGATCCCAAACTCCCTAAGTATCCCTTCCCCCCATGCTCCACCCTGGTAAACATAAGTTCATTCTCTATGTCTGTGAATCTGTTTCTGCTTTGTAAATAAGTTCATTTGTATCATTTCTTTTTAGATTCTGCATATAAGGGATATCATATATTTCTCTTTCTTTGTCTGACTTACTTCATTCAGTATGAGACTCTCTATGTCCTTCCATGTTGCTGCAAATGACATTATTTAATTCTTTTTAATGGCTGAGTAATATTCCAGTGTATATATGTACCATATCTTTATACATTCTTCTGTTGATGGACATTTAGTTTACTTCCATGTCTTGGTTATGGTAAATAGTGCTACAATGAATATTGGGGTGTGTGGATATTTTTGAATTATGGTTTCCTCTGGATATACGCCCAGGAGTGGGATTGAAGGATCATATGTTAGCGCTATTTTTAGGTTTTTAAGGAAACTCCACATGGTTCCCCATAGTAGGTATACCAATTTACATTCCCACAAAAAATGCAGTAGAGTTCCCTTGACTCCACACCCTCTCCAGTATTTATTGTTTGTGGGTTTTTTTTACATCTTTATTGGAGTATAATTGCTTTATAATGGTGTGATAGTTCCTGCTTTATAACAAAGTGAATCAGTTATACATATACATATGTTCCCATATCTCTTCCCTCTTGCCTCTCCCTCCCTCCCACGCTCCCTATCATACCCCTCTAGGTGGTCACAAAGCACCGAGCTGATCTACCTGTGCTATGAGGCTGCTTCCCACTAGCTATCTATTTTACATTTGGTAGTGTATATATGTCCATGCCACTCTCTCACTTTGTCGCAGCTTACACTTCCCCCTCCCCATATCCTCAAATCCATTCTATAGTAGGTCTGTATCTTTATTCCTGTCTTATCCCTAGGTTCTTCTTGACATTTGTTTCTCTTAAATTCCATATATATGTGTTAGCATATGTTATTTGTCTTTCTCTTTCTGACTTACTTCACTCTGTAATGACAGACTCTGGGTCCATCCACCTCATTACAAATAGCTCAATTTCATTTCTTTTTATGGCTGAGTAATATTCCAATGTATATATGTGCCATATCTTCTTTATCCATTCATCCGATGATGGACACTTAGGTTGTTTCCATCTCCTGGTTATTGTAAATAGAGCTGCAATGAATATTTTGGTGCATGACTCTTTTTGAATTATGGTTTTTTCAGGGTATATGCCCAGTAGTTGGATTGCTGGGTCTTATGGTAGTTCTCTTTGTAGTTTTTTAAGGAACCTCCATACTGTTCTCCATAGTGGCTGTACCAAATCACATTCCCACCAGCAGTGCAAGAGTGTTCCCTTTTCTCCACACCCTCTCAAGCATTTACTGTTTCTAGATTTTTTGATGATGGCTATTCTGACTTGTGTGAGAAGATATCTCCTTGTAGTTTTGATTTGCATTTCTCTAATGATTAATGACGTTGAACATTGTTTCCTGTGTTTGTTGGCAGTCTGTATATCTTCTTTGGAGAAATGTCTATATAGGTCTTCTGCCCATTTATGGATTGGGTTGTTTTTTTGTTATTGAGCTGCATGAGCTGCTTGTAAATTTTGGAGATTAATCCTTTGTCAGTTGCTTCATGTGCAAATATTTTCTCCCATTCTGAGAGTTGTCTTTTGCTCTTGTTTATGGTTTCCTTTGCTGTACAAAAGCTTTTAAGTTTCATTAGGTCCCATTTGTTTATTTTTGTTTTTACTTCCATTTCTCTAGGAGGTGGGCCAGAAAGGATCTTGCTGTGATTTATGTCATAGAGTGTTCTGCCTATGTTTTCCTCTAAGAGTTTGATAGTTTCTGGCTTTACATTTAGGTCTTTAATCCATTTTGAGCTTATTTTGTGTATGGTGTTAGGGAGTGATCTAATCTCATACTTTTACATGTACCTGTCCAGTTTTCGCAGCACCACTTATTGAAGAGGCTGTCCTTCCTCCACTGTACATTCCTGCCTCCTTTATCAAAGATAAGTTGACCACATGTGTGTGGGTTTATCTCTGGGCTTTCTATCCTGTTCCATTGATCTATATTTCTGTTTTTGTGCCAGTACCATACTGTCTTGATTATTGTAGCTTTGTACTATAGTCTGAAGTCAGGGAGCCTGATTCCTCAAGCTCCATTTTTCGTTCTACAGATTGCTTTGGCTCTTCGGGGTCTTCTGTGTTTTCAAACAAACTGTGAAATTTTTGTTCTAGTTCTGTGAAAAATGTCAGTGGTAGTTTGATAGGGATTGCACTGAATCTGTAGATTGCTTTGCATAATAGAGTCATTTTCACAATGTTGATTCTTCCAATCTAAGAACATGGTATATCTCTTCATCTATTTTTATCATCTTTAATTTTTTTCATTGGTGTCTTTTAATTTTCTGCATACAGGTATTTTGTCTCCTTAGGTAGGTTTATTCCTAATAATTTTATTTTTGTTGCAATGGTAAATGGGAGAGTTTTCTTGATTTCACTTTCAGATTTTTCATCATTAGTGTATAGGAATGTCAGAAATTTCTGTGCATTAATTTTGTATCCTGCTACTTTACCAAATTCATCGATAACCTCTAGTAGCTTTCTGGTAGCATCTTTAGGATTCTCTATGCATAGTATCATGTCATCTGCAAACACTGACAGTTTTACTTCTTCTTTTCCATATTGGATTCCTTTTATTTCCTTTTCTTCATTGAACGCTGTGGTAAAACTTCCAAAATTATGTTAAATAAGAGTGGTAAGATTGGGCAGCCTTGTCTTGTTCCATATCTTAGTGGAAACGCTTTCAGTATTTCACCACTGAGGACGAGGTTGGCTGTGGGTTTGTCATATATGGCCTTTATTATGTTTAGGAAAGTTCCCTCTATGACTACTTTCTGGAGGGTTTTTATAATAAATGGGTGTTGAATTTTGTCGAAAGCTTTCTCTGCATCTATTGAGATGACCATATGTTTTTTTCTCCTTCAATTTGTTAATATGGTGTATCACATTGATTTGCGCATATTGAAGAATCCTTGCATTCCTGGAATAAACCCCACTTGATCTTGTTGTATGATACTTTTAATGTGCTGTTGCATTCTGCTTTCTAGTATTTTGTTGAGGATTTTTGTTCCTATGTTCATCAGTGACATTGGCCTGTTGTTTTCTTTTTTGTGACATCCTTGTCTGGTTTTGGTATCAGGGTGATGGTGGCATCATAGAAAGAGTTTGGGAGTGTACCTCACCTTGCTATATTTTGCAAAAGTTTGAGAAGGATAGGTGTTAGTTCTTCTTAAAAGTTTGATAGAATTTGCCTGTGAAGCCATCTGGTCCTGGGCTTTTGTTTGCTGGAAGAGTTTTAATCACAGTTTCAATTTCAGTGCTTGTGATTGGTCTGTTCATATTTTCTATTTCTTCCTGATTCAGTCTCGGCACATTGTGCATTTCTAAGAATTTGTCCATTTCTTCCAGGTTGTCCATTTTTTTGGCATAGAGTTGCTTGTAGTCATCCGTCATGATCCTTTGTATTTCTGCAATGTCAATTGTTACCTCTCCTTTTTCATTTCTAATTCTATTGATTTGAGTCTTCTCCCTTTTTTCTTGATGAGTCTGGCTAATGGTTTATCAATTTTGTTTATTTTCTCAAAGAACCAGCTTTTAGTTTTATTGATCTTTGCTATCATTTCCTTCTTTTCTTTTTCATTTATTTCTGATCTGATCTTTATGATATCTTTCCTTCTGCTAACTTTGGGGTTTTTTGTTCTTCTTTCTCTATTTGCATTAGGTGCAAGATTAGATTGTTTAGTCAAGATGTTTCCTGTTTCTTAAGGTAGGATTTTATTGCTATACACATCCCTCTTAGAACTGCTTTTGCTCCATCCCATAGGTTCTGGTTCATCGTGTCTCCACTGTCATTTCTTTCTAGGTATTTTTTAATTTCCTCTTTGATTTTTTCATGGATCACTTCGTTATTAAGTAGTGTACAGTTTAGCCTCCATGTGTGTATTTCTTACAGATATTTTCCTGTAATTGATATCTAGTCTCATAGCGTTGTGGTTGGAAAAGTTACTTGATACAATTTTAATTTTCATAAGTTTATTAAGTCTTCATTTTTGACCCAAGACATGACCTCTCCTGTAGAATGTTCCATGAGCACTTGAGAAAAATGGTTACTCTGTCATTTTTGGATGGAATGTCCTATAAATATCAATTAAGGCAATCTCATTTAATGTATCATATCAAGCTTGTGTTTCCTTATTTCTTTTCATTTTGGATGATCTGTCCATTGCTGAAAGTGGGGTGTTAAAATCCCCTACTGTGAATATTTTACTGCCGATTTCCCCTTTTATGGCTGTTAGTATTTGCCTTATGTATTGAGGTGCTCCTATGTTGGGTGCATAAATATTTACAATTGTTATATCTTCTTCTTTGATTGATCCCTTGATCATTATGTTGTGTCCTCCTTTGTCCCTTCTAATAGTCTATATTTTAGAGTCACTTTTCTCTTATATGAGAATTGCGGCTCCAGCTTTCTTTTGCTTTCCACTTGCATGGAATATCTTTTTCCATCCCTTCACTTTCAGTCTGTATGTGTCTCTAGGTCTGAAGTGGGTCTCTTGTAGACAGCATATATATGGGTCTTGTTTTTTATTCATTTGGCCAGTCTGTGTCTTTTGTTGGGAGCATTTAATCCATTTACATTTAAGGTCATTATCAATATGTATATTCCTATTCCCATTTTCTTAATTGTTTTGGGTTTGTTATTGTAGGTCTTTTCCTACTCTTGTGTTTCTTACCTAGAGAAGATCCTTTAGCATTTGTTGTAAAGGTGGTTTGGTGGTGCTGAACTCTCTCAGCTTTTGCTTGTCTGTAAAGATTTTAAATTCTCCATCAAATCTGAATGAGATCCTTGTTGAGTAGAGTAATCATTGTTGTAGGTTTTTCTCCTTCATCACTTTAAATATGTCCTGCCCATCCCTTCTGGCTTGCAGAGTTTCTGTTGAAAGATCAGCTTTTAACCTTTTGGGAATTCCCTTGTGTGTTATTTGTTGTTTTTCCCTTGCTGCTTTTAATATGTTTTCTTTGTATTTAATTTTTGACAGTTTGATTAATATGTGTCTTGGCATGTTTCTCCTTGGATTTATCCTATATGGGACTCTCTCTGCTTCCTGGACTTGATTAACTATTTCCTTTCCCATATTCCCAAGTTCCCATAAAACTTTCCCAGGGAAGTTTTCACTATAATCTCTTTAAATATTTTCTCAGTCCCTTTCTTTTTCTCTACTTCTTCTGGAACCTCTATAATTCATATGTTGGTGCGTTTAATGTTGTCTCAGAATTCTCTGAGACTGTCCTCAGTTCTTTTCATTATTTTTTCTTTATTCTGCTCTGCAGTAATTATGTCCACTATTTTATCTTCCAGTTTCTTCTGCCTTAGTTATTCTGCTATTGATCCCTTCTCGAGCATTTTTAATATAATTTATTTTGTTGTTCATCATTTCTTGTTTCATGTTTAATTCCTCTAGGTCCTTGGTAAATGTTCTTGCATTTTGTCCATTCTATTTCCAAGATTTTGGATCATATTTACTATCATTATTCTGAATTCTTTTTCAGATATACTGCCTATTCCCTCTTCATTTGTTAGGTCTGGTGGGTTTTTATCTTGCTCCTTCATCTGCTGTGTGCTTTTCTGTCTTCTCATTTTGCTTATCTTACTGTGTTTAGGGTCTCCTTTTTACGTGCTACAGGTTCTTAGTTCCCGTTGTTTCTGGTGTCTGTCCCCAGTGGCTAAAGTTGGTTCAGTGTGTTGTGTAGACTTCCTTGTGGAGGGGACTAGTGCCTGTGTTCTGGTGGATGAGGCTGGATCTTGTCTTTCTGGTGGGCATATCCACGTGTGGTGGTGTGTTTTGTGGTATCTTGGATTTATTGTGATTTTAGGCAGCCTCTCTTCTAATGGGTGTGATTGTGTTCCTGTCTTGCTAGTTGTTTGGCATAGGGTGTCCAGCACTGTAGCTTGCTGGTCGTTGAGTGAAGCTGGGTGTTGGTGTTGAGATAGAGGAGATCTCTGGGAGATTTTCTCCATTTGATATTACATGGGGCTGGGAGGTCTCTTGTGGACCAACGTCCTGAAGTTGGCTCGCCCACCTCAGAGGCACAGCACTGACTCATGGCTGCAGCACCAAGAGCCTTTCATCCACACTGCCTAATCATTTGACCAACAAGACAAATTCAGGATTCAGTCCATAGAATAGTTATCACTGAAACACCTGCTCCCCATATATCCCAGAAGCTTGCCTTTTTGTAGATTTTTTGATGATTGCCATTTGACTGGTGTGAGGTGATATCTCATTGTAGTTTTAATTTGCACTTCTCTAATAGTTAGCTATGTTGAACATCTTTTCATATGCCTCTTTACAATTTGTATGTCTTCTTTTGAGAAATGTTTATTTAATTCTTCTTCCCATTTTTTACTCAGGTTTTTGTTTTGATGATACTAAACCTCATGAGCTGTTTGTAAATTTTGGAGACTAATCCTTTGTCAGTCATATCATTTGCAAATATTTTCTCCCAATCTGTTGTTTGTCTTTTCAGTTTTTGTTTTGTTTTGTTTTGTTTCATCTGCTGTGCAAAAGCTTTTGAGTTTAATTGTCCCATTTGTTTATTTTTCTTTTTATTTCCATTATTCTGGGAGATGGATCAAAACGGATATTGCTGTGATTTATGTCAGAGAGTTTTCTGCCTACATTTTCCTCTAAGTGTTTTATAGTGTCCAGTCTCACATTTAGGTCTTTAATCCCTTTTGAGCTTTTTTTTGTGTATGGGGTTAATGAATTATATATTTTCATTTTTTTTACATGTATCTTTCCATTTTTTCCCAGCACCATTTATTGAAAAGACTGTCTTTCCACGATTTTTGTAGTCTTGCCTAAGTGACCATAAGTGCATAGGTTTATTTCTGGGCTTACTATCTTGTTCCATTGATCTATATTTCTTTTTTTTTTTTTTGCCTTTACTATACTGTTTTGATGACTGTAGCTTTATAATATAGTCTGAACCCAGGGAGCCTGATTCCTCCAGCTCCGTTTTTCTTTCTCAAGATTGTTTTCACTATTCATGGTCCTTTGTGTCTCCATACAAATCTTAAGATTTTTTATTCTAGTTCTGTGAAAAAATTCCATTGGTAATGTGATAGGGATTATATTGAATCTGTAAATTGCCTGGGTAGTATAGTCATTTTGACATTATTGATTCTTCCTATACACGAACATGGTATATCTTTCCCTATGTTTGTGTCTTTGTTGATTTCTTTCATCAGTGTCTTACCCTTTTGGGATTACAAGTCTTTTGTCTCCTTAGGTGAGTCTATTTTTAAGTATTTCATTCTTTATGATGTGATGGTAAATGGGATTGTTTTTCGAATTTCTCTTTCTTATCTTTGGTTGTTAGTGTATAACAATGTAACAGATTTCTGTGTAACAGTTTTGTAACCTGCAGCTTTACGAAATTCACTGATAAGCTCTAGTCATTTTCAGGGAGTATCTTTGGGATCTTCTATGTATAGTATCATGTCATCTGAAAATCATGACAGTTTTACTTATTTTCCAATTTTTATTCCTTTTATTTCTTTTTCTTCTCTGATTGCCATAGCTAGGACTTCCAAAACTATGTTATATAAAATTGGCTAAAGTGGACATCCTTGTCTTGTTCCTGATGTTAGAGGAAATTCTTTCAGCTTTTCACCAGTGAGTGTGATGTTAGCTGTAGGTTTGTCATATATGCCTTTTCTTATGTTGAGATATGTTCCCTCTATGCCTACTTTCTGGAGAGTTTTTTTTTTTATCATAAATGGTTGCTGAATTTTGTCAAAAGCTTTTTCTGCATGTATTGAGATGATCATATGGGTTTTATTCTTCAGTTTGTTGATGTGGTGTATTACACTGATTGATTTGCAGATATTCAAAAATCTTTACACCCCTAGGATAAATCCCCCTTGTTCATGGTGTATGATCCTTTTAATGTGTTGATGGATTAGGTTTGCTAGTATTTTGTTGAGGATCTTTGTGTCTTTTTTCATCAGTGATATTGGCATGTAATTTTCTTTTTTGTGATATCTTTATCTAGTTTTGGTATCAGGGTGCTGGTGGTCTCATAGAATGAGTTTGGGAGTTTTCCTTCCTTTGTAATTTTTGGGAAAAGTTTCAGAATGTAAGTGTTAGCTCCTCTCTAAATGTCTGATAGTATTTGCCTATGAAGCCATCTGGTCTTGGACTTTTATTGTTGGGAGATTTTTAATCACAGTTTCATTTTCAATGCTTGTGATTGGTCTGTTCATATTTTCTATTTCTTCCTGGTTCAGTCTTGGAAGGCTGTACTTTTCTAAGAATTTGTCTGTTTCTTCCAGGTTTTTCATTTTTTGGCATATGTTTGCTTGTAGTAGTGTCATAATCATTTGTACTTCTGTGGTGTCAGTTGTAACTTCTTTTTCCTTTCTCATTTTATTGATTTGAGTCCTCTCCCTTTCTTTCTTGATAAGTCTGGCTATATGTTTATCAATTGTGTTTATCTTATCAGTGAGCCAGCTTTTAGTTTCATTGATATTTGCTATTGTTTTCGTTGTCTCTATTTCATTTATAGAGACTGATTTGCTCTGATCTTTATGATTTCTTTCCTTCTACTAACTTTAGGTTTTGCTTGTTCTTCTTTCTCTAGTTGATTTAGGTTTAATGTTAGGTTTTTTATTTGAGATTTTTCTTGTTTCCTGAGGTAAGACTGTATTGCTGCAAACTTCCCTCTTAGAACTGCTTTTGCTGTATCCCATAGCTTTTGGATCATTTTGCTTTCATCTTCATTTGTCTCTAGGTATTTTTTTTATTTCCTCTTTTGTTTCTTCAGTGATTTTATTGGTTGCTTAGCAGCATATTTTTTAGCCTCCACGTGTTTTTTTATAGTTTTTTTCTTATAGTTTATTTCTAATCTCATAGTGTTGTGATCAGAAAAGATGCTTCATGTGATTTCAATTTCCTTAAATGTACTGAGGTTTGCCTTGTAGCCCAGCATATGGTCAGTCCTGGAGAATGTTCCGTGTTGATTTGAGAAGAATGTGTATTCTGCTGCTTTTGGACGGAATGCTCTGTAAATATCATTTATGTCCATATGGTCTAACATGTCATTTAATTCCTCTGTTTCCTTATTGATTTTCTGTCTGGATGACATGTTCATTGAAAAGAGTGGAGTGTTAAAGTCCCCCACTATTATTTTGTTACTGCCAATTTCTCCCTTTATAGCTTTTAGTACTTGCCTTATATATTCAGGTGCTCCTATGTTACAATTTTTTATATCTTTTTTCTTGGATTGATCCCTTGATCATTATATAGTGTCCTTCCTTGTCTCTGGTAAAAGAATGTATTTTAAAGTATATTTTTTCTGTTATGTGTACTGCTACTCTGATTTCCATTTGTGTGGAATACCTTCTTCCATCCCCTCACTTTCAGTTAGTATGTTTCCCTGGGTCTGATGTGGGTCTCTTGTAGACAGAATATATACACTTTTCTCTCCCTCTCTCTCTCTCTTTTTTTTGTATCCACTCAGCCAGTCTATGTCTTTTGGTTGGCACATTTAACCCATTTACATTTAAGTTAATTATCTACATGTATATTCCTATTGCCATTTTCTTAATTGTTTTTGGTTTGTTTTTGTAGGTCTTTTTCTTCCCCCTTCTCTTTTGTTCTCTTCTCTTGTGGTCTGATGACCATCTTTTTCTTTTATGTGTGTATCTATTGTAGTTTTGGGGTTTGCTGTTCCCATGAGGTTTTGAGATAACAACCTATATACGTACAAGTTTTTTAAGTTTCTAGTCTCTTTCCCTCCTAAAGGAGTTCCTTTATCATTTGTTGCAAATCTGATCTGGTGGTGCTGAATTCTTTTAGCTTTTGTTTGCCTGTAAAGCTTTTGATTTCTCCATCAAATATGTATGAGAGCCTAGCTGGGTAGATTATTCTTGGTTGTAGGTTATTCCCTATCTTCACTCTCAATATATTGTGCCTTGTGACTTGCAGAATTTCTGCTGAGAAAACAGCTGATAACCTGATGGAAGTTCCCTTTTATGTTATTTGTCATTTTTCTCTTGTTGCTTTTAATATTTTTTCTTTGTATTTAATTTTTGTTAGTTTGATTACTATGTGTCTTGGTATGTTCCTCCTTGGGTTTCTCCTGCCTGGGACTCTATGCACTTCCTGGGCTTGTTGACTGTTTCCTTTCCCATTTTAGGGAAGTTTTCAGCTATTACCTTTTCAAATACTTTCTCAGGTCCTTTCTCTCTCTCTTCTCTTCCTGGGACCCCTAAAATGTTAATGTTGCTGCATTTAATGTTGTCCCAGAAGTCTCTTAGGCTGTCTTCATTTCTTTAGATTCTAGCCTCCATTCTAGCCTCCATTGTTTATAATAAAAAAAAAAACCTGCTGTTAATCTTACTGAGGACCATTTGTACATGATGAGTCAACTATTTCTTGCTCCTTTCAAGATTTTGTCTTAGTCATTGGCCTTCAACAATTTGATTATAATGTGTCTCAGAGTGAATTTCTTTGAATTTATCCTGCATGGAGATGATTGATCTTCTTGGAAGTGTAGATGAATGTTTTTGATCAAATTAGGGAGGTTCAGTTTGGGCATCACTATTTCTCCAAATATTGTTTCTTCCCCTCTCTATATATCTTTTGGAATTCCCATCCTGTATATGTTGGTACACTTGATGGTGTCTCACAGGTCCCTCAGTCTCTGTTCATTTTTCTTAATTAGTTTTTCTTTCTGCTCCTCATACTAGATAATTTCAAATGAGTTAAATTCAAGTTTATTTATTCTATCTTCTGTTTGCTGTTTAACCATTCTAGTAAAACTTTTATTTCAGTTATTTTACTTTTAGCTCCAGAATATCTATTTGCTCCCTTTTTACAATTTATATGTCTTTTTTATATTATCTATTTGGTGAGATATGAGACATCATTCTCCTGGTTTCCTTTATTTTCTTTGTACATAGTTTTCTGTAGCTCTTTGGGCCTATTTAAGATAATGGATTTAAAGTCTATCTATAAAGTGTTATGTTTGGGCCTCCTCAGGGATAATTTCTATTAATTTCTTTTTTTGTTGTTCATGAACTGCACTTTCTTATTTCTTTGCAGGCCTCCTAAGTTTTTGTTTGAAACTGCACATTTTGAATATCATGATGTGGAAAAACATGGTGTCCTCCCCCTTCCCAGGGTTTGTTGTTGTTGTTTGTTATAGATTGTAGTTGTTTGTTTAGTGACTTTTCTCCTTTTTGTCTACTATATTCATTATCTTCTGTGATCACTAGGTTACTGTTATATTAGCTTAGTAGTCAGCAACAGAATTGACAAAGATTTTCTTAAAGGACTGAAGTAAAATAAAACCTCCCGGGTTTTGTGGCTGGGCTCTACATGTGTTTTAAGGCATGGGTTGCCTCAACATTCAGCTGGTTGTTTACAACACTGCTTTCACCTTCATTTCCCATTTGTGCAGACTTTGGAGGTCATTCAGAGGTAAAAAAACAAAAACAAAACAAAATACTTAGGGCTTTCTTAGGTATTTTTTGAGTGTATGCCCTGGCCTGGACATGCCTGTGGACTTCTAGATGCTCAGGGATATGTGGAAGCTTCCAAAGCCCTTATTCCCCATAGCATCTCACTCCCCATATTTCCTCTCATATTTCTTCTGGTGTGTCTACTCTTTGCCCCAGTTTATATCTTTTGTCTGAAGCAGCAATGGCTGATTCATTTGTCTAAATATTTTTGACAAACACATTTTGTGTTTATCACCCCAAGAGACTTCAGGTCAGGTGAAATAAAGATAAGCCCTTTGCATTAGTCTTTCAGGGAGCCACCAAACACATCTAAACAAGGAACTACAGTTCTTTGAGAATAAGCTTGGCTTTGCTCCCTCTGGTACCACAAAGTAACATCAGAAATGCAGGATTCCATATTTAAGCTGCCACCAAACCAGGGAGGGAGTGATATAGAAAGTGTAAGGTTAGCACAAAGAATTCCTACTAGGTGTCAGCCAATAAGCTGATTATGAAAGTTTTTCCAGTGTTTCTGTGGAAGGACAAGCTCTGAATTTCTCAGCTCTTGTCGTTTTTGCTGACATCACTTCTCCGAATTAGTTTTTCATAAGAAAATCTTTTCTTTCCAGTTAGAACAAAAAGAAAATTTTAAAAATGGGATAGCCTTATAGAGTATCACTAAAGGAATTTTTCTCGAGTAGTCAAGCTCTATCAGAAAGAAGAAAGGTAGGGAGGACACTGGTGGTAGAAAGAAATAGGCTTCCTAGTTCATTGTGATAGCTTAATAGATGATCTAACAACATATTATGCACAGTTATGGAAATCTACCCTTGTCTCCAGCGTCTCCTTCTTCCTTTTAATTTTCTTCTGTCTTGAATTTAGAAATGTTTTCTCCCTAATTACAACATAACCCACTGTATTGTATAAACTCTCTTTCTTTCACCACTACCACCGCCTCCATTAATGATAATTTTCTGAGGCTAGGTGGATGTTGAGGGAGAGAGGTGCGGCTCAGTGCTAAAACATGATAATTCTAGAATGTCAAAGCAGCCAAAGTTCTTATCAGGCTTACTGATTTTCTAACTTTTAAAGAAGAAGTTTTTTTTAATGAAGTCTCACAAAGAATATAAACACAGAGACATACATAAACATATTTATTCCAGGTGTTCCCTGAAGTACTTCACAGAACTATAGGATCTTAGGAGTATATTTTCAAGTCTACTGGTCCAGGCCAGCACTCCCATTTATTGATAAGGTTACTGGGACTCTAGGAGGGGAAGATCTTCACCAGCCAAAGTTCCTCAGAGATTCAATGGCAGAGTCAAGACCAGGTCACAATCCTTTCTAACACCTTTCTTCTTTCTCTACCTCTATCCCGAAACTCTAATTCAGTCCCCAACCATTTCAAAGAATATTCAGTGATAGAACATAAATGTTATCATTTCCACTACAACCACTGAATTGCATAATGGCAAAGTGACAAATGCAGCTTATTAAAGGCCAACTGATTCTAAGGAATAATCGAATGAAGTGAATATGCTCAGAGAAAAAGGATACAGTCATGGGGCCAACTTGGGGTCGTTCAAAGATTCTGGAGTAATTATATAAACAGCCTGGGCAGTAGAAATCTCACCAGCAGACTACCCAGGGTCCTGAATTCAAGTATTACCTTTATAATGAGCATTATACTTTATGTTGCCTCAAATATAGACAATGGTTCAGCAATGTAAAAAGCCCTGCTGGATGCCGATACCAAGAAGCCTGTGTGCCAGCACAGGTCACTATATACACCTACCTTCTGGGGAGCCTGTGCAGCCTGCCATTGCCAGGGTCCCGTGATCCACGGACAACTTCCCCGGGAGAACGCAAGGCCCCCCTCAGGCTGGTGCAACATCCACTCCAGCCTCTGCCACCGCAGACTCACCCCACATCAGCACCCTTACCTCCCGCCAGCCTGAGTGAGCCAGAGCCCCCGAGTCAGCTGCTCCTTTAACCCCGTCATGTCTGAGCGAAGAACAGATGCCCTCCGGTGACCTACATGCAGTGGCGGGGCCAAATCCAAAGCTGGGCCCCGGGAGCACTGGGAACAAAGAAGAGAAAGGGAAATCTCTCCCAGCAGCCACAGAAGCAATGGATTAAAGCTCCACAATCAACTAGCTGTACCTGCATCTGATGAATACCTGAATAGACAACCAATCATCCCAAATTGAGGAGATGGACTTTGAGAGCAAGATTTATTATTTTTTCCCCTATTCCTCCTTTTGTGAGTGTGTATGTGTATGGTTCTGTGTGCCATTTTGTCTGTATAGCTTTGCTTTCACTATTTGTCCTAGGGTTCTATCGGTCCGTTTTATTTTTCCTTAAAATTTTTTTCTTAATAATTATTTTTTTATTTTAATAACTTTATTTTATTTTCTCTTTATTTTATTTCATTTCATTGTCTTTCTTTTTTCTTCCTTTCTTTCTACTTTTTCTCTGTTTTATTCTGAGCTGAGTGGATGAAAGGCTCTTGGTGCTGCAGCCATGAGTCAGTGCTGTGCCTCTGAGGTGGGAGAACCAACTTCAGGACACTGGTCCACAAGAGATCTCCCAGCTCCATGTAATATCAAATGGCGAAAATCTCCCAGAGATCTCCTCTATCTCAACACCAACACCCAGCTTCACTCAACGACCAGCAAGTTACAGTGCTGGACACCCTATGCCAAACAACTAGCAAGACAGGAACACAAAACCACCCATTATCAGAGACGCTGCCTAAAATCATAATAAGCAAACAGACACAGAAAAACACACCACCAGACGTGGAAATGCCCACCAGAGAGCAAAGATCCAGCCTCATCCAACAGAACACAGGCACTAGTCCCTTCCACAAGGAAGCCTACACAACACACTGAACCAACTTTAGCCACTGGGGACAGACACCAGAAACAACGGGAACTAAGAACCTGTAGCACGTAAAAAGGAGACCCCAAACACAGTAAGGTAAGCAAAATGAGAAGACAGAAAAACACACAGCAGATGAAGAAGCAAGATAAAAACCCACCAGACCTAACAAATGAAGAGGAAATAGGCAGTCTACCTGAAAAAGAATTCAGAATGATGATAGTAAAGATGATCCAAAATCTTGGAAATAAAATAGAGAAAATGCAAGAAACATTTAACAAGAAACTAGAAGAACTAAAGATGAAACAAGCAACAATGAACAACACAACAAATGAAATTAAAAATACTCTAGAAGGGATCAATAGCAGAATAACTGAGGCAGAAGAACGGATAAGTGACCTGGAAGATAAAATAATGGAAATAACTATTGCAGAGAAGAATAAAGAAAAAAGAATGAAAGGAACTGAGGACAGTCTCAAAGACCTCTGGGACAATAATAAATTCACCAACATACGAATTGTAGGGGTTCCATAAGAAGATGATAAAAAGAAAGTGTCTGAGAAAAGATTTGAAGAGATTATAGTTGAAAACTTCCCTAATATGGGAAAGGAAATAGTTAATCAACTCCAGGAGGCACAGAGAGTCCCATACAGGAAAAATCCAAGGAGAAATACATCAAGACACATATTAATCAAACTGTCAAAAATTAAATACAAAGAAAACATATTAAAAGCAGCAAGGGAAAAACAACAAATAACACACAACTTAATCCCCATAAGGTTAACAGTTGATCTTTCAGCAGAAGCTCTGCAAGCCAGAAAAGACTGGCAGGACATATTTAAAGTGATGATGGAAAAAAAAAAACTACAACAAACATTACTCTACCCAGCAAGGATCTCATTCAGATTTGATGGAGAAATTAAAATCTTTACAGACAAGCAAAAGCTGAGAGAGCTCAGCACCACCAAACCACCTTTACAACAAATGCTAAAGGAACTATTCAAGGCAAGAAACACAAGAGAAGGAAACGACATACAATAACAAACCCAAAACAATTAAGAAAATGGGAATAGGAACATACATATCGATAATAACCTTAAATGTAAATGGATTAAATGCTCCCACCGAAAGACACAGACTGGCTGAATGGATACAAAAACAAGACCCATATATATACTGTCTACAAGAGACCCACTTCAGACCTAGAGACACATAGAGACTGAAAGTAAGGGGAGGGAAAAAGATATTCCATGCAAATTGAACCCAAAAGAAAGCTGGAGTAGCAATTCTCATATCAGAGAAAATAGACTTTAAAATAAAGACTATTAGAAGAGACAAAAGAGACACTACATAATGATCAAGGGATCAGTCCAAGAAGAAGATATAAAAATTGTGAATATTTATGCACCCAACATAGGAGTACCTCAATACATAAGGCCAATACTAACAGCCATAAAAGGGGAAATCAACAGTAACACATTCAAAGTAGGGAACTTTAACACCCTACTTTCACCAAAGGGCAGATCATCCAAAATGAAAATAAATAAGGAAACAAAAGCTTTAATGATACATTAAACAAGATGGACTTAATCGATATTTATAGGACATTCCACCCAAAAACAACAGAATAAATATTTTTCTCAAGTGCTCATGGAACATTCCCCAGGATAGATCATATCTTGGGTCACAAATCAAGCCTTGGTATATTTAATAACATTGAAATTTTATCAAGTATCTTTTCTGAACACAACGCTATGAGACTACATATAAATTACAGGAAAATATCTGTAAAAAATACAAACACATGGAGGCTAAACAATACACTACTTAATAACGAAGTGATCACTGAAGAAATCAAATAGGAACTCAAAAATTATCTAGAAACAAATGACAATGGAGACACGACGACCCAAAACTTCTGGGAGGCAGCAAAAGCAGTTCTAAGAGTGAATATTATAGCAATACAATCCTACCTCAAGAAACAGGAAACATCTTGAATAAACAACCTAACCTTGCACATAAAGCATTTAGAGAAAGAAGAACAAAAAAATTCCAAAGTTAGCAGAAGGAAAGAAATCATAATCATCTGATCAGAAATAAATGAAAAAGAAATGAAGGAAATGATAACAAAGATCAATAAAACTAAAAGCTGGTTCTTTGAGAAGATAAAAAAAAATTGATAAACCATTAGCCAGACTCATCAAAAAAAAATGGAGAAGACTCAGATCAAAAAATTAGAAATGAATAAGCAGAAGTAACAATTGACACTGCAGAAATACAAAAGATCCTGAGAGATTACTACAAGCAACACTATGCCAATAAAATGGAAAACCTGAAAGAAATGGACAAATTCTTAGAAATGCACAACCTGCCAAGACTGAATCAGGAAGAAATAGAAAATATGAATAGACCAATCACAAGCACTGAAATAGAAACTGTGATAAAAAATCTTCCAAAAAACAAAAGCCCAGGACCAGATGGTTTCACAGGCAAATTCTGTCAAACATTTAGAGAAGAGCTAACACCTATCCTTCTCAAACTCTTCCAAAATATAGCAGAGGGAGGAGCACTCCCAAACTCATTCTATGAGGCCACTATCTCCCTGATACCAAAACCAGACAAAGATGTCACAAAGAAAGAAAACTACAGGCCAATATTACTGATGAACATAGATCCAAAAATCCTCAACAAAATACTAGCAAACATAATCCAACAGCACATTAAAAGGATCATACACCATGATCAAGTGGGTTTATTCCAGGAATGCAAGGATTCTTCAATATATGCAAATCAATCAACATGATACACCATATAAACAAATTGAATGAGAAAACCATATGATCATGTCTATACATGCAGAGAAAGCTTTTGGCAAATTTCAACACCTATTTATGATAAAAACCCTCCAGAAAGTAGGAATAGAGGGAATTTTCCTCAACATAATAAAGACCATATATGACAACCCCACAGCTAACATCGTCCTCAATGGTGAAAAACTGAAACCATTTCCACTAAGATCAGGAACAAGACAAGGTTGCCCACTCTCACCACTCTTATTCAACCTAGTTTTGGAAGTTTTAGGCACAGCAATCAGAGAAGAAAAGGAAATAAAAGGAATCCAAATTGGAAAAGAAGAAGTAAAGCTGTCACTGTTTGCAGATGACATGATACTATACATAGAGAATCCTAAAGATGCTACCGGAAAACTACTAGAGCTAATGAATGAATTTGGTAAAGTATCAGGATACAAAATTAATGCACAGAAATATCTGACATTCCTATACACTAATGATGAAATATCTGAAAGTGAAATCAAGAAAACACTCCCATTTACCATTGCAACAAAAAGAATAAAATATCTAGGAATAAGCTTACCTAAGGAGACAAAAGACCTGTGTGCAGAAAATTATGACAGTGATGAAAGAAATTAAAGATGATACAAATAGATGGAGAGATATACCATGTTCTTAGGTTGGAAGAATCAACATTGTGAAAATGACTCTACTACCCAAAGTAATCTACAGATTCAGTGCCATCCTTATCAAACTACCACTGGCATTTTTCACAGGACTAGAACAAAAAAAAATGCACAGTTTGTATGGATACACAAAAGACCCCGAATAGCCAAAGCAATTTTGAGAACGAAAAATGGAGCTGGAGGAATCAGGCTCCCTGACTTCAGATTATACTACAAGCCTACTGTAGTGAAGACAGTGTGGTACTGGCACAAAAACAGAAATATAGATCAAAGTAACAGGATAGAAATTCCAGAGATAAACTCACGCACATATGGTCACCTTAGATTTGATATAGGATGCAGGAATGTACAGTGGAGGAAGGACAGCCTCTTCAATAAGTGGTGCTGGGCTAACTGGAGAGGTACATGGAAAAGTATGAGATTAGAACACTCCCTAATACCATACATAAAAATAATCTCAAAATGGATTAAAGACCTAAATGTAAGGCCAGAAATTACCAAACTCTTAGAGCAAAACATAGGCAGAACACTCTATGACATAAATCACAGCAAGATCCTTTTTGACCCACTTCCTAGAGAAATGGAAATAAAAACAAAAATAAACAAATGGGACCTAATGAAACTTCAAAGCTTTTGCACAGCAAAGGAAACCATAAACAAGACCAAAGGACAACCCTCAGAATGGGAGAAAATATTTGTACATGATGCAACTGACAAAGGATTAATCTCCAAAATTTACAAGCAGCCCATGCAGCTCAATAGCAAAAAAACAAACAACCCAATCCAAAAATGGCAGAAGTCCTAAATAGACACTTCTCCAAAGAAGATATACAGATTGCCAAGAAACACATGAAAGAATGCTCAACTTCATTAATCATTAGAGAAATCCAAATCAAAACTACAATGAGATATCATCTCACACTGGTCAGAATGGGCATCATCAAAAAATCTGCAAATAGCCGCATAGCACAGGGAGATCAGCTCGGTGCTTTGCGACCACCTGGAGGGGTGGGATAGGGAGGGTGGGAGGGAACGAGACACAAGAGGGAAGGGATGTGGGAACAGATGTATATGCATGACTGATTCACTTTGTTATAAAGCAGAAACTAATAAAAAAAATCTGTGAACAGTAAATGCTGGAGAGGGTGTGGAGAAAAGGGAACACTCTTGCACTGTTAGTGTGAATGTAAGTTGATACAGCCACTATGGAGAACAGTATTGATGTTCCTTAAAAAAACTACAAATAGAACTACTATATGACCCAGCAATCCCACTACTGGGCATATACCCTGAGCAAACCATAAATCAAAAAGAGTCATGTTCCAATATATTCATGGCAGCTCAATTTACTATAGCCAGGACATGGAAGCAACCTAAATGTCCATCAACAGATGAATGGATAAAGGAGATGTGGCACATATATACAATGGAATATTACTCAGCCATAAAAGGAAATGAAATTGAGTCATTTGTAGTGAGGTGGATGGACCTAGAGTCTGTCATAGAGAGTGAAGTAAGTCAGAAAGAGAAAAACAAATACCATATGCTAACACATATATATGGAATCTAAGGGAAAAAAAGTGGTCATGAAGAACCTAGGGGTAAGATAGGATGAAAGACACAGACCTACTAGAGAATGGACTTGAGGTTATGGGGAGTGGGAAAGGTAAGCTGTGACAAAGTGAGAGAGTGGCATGGACATATATACACTACCAAAATTAAAATAGCTAGTGGGAAGCAGCCACATAGCACAGGGAGATTAGCTCAGTGCTTTGTGACCACCTAGAGGGGTGGGATGGGGGGGGAGGGAGGGATCCGGAAGAGTGAAGAGATATGGGAACATATGTATATGTATAACTGATTCACTTTGTTATAAACAGAAACTAACACACCATTGTAAAGCAATTATACTCCAATAAAGATGTTTTTTTAAAACAAAGTGGTCATGAAGAACCTAGGGCCAAGACGAGAATAAAGACACATACCTACTAGAGTATGGACTGGCAGATATGGGGAGGAGGAAGGGTAAGCTCGGACAAAGTGAGAGAGTGGCATGGACATATATACACTACCAAACATAAAATAGATAGCTAGTGGGAAGGAGCCGCATAGCACAGGGAGATCATCTCGGTGGTTTGTGACCACCTAAAGGGGAGTAATATAGAGGGTGGGAGGGAGTGAGATGCAAGAGGGAAGAGATATGGGAACATATGTATATGCATAACTGATTCACTTTTTTATAAAGCAGTAACTAACACACCATTGTAAAGCAATTATACTCCAATAAAGATGTTTTAAAAATTACTGTATAATGAAATGTACATGCAGGAATTGCATGACTAAGTGCACTAAAAAATTTCCAAATGACCAAGGTGTGGTGCTACAAAATCATGCCTGGGTAAATGATCCATTCAAAGTGCAAGATAGACGAATGGATTTTAATATAATAAAACATGGAAAGTTCACTGAGATGGTTTTTGGTTCCTCACTGTAAGTAACCTTTAAAAAACTATACTTGTGGAACTTTGGTGTAGTCTTAAAGAAGATTATCCACACAGCTGAATGAGAACAGATTTTCTTTATTTCCTTCAAATAAAAACACACATCATAACAGACTGAATGCATAAAAAGCCACAAGAATATGGTTGTCTTCTATTAAACCAGAGAGTAAGAGTTTCAGAAAAAAATCTAAAATGATACCGTTCCCCTCACTATGTTTTAGTTTGGAAAATATATAAAGCTTTTGCACAGCAAAGGAAACCATAAACAAACACAAAGACAACCCTCAGAATGGGAGAAAATATTTGAAATTGAAGCAACCAACAAGGGATTAATTTCCAAAATATAAAAACAGGTCATGCAGCTCAATATAAAAAAAAACAAAGTACCCAATCAAAAAATGGGTGGAAGATCTAAATAAACACTTCTCCAAAGAAGACACACAGATGGCCAAAAAGCACATGAAAAGCTGTTCAACATCACTAATTATTAGAGAAAAGAAAATCAAAAGTACAGTTATGACGTGGAAGATAAAATAGTGGAAATAGATGCTTGGTGGCCATTCTTCCCTGAGGTCAAGAAATTTATTTTTTTCTTCTGGACCAATGGAAGAAGCACCACAAGTGCCTGCGTGTGGTCATGTCTGCCGGAGACAGGTGTTCCCGGTCTGCACCCCAGCGTCTGAGGAGGGGCACTCATCCAGGGCAGTTTTTTCTTAAATAGCACAGAGTCTTGTTTTTCTGGATGCTCCCCTGGTGGTTTACTCCCTAATTTTCAGATACACCAGAAATACATCTACACGTGGAACAACTCCTACAGAACACCTACTGAACATTGTCAGAAGACCTCAGACCTCCCAAAAGGCAAGAAACTCCCCATGTACCTGGGTAGGGCAAAAGAAAAAAGAATAAACAGAGACAAAAGGATAGGGACGGGACCTGCACCAGTGGAAGGGAGTCATGAAGGAGGAAAGGTTTCCCCACACTAGGAAGCCCCTTCACAGGCGAAGACTGCGGGTAGCAGAGGTGGGGAGCTTCAGAGCTGCAGAAGAGAGCACAGCAACAGGGGTGCAGGGGCATAGCAGAGAGATTTCCACAAAGAGGATCGGTGCCGAGCTGCACTCACCAGCTAGAGAGGCTTGTCTGCTCACCCGCCGGGGCGGACGGGGCTGGGAGCTGAGGCTCAGACTTCAGTTGGATTGCAGGGAGAGGACTGGGGTTGGCGGCGTGAATACAGCCTGCAGGGGGTTAGTGCACCACGGCTAGCCGGGAGGGAGTCCGGGGAAAAGTCTGGACCTGCCGAAGAGGCAAGAGACTTTTTCTTCCCTCTTTGTTTCCTGGTGCGCGAGGAGAGGGGATTAAGAGCGCTGCTTAAAGGAGCTCCAGATACAGGCACGAGCTGTGGCTAAAAGTGCAGACCCCAGAGATGGGCATAAGATGCTAAGTCTGCTGCTGCTTCCACCAAGAAGCCTGTGTGTGAGCAGAGGTCACTATCCACACCCCTCTTCCGGGGACCATGTGCAAACAGCCACAGCCAGTGTCCTGGGATCCAGGGTCAACTTCCCAGGCAGAATGCACGGCGTGCCTCAGGCAGGTGCAAAGTCACACAGGCCTCTGCTGCTGCAGGCTCACCCCGCACTCCGTACCCCTCCCTCCCCCTGGCCTGAGTGAGCGAGTCCCCGAAGCGGCTGATCCTGTAACCCCATCCAGTCTGAGTGAAGAACAGACACCCTCCGGCGACCTACAAGCAGAGTCGGGGCCAAAGCCAAAGCTGAGCCCCAGGATCTGTGAGAACAAAGAAGAGAAAGAGAAATCTCTCCCAGCAGCCTCAGAAGCAGTGGATTAAAGCTCCACAATCAACTTGATGTACCTGCATCTATGAAATACATGAATAGACAACGAATCATCCCAAATTGAGGAGGTGGACTTTGAGAGCAAGATTTATTATTTTTCCCCTTTTTCTCTTTTTGTGAGTGTTTATGTGTATGCTTCTGTGTGAGATTTTGTCTGTATAGCTTTGCTTCCACCATTTGTGTTAGGGTTCTATCTGTCCCTTTTTTTTCTTAATAATTATTTTTATGTTAATACTTTTATTTTATCTTACTTTATTTTAATTTACTTTATCTTCTTTCTCTCTCTCTCTTTCTTTCTTTCTTTCTTTCTTTCCTTCCTTCCCTTCTTTAGACAACGAAGCATCCCAAATTGAGGAGGTGGACTTTGAGAGAAAGATTTATGATTTTTTTCTCTTTTCCTTTTTTTGTGAGTGTGTATGTGCATAGTTCTGTGTGAGATTTTGTCTGTAAAGCATTGCTTAAACCATTTGTCCTAGGGTTCTATCCATCCGTATTTTTTAAAATTATTTTCTTAATAATTATTTTATATTGTAATAACTTTATTTTATTTTATCTTACTTTATTTTATTTTACTTTATCTTCTTTCTTTCCTTTTATCCTTCCTTCCCTCCTTCCTTCCTAACTCCCTCCCACCCTCCCTCCTGCCCTCCCTCTTTTATTTCTTTCTTTCTTTCTTTCTTTCTACTTCTACTAATTCTTTCTTTCTACTTTTTCTCCCTTTTGTTCTGAGCCGTGTGGATGAAAGGCTCTTGGTGCTGAAGCAAGGAGTCAATGCTGTGCCTCTGAGGTGGGAGAGCCAACGTGAGGACACTGGTCCACAAGAGACCTTCCAGCTCCACATAATATCAAATGGCAGAAATCTCCCAGAGAGCTCCACCTCAACACTGGCACCCAGCTTCACTCAACGACCAGCAAGCTACAGTGCTGGACACCCCATGCCAAACAACTAGCAAGACAGGAACACAACCCCACCCATTATCAGAGACGCTGCCTAAAATCATAATAAGTCTACAGACACCCCAAATCACACCACCAGACGTGCACCTCTCCACCACAAAGACAAGATCCAGCCTCATCCACCAGAACACAGGCACTAGTCCCCTCCACCAGGAAGCCTACACAACCCACTGAACCAACTGTAGACACTGGGGACAGACACCAAGAACAATGGGAACTACGAACCTGCAGTCTGCAAAAAGGAGACCCCAAACACAGTAAGATAAGCAAAATGAGAAGACAGAAAAACACACAGCAGTTGAAGGAGCAAGATAAAAACACACTAGACCTAACAAATGAAGAGGAAATAGGCAGTCTACCTGAAAAAGAATTCAGAATAATGATAGGAAACATGATCCAACATCTTGGAAATAGAATAGACAAAATGCAAGAAACATTTAACAAGGACCTAGAAGAACTAAAGATGAAACATGCAATGATGAACAATACAATAAATGAAATTAAAAATACTCTAGATGAGATCAATAGCAGAATGACTGAGGCAGAAGAATGGATAAGTGACCTGGAAGATATAATAGTGGAAAAAACTACTGCAGAGCAGAATAAAGAAAAAAGAATGAAAATAATTGAGGACAGCATCAGAGACCTCTGGGACAACATTAAACACAACAACATTCGAATTAGGGGTTCAAGAAAAAGAAGAGTAAAAGAAAGGGACTGAGAAAATATTAGAAGAGATTATATTTGAAAACTTCCCTAATATGGGAAAGAACATAGTTAATCAAGTCCAGGAAGCACAGAGAGTCCCATACAGGATAAATCCAAGGAGAAATACGTCAAGACACATATTAATCAAACTGTCAAAAATTAAATACAAAGAAAACATATTAAAAGCAGCAAGCGAAAAACAACAAATAAAACACAAGGGAATCCCCATAAGGTTAACAGCTAATCTTTCAGCAGAAACTCTGCAGGCCAGAAGGGACTGGCAGGACATATTTAAAGTGTTGAAGGAGACAAAAAATGCAACCAAGTTTATGCTACACAGCAAGGATCTCATTCAGATTTAATGGAGAAATTAAAACCCTTACAGACCAGCAAAAGCTGAGAGAGTTCAGCACCACCAAACTAGCTTTACATCAAATGCTAAAGGAACTTCTCTAGGCAAGAAACACAACAGAAGGAAAAGAACTACAATAATGAACCCAAAGCAATTAAGAAAATGGGAATAGGAATATACATTTCGATAATTACCTTAAATGTAAATGGACTAAATGATCCCACCAAATGACACAGAGTGGCTGAATGGATACAAAAAGAAGACCCATATATATGCTGTCTACAAGAGACTCACTTCAGACCTAGAGACACATAGAGACTGAAAGTAAGGGAATGGAAAAAGATATTCCATGCAAGTGGAAACCAAAAGAAACCTGGGATACCAATTCTCATATCAGATAAATAGACTTTAAAGTAAAGACTATTAGAAGAGAAAAAGAGGGACACTACATAATGATCAAGGGATCAATCCAAGAAGAAGATATAACAATTGTAAATATTTATGCACCCAACATAGGAGCACTGCAATACATAAGGCAAATCCTAACAGCCATAAAGGGGAAATTGACAGTAACACATTCATAGTAGGGGACTTTAACACCCCACTTTCACCAATGCACAGATCATCCAAAATGAAAATAAGTAAGGAAACACAAGCTTTAAATGATACATTAAACAAGACGGACTTAACTGATATTTATAGGACATTCCATCCAAAAACAACAGAAAACACATTTGTCTCAAGTGCTCATGGAACTTTCTCCAGGATAGATCATATCTTGAGTCACAAAACAAGCCTTGGTAAATTTAAGAAAATTGAAATTATATCAAGAATCTTTTCCAACCACAATGCTATGAGACTAGATATCAATTACAGGAAAATATCTGTAAAATATATACACACATGGAGGCTAAACAATACACTACTTAATAACCAAGAGATCACTGAAGAAATCAAAGAGGAAATCAAAAAATTCCTATGAAGAAATGAAACTGAAAAGACGACAACCAAATCCTATGGGATGCAGCAAAAGCAGTTCTAAGAATGAAGTATATAGCAGTACAATCCCATCTTATGAAACAAGAAACATCACAAATAAACAACATAAGCTTACAACTAAAGCAATCAGAGAAAGATGAAGAAAAAAACTCAAAGTTACCAGATAGAAAGAAATCATAAGCATCAGATAAAAAATAAATGAAGGAAATAATAGCAAAGATCAATAAAACTAAAACCTGGTTTTTTGAGAAGATAAACAAAATTGATAAATCATTAGGCAGACTCATCAAGAAAAAAATGGAGAAGACTCAAATCAATAGAATTAGAAATGAAAAGGAGAAGGAAAAACTGACACTGCAGAAATACAAAGGATCATGAGACATTGCTACAAGAAATTATATGCCAATAAAATGGACAACCTGGAAGAAATGGACAAAACCTTAGAAATGCTCAGCCTTCTGATACTAAACCAGGAAAAAATAGAAGTATGAACAGACCAATCACAAGCACTGAAATTGAAACTGTGATTAAACATCTTCTAACAAACAAAAGCCCAGGACCAGATGGCTTCACTGGTGCATTATATCGAACATTTAGAGAATAGTAAATACCTATACTTCACAAACTCTTCCAAGATATGGCAGAGGGAGGAACATTCCCAAACTCATTCTACGAGGCCAAAATCACCCTGATATCAAAACCAGACAAAGATGTCACATGGAAAGAAAACTACAGGCCAATAATACTGACAAGCATAGATGCAATAATCCTCAACAAAATACTAGGAAAAAGAATCCAACAGCACATTAAAAGGATCATACACCAAGATCAAGTGGGGTTTATCCCAGGAATGCAAGGATTCTTCAATATATGTAAATCAATCAGTGTGATACACCATATTAAAAAATTGAATGAGAAAAACCTTATGATAATCTCAATAAATGCATAAAAATTTTCAACAAAATTCAACACTCATTTATGAAAAAAAAAAACCCTCCAGAAAGTAGGCATAGAGAGAAATTTCCTCAACATAATAAAAGCCATATATGACAAACCTGCAGCCAACATTGCCCTCAATGGTGAACAACTGAAACCATTTCCACTAATTTCAGAAAAAACTAAAGGTTGCCCACTCTCACCAATATTGTTCAACATAGTTTTGGAAGGGTTAGCGACAGCAATGAGAGAAGAAAAAGAAATAAAAGGAATATAAATCAGAAAAGAAGAAGTAAAGCTGTCACTGTTGGCAGATAACATGTTACTATGCATAGAGAATCCTAAAGATGCCACCAGAAAGCTACTAGAGGTTATCAATGAATTTGGTAAAGTAGAAGGATACAAAATTCATGCAAAGAAATCTCTGGCATTCCTATACACTAATGATGAAAATCCTGCAAGAGAAATTAAGAAAACATTCCCATTTACCACTGCAACAAAAAGAATATAATATCTAGGAATAAACCTACCTAAGGAGACAAAAGACCTGTATGTAGAAAATTAAAAGACACTGATAAAAAAAATTAAAGATGATAGAAATAGATGGGGAGATACACCATGTTCTTGGATTGGAAGAATCAATATTGTGAAAATAACTATACTACCCAAAGCAATCTACAGATGCAATGCAATTCCTATCAAACTATGACTGGTATTTTTCACAGAACTAGAACAAAAAATTTCACAATTTGTAAGGAAACAAAAAAGACCCCGAATAGCCAAAGCAATCTTGAGAAAGAAAAACGGAGATGGAGGAAGCAGGCTCCCTGACTTCAGACTACAATACAAAGCTACAGTAATCAAGACAGTATGATACTGGCACAAAAACAGAAATATAGATTAATGCAACAGTATAGAAATCCCAGAGATAAACTCTTGCACATATGGTCAACTTATCTGTGATAAAGGAGGCAAGAATATACAGTGGAGAAAAGACAGCCTCTTCAATAAGTGGTGCTGGGAGAATTGGACAGCTACATGCAAAAGAATGAAATTAGAACATTCCCAAACACCATATACAAAAATTAACTCAAAATGGATTAAAGACCTAAGTATAAGGCCAGACACTACCAAACTGGGAGAGGAAAACATAGGCAGAACACTCCATGACATCAATCACAGCAAGATCCTTTTTGACCCACCTCCTAGAGAAATGGAAATAAAAACATAAATAAACAAATGGGACCTAATGAAACTGAAAATCTTTTGGACAGCAAAGGAAACAATAATCAAGATGAAAAGACAACCCTCAGAATGGGAGAAAATATTTTCAAATGAAGCAACTGACAAAGGATTAATCTCCAAAATTTCCAAGCAGCTCATGCAGCTCAATATCAAAAAAACAAAGAACCCAATCCAGAAATGGGCAGAAGACATAAATAGACATTTCTCCAAAGAATGTATACAGATTGCGAACAAACACATGAAAGTTGCTCAACATCATTAATCATTAGAGAAATGGAAATCAAAACTACTATTAGATATCATCTCATACCTGTCAGAATGGCCATAATCAAAAGAGCTACAAATAATAACTGCTGGAGACGGTGTGGAGAAAAGGGTACCCTCTTGCACTGTTAGTGGGAATGTAAATTGATACAGCCCCTATGGAGAACAGTATGGAGGTTCCTTAAAAAACTAAAAATAAAACTACCATACAACACAGCAATCCCATTACTGGGCATACACCCTGAGAAAACCATAATTCAAAAAGAGTCATGTACCATAATGTTCATTGCAGCTATATTTACCATGGCCAGGACATGGAAGCAACCTAAATGTCCATCAACAGATGAATAGATATAGAAGATGTGGCACATATATACAATGGAATATTACTCAGCCATTAAAAGAAACGAAATTGAGTTTTTTGTAGTGAGGTGGATGGACCTAGAGTCTGTCATACAGAGTGAAGTAAGTCAGAAAGTGAAAAGCAAATACCGTATACTAAGACACATATATGGAATTAAAAAAAATGATCAGGGCTTCCCTGGTGACGCAGTGGTCGAGAGTCCACCTGCTGATGCAGGGGACATGGGTTCGTGCCCCGGTCTGGGAAGATCCCTCATGCCACGGAGTGGCTGGGCCCGTGAGCCATGGCTGCTGATCCAGCGCATCCAGAGCCTGTGCTCCACAACAGGAGAGGCCACAATAGTGAGAGGCCCGTGTACCACAAAAAAAAAAAAAAATGGTCATGAAGAACCTATGGGTGAGACAGGAGTAAAGACACAGATCTACTAGAGAATGGACTTGAGGATATGGGGTGCGGGAAGTGTAAGCTGGGAAAAAGTGAGAGAGTGGCATGGACATATATACACTACCAAACACAAAATAGATAGCTAGTGGGAAGCAGCCGCATAGCACAGGGAGATCAGCTCTGTTCTTTGTGACCACATAGAGAGGTGGAATAGGGAGTGTGGGAGGGAGGGAGATGCAAGAGGGAAGAGATATGGGGACACATGTATATGTATAACTGATTGATTTTGTTCTAAAGCAGAAAATAACACACCATTGTAAAGAAATTATACTCCAATAAAGATGTTTAAGAAAAAAACAAAAAAACTACAGTGAGGTATCACCTCACACTGGTCAGAGTGGCCATCATCAAGAAATCTATAAACAATACATTCTGGGGAGGGTGTGGAGAAAAACGAACCCTCCTTCACTGTTGGTGAAAATGTAAACTGGTACAACCACTATGGAGAACAGTATGGAATTTCCTTAAAAAACTAAAAATAGGACTACTGTATGATCCAGCAACCCCATTCCTGGGCATATACACAGAGAAAACCATAATTTGAAAAGATACATGCACTCTAATGCTCATTGCAGCACTACTTACAATAAAAGGACATGGAAGCAACCAAATGTCCATCAACAGAGGAATGGATAAAGAAGATATGGTACATGTATACACTGGAATATTACTCAGCCATAAAAAAGCATGAAATAATGCCATTTGCAGCAATATTGATGGACCTAGAGATTGTCATACTGAGTGAAGTAAGTCAGACACAGAAACACAAATATCATATGATATCACTTATATGTGGAATTAAAAAAATAGGGTACAAATGAACTTATTTACAAAACAGAATTAGAGTTACTGATGTAGAAAGCAAACTTGTGGTTACCAGGGGGTAAGGGGTAGGAGGAATAAATTGGGAGATTGAGCCTGACATATACACATTACTGTATATAAAATAGATAACTAATAAGAACCTGCTGTATAGCACAGGGAACTCTACTTAATACTCTGTAATGGCCTATATGGGAAAATAATCTTAAAAAAATGACTGGATATATGTATATGTAAAACTGATTCAGTTTGCTGTACAGCTGAAACTAATACAACATTGTAAATCAATTATACTCCAATAAAATTTTTTAAAAATCAAGAAAAAGAAAATACATTTTTAATAAAATATATTAATGAATATTGGTTTACTATTATTATTTTTAAATGAAATAATCAAAAATTTAAACATTCCCCATTTTTAATTTGAAATATGGTAAACATCAATAGATATCAACCACAATATCAAAGCCTCTTTGAAGTCTTCAGTAATTTTTAAGAGTATAAAGTGGTCCTGAGACCAAAACATTTGAGAACAATTCCTCTATACTACCCATGTCATCCCCTGGTTCTTAAGGTTCAAAGTCCTTCATAGATAGGCCTAAAGCTTCCTTTTAAGTCTCATTTTATGTCACTCCCCTCCATGCACTCCCCTCCACACAGCAGCTGCATCCACATCAGGTAGCTTGCTAGTCCTTCAACGTGCCATGCTCATTCTCACCTCCATGACTAGCACATATAGCCCAATTCAAAGATCACATTTTCTGTGGATCCTCCTTTCCTGCTTGGAAGATTTATTGATCTCTTCTTACTTTCTCCAGTGTACTTTATGAGGTTGATTTCGGAACTGCCATTTTCCTCATTTTTGCAAATAAAGAAACTGAAATCCAGAAAAAGAAGGGGACTTGACTAAGTTCCACAGCAAGTGAGTGGCGGAGCTACAGCCTAAATTCCCAGCATTCTTTTCACATTTCTCTTCATGGAAGCTGCTACAGAGAACAGAAAGTATTGAAGGCTCTGGAAGGAAGGGGAATTAGTTTAGCTGAGCTTTAAAAAAGTTCTGGGTTGGAACATTCTTAAAGGAAGTAACCCTTGACTCAGGCCTGGTCTAAGAGCAGTCAATCAGTCTTTACCCATGTTGACAGCAGATGAAAAGCAACTCATGGGAAATATCCTTGTCCTTTTTACCTTCTTCAGTTCTATCCAAACCATCACGTCAGTCATTTTCCTTAAGTGGAATGTCTGAGGGGCTTGCAGGCACTCTAGAGGCCACCTGAAGAGTACTGCTCCCATCTGAAGAAGAGTATTTGAGTTGATGTTGTTCTGTCACCACTGCCTGCTACACCAACTGCCCTTATTTGGCTCCCTAGGCTTGGATAAAAACTCTAGGTGAGGCCTAATGCAACATTCAGGATTTGGTGGAAAATGTAATTGCCTGTTTCAGAGAACTTTGCTTTTCCTATAATTTGTCAAATGGCAGGTATTGGGAATATTCTCTTTGGAAAAAATTAGTTTTAAAAGCTTTTGGTAACTGTCAAGAGATAGCTTCTGTGAGGCCTCCAAATGAAGCTAACCCTAAGGGATACTGCTTGTTCTACAGCATCTGGCTGGTTAGGAAAGGCTACCCTCAGGGACAGGGGTCTAGAGAAGGTTAATGAAAATTAACTTGGTGTCTAATGTCTTGAAAACACTTGTCCTATGGTAAAGTTTTTAGGGTGGAGTTGATCCGTTCAGTTTAACCCACATTATTGGGCTACATTTGAGCCAGGTGCTGTGCTAAGAGCTTGGAATACAGAGTTGAATAAAACTAAGCCCCTGCCCCTGAAAAGTTCATATTCTCTTCAGGAAGCCAGGCAAAAATACACATAGTTACAGCATAGTATTATCAGTACTGGAATCAGTATGACTGGAGAAGGAGTGACTATAATGAAATGGAGAAGGTTTTCTTAGGGAGGTGATATGTGAGCAGGGCCTTAAGATGAACAGGTATCCATTTGTTCACAAAAGATCATTACAGTTTTAGGGAACCAAATGTGAAAGACATGGAGGTAGGAAGGCTGAACTTAGTTATTTTTTGGCTATCATCTGCCACCTCCAGATCCATTCTCTGCCCTTCTCTTTCCTCCTCTTGTGTCCCAAGAGGCTGACCTCATGAATTGCATCAACTTGTCTGCTGGCTTCTGGCTGGGTTTGGCACTGACAGATCAAGAGTGGGAGAAGAAGAAGGTCTTGTTATTTATTCCTCACTCTTTCTCTGCTTTAGGTCTCATTTCTGACACTGACTGGAATTTTCCCTGATTACAGTTCCTACTAGGGACTTCTTCACAGCTCCAGCTCTCACTAGGTGCTGGTAACAATTTTCCATTGATTTACCCCTCCAATCCAAGGGTGTAATGGCTTCCTGTTATTCTGAGACCCTGTATGCTTCACCATCTCTTGTTGATACCACTAACCCTGCCCACATTTTTGAAAGTTGTCAGTTTCATTTCCTATGGGACCCTTGCAAATACAGCTGAGAACATCCACAGGTCTAGTTTTCACAGAATGTAAAGTTGTGGGTGAGGTGACGGAGCACAGGACGGGAAGAAGATGAAACAGAGTCTACATGGCAGACTCTTGTATGACCCTCTTTTATGAAAGACCTTGTGTGAATAAGTCATTAAGAGCCTTTACAAACCAATTTTGTTCTCAGTTGGGAACTCCTGAGGTTTGTTGATCTGTTACACAGATGATGCCAGAATTAAAAGTTACCTTTTATTGAATATTTTCTGTCAGACACTTTTATCTTCATTATCTCATTGAATCCTCACAACCCCTAAATGTGAGCACTTATTGACCTCAATTTTACAAGTGAAAAAACTAAGTCTCAGAGAAGAGAAGTAACTTGCCTACTGGATTGCTAATGAGTAGAAGAGGAAGGATTTGAACCTATGCCTGCCTGAGTCTAGAGTTTCGGTCCTTCACTAGACCAAGTTGGATGGTGAATTGGTCTATATAACTTTTAGGGTGTCTTTCAGCCCTAGGAATTCATACTCTATGGGGTAAGCAGGCATCTCCTACTAAGCTCATTGGCCCATCCATTGACTAAAAGTGCTGGTGACACCTTGTGGGGTACATGCAGCAGTGTGAGTGAGACTTCTTGATTGGGCACAGTGCCTTCATTTCCTGCAAATGTCCCTCCTGCTGGCCATGTCTTCCCCATGTCTGGGCAGAAGCAGAACCATATAGCTAATTAATTCTGACAGAATTCCATTTTTAGAAATGCTAGTTATATCAGCTCCTCTGGTGGAAATCTGGCACTCCAGCAGGAATGAATGCTACCCGTAGTGCCAACCAGTGCTTGCTTAATTTAGCGCTGGCACAGTCTAAGTTGATGTGGCTATTGAGTTTGGATATCAAATCATAGTTTGGTATCAAGCTTTAGGAAAATGAAAAGAGGAAACAACTTTGAATACCTACTCCAAGCTGGGCACTTTCCATTGATTCCTCACTACAACCCTGAGAGGCATGTGTCATGGCCCACATGTTACAAGTGAGGAAACCAAGGCTTAAAGAGGGGAGTAACTTGCCAGGGTGTAAGGTAGCTGACAAGTGTCAGAATAGGCATCAGAATCCAGACTGTACTTGACGTCTAAAGCCAATATTCTTTGCTACTGTTTCATGGGACCAGCACAATATACTGGTTAAAACCTCAGAATTGAGGGACTTCCCTGGTGGTCCAATGGTTAAGAATCCACCTTCCAATGCAGAGGATATGGGTTCAATCCCTCATCAGGGAACTAATATCCCACATGCTGCAGGGCAACTAAGCTCGCACACCTCAACTACAGAGCCCACGTGCTCTAGAGCCTGTGTGCCACAACTAGAGAGAAGCCCGCCAGCCGCAACAAAAGATCCCACGTGCCACAACTAAGACCTGATGCAGCCAAAATAAATAAATAAATAGAAAAAAACCTCAGAATTGAGAACTTGGTTTTGAATCCTAGCTCCACCACTTCTTAGCTGTATGATCATGGGTAAGTCACTTAATCTTTCTGTGTCTCAGCTTCTTCATCTTTAAAATAGGAGTAATAATATCTACCTCATAGTGTTGTTGTGAGGATTAAATGCATTCATATTTGTAAAGCACTGAGAAGAGTGTCTGATACAGAGTCAATGTCATATATTTTTTAAATAAATATAGAGCCATTTCTATCCCCTTAAAATCTCTTAATTCTTCCATTCTTAGGACTGGAGAAGAAAAGAAAGGAACTAGATCAGGAGACAGGCTCTCCTAGAAGGAAATCAGATTTTCTCCTAAAGCTGGAGAAAGGCTAAGGCTATTGACTGAACTGGAGAGACCCAATCTGCAAACCTTGAGAGAAAGTATACGGTGTCCATGTCTTGTGGTGAATTTCTGTGCCCACCCTCCCTTGTTCCCTCACTGCAGCTGGATGTTGCTTGGCCAGCTCTCTCTGACCTCCCTTTTACCTTTAGATCTGGAAATGCCTGCTGAGATGATAGCAAGAATGGACAGATAGTCATCTGGATGACTGGAACCTTGACTGTAGGTTATGGAAGCTGGGCTTGAGGATCATAACACTGTCTGGCTAAAAAAAAAAAAAAAAAACTACATATGTTTCAGATTCCTTCACACTCCTGTCAAGTTAGCAAGGGCAAGGAGGTGGTTCCATGACCATACCTTCCTGACCCAGAACTGATAAAGATATATATCAGGTATAGATGTATATATGTCGATGGATGCCTTAGGGTTTCCTGGAAGTGTGGGGTGGGAAGGGGGAAAATATGATCGCCACTTACCACTGAAGACGCTTGTGTGAGTGGGGTAAAGTTGATGATAACCATGGAGACCCTAGCTGTCCTGTATAGGTATGCACTTCATCATCATGGTCTGGGTATTGGTTATTACCCTTTGCTCAGCCAGGGATCATGGGCCTTTAACATGATTTCTGAAACTTCTTTGTTCTCTAAGGCTGCCACCAGGCTAATGCTTCTCGCTGACTGAACACACAACCAAATGCCCAATGGTTACATTGTGAAGGAAGAAGTGTACTATTTCTTGTGTTAGACACACCCAGGGGCAAATCCTAATACCACCAATTAATATCTGTGTGATCTAAGGTAAGTTATTTAACCTTAGAGCTTCAGTTTTCTCATATCTAAAATTAGGACAACACTATCTCTCCCATGGCTGTTGTGAGGAATATATGAGAAATTCAGTGTAAAAATGCCTTGCAGAGGGCCTTTCCCTCCTCCATTGCCCAATTCTTTCTCTCAGCTACCAGTCAGCATCTTAAAACTTTCAGGGCTTTGAAAATGTAAGTTAATACTATAAATTCAAAACTCTTCCTTCCCACTAACTAAGCTCCATAATTCCTTCTCACTTAGAATAGCTTAGGCCATGATCTGTAGAATGACCGTCTAGTCTTTACATGGATCTGAGGCACACCCATTAATGTTTCAGTTAGTCCCATGGTTATTTCACCTCCTTTGCACTTCTGGGCACCTCCCCAGGACCATCGAATGCAGTTGAGATGGCCACATTTAGAGATGCCTTTCACATTTTAATCAGAGATTTATGTATTTATTACAATTTTCTGGCAGATGGTCATAAAGCATCTTGACCAAGGGGTGCTTTCTCTGATTCACACAAAGGCTCCATATAAGCTAGAAGTAGTCCTTCAACTTTCCTATCCCAACTTGCTTCAGGCACTGGCCACACCCTTATTTACTCTCCCCTTGCTCCACCTCAAGCATCACAGCAAAAACAATGAGAAGTTTCTTTCCCAAAAGCTGGTTCAGGGCTTCCCTGGTGGCGCAGTGGTTAAGAATCCACCTGCCAATGCAGGGGACACAGGTTCGAGCCCTGGTCCAGGAAGATCCCACATGCCATGGGGCAACTAAGCCCATGTGCCACAACTACTTAGCCTGCTCTCTAGAGCCCATGAGCCACAACTACTGAAGCCCGCATGCCTAGAGCCTGTGCTCTACAACAAGAGAAGCCACCACAATGAGAAACCCGTGCACCGCAATGAGGAGTAGCCCCCGCTCGCGGCAACTAGAGCAAAACCCACGTGCAGCAACAAAGACCCAACGCAGCCAAAAATAAAATAAACAAATTTATCAAGAAAAAAAAACAACAAGAAAACTGGTTCAGCACTGGGTATTCGGGTCTTTTGTGTTAGAGAATGTTTCAGTAATGAAAATATGCTATGCTTGTACATTCTCGAGAGTCCATTCCTATTTAGGTTTTCACCATTTACTCTCTACGTAACTTTGCACAAGTAACAATCTTTCTGAATTTCAAGTCTTGATCTGTAAAATGGGACTAAAATGAGGTGGTTAAGAGGCTCAGATGAGACAATGTATATAAAACGTATGCAATGTGCCTGCCAGGTAGTAGTATTTTTTTTTTTTTTTTTTTACCCAGTTACCACCCTAACTCTTATGCCAGATCTGCTGGGAAAGCTCAAGGATTCAGGTCTCTCCCACTTTATGCTTGACACACAATAGATGCTCAACAATGTTTATTTCCTTCCCTTGGTCCCAGGGGAACCCCAATTCCATTGTGGGGCTTGTTTCAACTTCCAAGGCCCTGAATTCTACAAGCACAAATTATGCAAAGGCTCTGGATATGATTCTTATAAATTGTTCACTTTTGGTCAGGGCTGAGTCCCTTTCCCCCTTTGTCACAGTGGGACCAGTTTGGCTACTTAGCTGCTTATGTTCCTTTCCCAGAGCTCTTCAAATTCATTTAAAGTATATTTAGACCCATTTCCAAAGGTATTTTGTGATGTCTTATTCACTTCAGGGAAAGTAATGTGATTTCTTACTGGATATAAATATACCCTGGACAGCCAAGAGCCAAGGTTAATTTCTAGTTAAGTGTGAAATCAGCCAGCAGCAGAATAGTGCTTCTCTCCTATATCCCCTTCAGGACCTACGTACCCCCTCACCGAATACCTTTGAGGAAACACAATAAGCACTATTGTAATGACAGTAGGAGTGAAAAATGTAGGAGGAAGGGAGAGTAAGGGAGTGTGGGAAAGACAGCTGTTTCCCAGAATAGTATAAAGGGTTCCCATAATGGTGAAGGTACCTAAGCGACATCACCAGGAGCTTAACTGTCATAGGAGGAAGGAGCCCCTATTCCTCAAGTCATAGAAATGTTGGAAACTGCACAAGGCAGAGTAGCTGGGTCTGGGTTATTGGCATGAAACTCCTGCATGAGAGACTAAGTATGGGGGGGGACTGAGCCATGCATGAGGACAGCTTCCATAGGGTGTTGGGGCTCAGGGTGGCTAGTTACAGGACCAAGGAACATGACAGTTTCCAGATAATCAGGTCACTGTATTGAGGAATCCAAGAATCAGATGGTAGATAGATAACACCTGGGAAGATTTTGAATGGCACAGCATGATCCACTAGCCCTGAATGGATAGAGAAGATTCCATTCCTGGATAGTAACTGAGGCAGCCACTACTACTACTACTACTACTACTACTACTACTACCACCACCACTGGTTAATATCAATTGAGCACTTATTAAGGGTCAACCATGGTTATTTGGGTGAAGTAACTTGCCTATGGTGATTGAGGCATGAATATGGATAACGGTGTTTGAGTTCTTTTCTGGGGGGTTAGAGGCCAGGGCTAGCAAAGGAGATATGGAGAATATGGCCTCTATCTCCCCTCTAGGAGAATTTTCCCCATCTGATAAAAGCCACAGGGGATTAGTTTAGGAATTTGTCTGGGTATGAATCCTGAATTCACTATTTCCTGGCTGTGGGAATGTGAGCAAATGATGTAACTATTCTGTGCCTGAATTTTCTCATCTGTAAAATGAGGCTAATACCAGTACTTACCTCATAGAAATATTATCTGGACAAATTCAGTAGAACCATGCAAAGCACTTAAGCAAACATTTGGCGTGTACTAGATGCTGTAAGTGTCACCTCTTCTGGTCAGGTGATATGGGGAACACATGTCTTATCTTGGGCCTTTGTGAAAACTACTTCTGCCCCCTCCTCATCTTAGGTAGAATGTTACTAGTTAAGGGACTGGTCACCAGCATTAATGTGCCATCTAGGAATACCATCAGCTTCCAAAGAGTCCCCCTTGCACTCCAGCTACCACTTTTTTGGTGTGCTGCCTGATTGTGTCTGTGTGTGTTTGAGAAATGGGTGAAGTTGAACAACACGAATTTTTAACTTCCTATGTAGGTGGCATGTAAATGGTAATATTTTTCTTCCTCAGGATTAAGTGGGAGACGACCATGTGTTTTTATGCTGAAAAGGGGTGCTTCTTTAGGGAGCTGCTCCGTGCCTGTTGTATGCAGCATTATGGTCCCCCAAGAAGATCCCATATCCTAATCTCCAGGACTGTGATTACATGGCAAAAGAGATGTTGAAGATGTGATTGAGGTTACTACTGACTTTAAAATAGGGAGACTATCCTGGATTATCTGTGCAGGCCCAATGAAATCACCCCAATGAAAGGGCGAGACTTGAAGAGCAGAGGCAGAAGAGAAAGATACAGAAAAGGAAACAAAAGTATTTAGCCTGAAGATAGAAGGGGCCATATGTTGAGAAAATGGGGACCTCAGTCCTACAACAAGGAACTGATTTCTGCCAACAACCAGTGAGCTTGGAAGATGATCCTGAGTCCCAGATGACAACTACGTCCCTGACTGATATCTTGATTTTAGTTAAGTGAGACCCTAAGAAGAGAATCCAGCCACACTATGCCAAACTTCTGACCTGTAGAAACTGTGAGAGAATAAATGGAGGTTGTTTTAAGCTGCTAAATTTGTAGTCATTTGTTACAGCAGCAATATAAAACTAATACAATGTTTGTAGACCTCACTTTGTACATGTCAAATGAGGGCAAAATACCTTGTCTTACCTACCTTATGGGTCTGCTATGAGAACAAAATGATGGATGTAAGTGTGCTCTACAGAGTTTCAAGTTACAAAACTGTTAGGATATTCTCCAATAGGGAAAAAATCGATCTGTTTTAAAGCAATTGGATTGAAGAAATTAAGAGGTTAGAGCTCCTGACATTTCCCAGGAGAAATGCTGAGGGTCGGAGGGCTGATTCTCCTCTCCTGGAGAAGTAGTGCAGCATAGTTGAAATCAGAAAACCTATGTACAAGTCTATTTCTTATCTGTGTGACCTTGGGCAAGTTATGTCATCTCTCTGAGCTTCAATAAAATGTGGGTAATCATCCCTGCTCTGCCTAGGTGATATGGCTATATGATGCTCAACTGAAGAAATGAGTGTGAACATGTGATGGAAACAAAGTACTCAGATGGAGGGCCTATTCATCCTCCCTAGTGTGTGCCTTACTGCTGGAAGCAGATATCTTGATTCTGGTAAACTAGTCACCCAAAGAAAGTAGAGTTGAAAGACCCTTGGGGTGGTACTCTGAGCACCTGTTTTCTGCCATTGGCTCTGGTGTGTGACTTTAGCCAAGTCCCTTCTCCTCTCTGAGTCTGTTTCTTCATTTTAAAAGTTTAGATTATAGCCAGTTTTCTTCAGCTAATGGGCATCAGAATCACCTGGAGAGATGGCAGATGGAGGATGAGCAAAATTTTCTCTTTTTTACAAGTCTCTTCTACCCCCAATAAACTATCCCCCCAAAGCCCAAATCAGAGGAGTTTTATTAAAATATGTAGGAGAAATTGAGCTATTTGTAATGAGGTAGATAGACCTAGAGTCTGTCATACAGAGTGAAGTAAGTCAGAGAGAGAAAGACAAATACCGTATGCTAACACATATATATGGAATTTAAGGGAAAAAAATGTCATGAAGAACCTAGGGGTAAAACAGGAATAAAGACACAGACCTACTTGAGAATGGACTTGAGGATATGGGGAGGGGGAAGGGTAAACTGTGACAAAGCGAGAGAGAGGCATGGATATATATACACTACCAAACGTAAGGTAGATAGATAGTGGGAAGCAGCCGCAGAGCACAGTGAGATCAGCTCGGTGCTTTGTGACTGCCTGGAGGGGTGGGATAGGGAGGGTGGGAGGGAGGGAGACGCAAGGGGGAAGGGATATGGGAACAGATGTATATGTATAACTGATTCACTTTGTTATAAAGCAGAAACTATTAAAAATATATATATGTAGGAGTTTCATGTAAAGTATGCCCTATTCAGGATATACGAGTTGATTCCCAAGTATGTGGTTTGAAGCAGCTAGTTCTTAAAAGAGTCTGGATGCCTTGTTATACTTTAATTAAAATACCGGCCAATTTCAAACCAGTTAACTAGTCATGCTCCTCCCAGTTCCTTGCAATTCCCATTAATGTTGCTTTGTTATGACTGATATTTCCTCCCAGAATACTCCTTCTTGTGTGAACTAAAGATACTAATCTCTGGCCAGACAAAACCCGGTAGAATTGTCCATGTTTTCATTACAATGTTGACTGTAGTAAAAGCCATAGCTGAGAATAACTGAATGTCAAAGCTGAAAAGGTCCTTTGGTTTAAAGACAGACAATTTGGGAGGGACTTGCTCAGCATTACAGAGAGGCAGTGACAGAGGTGAGTGTGGACTCCAAACGCTCCTGAAGGGAGCTCTTTCCAATGCTCCATGTTGCCTTTCTATTGCCTTTGATGCTCAGAGGTTTGAAAGTCAAGTAACTTTCAGTCTTATTTCCTAGGCTGGTTTCACTATTCTTTGAAGTAGAAAAACTTAATTTATATGTCATCAAAGTATAATGCCATGTACAAAGCAATGTAAGAAGCAGGCAGCTATGGACACAATCTTCGTAAACACTTCCAACATACCAGATTGGCCTTATCTGCCATTTTTGGTCTTTGCCTCACATAGAGGTCTCCTTCCTCAATCTGCTTTGTTGTCTTAAATGCCTTACAATCAGTGCTTATCAGACTTTAATGTGCATAGCTATCTCCTGGAGACTTTACTAAAATACAAATTCTGATTCCAGATGTCTGGGATGGGGCCCAGGAATCTTCATTTCTCATAAGCTCCCTGGTAATGATGATGCTAAGGCTGTTTATAGACCACATTTGGAGTAGCAAGAATTGCAGACGTTGTTAGTCTCATTTCTAAACATCTTCTCCATTTACTGTCAACATTCCTTTACCACTGGAGGTAGTATGGTGTATTAGAAACAGGAATGGCCCTGTAGCTTCTAGTCCTGGGTTTCTATCAATCCCTAACTGTGTGACATTGGGCAAATCATTTCTCATCTTCCTGAGCCTCAAGTTTCCTTATCTATAGAATGCGGCTGTCACCTGTCACACAATGACGTGAGGCCTGAGGGAATAACTGGGCTTGGTGCAAAATAGACTGTAGATGGAGATGCCTAGGTACAAAAAGATTCTGGGCCTACATTTCCTTAGAATTGCAGAAGACAACATGAGCAGTGGATCATGCAAAATATGCTCAAAGATTATTTGCATGACAAAACTGTAGATGGAGGCCATTAATACTAGACAGTCTGCATACTTTATTAAAAGTCACATGAATGGACCCCAGGATCTAATTCTTTTTCCTCTGATGTTACATATGTATTTCACAAATGTGTCTTTCTAGCATCTATTAATGTCCTTGGTATCAAGTGATTGTTTTCCCTATGAAAATGAATGTTTTTCTTCATCAAAAACATCTCTTTAAGGTATTGCTTTTCTCTGAAATTTTTAAATGCTTCTGAAGCTTTTTCTGGGCTTGTAATGTGTCAAGGCCATTTGTCTGTAGCCACATTAAAAATAGTATCATTGATCTACATTCTCTCAAAAGCAATGTTTTCTAGTCACAGAAATACTTCTATTACTTTATTTGTTCTAACTATTACAGAATTAAGGAACTTCTTGAAAAGGGAAGGATTCTTTCCCACAATTGCAACTTATTTTAGAAATACTCTATATGACACCACTTTATTACTCAATTTGGATGCTGAGTTTTGCCCCTCAGTGGCTGGGCAACACACTCCATCTTTTTTTAAACAAAAACTTCAATAATATTTATTATTCTAAATCATCTCTTAACTTTTGCTATCACCACAGAAAACCCTCAATAGGGATTTGATCCCAAGGCATCAAGTCCTGCAGAAGCACCAAGACCATTTCTATTCCTCAAACCATGTGTGGATGTCGCCAGTCTCTTGGGGTGAAACTGCACATGCTAGAACCTTGGTGAAGTAACAGACATATACAAGGACCTTTTTTTCTTTGAAAAACAGCTAGGCCAAGGACTTGAAAACTACCAACTAGAAAATAAATCCTTCATGTCACAAGGTAAAAGTAAATGATCCGTTTTAAGACATTATCAAATGGCCATTCTGAAGGTGAGGAGAAAACATAACTCAGAAATCTCTTTCAGCCCAGTTTTTATTCCCCTGTAAACTGGACCTTCATCCCCTCCTTCCCCTCAAATACTTGCCTTTTAACATTCTGTTAAGTAGGCCAGCTCCAGTAATATGGCCTTTATATGGCAAAGGGAAAAAAACATGGGGTGCAGAGTCAGAGAGAGCTGGATTAGAATATCAATTCTGTTATTTACATTCTGTGTGACCTTAAGCCAGTTAATTTTAGCCTGCTGGGTCATAAATCCTTTATCTGTAAAATGATGAGGATAGCATCCACTTGCATGATTATTGTAGGGACTAAATGATATAATGTATATGAGGCATCTAGCACTTAGTAGGTGCTTAATAAATGTTACCACTGTCAGCTCAACATTTACAGTTCACCCATTGCCAGCTTCTCCTACCTGCTGGCCGAGGTATGCAGATAGTTTCCTACAACTGACACGCTTCAATTATCACCCCCTTCCCATAGCCTCTTCTGAATGACTATCCATCGAGCAAGCCTAGGCCAAGCCAGTCTCATTCCACAGAAGCTTTTGCTCTTTAAATCAGAGAACAAAAGGGTAGGTGCTGAGGTTCATTCTTTGGGTATAACCCAGGGCAGGGGTAGAGCCAGCCAGGCACTGCTCCTTGGCTTCCAGTCAGACTGGTGATCCCAACACTTCAGGCCAGGCTCTTGATCTGTGTCCCAGGAAACACATAGAAATCTCACAGCCACATTTCTGGGACACATATTCTACTGGAATTGTGGTGGCTTTCTCTGGTTCTCAATAATCTCTCAATATTTGTAGTGGTGACTGTGGAACTTCCCCCCAAGGAAACCAGAGTGAAATCATATCTCTAATATCTTCAAAGGTACTCAGGTCCCATTGGCCACTGCTCCTGTGGCTAAAATCTGCACACCTGCTTTGTTTAGTTAGTCATCTAATGGGACAGAGCAGAGAGGCCACAGCTCTGAGACTGCAGCTCAATGAGTACTTCCTGAGTGAGGCCAGTAGGCCTCACAGAGATTCTCTTTGAGGGTGAGCAGGAGGTAGAATGGTGCTCACTTGGCTTACTTTATCCTGGTTTCTTAGCAACTTGGCCTTTGAGACTGGGTAGAGCTGAGAGTTCAATATGGCCACCTGGTACATCGTCATTAAGAATGTCATCATGGGGCTTCCCTGGTGGTGCAGTGGTTGGGAGTCCGCCTGCTGATGCAGGGGACGCGGGTTCATTCCCCAGTCTGGGAGGATCCCACATGCCGCGGAGCGGCTGGGCCCGTGAGCCGTGGCCGCTGGGCCTTCACGTCCGGAGCCTGTGCTCCGCAACAGGAGAGGCCACAGCGGTGAGAGGCTCGCGTACCGCAAAAAAAAAAAAAAGAATGTCATCAAATTGCTACTCAATTACTTCCACAAAGGCTCTCATTGTGTTTAGCTTACATGTTACTAACTCATCAATAAGCCATATTTAGAGTTCAATCTTGAAAGTAGCTATTGCCTTTCAGTAACACTGTTCCAAAGGCATCTCAGAGTTGGTTTGGGCATGGGTGCATTCTCTTTCTCATCTCCCTTTCCCTTACCCTCTCTCTCGCCTCCCCTCTCCCCATGTCTATGCTTCTTTCTCAGTACTATAGTCAGTGCACTAGTGGGGCCTGGCTAGAAGAGTCCATTAGGAAAGTCCTTTCTCTCACACTGGAACACATTATAATTACACAGACCCTAAAGACAGGCTATCTTAAAGCCCACCCTAAAGCCAAGGCACCTGTGTGGAAACAAGCGATGACACTTTCTCCAGCAGCTTCTCTTCAACAAACAGGAATCAGAAATGTCTACTCGTCAGATTTCTGACTCACTACACTAACTGTGTTTTAATTCCTTTCCAATGATTGAAATAGCAAATGAGGAAGACCAGGAGCTTATGTCTGGAAGTCCCATTTGGTGGCAAATATGTGTGGCTCAAGAAAGAGGGTAAAAGCCAGATCCTCAAAATGATGGCCATTAAAGCGACCAATCATAAGACCCCTTGCTAGATAAGCATGGTGTAATGGAAATAACCTTGTGTAGGTGTCCAGAGATGTGGTATTTTGTTTACACATGGCTGCTAACTTGCTCTGCCTCAGTTTCCCCAACGGTAAACTAAGGAGTTAGACTAAATAATTCTGAAAGGCCTTTCTAATCAAATATTTTATAGGTCATAAAAAGAGTCTTTTATCGCAAAGGCTGTGGTTCTTAACCTTTATTGTGTCACAGGCCCAATTTGAAATTCACTAGAATGTTATGGACCATCTCCTCAGAAAAGGCACATTGAAAAGGCATACCATTTCAGAGGCTTTATGAAGTTCCTGAATCCATAGATATTGGGTTAAGAACTGTTTCTTTCAAGTGATAAAACAGCTTATCTGCAGAAGGCAGACATGAAGCAACAGTGACTACTGCCTGGCCTCAATCCATCTTAACAATTCTCCCCAGCATTTGACCCAAAAATGGAACTCCTGCAGAACAAACACATTCTGCCTTTTTTAAAAGAACTGTCTTCAGCTTTTGTTTCTTTCTTGATTGCTTGGAAAGGAAGCTGTCAGGAGAAAACAGGAGGAAGAATAATTCAAACAGACCTAGGCTTTGACATGTAAAACATGCTTTGCAGATTTGTCTTAAGCAGCTGTATGCAAAAGCAGGAAGGCCACCTTCCTGAGTCCACTTGGAGGGACTGTGGGGGCATCACTCGTTCTGTCTGGTCTCATAAAAGCAGACACATTCTTGGCAATATATTACAGCGCCAAAGCTCCAAACTGGCACCAGGGTCCATATCCTCAGTAAGAGACGTATTAAGATTCTCGAAAGTTCAGCAAACATTCCTACTCCCCTACTTCCAAGGTAAGCAATGGCCCCAACTCAAGTAACTTCTGGTTCAGGGTAAGACTTCTGAGATCAATCTTTAGCCCCAAATCTTTCAGAGCTAGATGGCCTTTTGAGGAGGCAGGAAGTTCAGAGAAGAGTTGAAAACTGAGCTCCTCTCTTTGACTCAGGTTGGTGGATAGCTTAGTTTCTGCAGTCTGGCTTGAGGGAGTTCAGCTATTCACAGTCTTATAGGAGCTCAAGACAGACCTTCTGAGGGAATGAAGACAGAATACAAAGGAGAAATAAACTTGTGTCTAGGACATGTGTCCCTTATTTTATAGCATCCCAGAGCCTGAAGGTGCAGGGCCAGGAAAGATCTGTTCTTCAGCACACAAGGGTTTGAAGAAGACTCTTCTAGAACCTGGGAAGGGTCCCCTGAGGCCAAGCCTTTTGAAACCTGAAAGGGAAAGAAGAGAGTAAGGAATTAGCTAAGACTGGCTAAACACTTAACAGCCACTGAGCAGTAGGCCCTCCCTTGGTAGGTAGCTAATCTAAGCAATAGCGGCTGGGTAGAAAAAGGCCCTTATAGCTCAGATCCCATGAAACTGTCCTAATACAGTGCTAAAATCAGGGCTGGGAACTGTGTGCCTTAAGCCTGAACTCTAATCCCCAAAAAGTCTACAGGAGATACAGATGCCTGATACCCCTGAGATTACCCACCTTGCTGAATGGCCACTGCCTTTATGGCCCTACAATAACTCCAAACTTCCTTTTACTGAGACTTCACCTTCATGAGAGCTAATAAGAAAACGCTTATCTACCCATAGACCTCTGAGGACTGGCAGTGATATGAAGTAAAGGAAGGCTGAGGAGTATATGGAAAGCTCTGCTTCAGATACTTGGATCTGATTTATGTGTGTATTGGTTCATGTCATGCCAGCAATCTGTCAATCAGAACTAGTAGAGAAAGAAATATCCATGATCTCCATGGTTCTGGTGATCTTAGTAAGTTACTTATCCCCTCTGAACCTCAGTTCCTTTATTTCTTGAGTGAAAATACATATTAACTTCCCTATTTCTGGCATTTGATATGGACTAAATGATATAATGGATGTGAAAATGCTTTGCATTAGACAAATATAAAGAACTAAGGATGAAGTTTCAAGGGGTAAGACTGAAATTGTGATTTGATCTGAAGGAATGAAGTTCCCCTACAAATACTAAGGTAGACTCTTGAGACCTGCTATAATATCAAATGAGAGGTTACTGATATTCTTATAGACCCAAAGGATGTTGGAGTTAAAAGGTTCCAATCATTTCATCTTACATATTGGGAAACTGAGGCCCAGAGTAGGAAATGTAATTGCCCAAAATGTCACAATTTATGATTCTTAATGACCTTGATTCAAAGGCAATTTGTAAAACTATACTGTAGCTTGGCTGAGCAAGAAAGAAAGGAAACTTAAAAACACAGAGAACCTCAGAATTAAAAGGCAGTAAGTTTAAGGGTCATGTAATTACAGGGTAGTGAACGGAGGCATGGAGGTAAATTCCCACCCTCTGGACCTACATGGCACTTCAGTCCTCAAAAACTCAGATCTCATAAAGAAGGTATATGTGTAACAAGGTTTTGTAATCAGGGATGGATATTACATACCTGAGGCCTCAACTCTCATCTCCAGGAAGTCTGCCTTGAGAACTGTGGGTAAAGGAGGAAAGACATTTCACTAAGACTCTAGAAATCAGAACTGGAAAGGAAAGCAAGTGGATGGGTGACCCTTCCAGGACGGTGGCAGTTAGGCCATTTGTAAAACGAGGAAGTGATTCCATCCAGATGTTTCAAAACATCTCACTCCATGCTTATAGGTTGGGCTACCTCTCTGCCAGATTTAGAGAGCCCAGTATCCCAGACACAAAGACATCTTTCAGGTGCCAGCACAATCCTTTGAGTGTCATACTATGGGAGGCAAAGGAAGACCAGAGAAATTGGCCCAAGACCAAAGAGTACATTCTGTGATTATCTCCAATGGGAAAAGAGCAAAGAGGGAAGGCAAGTGCCTTGTGAAACATGAATCTTTCTTTGCCTTGAAGACCAAACCAGCCTCTTGATGTGCTTAGATTGGTCCTAAAGTAGCCTTGTCTGGGGATGGTTGGAGGCAAGAGACAATCCTGGAGAATCAAGCTCCATATAATTTGGCCAGAAAATCCAAGACAACAGCTTGTCCCAGGGCTATATACTGAACATTGTTTTTCTCCTCTCTCTTAAGTCTATTTATACCTACTCCCTGAGTGATCTTATTCTCATCCATAATTTCAATCCCCATCAAATACTGAGACCCCCCCAAAGGTTACTATTCACATTGTAGTATATGTGAATGCCCCTATACATTTGTACAGTGGCTGTACTTAACAGTTCTACCTCTAAACCTATGTAGATCCAGCCCCAATTACTAGTCTAAGTTGCAGTTATCCACTGGACATCTCTATCTGGATGTCCCACAGAGTCTTCATATACACTGTGTCCAAAACTGAGCAGAGAAACTTTCCCACAAAACCTGTTCCTCCATGATTAATTATTGCTACCATCTACCTAACTGCCCAAGTTAGACTTTTTTCTCTCTTAATCTTTCTCCAATGCTCCATGTTTGAAAAGTCAGCAAGGTCTTACTGAGTCTACCTCAAATCTGTCCTTTCATTCCATTCCTATTGACAATGCCATATATCAGGACCTCATCAACTCTTGCCAGGATGAATAGCCTCCTAACTGGTCTCCCTGTCTCCAGGTTTTACTCTCCCAACTATCTTCCTCATTAATAGCAGAATGTGTGTGTGTTTTTAAAAATAACTCAGGCAGCTTAGAATATGCATTGTCATGCTGAAAAGTTTTCCATGACACCCCATGGACTACAGAATAAAGATCAAACTCCTTAGTATGTCATATAAGGCATTTAAAATCTGGCCCTAATCCATCTTCTTGGCCTCAACTCTAGCTATGCTTCCTTCTTCTCACCCCCACATTGTAGCCAAAGTGGAACACTAATCACTTTTTGAACCTGCCTTGCATAAGCTATTCTGCCTCACTGAAATGTCTTCCCCTCCCTTCTCTTCTTTTTTTTTTTTTTTGTGGTATGCGGGCCTCTCACTGTTGTGGCCTCTCCTGTTGCGGAGCACAGGCTCTGGATGTGCAGGCTCAGTGGCCATGGCTCACGGGCCTAGCCGCTCCGTGGCATGTGGGATCTTCCTGGACTGGGGCACGAACCCATGTCCCCTGCATCGGCAGGCAGACTCTCAACCACTGCGCCACCAGGGAAGCCCCCTCCCTTCTCTTCTTTATGAGCCACTTCTCATTTTCTTTTGAGTTTTTAATTTTTTAAACTGTTGTATTGTAGAAGGGAGATGAATGAGAAGTGAGGTCATTCAAATGTCAGGTTACATAGAGTCAGGTGTACAAACTGGAAGCAAAAAGGGGCAGAGAAAAGGTTAAATAGATCATTTTCATTAGAGATGAGATGGGATTGACTGTGGCTAATCTAAGAATCTTGACCAGTAGCCATCATGTAGGTACACTGATGCAAGTGGTGGTTACAAAATCTGGGCCTAGACAGAAGGGGTGTTTTCCTTATGTGGATGCTGAGTGGGAGGGACCTGTGGCTACCTAGGAAGGTGTCTTATTACATATTGGAGGACTGGTGTACCCACCTTGGTCTTACCCACAGTCCTGCCAAGATGGAATCTGGGGATAAGGAACAGGATTAAATTTAGGTTCCAGAGGCCTGGACATAGATTGGTCAGGTTGTCCTCCAGCCTGAAGTGCCTGCTTTGACCACAGTGCCCTATGTTGCAGTTGGTCCAAGACTTCCCTGAGCACTAAATGACAAAGCCCAGGCAGTGGTTACCAATCTTTCCATACTTTCAACACCAGGTTGGCTATAGTTTCCCTATTAAAAGTCAGGCTGCCTTAAAGATTCTGTTGGACTTTGTTCATGCCTAGTATGTATCCCTCTCAATGCCTTGGTTCCCTGTCCAAAGCTACAGATCAATCCCTCACATTTTCAGTGTATTCTACCCATCTTTAAAGCCCCATCTCAGATATCACTTCCTCTAAAAAGCTTTTCTTTAGATATGCCCAGTTCATTCTGTTAATTCTAGTTTGCTTCATTCTATTTCCCTGGTATTTATTTCTCATATGGCTTATCCTAGGGAGGTTGGAAGGACCACCAGGAAGTAGAACGTAGTCCTGCTCATAGGCAGATAATTTATTAAGAATATAAAGTATTCTCTCTCTTTCTGTTTTTCTTTTTTTCCCTCAAGACTATCTGATTAAGCCTGCTTTAAAAATGTCCTAGGTGAAAACATTACCTTCATTCTATCATAAGAGAAATCTGGGGCTTTGACCTCACTTTCATTTGTTATGGTAGAATAAATGGTAAATTATTCTCTAAGGAGAATTTGGCCTAGTCTGGAGTTCCCTGTGGCTGACTGCCAAGCAGAACTAGGGTGACCTGCTGTTCAGAATCATGTCCTGGTGAGTCGGGTCCCACAGTTTTAACTAGATGGTGTCAAACCTATCCCAGCTCCAGTGTTGGTAAAGGCACATTGTTCTGTTTTTAACTGAATACCTGGAAGAGTTACACTCCTGTCACCCATCAGGAAGCACAATTTTGAACTCTCTGATAAGCAACATTGAATAAACTCACAGAAGAGTACCTGAAGGCTAAGCAGTCATTTCTCCAGGTGTTTTAGTCTAAAGGGTCCCAAATGATAGGCCTTGGAAAGCCTGTACCAGTACTTAAGGAATTTTAAAAACAAATTAACTGGAAGAAAGAAATAAAGGAAGGAAATTTTAAAAACCCAGGCTCCCAGGCCTACTCCTGGAGATTTTGTTTTAGTGGGTCTAGAGCAGAAGGCAGGAACCTGTGTTCATTTTATTTTCCCTCAAAATTTTCCAGGTGATTTATATGTTCAGCCAGTTCAAAAACAACCACCTAAGTCTAATGTTTACCTCTGAAATGAGGGCTATGCTTATTCTAAGGCTGTTTATGTTAGAATATTGCTTTATATATATTCCTATCTGCTGCCCTTTTAGAATATAATAGGGTCTAAATAAGTAAACTAACAAAAAAATTAGACCTACATCGAACATAAAGTTTTTGCAATACCACTTGGCATGTGAGTACTCTATGTGTATGTGTGAGAGAGAGAGAGAGAGGAGAAAGAGAGAAAGAGATGGAAAGACAGAGTCAGAGAGGCAGAGACAACAGATACAGAGATAGACAAAGAGAGACATGGAGAGAGACAGAAAAAGAGTCAAAGAGATAGGGAAACAGAGACATAAGTAGAAAAACACAAGGAGAGACATAAAGAGATTGAGAATTACAGAGACAGAGAAAGAAACAGTGTGCGAGAGACAAATGGACAAGAGTGACAAAGGCAGAGAGACACACAGTTATAGAGACAAAGACAGGGACACAGGGTAAGAGACAGGGAGACAGACAGTGTTGGGTGAGAGAAAGGAACAAACACAGACAGTGAGAAAGAGACAGAGCTACAGAGAAAGAGAAAAATGGAATGTTAAGAGAGCAAATGACATGCTCATGATATATTTATTAAAAAGTGATTTGGTTTCATTTCTGTCATCTGTATCTCTTACCTTCCTGTTTTCCGGGAAGCTATTTCAAAGAACCTGGTCCTGGAAGCCACCCTGCAAAGAGAAGCCAACCAAGTCCCATGAGTTGCTCTGGAATATGTGTGGGAACCAATAGCAAGGAAAAGAAAATATGAACCAGATAGGGCACCAATGCCAGGCTCTGCCTTAGCTTGCAAAGGATCTTGGTCTGAGGAAAAACCCAAGTATCAGAATGTGAAATGGCTCAGAGACAATAGGCACCCCCAAGGCTATGGCTGATACCCTTTGCTCCCCCTTGGTTCAGAATGGTCTAAGTATGTTGCCCGTTCAGACAACCCTTGGGAGAAATAAGTGAAATAAGTTCTTGGTTTCAGAGTATAATTTTTGGCATTTTGTAAATACACTTAGCTAATTAGTCCAAACAGTAGAGGCTCTGTTTTTCTTATTTCCTAAATTTTATAATTATGGAAAACAAGAGACACAAGAGAAAAGAACACTAGGAGGCAGGATACTGAGAGGGGTCCCAGGAACTGGCTGAGGAGGGGCTGGCCAGGCTAGTTTTGTGGCCAAGAAAACCTGGTCCCTGAGGGTTGCTGTGGCCCCACCTTAGCTCCTCTATCCCTGATTCCTTGGCTTACAGGCCAGACTCAGGAAGGCCTGTTGGATATTAGCTCTGCTACTACCCTGCAAGAGGCTCTCTGGAGAATCTGAGTGATTTTGGAAAACTTTAAAAAATCATACCTTCTCTTAAAAAAAAAAAGCCTCAAAGCACACATAAAATGACCAAATCTGTTCATTAAATTACTTTTAAAACCAGTAGTAATAATAAGAAAAAAAAATTACAGAGGCAAAGAAGCATGAAAGCAGCCAGTAATCTTATCACCCTAGAGAGATCAGGACGACTAAGAAAAATGGGTCTCCTATCGGGTACTAAGATTTAAACACCCCAGCTTTAGGAAAAATCTCCCAGCTTTAAGTGTTGAGTAGAACACTCTGAACAGAGCTGGTCTGCGACAGTCCCCTACACTATGAAGTGAATGATACCCTGGAATTGTGCATTGTACACCCTTCACAACCATAATGGTGATCCTGAAAGCATTCTTAGTGGTCTAAGGTGGGCTTTAGGTAAAGGTTGAAAAACAACCCTACTTACACAGACGATGGGATTTCCCCTGCATTGCCAGTCACTGTATCTGGCTTTGGTTCAGGTTTCTGGGTAGTTGTTGCCCGGCAGGGAGGATCTGGAGGCCTCACTGGGGGTCGGATGATGGTTGGCTTTTCTCCTGGAGGCCGCACTATGCTGAAACTGTCAGAGTCTCCTGGAAAAGAGAACAACAAGAACTTGGACAGTGAGCCGAATGGAACACTACTCAGCAGGTACCCAATATTGCAGCTATTGTGGCCACCTCCCTTGGTCCCCATTTCTTTTTGGTAACTAACAACTCTGGATTAAAAATATATATTCTTCCAGCAGCTGTCCCTTCAGAAAGTCTATGTTAGAACCTCAGCTCTGGAGCTTCATATTTGTGTGACCTAGGGTATGTCACATCAATTTGCTCAGTCTCAGTTTCCGCAACCATATAATCAAGACTAATAATATATTATCTTACAAAGACATTGAGGTGATTTACTTGGGTAGTAATGTTTAGTACTGTCACTGGCACATAACAGGTGCTTAGTCAATGTTTGATGATAAATTTGTTACATTCATCATCACCAAAAATGAGTCTCTTTTCACTTAAGCCTTGACTATTGTGGCAGTCTCCTAACTCTCCTTTCTGCCTCTGTCTCTAGTTTCCAGGTCACTCAGTACAAAATAAATACATATAATTTTTTTAATAAAATGATTCTGGCAGGAATATTGTGAAACATATGCATGCACACATTGCTGGTGGCACTGTACCCTGGGCTTATTCTAACTAGAGAGCCATCAAGAATTCTGGAACAGAGTCTCATCCACCAAAGGGCAGACAGGAGAAGCAAGAAGAACTACAGTCCTGCAGCCTGTGGAAGAACAACCACATTCACAGAAAGATAGAAAAGATGAAAAGGCAGAGGGCTATATACCAGATGAAGGAACAAGATAAAACCCCAGAAAAACAACTAAATGAAGTGGAGATAGGCAACCTTCCAGAAAAAGAATTCAGAATAATGATAGTGAAGATGATCCAGGACTCGAAAAAGGAATGGAGGCAAAGATCAAGAAGATGCAAGAAATGTTTAACAAAGACCTAGAAGAATTAAAGAACAAACAAACAGAGATGAACAATATAATAACTGAAATGAAAACTACACTAGAAGGAATCAATAGCAGAATAACAGAGGCAGAAGAACGGGTAAGTGACTTGGAAGACAGAATGGAGGAATTCACTGCTGTGGACCAGAATAAAGAAAAAAGAATGAAAATAAATTAAGACAGCCTAAGATACCTCAGGGAAAACATTAAATGCAACAACATTAGCATTATAGGGGTTCCAGAAGCAGAAGAGAGAGAGAAAGGACCAGAGAAAATATTTCAAGAGATTATAGTTGAAAACTTCCCTAACATGGGAAAGGAAATAGCCACCCAAGTCCAGGAAGTGCAGTGAGTCCCATACAGGTTAAACCCAATGAGAAACACACCGAGACTCATAGTAATCAAATTGGCAAAAATTAACAACAAAGAAAAATTATTGAAAGCAGCAAGGGAAAAATGACAAATGACATACAAGAAACTCCCATAAGGTTAACAGCTGATTTCTCAGCAGAAACTCTACAAGCCTTAAGGGAGTGGCATGATATACTTAAAGTGATGAAAGGGAAGAACCTAAAACCAAGATTACTCTACCAGGCAAGGATCTCATTCAGATTTGACGGAGAAAGCAAAAGCTTTACAGACAAGCAAAAGCTAAGAGAATTCAGCACCACCAAACCAGCTCTACAATAAATGACAAAGGAATTTCTCTAAGTGGGAAACACAAGAGAAGAAAAGAACCTAAAAAACCAAACCCAAAACAATTCAGAAAATGGTCATAGGAACATACGTATTGATAATTACCTTAAACGTGAGTGGATAAAATGCTCCAACTGAAAGACACATGCTTGCTGAATGGATACAAAAAATGACCCATATATATGCTGTCTACAAGAGACCCACTTCAGACCTAGGGACACATACAGACTGAAAGTGAGGGGATGGAAAAATATATTCCATGCAAAGGGAAATCAAAATAAAGCTGGAGTAGCTATACTCATATCAGATAAAAGACTTTAAAATAAAGAATGTTACAAGAGACAAGGAAGGACACTACATAATGATCAAGGGATCAACCCAAGAAGAAGATATAACAATTATAAATGTATATGCACCCAACATAGGAGCAGCTCAATACATAAGGCAATGGCTAACAACTATAAAACAGGAAATCGACAGTAACACAATAATAGTGAGGGATTTTAACACCTCACTTACACCTATGGACAGATCATCCAAAATGAAAATAAATAAGAAAACAGAAGCTTTAAATTACACAATAGACCAGATAGATTTAATTGATATTTATAGGACATTCCATCCAAAAACAGCAGATTACACTTTCTTCTCAAGTGCGCACAGAACATTCTCCAGGATAAATCACATCTTGGGTCACAAATCAAGCCTCAGTAAAATTAAGAAAATTGAAATCATATCAAGCATCTTTTCTGAACCACAACGCTATGAGATTAGAAATGAATTACAGGGAAAAAAACGTAAAAAACACAAACACATGGAGGCTAAACAATACCTTACTAAATCACCAAGAGATCACTGAAGAAATCAATGAGGAAATCAAAAAATACCTAGAGACAAATGACAATGCAAACACAATGATCCAAAACCTATGGGATGCAGCAAAAGCAGTTCTAAGGTGGACGTTTATAGCTATACAAGCCTACCTCAAGACACAAGAAAAATCTCAAGTAAACAATCTAACATTACACCTAAAGCAACTAGAAGAAGAAAAACAAACAAAACCCAAAGTTAGCAGAAGGAAAGAAATCATAAAGATCAGAACAGAAATAAATGAAATAGGAACAAAGAAAACAATAGCAAAGATCAATAAAACTAAAAGCTGCTTCTTTGAGAAGATAAACAAAATTGATAAAACATTAGCCAGACTCATCAAGAAAAAGAGGGAGAGGACTCAAATCAATAAAATTAGAAATGAAAAAGGAGAAGTTACAGCAGACACCGCAGAAATACAGAGCATCCTAAGAGACTATTACAAGCAACTCTATGCCAATAAAATGGACAACCTGGAAGAAATGGACAAATTCTTAGAAAGGTATAACCTTCCAAGACTTAACCAGGAAGAAATAGAAAATATGAACAGACCAATCACAAGTAATGAAATTGAAACTGTGATTAAAAATCTTCCAACAGGGCTTCCCTGGTGGCACAGTGGTTGAGAGTCCGCCTACCGATGCAGGGGACGTGTGTTCGTGCCCCGGTCCAGAAGGATCCCACATGCCATGAAGCAACTGGGCCCATGGGCCATGGCTGCTGGGCCTGCACGTCCGGAGCCTGAGCTCTGCAGTGGAAGGGGCCACAGCAGTGAGAGGCCCGTTTACAGAAAAAAATAATAATAATAATGATTCTTCCGACAAACAAAAGTCCAGGACCAGATGGCTTCAAAGGTGAATTCTATCAAACATTTAGGGAAGAGATAATACCCATCCTTCTCAAACTCTTCCAAAAATTGCAGAGGAAGGAATACTCCCATACTCATTCTATGAGGCCACCATCACTCTGAAACCAAAACCAGACAAAGATACTACAAAAAAAGAAAATTACAGACCAATATCACTGATGAATATAGATGCAAAAATCCTCAACAAAATACTACCAAACAGAATCCAACAAGACATTAAAAGGATCATACAGCATGATCAAGTGGGATTTATCCCAGGGATGCAAGGATTCTTCAATATACGCAAATCAATCAATGTGATAAACCATATTAACAAATTGAAGAATAAAAACCATATGATCATCCCAATAGATGCAGAAAAAGCTTTTGACAAAATTCAACACAGATTTATGATAAAACCTCTCCAGAAAGTGGGCATAGAGGGAACCTACCTCAGCATAATAAAGGTCATATATGACAAACCCACAGGAAACATCATTCTCAATGGTGAAAAACTGAAAGCATTTCCTCTAAGATCAGGAATGAGACAAGGATGTCCACTCTCACCACTATTATTCAACATAGTTTTGGAAGTCCTAGCCACGGCAACCAGAGAAGAAAAAGAAATAAAAGGAATACAAATTGGAAAAGAAGAAGTAAAAAAAAAAAAAGAAGTAAAACTGTCACTGTTTGCAGATGACATGATACTATACATAGAGAATCCTAAAGATGATATCGGAAAACTACTAGAGCTAATCAATGAATTTGGTAACGTTTCAGGATACAAAATTAATGCTCAGAAATCTCTGGCATTCCTATACACTAATGATGAAAAATCTGAAAGAGAAATTAAGGAAACACTCCCATTTACCACTGCAACAAAAAGAATAAAATACCTCGGAATAAACCTACCTACCATACAGGCAAAAGACCTGTATGCAGAAAAGTATAAGACACTGATGAAAGAAATGAAAGATGATACCAACAGATGGAGAGATATACCATGTTCTTGGATTGGAAGAAACAATATTGTGAAAATGACTACACTGCCCAAAGCAAGCTAGAGATTCAATGCAATCCCTATCAAGTTACCAATGGCATTTATTATGGAACTAGAACAAATCATCTTAAAATTTGTATGGAGACAAAAAAGACCCCGAATAGCCAAAGCATTCTTGAGGGAAAAAATGCAGCTGGAGGAATCAGACTCCCTGACTTCAGGCTATACTACAAAGCTACAGTAATCAAGACAATATGGTACTGGCACAAAAACAGAAACATAGATTAATGGAACAAGATAGAAAGCCCAGAGATAAACCCATGCACCTATGGTCAACTAATCTATGACAAAGGAGGCAAAGATATACAATGGAGAAAAGAAAGTCTCTTCAGTAAGCAGTGTTGGGAAAACTGGACAGCTACATGTAAAAGAATGAGATTAGAACACTCCCTAACACCATACACAAAAATAAACTCAAAATGGATTCGAGACCTAAATGTAAGACTGGACACTTTAAAACTCTTAGAGGAAAACATAGGAAGAACACTCCTTGACATAAATCACAGCAAGATCTTTTTTGATCTACCTCCTAGAGTAATGGAAATAAAAACAAAAATAAACAAATGGTACCTAATGAAACTTAAAAGCTTTTGCACAGCAAAGGAAACCATAAACAAGATGAAAAGACAATCCTCAGAATGGGAGAAAAAATTTGCAAACGAATTAACAGACAAAGGATTAATCTCCAAAATATATAAACAGCTCATGCAGCTTAATATTAAAGAAACAAACAACCCAATCCAAAAATGGAGAGAAGACCTAAATAGACATTTCTCCAAAGAAGGCATACAGATGGCCAAGAAGCTCATGAGAATCTGCTCAACATTACTAATTATTAGAGAAATGCAAATCAAAACTACAATGAGCTATCACCTCACACCAGTTAGAATGGGCATCCTCAGAAAATCTACAAACAACAAATGCTGGAGAGGGTGTGGAGAAAAGGGAACCCTCTTGCAATGTTGGCGGGAATGTAAATTGATACAGCCACTATGGAGAACAGTATGGAGGTTCCTTAAAAAACTAAAAATAGATTTACCATATGATCCAGCAGTCCCACTACTGAGCATATACCCAGAGAAAACCATAATTGAAAAAGACACATGCACCCACTCTTCATTGCAGCACTATTTACAATAGCCAGGTCATGGAAGCAACCTAAATGCCCATCAACAGACGAATGGATAAAGAAGATGTGGTACATATATACAATGGAATATTACTCAGCCATAAAAAGGAAAGAAATTGAGTCATTTGTTGAGACGTGGACGGATCTAGAAAGTGTCATACAGAGTGAAGTAAGTCAGAAAGAGAAAAACAAATATTGTATATTAACGCATGTATGTGGAACCTCGAAAAATTGTACAGATGAGCCAGTTTGCAGGGCAGAAGTTGAGACACAGATGTAGAGAACAGACATAGGGACACCAAGGGGGGAAAACTGTGGTGGGGTGGGGATGGTGGTGTGCTGAATTGGGCAATGGTGATTGACATGTATACACTGATGTGTATAAAATTGATGACTAAGAAGAACCTCCAGTATAAAAAAAACAACAAAAACAAAACAAAACAAAACAAAAATAATTCTGGAACAATGTGAATGAAATGCAAAATAATATATGTGATACAGTTCATGCTCATTGATCCAGTTGATCCACTTTGGGGAACAGGTCCAAAGGAATTAACCCAAAAGAAAAAAAAATATGGAAAACAAGTAGCACAAAAACATGATTCTTAACAGCAAAAGTTCAGACCCAAACACAAAGGCTGATAAGCAAACAATTCAATTCTTACAAGCATTTAACCAATACATATTATGCATGAAATGACAAGGATTTAGGCTAGGTCAAAAAATGTATTCATATAAAATAATATTAATTGAAAAAATGTCCATGAAAAATGTTCATGGCCTGATGAACACCATCTGGAAATAGACAAGTTTGCAACTATGCAAGGGTGTTAGTAGATCTTGATATTCATTCATTTTTTGTCAGTAAACCTTGATATTCATTGCTTTCTTCTACAAAATTTTTAAAGGTAAATGTAAAAAATATTAACTTTAATACATATAATACTGTTGTAAGGTTTACCTTAAGTATTTCCACACTGTATTTCTTCTCCTTAAAGATTTTCTCAGCGGCTATAAAATGTACAGGATAAGTTCAAACTCCTTAACATAAATTCAAGGCCCTCTATGAGCTAGTCCCAAATTATTAAACCAGGTACTAGTGCTAGACTTTAAATACCAGCTCTACTTTTGTTAAACTGGTCTCCTCACTGGCCCTATCAAAGCAGCAAGCCCTTGACTCTTCTAGATGAGACAGTATGGTACAGTGTGGAAAGTAAGAGTCTGGAGTTGGGCAGACCCTGCTTTCAGGCCTTGTTCTGCTACTTCCAAACTGTGGGACCCTGTGCAGTTATTTCAACTCTTTGACTATCAAGGTATTCACCTGGGAAATGGATATAATAACCTGTCCTCACAAGGTGGTTGTAAGGACTAAATTAGATGGCTGTTAGAGAATACCTAGCATGTAGTGTGGATAAGTAAGTGTTAGACTCTGTTCTGCTTCTTACCCGATATATGTCCCTGTTCTCATGTCTTATCTGTATTGTAACTACCCCTAAACAGTCAGCTCAAATCTCAATCCTCTGAACACTTGAGCTGGCATTGGTAATTTCCATCCATGTAAGCACTCATGAAGTACTTATATATTGCTCCATGGCTTTTTAAAATTCCTCCAGTTAGTCTTTCTGGTGAGTGAGACAGATATGAAAAAAGAGAATGATAATACAGTGTGATTGGTGTTCTAATGGAGGTACGAACCAAGTACTATTAATTTACACACATAGAAATTCTGGCTCCCAATCTAGGCTGTATCTTACATTTCTGGACATGCCATTCCCCTTAGCACCAGGTCGGGTAAACAGAATTGCAGCTAAAGAGTGACGAAAATTTGTAATTTGTAACTTAGAAAACCCATAGTTTTGCTGAAGTTGTGCCCTCTTGTCCCTATTTCTACTATACTGGAAAGTAAGAATGAGGAAACAATAGTTCACAGGTTCAAAGCTTCTTATAGGAAGGTAAAGTGATAGTTCTGCCTTACTGGGAAGAAAACAGACTTTGATGCCTGCCAGACTTGCTAAGACTTAGATCCCAGATCTGCCAGTTACTCACTATGAACTTTTGGCAATTAACACCTTTGGGAGCCTCAGTTTTCTAGTAGAAATAAAATAATAATAATAATAATAATATACTTCACAATAAGTTTGTGAGGATCAGAAATATTATGCTAGTACCTAGTACAGTGCCAGGAACATAGCAGATACTTAATAAATGGTAAATATAATGCACCTAACATAGAAGCACCAAATATATAAGGCAATTATTAACAGACTTAAAGGAAGAAATTGATAGCAACACAATAATAGTAGGGGGCTTTTAACACCCAACTTACATCAATGGATAGATCATCCATACAGAAAGTCAACAAGGAAATAGCAGTCCTAAATGAAACATTAGACCAGATGGATTTGATAGATTTGTACAGGGCATTCCATCCAAAAGTAGCAAAATAAATATTCTCAAGTGCACATGGAACATTCTCAAGGATAGACCATATGTTGGGACACAAAACAAGTCTCAATAAATTTAAGAAGATTGAAATCATATCAGGCAACTTTTCCAATCACAATGGAATGAAACTAGTAATCAACTACAAGAATCTACAAGAATTACAAATACATGGGGAATGAACAACATACTACTGAAAAAATATTGGGAAAACAAAGAAATCAAAGGAGAAATAGAAAATTACCTGAAGACAAATGAAAATGAAAATACGACATACATAAATTTATGGAATGCAACGAAAGTGGTACTAACAGGGAAGTTTATAGCAGCACAGGCCTACCTCAAGAAACAAGAAACAAATCTCAAAGAAACAATCTAACCTTACACTAAATGAACTAGAAAAACAAAGGGAAAAAAAACGAAGCTCAAAGTCAGTACAAGAAAGGAAATAATAAAGATCACAGTGGAAATAAATGAAATAGAGACCAAAAAGACAATAGAAAAGATCAATGAAGCTAAGAGCTGTTTCTTTGAAAAGATAAACAAAATTAACAAACCTTTAGTTAGACACTAAGAAAAAAGAGAAAAGTCTCTGATAAGTAAAATCAGAAATGAAAGAACAGACATAATAACAGATACCACAGAAATACAAATAATTATAAAAAATGTTATGAACAGCTATATGCCAACAAATCAGCCAACCTAGAAGAAATGGACAAATTCTTGAATCCCAACCTTCCAAGACTAAGTCATGAAGAAAGAAAATCTGAATAGACCGATCACTAATAAAGAAGTTAAAACAGTAAACAAAAACCTCTACCAAACAAAAGTCCAGGATGATACGGCTTTGCAGGTGAATTCTACCAAACATTCAAAGAAGATTTAATACCTATCCTTCTCAAACTTTTCTAAAAACTTAAAGAGGAGGAAAAACTTCCTAACTGATTTCACAAGGCCAACACTACCCTGATACCAAAACCAGACAAGGACAACACATACCCACACACACACACACACACACACAGTTACAGGCTAATATCTCTGATGAACATGGATGCAAAAATCCTCAACAAGATATTAGCAAATCCAATAAAATACATTAAAAGGATCATACATTGTGATCAAGTGAGATTTACTCCAGGGATGCAAGGATGGTTCAATATGTACAAATCAATCAGTGTATACACCACACATTAACAAAATGAAAACTAAAAAATGCATCATCTCAATAGTTGTAGAAAAAGCATTTGACAAGATTCAATAACCACATATGATAAAAATTCTCAATAAAATGGGTATAGAAGGAAGTACCTCAACATAATAAAGGCCATATATTACAAACTCACAGGCAACATCATACTCAATGGTGAAAAACTGAAAGCTATCCCTCTAAGATCAGGAACAAGAGAAGGATGCCCATTCTCACCACTCTTATTAAACATAGAATTGGAAGTCCTAGCCAGAGCAATTAGGCCATAAAAATAAATAAAATGCATCTAAATTGGAAAGGAATAAGTAAAACTGTCACTATTTGCAGATGATATTATTTTATACATAGAAAACCCTAAAGACTCCATCAAAGAAGTATTAGAAATAATAAACAAATACAGTAAACTTAAAGGGTACAAAATCAACACACAAAAATATGATGTGTTTCTATATGCTAACAATGAACTATCAGAAAGAAAAATTAAGAAAATAATCCCATTTACAATTGCAGCAAAAATAACAAAATACCTAGGAATAAATTTAACTAAGGAGGTGAAAGACCTGTACACTGAAAGGTATAAGGCATTGTTGAAAGAAATTGAAGAAGACACAAATAAATGGAAAGTTATTCCATGCCCATGGGTTGGAAGAATTGCCATTGTTAAAATGCTCATATTACCAAAAGCAATCTAAAGTTTTTGTGCAATCCCTATCAAAATCCCAAGGACAGCTTTCACATAAATAGAACAAAAAATTCTAAACTTTATATGGAACCAAAAAACAAGCTGAAAAGTCAAAGCAATTCTGAGTAAAAAAAGAACAAAGCTGGAGGTATTACATTCCCTGATTTTAAACTATATTACAAAGCTACTGTAATGAAACAGCATGGTATTGGTAGAAGAACAGACACATATATCAATAAAAGAGAATTGAAGCCCTGAAATAAACCCATGCCCACATGGAAAATTAATTAATGACAAAGGAGCAAAGATCACAGAATGCAGAAAGATATTTTCTTCAATAAATGGTGCTAGGAAAACTGGACAGCCACAAAGAAAAGAAAGAAAGAAACTAGACCACTATCTCACAACATACAAAAAAAATTAACTCAAAATAAAGACAAGTGTAAAGCCTGAAATAATAACACTCCTAAAAGAAAACATAGGGAGTGCATTCTTTGGCATTGATCTTAGTAATATATTTTTTAATATTCTCCTCGCACAAGAGAAACAAAAGCAAAAATAAGCAAATAGGACTATATCAAACTAAAAAGCTTCTGCACAGCAAAGTAAAACTTCCTCAAAAATTGAAAAGACAACCTACTGAATAGGAGAAGATATTTTTCAAATCATATAACTGATAAGGGGTTAATGTTCAAAATATTTAAAGAACTCATAAAACTCAACAACAAAAAACCCCAAACAACCTAATTTAAAAATGGACAGAGTAGCTGTATGGACATTTTTCCAAAGAAGATATACTGATGGCCAACAGGAACATTAAAAAGTGTTCAACATCATTAATTATTAGGAAATGTAAATCAAAGTCCCAATGAGATAGCACATCATGCCCATTAGAAGGGCTATTTTTTAAAAGACAAGAAATAACAGATGTTAGAGAGGGTGTGGAGAAAAGGGAATCCTCATACACTGTTGGTGGGAATGTAACTTGGTACAGCACCTTGGAAAACAGTATGGAGATTCCTCAAAAAATTAAGAATAGAACTACCATACGATCCATGTATTCTACTACAGGGCATTTATATAAATAACATGAAAACACTAATTCAAATAAATATATGCACCCCTATGTTCATCACAGCATTATTTACAATAGTTAAGATATGGAAAAACCTAAATGCTCAGCAATGGATGAATAAAGATGTGATATATGCAAAGGAATACTATTCTGCCATAAAAAGATGAAATACTGCCATTCTCAAAAACATGGATGAACCTTGAGTGTATTACGCTAAGTGAAAGAAGTCAGATGGAGAAAAACAAATAGCAAGTGACTTAACTCGTGGAAATAAACAAAGAGACAAAAAATATCAAAGAAGAAAAAACCAAAATGAACAAATCAAAACAAACACATAAGTAAGAGAAGAGCCATGATTATTATGAATGGTTTTTATGTTCTTGCCCACCATTCCAATATTAGTGGTAACAAACTGGAACAGATTTCTACTTAAATATGTACAACCTCAGAAAGATCTCAAGGTACAAAGTAGTTGAGGTAGAGATGGGTTCAAGATGGCAGAGTAGAAGGATGTGCGCTAACTCCCTCTTACAAGAACACTGGAATCACAACTAACTGCTGAACAATCATTGACAGGAAGACAGTGGAACTCACCAAAAAAGATACCTCACATCCAAAGACAAAGGAGAAACTGCAATGAGATGGTAGGAGGAGCGCAATCATAATAAAATAAAATCCCATAACCGCTGGGTGGGTAACTCACAAACTGGAGAACAATTATACCACAGAAGTCCATCCACTGGAGGGAAGGTTCTGAGCCCCACTTAAAGCTTTCCAACCTGAGGGTACGGCAATGGGAGGAGGAATTCCCAGAGAATCAGACTTTGAAGGCTAGTGGGATTTGACTGCAGGACTTCAACAGGACTGCAGGAAACAGAGACTCCACTCTTGGAGGGCACACACAAAGTAATGTGCACATCAGGACCCAGAGGGAACGAGCAGTGACCCCATAGGAGACTGAACCAGACCTACCTGCTAGTGTTGGAGGGTCTCCTGCAGAGGCGGGGCCAGCTGTGGCTCACCATGGGGACAAGGACACTGGCAGCAGAAATTCTGGGAGGTACTCCTTGGCATGACCCCACCCAGCGTCTGCCATTAGCCTCAGCAAAGAGCCGGGTATGCTCCAGTGTTGGGTCTCCTCAGGCCAAACAGCCAACAGGGAGGGAACCCAGCCTCACCCATCAGCAGACAAGCAGATTAAAGTTTTACTGAGCTCTGCCCACCAGAGCAACACCCAGCTCTACCCACCACCAGTCCCTCCCATCAGGCAGTTTGCACAAGCCTCTTAGATAGCATCATCCACCAGAGGTCAGACAACAGAAGCAAGAAGAACTACAATCCTGCAGCCTATGAAACAAAAACAACATTCACAGAAAGACGACAGAGAAAATGAAAAGGCAGAGGATGATGTACCAGATGAAGGAACAAAATAAAACCCCAGAAAAACAACTAAATGAAGTGGAGATAGGCAACCATGCAGAAAAAGAATTCAGAATAATGACAGTGAAGATGATCCAGGACGTTGGAAAAAGAATGGAGGCAAAGATCGAGAAGATGCAAGAAAGGTTTAACAAAGATCTAGAAGAATTAAAGATCAAACACCTAGAAGAATTAAAGAACAAACAAAGGGCTTCCCTGGTGGTGCAGTTGTTGAGGGTTCACCTGCCGATGCAGGGGACACGGGTTTGTGCCCCAGTCCAGGAGGATCCCACATGCCGTGGAGCGGCTGGGCCTGTGAGCCATGGCCGCTTAGCCAGCGCGTCCGGAGCCTGTACTCCACAGCGGGAGAGGCCACAGCAGTGAGAGGCCCACGTACCACATACACACAAAAAAGAACAAACAAAGAGAGACGAACAATACAATAACTGACATGAAAAATACACTAGATGAAATCAATAGGAGAATAATGGAGGCAGAAGAAACGATAAGTGACCTGGAAGACAGAATGGTGGAATTCACTGCCGCAGAACAGAATAAAGAGAAAAGAATGAAAAGAAATGAAGACAACATAAGAGACCTCTGGGACAACCTTAAACACAAAAACATTTGCATTACAGGGGTGCCAGAAGGAGAAGAGGGAGTGAAAGGAACCAAGAAAATATTTGAAGAGATTATAGTTGAAAACTTCCCTAACATGGGAGAAGAAATAGCTACCCAAGTCCAGGAAGTGCAGAGAGTCCCATACAGGATAAACCCAAGGAGAAACTCCCCAAGACACACAGTAATCAAACTTACAAAAACTAAAAACAAAGAAAAATTACTAAAAGCAACAGGGAAAAATGACAAATAACATAGAAGGGAACTTGCATAAGGTTAACAGCTGATTTCTTAACAGAAACTCTACAAGCCAGAAGTGAGTGGCATGATATACTTAAAGTGATGAAAGGGAAGAACCTACAACCAAGAATACTCTACCTGGCAAGGATCCCATTCAGATTCGACAGAGAAATCAAAAACTTTACAGAAAAGCAAAAGCTAAGAGAATTTAGCACCACCAAACCAGCTGTACAACAAATGCTAAAGGAACTTCTTTTTTTTATATTATTTTTTTTATTAGTTTCTGCTTTATAATAAAGGAACTTCTTTAAGTGGGAAACACAAGAGAAGAAAAGAACCTACAAAAACAAACAAAAAACAATTAAGAAAATGGTAATAGGAACATACATATCAATAATTACCTTAAATATGAATGCATTAAATGCTCCAACCAAAAGACACAGGCTCACTGAATGGATACAAAAACAAGACACATATATATGCTGCCAACAAGAGACACACATCAGACCTAGGGACACATACAGATTGAAAGTGAGGGGATGGAAAAAGATATTCCATGCAAATGGAAATCAAGAGAAAGCTGGAGTACCAATACTCATATCACAAAAAATAGACTTTAAAATAAAGAATGCTACAAGAGACATGGAAGGACACTACATAATGGTCAGGGGATCCGTCCAAGAAGAAGAGATAACAATTATAAATATATACACACCTGATATAGGAGCACATCAATACATAAGGCAAATGCTAACAGCTATGAAAGAGGAAATCAACAGTAACACAATACTAGTGGGGGAATTTAACACCCCACTTACACCAATGGACAGATCAACCAGACAGAAAATTAATAAGGAAACACAAGCTTTAAATGACAAAATAGACCAGATAGATATAACTGATATTTATGGGACATTCCATCTGAAAACAGCAGATTACCCTTTCTTCTCAAGTGCACATGGAACATTCTCCAGGATAGATAACATCTTTGGTCACAAATCAAGCCTTGGTACATTTAAGAAAATTGAAATCTTATCAAGCATCTTTTCTGACCACAAGGCTATGAGATTAGAAAAAATTACAGGGGAAAAAGATGAAAAAAAAAAGAAACACACACACATGGAATCTAAACAATTACTAAATTACTAAATATCCAAGACATCACTGCTGAAATCAAAAAATACCTAGAGACAAATGACAATAAAAACACGACGATCCAAAACCTATAGATGCAGCAAAAGCAGTTCTAAGAGGGAAGTTTATAGCAATACAATCCTACCTCAAGAAACAAGAAAAATCTGAAATAAACAATCTAACCTCACACCTAAAGTAACTAGAGAAGGAAGAATAAACAAAACCCAAAGATAGTAGAATGAAAGAAATGATAAAGATCAGAGCAGAAATAAATGAAATAGAAACAAAGAAAACAATAGCAAAGATCAATAAAACTAAAAGCTGCTTCATTCAGAAGATAAACAGAATTGATTAACCTTTAGCCAGACTCATCAAGAAAAAGAGGGAGAGGACTCAAATCAATAAAATTAGAAATGAAAAAGGAGAAGTTAGAATGGACACCATAGAAATACAAAGCATCATAAGAGAGACTACTACAAGCAACTGTATGCCAATAAAATGGACAACCTGGAAGAAATGGACCAATTCTTAGAAAGTATAACCTTCCAATCCGAACCAAGAATAAATAGAAACTATGAACAGATAAATCACACGTAATGAAATTGAAACTGTGATTAAAAATCTTCCAACACAAAAAACTTAAGGACCAGAATGCTTCACAGGTGAATTCTATCAAACATGTAGAGAAGAGCTAATACCCATCCTTTTCAAACTCTTCCAAAAATTTTCAGAGGAAGGAACACGCCCGAACTCATTCTACAAGGCCACCATCACCCCGATACCAAAACCAAAGATACTACAAAAAAAAAATTACAGACCAATATCACTGATGAAGATAGATGTAAAAATCCTCCACAAAATACTAGCAAACAGAATCCAATAACACATTAAAAGGATCATACACCATGATCAACTGGGATTTACCCCAGGGATGCAAGGATTCTTCAATATATGCAAATAAATCAATGTGAAACACCACATTAACAAATTGAAGAGTAAAAACCATATGATCATTTCAATAGATACTGAAAGAACTTTTGACAAAAGACAACACCTATTTATGATAAAATACTAGCCAGAAAGTGGGCATAGAGGGAACCTACCTCAGCATAATAAAGCCATGTACAACAAACCCACAGGAAACATCATTCTCAATGGTGAAAAACTGAAAGCATTTCCGCTAAGGTCAGGAACAAAACAAGGATGTCCACTCTTGTCACTATTATTCAACATAGTTCTGAAGTTGTAGCCATGGAAATCAGAGAAGAAAAAGAAATAAAAGGAATACAAATTGGAAAAGAAGAAGTAAAACTGTCACTGTTTGCAGATGACATGGTGATATACATAGATAATCCTAAAGATGCCACCAGGAAACTATTAGAGCTAATCAGTAAATTTGTTAAAGTTGCAGGATACAAAATTAATGCACAGAAATCTCTTGCATTCCTATACACTAATAATGAAAAATCAGAAAGATAAAATAAGGAAACACTCACATTCACTATTGCAACAAAAATAATAAAATACTTAGGAATAAACTTGCCCAAGGAGGTAAAAGACCTGTACTCAGAAAACTATAAGACACTGATGAAAGGAATCAAAGATGACACAAACAGGAGAGATATACCATGTTCTTGGATTGGAAGAATCAATCTTATGAAAGTGACTATACTACACAAGGCAATCTACAGATTCAATGCAATCCCTATCAAATTACCAATGGCATTTTTTACAGAACTAGAACAAAAAAATTTAAAATTTGTATGGAGACACAAAAAACCCCAAATATCCAAAGCAGTCTTTAGGGGAAAAAAATGGAGCTGGAGGAATGAGACTGACTTCAGACTGTATTACAAAGCTATGGTAATCAAGACAATATGGTACTGGCACAAAAGCAGAAATATAGATAAATGGAACAGGATAGAAAGCCCAGAGATAAACCCATGCACTTCACGGCATGCCTCGGTCTGGTGCAATGTCACGCCACCCACTGCTGCCGCAGGCTGGCCCCGCACTCCGTGCCCCTCACTCCCCGCGGCCTGAGTGAGCCAGAGCCCCCCAAATCAGCGGCTCCTTTAAGCCCGTCCTGTCTGAGGGAAAAACAGATGCCCTCCGGCAACCTACACGCAGAGGTGGGGCCAAATCCAAAGCTGAGACCTGGGAGCTGTGAGAACAAAGAAGAGACAGGGAAATCTCTCTGTGCAGCCTCAGAAGCACCGGATTAAAGCTCCACAATCAACTTGATGTGCCCTACATCTGTGGAATACATGAATAGGCAACAAATCATCCCAAATTGAGGAAGTGGACTTTGAGAACAAGATTTAAGATTTTTTCCCTTTTTCTTCTTTTTACAACCAATTATACCAAATTGAGGAGGTGGACTTTGAGAGCAAGATTTATGATTTTTTTCCCCTTTTTCTCTTTTTGTGAATGTGTATGTGTATTCTTCTGTGTGAGATTTTCTCTGTATAGCTTTGCTTCAAACATTTGTCCCAGGGTTCTATCTGTCCGTTTTATTTTTTTAATTTTTTTTAATAATTACTTTTTATTTTAATAACGCTATTATATTTTATCATGTTTTATTCTATTTTACTTTATCGTCTCTCTTTCTCTTTTTCCTACCTTCCCTCCCTCCCTCCCCCTACCTCCTTTCTTTGTTTCTTTCTTTCTTTCTTACCTTCCTCCCTCCCTCCCTCCCTCCTTTCTTTCCTTCTTTCTTCCTTCCTTCCTTTCTTTCTTTCTTTCTTTCTTTCTTTCTTTCTTTCTTTCTTTCTTTCTTTCTTCTTTCTTTCCTGCCTCCCTCCTTACTTTCTGCCCTTCCTCCCTCCCTCCCTCTCTCCCTCCTTTCTTTCTTTCTTTCTTTCTTTCTTTCTTTCTTTCTTTCTTTCTTTCTCTTTCTTCTACTAATTCTTTCTTTCTACTTTTTCTCCCTTTTATTCTGAGCCGGGTATGTGAAAGGCTCTTGGTGCTGCAGCCAGAAGTCAGTGCTGTGCCTCTGAAGTGGGAGAGCCAACTTCAGGACACTGGTCCAAAAGAGTCCCCACAACTCCACATAATATCAAGTGGCGAAAATCTCCCAGAGATCTCCATCTCAACACCAGCACCCAGCTTCACTCAATGACCAGCAAGCTACAGTGCTGGTCACCCTATGCCAAGCAACTAGCAGGAGAGGAACACAACACCACCCATTAGCAGAGAGGCTACCTAAAAACATAATAAGGTCACAGGCACCCCAAAACACACCACCAGACGTGGACCTGTCCACCAGAAAGAAAAGCTCGAGCCTCATCCACCAGAACAAAGGCACTAGTCCCCTCCACCAGGAAGCCTACACAACCCACTGAACCAACCTTAGATACTGGGGACAGACACCAAAAACAATGGGAACTATGAACCTGCAGCCTCAAAAAAGGAGATCCCAAACACAGTAAGATAAGCAAAATGAGAAGACAGAAAAATACAGAGCAGGTGAAAGAGCAAGATAAAAACCGACCAGACCTAACAAATGAGAGGAAATAGGCAGTCTACCTGAAAAAGAATTCAGAATAATGATAGTAAAGATGGTCCAAAATATTGGAAATAGAAGAGACAAAATGAAAGAAACAGTTAAGAAGGACCTAGAAGAACTAAAGATGAATCAAGCAACGATTAAAAACACAATAAATGAAATGAAAAATACTCTAGATGGGATCAATAGCAGAATAACTGTGCCAGAAGAACGGATAAGTGACATGGAAGATAAAATAGTTGAAATAATTGCTGCAGAGCAGAATAAAGAAAAAAGAATGAAAATAATTGAGGACAGCATCAGAGACCTCTGGGACAACAGTAAACGCACCAACATTCGAATTATAGGGGTTCCAGAAGAAGAAGAGAAAAAGAAAGGGACTGAGAAAATATTTGAAGAGATGATAGTTGAAAACATCCCTAATATGGGAATGGAAAGAGTTAATCAAGTCCAGGAGGCACAGAGAGCCCCATACAGAATTAATCCAAGGAGAAATATGCCAAGACACATATTAATCAAACTGTCAAAAATTAAACACAAAGAAAATGTATTAAAAGCAGCAAGGGAAAAACAACAAATAACACACAAGGGAATCCCCAACAGGTTAACAGCTGATCTCCCAGCAGAAACTCTACAAGCCAGAAGGGAGTGGAAGGACATAATTAAAGTGATGAAGGAGAGAAACCTGCAACCAAGATTACTCTACCCAGCAAGGATCTCATTCAGATTTGATGGAGAAATTAAAACCTTTACAGACAAGCAAAAGCTGAGAGAGTTCAGCACCACCAAACCAGCTTTACAACAAATGCTAAAGGAACTTCTCTAGGCAAGAAACACAACAGAAGGAAAATACCTACAATAATGAACCCAAAGCAATTAAGGAAATGGGAATAGGAACATACATATCAATAATTACCTTAAATGTAAATGGACTAAATGCTCCCACCAAAAGACACAGATTGGCTGAATGGATACAAAAACAAGACCCATATATATGCTGTCTACAAAGACCCACTTCAGACCTAGAGACACATACGGATTGAAAGTAAGGGGATGGAAAATGATATTTCATACAAATGGAAATTAAAAGAAACCTGGAGTAGCAATCCTTATATCAGACAAAATAGACTTTAAAATAAAGACTATTAGAAGAGACAAAGAAGGACACTACATAATGATCAAGGGATCGATCCAAGAAGAAGATATAACAATTGTAAATATGTATGCACACAACACAGGAGCACCTCAATACATAAGGCACATACTAACAGCCATAAAAGGGGAAATCGACAGTAACACACTCATAGTAGGGGACTTCAACACCCCACTTTCACCAATGGACAGATCATCCAAAATGAAAATAAATAAGGAAGCACAAGCTTAAAATGATACATTAAACAAGATGGACTTAATTGATATTTATAGGACATTCCATCCAAAAACAACAGAACACACATTTTTCTCAAGTGCTCATGGAACATTCTCCAGGATACATCATGTCTTGGGTCACAATTCAAGCCTTGGTAAATTTAAGAAAATTGAAATTGTATCAAGTATCTCTTCTGACCACAATGCTATGAGACTACATATCAATTAAAGGAAAAGATCTGTAAAAAATATAAACATACGGAGGCTAAACAATCCACTACTTAATAATGAAGTGATCACTGAAGAAATCAAAGAGGAAATTAAAAAAATACCTAGAAACAAATGAAAATGGAGACAGGATGACGCAAAACCTTTGGGATGCAACAGAGGCAGTTCTAAGAGGGAAGATTATAGCAATACAATCCTACCTTAGAAACAGCTACCAGAAAATTACTAGAGCTAATCAATGAATTTGGTAAAGTAGCAGGATACAAAATTAATGCACAGAAATCTTTTGCATTCGTAAATACTAATGATGAAAAATCTGAAAGTGAAATTAAGAAAACACTCCCACTTACCATTGCAACAAAAAGAATAAAATATCTAGGAATAAACCTACCTAAGGAGACAAAAGACCTGTATGCAAAAAAATTATAAGACACTGATGAAAGAAATTAAAGATGATACAAATAGATGGAGAGATATATCATGCTCCTGGATTGGAAGGATCAATATTGTGAAAATGACTCTACTACCCAAAGCAACCTACAGATTCAATGCAATCCCTATCAAACTACCACTGGCATTTTTCACAGAACTAGAACAAAAAATTTCAAATTTGGTTGGAAAAACAAAAGACCCCGAATAGCCAAAGCAATCTTGAGAACGAAAAACGGAGCTGGAGGAATCAGGCTCCCTGACTTCAGACTATACTACAAAGCTACAGTAATCAAGACAGTGTGGTACTGGCACAAAAACAGAAAGATAGATCAATGGAACAGGATAGAAAGCCCAGAGATAAACCCACGCACATATGGTCAACTTATCTTTGATAAAGGAGGCAGGAATGTACGGTGGAGAAAGGACAGCCTCCTCAATAAGCGGTGCTGTGTAAACTGGACAGGGACATGTAAAATTCTGAGATTAGATCATTCCCTAACACCATACACAAAAATAAGCTCAAAATGGATTAAAGACCTAAATGTAAGGCCAGAAACTATCAAACTCTTAGAGGAAAACATAGGCAGAACACTCTATGACATAAATCACAGCAAGATCCTTTTGGACCCAACTCCTAGAGAAATGGAAATAAAAACAAAAATAAACAAATGGGACCTAATGAAACTTCAAAGCTTTTGCACAGCAAAGGAAACCATAAACAAGACCAAAAGACAACCCTCAGAATGGGAGAAAATATTTGCAAATGAAGCAACTGACAAAGGATTAATCTCCAAAATTTATAAGCAGCTCATGCAGCTCAATAGCAAAAAAAGAAACAACCCAATCCAAAAATGGGCAGAAGACTTAAATAGACATTTCTCCAAAGAAGAGATACAGACTGCCAAAAAACACATGAAAGAATGCTCAACATCATTAATCATTAGAGAAATGCAAATCAAAACTACAATGAGATATCATCTCACACCAGTCAGAATGGCCATCATCAAGAAATCTAGAAACAATAAATGCTGGAGAGGGTGTGCAGAAAAGGGAACACTCTTGCACTGCTGGTGGGAATGTGAATTGGTACAGCCACTATGGAGAACAGTACGGAGGTTCCTTAAAAAACTACAAATAGAACTACCATATGTCCCAGCAATCCCACTACTGGGCATATACCCTGAAAAAACTATAATTCAAAAAGAGACATGCACCAAAATGTTCATTGCAGCTCTATTCACAATAGCCAAAGATGGAAACAACCTAAGTGTCCATCATTGGATGAACGGATAAAGAAGATGTGGCACATATATACAATGGAATATTACTCAGCCATAAAAAGAAACAAAACTGAGCTATTTGTAATGAGGTGGATAGACCTAGAGTCTGTCATACAGAGTGAAGTAAGTCAGAAAGAGAAAGACAAATACCGTATGCTAACACATATATATGGAATTTAAGGAAAAAAAATGTCATGAAGAACCTAGGGGTAAAACAGGAATAAAGACACAGACCTACTTGAGAATGGACTTGAGGATATGGGGAGGGGCAAGGGTAAGCTGTGACAAAGCGAGAGAGAGGCATAGATATATATACAGTACCAAACATAAGGTAGATATATAGTGGGAAGCAGCCGCATAGCACAGGGAGATCAGCTCGGTGCTTTGTGACTGCCTGGAGGGGTGGGATAGGGAGGGTGGGAGGGAGGAAGATGCAAGAGGGAAGGGATGTGGGAACAGATGTATATGTATGACTGATTCACTTTGTTATAAAGCAGAAACTAGTAATAAAAAAAGAACTCATGCACTTATGGTCAACTGATCTATGACAAAACAGGCAAGGATATACAATGGAGAAAAGTTAGTCTGTTCAATAAAATGCTTCTTGGAAAACTGGACAGCTACATGTAAAAGAATGAATTAGAAAACTCCCTAACACCATACAGAAAAATAAAATGGATTAAATACCTAAATATAAAACTGGACACTATAAAACCCTTAGAGGAAAACATAGGAAGAACTATGTAAAGAACTCTTTGACATACATCACAGCAATTTCTTTTTTGCCCCACCTCCTAGAGTAATGGACATAAAAGGAAAAATAAAGAAATGGGTCCTAATGAAACTTAAAAGCTTTTGCACAGCAAATGAAACCATAAACAAGATGAGAAGACAATCCTCAGTATGGAAGAAAATATTTGCAAATGAATCCACGAACAAAGGATTAATCTCCAAAACATGTAAACAGCTCCTGCAGCTCAGTATTAAAAAAACAAACAACCCAATCAAAAAACAGGTGGAAGACCTAAACAGACATTTCTCCAAAGACATACAGATGACCAAGAGGCACATGAAAAGCTGCTCAACATCACTAATTATTAGAGAAATGCAAATCAAGACTACAATGAGGTATCACCTCTCACTGGTTAGAATGGGCATCATCAAAAAATCTACAAACAACAAATGCTGGAGAGGGTGTGGAGGAAAGGGAACCCTCTTCCACTGTAGGTGGGAAAGTAAATTGGTACAGCCACTATGGAGAACAGTATGGAGGTTCGTTAAAAAACTAAAAATAGAACTACCATGTGACCCAGCAATCCCACTATTGGGCATATACCCAGAAAAAAATTCAGAAAGACACATGCACCCCAATGTTCATTGCATCAATATTTACAATAGCCAGGTCATGGCAGCAACCTAAATTCCCACTGACAGATGAATAGATAAAGAAGATGTGGTCCATATATACAATGGAATATCAGTCAGGCATAAATAGGGACGAAATTGGGTCATTTGTAGAGACGTGGATGGACCTAGAGAGTATCATACAGAGTGAAGTAAGTCAGAAAGTGAGAAACAAATAGTGTACATTAATGCATATATGTGGCATCTAGAAAAATGGTACAGATGATCCGGTTTGCAAGGCAGAAATAGAGACACAGATGTAGAGAACAAACGTATGGACACCAAGGGGGGAAAGTGAGTGGCAGGGTGGTGGTGGGATAAAAAAAAAAAAAAAAAAAAAAAAAAAAAAAAAAAAAAAAAAAACCTAAGTAAGAGATTATAAAATCCATTCAATGGAGAATATTTTTAATTGGTAAGATCCTATGCATGATTCTATGTTATTTTAATGAAATTATTAAAGTGAACAATTTCTAGGGAAATATTAAAAAAAATAGTTGAGGTAATTTCTCTTCCCCATGGGATTCCCAAGCACTTACCCTCCCTGTGGTGAGCCAGGGGCCGAGGAGCTGGTCTCTTTACATGGAAAGAGGAGGCTTTAGTGGGCCCATAGCCTGGCACAGGTCCATTGGTGGCCTTTGGTATGGCCTTGGTGCCTCCATCCTGCAGCCTGGATACCAACTTCCCCACATCCACCTCGAGGCAGGATTCCAACTTGCCATCTGAAACAGGCCAGCTTGGGGATTTCCTCCCATGATCTGCTTCCCCACTTCTCTGTATAGGCGTTTTGGGGTGTTGTGTCATCTTAGAGGGTTCTATACTGCTGATGATAGTACCATTTGGTGTTCTGTGTTGGATTTCATCTAGGAAAAGATGGTGCAAAGAGGAAAGATTAATGATAACCTTTGCATACATAATATTGCAAAGTTATACACATATTCAAAGGAGCTATTGTCATGGAACAAATCAATGATATCCCACAAAATCAGTCTCTACCCATTCCAGTTTACGTGGAGTCACAAGTCTCATAAAACAGGGAATTCAATTTATGATCTGAGTATTATTTTCATGACCACAATTCAGCAAAAGCACAATATGCCAAGATACTTTATTTAAAGGGATATGTTAAAAAGGGACTTAAGAGACCCCAACCAATTGTACATTATATTACTTTTAAATAAGGCACCATTTAATCCCTAACTATTTCTATTTCTCTCAAAAGTAATTTATAAAGATCTCTCAAATTTCAAGGTAATACACTTAACAGAATTTAACTTCTCTCTCCATCCTCATAAAGACATCCTCAACTCACCACTTTATGGCTTTCCCTTAGCTTTTGTGGTCTACAATTTCCTGTGACAATAGTATATGCTTTTCAGTTGTCTTGTTTCTTAAGTAAAGCTTTGAGTCTCTAATGAGAGCCAAGGATATTCTCCCTAGAAAAATTAACCTACACAAATACATGTAAAATTTTGAAAACTAATTTTAAGAGATTCATGGAAGCCCCTGAAGCTGTTAATGTACCCCCAATTGAGAACTCCTGCTCTAAGGAAATTATCACCTTCCTTGGTAATAGAAAACCTAGATCAGAGTGTAGTGGTTAAGAACAGAGGTTCTGGGGCTTCCCTGGTGGCGCAGTGGTTGAGAATCTGCCTGCCAATGCAGGGGACACGGGTTCGAGCCCTGGTCTGGGAAGATCCCACATGCCACGGAGCAACTAGCCCCGTGAGCCACAGTTACTGAGCCTGTGCATCTGGAGCCTGTGCTCCGCAACAAGAGAGGCCGCGATAGTGAGAGGCCCGCGCACCGCGATGAGGAGTGGCCCCCACTGGCCGCAACTAGAGAAAGCCCTCGCACAGAAACGAAGACCCAACATAGCCATGAATAAATAAATAAAAATTAAAAAAAAAAAAAAAAAAAAAAAAAATAAAATAAAAAGAACAGAGGTTCTGGTCAGCTAAATGAGACCTGAGAGATATGTCAAACAGTTGTAATATATGGGTCTTATTTGGATCCTGATTTTTTTCAAAAAAAATGTAAAAATAGGAGAATTTGAATACTGACTAGATAGTGATCTTAAGGAATTACTACTTTGTTTAGTGTTCTTTTCTTTTATGTACGATGATGGTATTGAGATTTTGGTTAAAATAGTGTTCTTATCTTTTACAGGTACATATTGAAACATTTATGGATGAAATGACATGATGTCTGAGTTGGGGCAATCGGTAGAGGTATAGATGAAACAAGATTGGGCATGTGGCAAGGATTCTTCAAAAAACACAAATCAATCAATGTGATACACCATATTAACAAACGGAGGGAGAAAAACCATATGATCATCTCAATAGATGCAGAAAAATCATGAAGAAGATGTTCTGGAATTAGATGCTTGCACAAGCTTGTGAACATACTAAAAACCACTGACCTACACTTGAAAAGGGTGAATTTTATGTCATATGAATTATATCTCAGTTTAAAAGAAAGTTAGAAAATCGTCTAGAGTGGGTGATCCCATTGGTGATCTTCTAGCGCAAAGAACTCCTCACACAGAGGGGCAAATTAAGACCGAGAATAGGGAAGTGACTAGCCCAAGTTATTCAGTAAGCTAGTGGCCAAGATGAAATTATATCTCAGGTCTACTAACACCCAGTTCATTCATTTATTACACACATTTATTGAGGATTTATGATATGCTAGATACTATGCTGGTACTAGGGATACAGAGCGAAAAATTTCTGCTGGCATAGAGATTATATTTTCTGGTGTGTATTTGGGGAGATTGTAAATAGACAAATAAATGAGTTTATCCAATTAAAATGAGAGTATGGAACAACAGAGTAGGCATTCAGTGTTCCCTTGTACTTTCTTCTAAATGCCAGATCACCTCCTAAGGAGGTGATCCCTTAAACTGGGTGATCTCTTTCCCTTCATTATTCCCTATACACCCAGCCATTTATTCTACAAGTATTTACTGAACACATGGGATATATAGGAATTGTTCTATAGGCTGGTGATAAAAGTGGATCTGACATTCTAATGGGAAAGATAGATAATAAACATGTGAACAAATAATAGCAAGTGATAGGAATAAAATAAAGCAGTGTAAAAGGATAGAGAGTAATGGAGGAGAAAGATCTATTTAAATAGAGTACTCAGAGAAGGTCTCTATGAAGAGATGTCATTTAGCTGAGATTTGAATGAAGGAGTAAAGTTTGCAAAGTTCTGGAGGAAGAATGTTTAGGACCAAGAGAACAGCAAATATAAAGGCCCTTGGGTAAGTTTGACATGTATAATGAACAGCAAAACCAATGAAATTAGAGCAGAGAGAACAAAGGGTACAGAGAGACAGTGAAGTTCAGAAATGAGATCAGAAAGGTAAGTGAGGACCATATAATGCAGAATAAAATGTAAATTTTCTTCTAAAAATGAAGAGAAGTCACTGGAAATTTGGACCAGAGGGAATGATATGATCTGATTTACATTTTTAAAAGAATATACATCTTACTGGCTGCTGTGGAGAACAAATTATAGTCAGGCAAGAAGAAAAGCAAGGATAATAGTTTGGAAGCTCCTGTAGCCACCCAAGTAAGAGATGATGGTGGCTCTACCAGGAAGGTAGCAGTAGGAATTAGTAGGTTCAACATACAATGTGCACAGAGAGCTAAGAGGAATTGCTGATAGATTAGATGTAAGGTAAAAGGAAAAGAGAGTAATCAAGGATCATCCCAAAGTTCTTGACCTTAGCAATTGGGTGACTGGTACTGCCAATTACTTAGATGAGGGAGACCAGAGTAAGAGTAGATTGAGGAGGAATAGGGAATCAAGAGTATTTGTACACTTTGAATTGGAAATGTCCATGAGTCATCTAAAGAGAGCTGTTGAACAGGGAGTATGAGATGGGAAGAGGGGAGATAGTCCTCCTAGATATATAAATTTGCAAATCATCCTCATATTTAAAAGATATTTAAAACCATGAGACTGAATGAGATCACGCAGGAAACAAATATAGACAGAGATGTGGAATGAGAAAAACAAAACAGAACAAAACAAAACAAAACTCTGGGACCTTCCAACATGTAGAAATTGAGAAGAGAAGGAAAACCAAGAGGAGACTGAAATGGAATGTCTAGTGAGGTAGGAGAGTTTGGTGTCCTGAAAGCCAAGTGAATAAGTGTTCCAAGAAGGAAGAGTCACTAAAACGAAATGCTTCTCACAGGCAGAGTATGATAAGAATAGTGGAGTGGCACATGGAGATTGTTGGTAATCTTGACAAAAAAGGTCTCAACAGAGTAGTGAGGAGAGAGGCCCATTTAGAATGAGTGCAGGATCCATACTAAGCAATTATTCAACTAAATGGCATTTATTTGTTTATCTATCTCTATCTATCTATCATCTATCTATCTATCTATCTATCTATCTATCTATCTATCTATCTCCATTTAGCCTATAAACTCCTTGAGGCCAGGGACTGTCTTAATTCCACCTAGCATGGTACTTAATCCATGTGAGCTGATTTTCTCACCAGCTTTACTGGGATATAATTGACAAATAAAAATTGTATATATTTAAGGTATACAATGTGATGTTTTGATATATGAATACATTGTAAAATGAGTACCACAATCAATCTAATTAACATATCCATCACCTCACATAGTTTTCAATTTTTTGTGGTAAGAATATTTAAGATCTACTCTTTTCACAAATTTCAAGTATACAATATAGCATTATTAACTACAGTCACAATGTTGTATCATATCTCCAGAACATATTCATCCTGAATAACTGAACCTTTGTACCCTTTGATCAAACACCTCCCCATTTCGCTCTCCCCTAAGTCCCTGGCAGCCACCCTCCTACTTTATGCTTCTATGAGTTTGACTTTTTTAGATTCCACATATAAGTGAAATCATGCAGCATTTATCTCTCTGCCCTTATCTCATCTCACTTAGCATAAGGTCCTTCAGGTTCATCCATGTTGTCACAAATTACAAGTTTTCCTTCTTTTGTACCTAAGGCTGAATAATATTCCATTTTTTGTTGTGTGTGCACACGTGCCTGTGTGTGTTTCTGGGTGTGTGTCTATGTATCTCTCACATTTTCTTTATCCATTCATCTGTTGATGAACACTTTGGTACTTCCATATCTTAGCTATTGTAAATAATGCTGCAATGAACATGAGAGTGCAGATATCTTTTCGAGATACTAATTTCATTTCCTTTGGATATATTCCCAGAAGTGAAATTACTGGATCATATGGTAGTTTATATTTTTTCATTGACACTGTTGGTAACTTTTATTCTGTGGGCAACCAAAAAGAAGTAACAAGATCACAAAATATGAAGAACTGTTAATAAGTGGTATGAGTGAAACAAACTAGGGGCAGAGGCAAACATCCAAGGAGAGCCACTTTGGGTGTGGTTAAGGAGGGCCTTCTGGAGGAGGTGGCATTTATCTGAGACCTGAAGCATAAGAATGACCCAGCCATGTGAAGGTGCCGAGGGAGTGTCCAGCAAAGGGGATAGCAGGTCCAAAGGCCTGGATTATGAGGGCATGCTTGAGGTCCTGAAAGAACCTGATATACCTGGAGGATGGGGATGATGCATGTATCAGTAGTTCATTCCTATGTGTTGTTGAGTAGTACTCCATTGTATGCATATACCACAATTTTTTTATTCATTCATCAGTTGATGAGCATTTAGGTTGCTCACAGTTTTTGGCTGATATGAAAAAAAGCTGCTATAAATACTCAAATGTAAGTCTTTGTGAAGCTGTGTTGTCATTTCTCTTGGGTACATACTTAAGAGTGGAGTTGCTGGGTTATGTGATAGCAATTACTTGATTGCTTTTTGTTTTTTTTCCTGTGTATGGGTCATGCTTTCTTGTTTCTTTAGATATGTTTGTTTCTTTAGATATGCTTGTTTCTTTCTTGTTTCTTTCTTGTTTCTTTAGATATCTCATAATTCTTTTATTGAAAACTGGACAGTTTAAGTAATATAGCAACTCTGAAATTCAGATTCTCTCTTCTCCCCAAGGTTTGTTGTTGTTGCTGTTTATTTAGTTATTATTGTTAGTTTGTTTACTGACTTTTTCATCCATTTATGTTAAATCTGTATTCTTTGTTGAGTGTGGCCACTAAAGACACTGCTTAGTTAACCTTGTGGTCAGCTAATGATTAGACAGAGATTGCCTAAGAACCAATATGACTCCCAGGGTTTGCAAAGGGGCTCTGTATCAGTGTTTGAGTATGCCTTGAACAGTCAGCCAGGCAGTTGACAACTCTATATGGTAGTTTATTTTATTTTTATTTATTTTATTTTTTGTGGTACACAGGCCTCTCACTGTTGTGGCCTCTCCCGTTGCGGAGCACAGGCTCCAGACGTGCAGGCTCAGTGGCCATGGCCCACGGGCCCAGCCGCTCCGTGGCATGTGGGATCCTCCCCGGAACCCGTGTCCCCTGCATTGGCAGGTGAACTCTCAACCACTGCACCACCAGGGAAGCCCAGTAGTTTATTTTTAATTTTTTGAGAAACCTACTCACAGCTTTCCATAATGACTGTACTAATTTACATTACCACCAACAGTGTACAAGAGTTCCCTTTTCTCCACATTGTTGTCAACACTTGTTATCTTTTGTCAGTTTTTTGTAATAAATATAATAGGTGTGAGAGGATATCTTGTGGTTTTGATTTGCATTTCCCTGATGATCAATGATGTTGAGTAACTTTCCATGTACCTGTTGGACATTTATTTGTCTTGTTCTGAGAAATGTCTATTTAGGTCCTTTGACCTTTAAAAATTGGGTTATTTCTTTTCTTATTATTGAGTAGTACGAGTTCCTTATGTATTTTGGAATATTAACCCCTTATCAGACATATGATTTGCAAATATCTTCTCCTATTCTGTAGGTTGTCTCCTCACTTTCTTGATTGTTTCCTTTGCTGTGCAGAAGCTGTTTAGCATGATGCAATCACATTTGTCCATTCTGCTTTTGTTGCCTATACTTTTGGGGTCATATCCAAAAAAATCACTTCCCAGACCAGACAATGCCAAGTAGCTTTCCCCCCACATTTTCTTCTTGTAGTTTTACAGCTATAGGTCTTACATTTATGTCTTTAATCCATTTTGAGTTGATCTTTGTACATTGTGTGAGATAAGGATCCAATTTCTCTGCATGTGGATATCCATTTTTCCCAACACCAGGTACTGAAAAGACTATACTTTCCCATTGTGTAATCTTGACACCTTTATCAAAGGTCAATTGATTATAAATGTGTGTACTTTTTCTTGGCTCATTATTCTGTTTCATTTGTCTATATGTCTGTTTTTATGCCAGTGCTATACTCTTTCGGTTACTATTGCTTTGTAGTATATTTTGAAATCATAAAGCCTTCAACTTTGCTCTTCTTTCTCAAGATTGCCTTGGGGTCTTTTATCATGAAGTTTACATAAAACATAGTTATAGCAGTCTGTTTAAAGCTAACAAAGTAACATTGACTACATATAATAACTCTACATTTTAACGACTCCTACCCCTACATTTTATGTTATTGATGTCATCATTTATAACTGTTTAGATTGTGTATCCATTAACAAATTATTGTAGCTATAGTTATTTTTAATACTTTTGTATTTTCACTTTCATACTAGAATTACAAGTGGTTTACACATCACTATTACAGTATTAGAATATTCTGAATTGGGCTATAATATGTTTACCAATTTGTTTTATACTTTCATATGTTTTCATGTTGTTACTGTCCATTTATTTCAACTTGAATACCCTCTTTTAGCATGTCTTATTTATTTATTTAATTGAAGTACAGTTGATTTACAATGTCCTGTTATTTTCAAGAGTACAGCACAGTGATTCAGTTATATATACAGTACAGTGATTCAGTTATATATATATATATATATATATATATATATATATATATATATATATATATACTCTTTTTCAGATCCTTTTCCCTTATAGGTTATTATTAAAAATATTGAGTATATTTCCCTGTGTTATACAGTAGGTCCTTATTGGCTATGTATTTTATATATAGTAGTGTATATGTGTTAATTCCGACCTCCCAATTTATCCCTCACCCACTTTCCCCTTTGGTAACCATAAGTTTGTTTTCTATGTCTGTGGGTCTATTTCAGTTTTGTATATAGATTCATTTGTATCGTTTTTTGTTAGATGCCACATATAAGTGATTTCATATGATATTTGTCTTTCACTCTCTGGCTTACATCACTTAGTATGATATCTTTTAACATTTATTTTAAACCAAGTCTAGTGGTAGTCAACTCCTTCGTTTTATCTCTCCTTCATTTCTGAAGGACTGCTTTGCCCAGTATAGTATTCCTGGTTGGCAGTTTTTTTCCTTTCAGTATTTTGAATATATCAACCCATTCTCTCCTGGCCTGCAAGGTTTCTGCTGGGAAATCTGCTCACAGTATTATGGGGGTTTCCTTTTATTTGACAATTTGCTTTTTTCTTGCTGCATTCAAAATTCTCTTTGTCTTGGAATTTTGAGAATTTTATAACAATGTGTCTTGGTTAAAGTCTCTTTATGTTTAACTTATTTGGGTTTCTTTGGGCTTCATGTTTCCAGATGTTCATTTCCTTCTCCAGATTTAGGAATTTTTCTGTCATTATTTCTTTAAATAAGCTTTGTGCCCCTTTCTCTTTCTGTGCTCCTTCTGAGACTCCCATATGTGTATATTGGTTTGTATACGGTGTCCCATATGTCTCTTAGGTTTTCTTCACTTTTACAATCTTTTTTCTTTCTGTTCCTCTGACTGGATAATTTTAAGTGACCTGTCTGACTGCACTGATTCTTTCTTCTGCTTGTTTGAGTTTGATGTTGAAGCTCTCTACTGAATTTTTCAATGCACTCATTGTGTTAAGCTCCAGAATTTCTTTTTGGTTCTCTTTTTTTATGATTTCTATAACTTTCTTGAACTTCTCATGTATTATTTTCCTGATTTTGTTTAGTTGTCTGAGTTCTCTTGTAGCTCACTGAGCTTCTTTAAGATGATTATTTGGAATTCCTTTTCAGACAGTTCATAGATCTCCATTTCATTAGGATCAGTTCATCGTGCTTTATTTTGTTCCTTTGGTGGTGTTAAGTTTCCATGATTATTCCTGATCCTTGTGGCCTTGAGTGGGTGTTTACCTATTTGAAGAAGCAGGCACATCTTCCTGGCTTTGGCAAGGAAAGCCTTTGATCAGGCAGCACAACCAGAGATTCTGGTTAGGCCACCTGGCAGGCTCCAGAAGTGGGCTTGCTGCTGGAATCCTTGGGTAGGTTGGTCTGGTACATCGGTCAGTAGATGGGCAAGATTTCATCCTGGATCTACAGGGGAGAGCTTGAAGCCTGGGTCCACGGGGTAGCCTGGCACTGAGGCAGACCTGGAGGCTGGATCCACAGGAGGCTGGACTGGACGCTGAGCTGTGGTTACATCCTGGAGACTAGAGCCACAGGGGCCAGCTTGGCATGTAATGGGCCTGGATTCTGGGTCTTCAGGGGCAGGCCTGGAGCCTGGGGCTGCAGAGAATGGCCTAGTGCTGGGGCAGGTCTGGAGCATGGGTTGGTGGAGGCTGGCCTGGAGTCTGGAAAAATGGGAGATGGGTTGGTGCTGGGGTTTACTGGGGTGGGTCTGTTGCTGGGGTCCAAGGTAAAGTTGGGTGCTCATCTCACTCTCCTTCCTCCATGTGGAGGGGATTTCTCCCTGAACTACACTGTGTGAGCTTGGGGAAAAGGTGACATGGGTAATATGAAAATCTCCTTTCTAGCATCTGCATTGTACCTTTTCTTATTTCTGTACTCAACCCAGGTGCTCTGACCTCTCATCTGGATTCCATAGCTTTCATGAAGGTGTTTTCATGCATGGATGGTTGTTTGAATTCATATTACTGTGAAGGGACAAGCACTAGAAACTCCTATTCAGCCATCAGTTCTCTATTTGTATTTAAAATCTCAGAACATTCAGAAAACACATTGCTCACCCATCTCAATGTACTGAGGTACAGATCTAAGAACACCTTGTATCCTTCACTGGTCTGCTAAGGGAAAATGGTAGCTGATTTTACAGGTTCATCTCTGTCCTATCCACTGCCAAAAGAATAATTCACTCTCTGAGTACAAATTTTACAAACCTTGGCTTGCCTGGCCCAGGGCCCAGAAAACGTCTAACTTTTCAGAAAAGATGGTTATGCCTCCATGTCTTCCTTTCAATAGCCTCTTTGTCTCCAATCACTATTAAGAAGCTAAGGGTAAACTTCAGTACTGACCTTCACTTTCATCCAGGGAAGAAGTATAGAAAACTGTCCTTTCCCTCAGCAAGCGCTTCGAAATTGTGATTGGTTTGTGCCTTCTTGCTGTCACTCGAGGTGGAGGAACTGGAGGTGCAGTACTTTCCTCAGGTGGACCTGAATAAATCTGTAGAGGGGGAATATTTCCAGAAAATAATTAGAAAGATCAACTTTTTATATCCCTAATGCTAACTACCAGTTGATGCCCATCAGCATTACACCTAAATTCTGCCATAGCAATTCTAATATGGTTAAAGGAATTGTGGGGATTTTCTTAATCACTCTAGCTACCAGCAAGTGTTTAGAGATCTCCTATCACATTTGAGGTGCAGGACCTGGTACTTCTCAGTGTGGAGGAAAGAATGCAGACAAAAACTGCAACATCAGGAGAGCACCCTTCTATTTATTAGATGGGATGCTGCCCAATACATGGATCATTGAATAAAACAAATTAGACCATTACTTTAAAAAACCTGCAACATCAGTCCTGGATTTCCCACTTACTGCTTGGGAAACTGTAAAAAAGTCACTATTTCCGCCAACAAAACCCATATAAAGGTCATCTCACATCTCTGAGCCTTAGCTTTCTCATCTGTAAATTGGGGGGAACACCACCTATCACAGGGTGTGGTGAGTGAGAATCAAGTGAAAAGGATAGTCAAGGTACATTGTATGGGTAGGGGTGGGGTGTGAAGAATGATAAAAAACACCCACATGCATTCAATATTTCTGAAAAGATACCCCCCACCAAAAACAAAAACAAAAAACACCTGGTTGCATTGTTTGTCCCAAGACAGGACTAATGAGTGGCTAAGGGAAGGATGGAGGAAACTTATTTTTCACCCCTATATCACTTTGATATTTAAAAATTTCATACCATGTATGCATTACTTATTCAAAAAAGACAGGGCAAAAATAAAGTGCCTTGGAAGATATAAAAAGTGCTGGATAAGTGAGGGAGGAGCTGTGATTAGAATTTGTATATAATGTCTCATATGTACTTAAGATCTTCCTGTCCCTGGGGACAATGACCTTTTGGGCAGAGTGAAAATATTTGGGGAAGACACACATATGTGGTGATGGAGGAAGGGTACCAGTGTCCATTGCAATAATGAAATCAACCCCAATGATTAGTGCAAAGAGAAATGTCACAGCCCAATATTCTATCAGGCAAGAGTCAACATAGATTGCACAGTCACCAAACTTACATGAATGGGAACACAAGGCAAGCCTGTGTAAAAGCTGCACAATGATAGAGAACAAGGTAAGAAGAATCATAAGGCAGTATATGTCTCAATGTCTCACGGTATATGGAAAAGAGAATATGACATAGTAGCAAGCAGATGAGCTTTGGGGTCATATATATTTAGGTCATATTTCTGGTTCCAACACCATTAGTAATAATATGCTAAATAGCTACCATTTTGTGAGCACCTGCTTAGGCACTATAGTAGCTATTACAAATATTCCTTGCTATTTATCAAACACACCAGGGACTTTGCACTGAGTGTTTTTTCTACCTGGAGTGCTCTTCCTCCAGATATCCATATAGCTTGCACTCTTGATTCCAGTAGGATTAACGATCAAATATACCCCTCTCAGTGAGTCTTTCCAGGCAAATGTATCAGCATTTTGACATGCTTCCCTCTACCAAGTGCTTCCTAACCCCCGTCCATATTTAACATGTTTTCTTATCGCTTTCTAACATAGTATATTGTATTCTATATTTATTTAGTTTTTTGTTGTCTGTCTCTCCACTCGATTGTATACTATACTGAAATATATCATCGTGTTCACTGCTGTAACTCCAGCAACTAGAAGAGTGACTAGAATTGCTGGGCCAGAAAACAAACACATTTAAAATTCTGGTATAAAAGGCCAAATTATCCTCTGAAAAGACCATAACAGCTACTTTCTCTTCAAGCCAAAATACGGCAAAAGAAATTAGATTTACATCTTCAGCATGAAACAATTAAAAAACTAGAAAAAATGTAACAATGATTCTGAAGGCATTTGAAATCTGGCAATTAAGGACAGTGATCCATGAGGAACAGGAAAAGCAAATGAGGTGAGGTGAGCCCCATGATTGTTCCATGTTAGAGCCTGGAAAGATTCTTTGGGCAATAATACAGGAAGAAGAACCCAGAGCAGCCCAGCAGTCTCCATTAGCTGAAGACACTGTGTTGCAAGTATGAGGAGGACAAGGAAGAGAGAGTTTTCAGAGCGGGGTACCAGAAAGTAGATACCTGCACAGAGAGCTCTGAAGACTTACAGGGCTACGCTTTAAGAATTTAGCTGCATAAAATCAATCAATGTGATAAACCATACTAGCAAATTGAAGGAGAAAAACAATATGATCATCTCAAAAGATGCAGAAAAAGCTTTCAACAAAATGCAACACCCATTTATGATAAAAACCCTCCAAAAAGTAGGCATAGAGAGAACTTACCTCAACATAATAAAGGCCATATATGACAAAACCACAGCCAACATCGCCCTCAATGGTGAAAAACTGAAAACACTTCCGCTAAGATCAAGAACAAGACAACGTTGCCCACTCTCACCACTATTATTCAAAATAGTTTTGGAAGTTTTAGCCACAGCAATCAGAGAAGAAAAAGAAATAAAAGGAATCCAAATCAGAAAAGAAGATGTAAAGCCGTCACAGTTTGCAGATGACATGACACTATACATAGAGAATCCTAAAGATGCCACCAGAAACTACTAGAGCTAATCAATGAATTTGGTAAAGTAGCAGCATACAAAATTAATGCACAGAAATCTCTTGCATTCCTATATACTAATGATGAAAAATCTGAAATAGAAATTAAGGAAACACTCCCATTAACCACTGCAACAAAAAGAATAAAATACCTAGGTAGGAATAAACCTACCTATGGAGACAAAAGACCTGTATCCAGAAAACTATAAGACATTGATGAAAGAAATTAAAGATGATAAAACAGATGGAGAGATATTCCATGTTCTTGGACTGGAAGAATCAACATTGTGAAAATGACTACACTATCCAAAGCAATCTAGAGATTCAATGCAATCCCTATCAAAATACCAATGGCATTTTTTACAGAACTAGAACAAAAAAATTAACAATTTGTATGGAAACACAATAGCCAAAGCAATCTTGAGAAAGAAAAACGGAGCTGGAGGAATCAGGCTCCCGGACTTCAGACTACAATACAAAGCTACAGTAATCAAGACAATAGAGTACTGGCACAAAAACAGAAATATAGATCAATGGAACAGGATAGAAAGCCCAGAGATAAACCCACGTACCTATGGTCACCTTATTTTTGATAAAGGAGGCAAGAATATACAATGGAGAAAAGACACCCTCTTCAGTAAGTGGTGCTGGGAAAACTGGACAGCTACATGCAGAAGAATGAAATTAGAACACCATACACAAAAATAAACTCAAAATGGACTAAACACCTAAACGTAAGGCCAGACACTCTAAAACTCTTAGAGGAAAATATAGGCAGAACACTCTTTGACATAAATCACAGCAAGATCTTTTTTGACCCACCGCCTAGAGAAATGGAAATAAAAACAAAAATAAACAAATGGGACCTAATGAAACTTAAAAGCTTTTGCACAGCAAAGGAAACCATAAAAATGATGAAAAGACAACCCTCAGAATGGGAGAAAATATTTGCAAACAAAGCAACTGACAGAGTATTAATCTCCAAAATATACAAGCAGCTCATGCAGCTCAATATCAAAAAAACAAACAACCCAATCTAAAAATGGGCAGAAGACCTAAATAGACATTTCTCCAAAGAAGATATACAGATTGCCAAGAAACACATGAAAGGATGCTCAACATCGTTAATCATTAGTGAAATGCAAATCAAAACTACAATGAGGTATCACCTCACACCAGTCAGAATGGCCATCATCAAACAATCTATAAACAATAAATGCTGGAGAGGGTGTGGAGAAAATGGAACCCTCTGCACTGTTGGTGGGAATGTAAATTGATACAGCCACTATGGAGAACAGTATGGAGGTTCCTTAAAAAACTTAAAATAGAACTACCTTATGACCCAGCAAACACACTACTGGGCATATTATACCCTGAGAAAACCATAATTCAAAAAGAGTCATCGGGCTTCCCTGGTGGCGCAGTGGTTGGGAGTCCGCCTGCCGATGCATGGGGCGTGGGTTCGTGCCCGGTCTGGGAGGATCCCTCGTGCCATGAAGCGGCTGGGCCCGTGGGCCGTGGCTGCTGGGCCTTCACCTCCAGAGCCTGTGCTCCGCAATGGGAGAGGTCACGGCAGTGAGAGGCCCACGTACCGCAAAAAGAAAAAAAAAAAGAGTCATGTACCACAATGTTCATTGCAGCTCTATTTACAATAGCCAGGACATGGAAGCAACCTAAGTGTCCATCAACAGGTGAATGGATAAAGAAGAAGTGGCACATATATACAATGGAATATTCCTCAGTCTTAAAAAGAAATGAAATTGAGTTATTTGTAGTGAGGTGGATGCACCTAGAGTCTGTCATACAGAGTGAAGTAAGTCAGAAAGAGAAAAACAAATACCATATGCTAACACATATATATGGAATCTAAAAAAATAAAATTCTGAAGAACCTAGGGGCAGGACAGGAATAAAGATTCAGATGTAGAGAATGGATTTGAGGACATGGGGAGGGGGAAGCGTAACCTGGGACGAAGTTAGAGAGTGGCATGGACTTATATACACTACCAAATGTAAAATAGATTGTTAGTGGGAAGCAGCTGCACAGGACAGGGAGATCAGCTCGGTGCTTTGTGACCACTTAGAGGGGTGGGATAGGGAGGGTGGGAGGATGACACAAGAGGGAGGAGATATGGTGATGTATGTATATGTATAGCTGATTCACTTTGTTCTAAAGCAGAAACTAACACACCATTGTAAAGCAATTATCCTCCAATAAAGATGTTAAAAAAAAACGAATTTAGCTGCCTACTAATCAATACCTATGTGTGAGGCAAGAATCACATGAAAGAATTAGAGGAAGCAATTACCTAAGATCACACAGTGGCTGGAAGAATTCCTGTTCTCACCAGCCACAGTGGATTATTAAATTATTCATAGGGCACTGAGTACAGTACACAGAAAAATTTTGCCCCATTAATGAAGAAAAATTAACCCTACACTAAATCCTACTCATTTTCTGCCTAAAAAAGCCTAAGGGAAATACTTGAAAGCATCAAGCTGTTCTTGGGTAACTTACCTGCACCCCAGAAACAAGCTCAAGAACATTATTTATAGCAATAAAAAATGGCCATCATACAAGAAGGTAAAATTAACAATGTCTTGCATCCAATAAAGAATTATCAGAAATTCATAGCCCTTTCTAATTTTGATGTGTTTTATTTCTGTTTCTTGCTCAATTGCTCTGGCTAGGATTCCAGTACTGTGTTGAATAGGAGTGGTCACAATGAGCATCCTTATCTTGTTCCTGATCTTAGAAGGACAGCTGTCCACCTTTGGCCATCGAGTATGATGTTAGCTGTGGGGTTTTCCTATATGGTCTTGGTAATGTTGAAGTTTGTTCTTTCCATAACCAATTTGCTGAGAGTGTTTGTCATGAAAGGATGCTGAATTTTGACAAATGCATTTTCTGCATATATTGAGATTTTTATTTTCCATTCTATTAATGTATCACATTTTTGGATTTGCATATGTTGAAACATCCTTGCATCCCAGGGGTAAATTCCACTTGATTATAGTCTATGACTCTTTTAAAGTGCTGTTCAATTAAGTATGCTAGTATTTTGTGGAGAATTTATGCTTCTATATTCATCAGGTATATTGGCCTATGGCTTATAGTTTTCTTTCTTTCCTCCTCCTCTTCCTTTTTTTTTTTTTTTTTGAGTCCTTATCTGGCTTTGGCATCAGGGTAATGTTGGCCTCATAAAATGAGTTTGGGAGTGTTCCTTTCCTTTCAAATTTTTTGAATTGAGAATAATTGGCATTAATTCTTATTTTAATGTTTGGTAGAATTCACCAATGAAACAATCTGGACCTGAGCTTTTCTTTTTTGGCAGACTCCTGAATACTGATTCAATCTCCTCACTCACTATTAGTCTGTTCAGATTTTCTATTTCTTCATGTTCAGTCTTGGTAGCTTGTATATTTCTAGGAATTTATCCATTTTTCTAGGTTTTCCAATTTGTTGACATATGATTATTCATAGTAGTCTATTATCCTTTGTATTTCTGCCGTGTATCCCTTTTCATTTCTGATTTTATACATTTGCATCTTCTCTATTTATTAGTCCAGCTAAAGGTTTTCAGTTTTATTTATCTTTTTAAAAACTCAACTTAGTTTCATTTATCTTTCTATTGTTTATCTGGTCTTTATTTCACTTATTTCTGCTCTGATTTTTTTAAATCCTTCCTTCTGCAAACCTTGGGCTGAGTTTGTTCTTTTTGCAGTTTCTTGAGGTATTAAATTAGAACGTTTATTTGTGATCTTTGTCTAATGTAAATGTTTATCACTGTAAAATTCCCCTCTTAGAACTGCCTTTTCTGCATCCCATAAGTTTTGATTGGTTGTTTTTCTATTGTCTTGTCTTTCAAGATAGTTTTTGACCTCCCTTTTGGTTTCTTGCTTGACCCATTGGTTGTTCAGAAGTGTGTTGTTTCCCACATATTTGTAAATTTTCCAGTTTTCTTCCTGTAATTGATTTCTAGTTTCATGTCATTGTGATCAGAAAAATACTAGGTACAATTTCAATCTTCTTACATTTGCTTACATTTATTTTATGACCTAACTTATTATCTATCCTAGAGAAAGTTCCATGTGCACTTGAGAAGAATGAGTTTATATTAGAGTTACATAATTAACACACCATTATATCGCAGTATTAGAGTATTCTGTATTTCACTATATACTTACCTCTGCCAGTAGGTTTTATATTTTTTATATATTTTTGCTTTACTAATTAGTGTCCTTTCAATTCAGCTTGAAGAACTCCTTTCAGTATTCTTGAAAGGCAGGTCTAGTGTTGATAAACTCCCTCAGCTTTTGTTTGTTTGGTAAAGTCTTTATCTCTCCTTCATTCCTGAAAGATGACTTTGCCATGTAAAATATTCATGGTTGGAAGGTTTGGTTTTTTTTTCAGCATTTTGCATATATCATCCAACTCTCTCCTGACCTGCAAGTTGTCTGCTGAGGAATCTACTGATAGCCTTATAATGGTTCCTTCATATGTGAGGGGTTTTTTTCCCCTCTGGCTGCTTTTAAAATTTTCTGTCTTTGATTTTAGACTGTTTCATCATAATGTGTCTTGGAGAAGACTGTTTTGGGTTGACATTATGAGATAGTTAGCTTCATAAGTGTATCCCTAGATTTAAGAAGTTCTCAGCCATTATTCCTTTAAATAAGCTTTCTCCCATTCTTCTCCTTCTCGGACTTCTGGGACTCCAATAATGCATAGATTCTTTCTTTTAATGGACCCCATAATTCACATAGACTCTCTCCACTCTTTTTCATTCTCTTTTCTTTTTGCTCCTCTGAATGGATGATCTCAAATGACTCTTCTAATTCACTAATTCTTTCTTCTATTTGGTAGAGTGTGATACTGAAGCTCTCTATTGAATTCTTCAGTCCAATCACAGATTTTGAACTCTAGGATTTCTGTTTTTTTTTTTTAAATGGTTTCTGTTCATTTGTTGAACTTCTCATTTTGTTCATGCATTGCTTTCCTAATTTTGTTTACTTGTTTATCTTGTTTTCGTATAGTCCATTGAATTTCTTTTTTTTTTAATGAAAGTATAATTGATTTACAATATTATATTATTTTCAGGTATACAACATAGTGATTCAGTATTTTTACATATTATATTCCATTTAAAGTTATTATAAAATATTGGCTATATTCCATGTGCTATACAATATATCCTTGTAGCTTATTTATTTTATATATAGTATACATACATAGGGCACTGAGTACAGTACACAGAAAAATTTTGCCCCATTTTGCCTCTTAATCACCTACCCCTATATTGCTCCTCCCCGTTTCCCTCACCCCACTGATAACCATTAGTTTGTTCTCTATATCTGTGAGTGTTTCTGTTTTGTTATATTTTATTCAATTGTTTTATTTTTTAGATTCCACATATAAGTGATAACATACACCATTTGTCTTTGTCTGACTTATTTCACTTAGCATAATACCCTCTAAATCTATCCATGTTGTTGCAAATGGCAAATTTTCAGTCGTTTTTATGGCTAATAGTCCATTGTGTGTATATATATATATACAGCCACTTTATTCATTCACCTATTGATGGACACTTAGTTTGCTTCCATATCTTGGTTATTGTAAATAATGCTGTGAAGAACATTGGGGTGCACGTATCTTTTCAAATTAATGTTTTCATTTTCTTCAGATATATACCCAGGAGTGGAATTGCTGGATCATATGGTAGTCCTATTTTTAGTTTTATAAGAAACATCCATACTGCCTTCTATATTGGCTGCACCAGTTTACATTCCCACCAACAATGTACAAGGGTTCTCTTTTCTCCACATTCTCATCCTGAGATTCCGGGTGGGCCATATGGTGGTGTCCAGCAGGAGACTTACTGCTTGAGTTCTTGGGCAGGCAGGTCTGGCACCTTGATCAGCAGGCAGGCAGGCCTGGTGTTTGGATCCAAGGGTATGGATGTGGGGCTTGGATTTACTGAGGTAGGTCTGACACTTGAGTCTGCAGTGATGGGCCTGTGATCTGGGTTCATGTGGATGAATCTGGATCTGGGTCCATGGGGGCTGACCAGGCTCATGGGATCACTGGGGGGGGGGCTACCATCTGGGTCCATGGGGACTATTCTGGTGCCAGATGGGCCAGGAGGCTGATTTCATAGGGACTGGGCTAAAACCTAGGGCGATGGGGGCTGGCCTGCCCTTTGGGCAAACCTGGAGCCTAGCGCCATAGAAGGTGGCCTGTAATCTGGGGTCTCAAGGGCCAGCCTGGAGATTAAGTCTATGGAGGTCAGCCTGTTGCTAGTTCAGGCCAGGAGTCTGGTTCTCTGGGAGCCAGGCTATAAGCTGAGGCCACAGGTGCTTGCCTGGCACTGAGGTGGGACAGAAGCCTGTGTCGACAGGAGCCTGCCTGACCCTGAGCCATAGGGGCAATCCTGGCATTGAGATAGGTTGGGAGCCTTGGTCTATGTGAGCTGGTCTAGAGGCTAGGTCTATGGGGGCTGACCCATTCTGGAATGGACCAGGAAACCGCATTCATAGGAACTCACCAGTAGCCTGGTGACATCAGAGCTGGCTGACAATGGGGTGGTCCAGGAGCCTGGGTTTGTGGGAGCCCACTTGTTGCCTCATGCCTCGGGAGCTGCCTGGGGATATAGGTGCTGGGTAATGTTGGGTGTTTGGGGAGCTTGGGTTTGCAGGAACCTGCTGGGAGCCTGGTGCTACAAGAGCTGTCTGAGACTGTGGGAACTGCCTGGGGCCACAGAAGCTGGTGGATAACTGGGTGGGCTAGGGTCCTGGGTTTTCAGGAGCCCACTGGAAGCCTGGGGCCATGGGAGACACCTAAGTCTGCAGTAGTAGGTCTGATGCTGGGGCCAGCCAGCACTGGGGTTAACAGTGAAATCAGATGCTCACTTCACTCTCCTCTCCCATGAGGAGTGTGTCTCTCCACAATGGGCTGCTGGAGCTTGGGAGAAGGGTGAAAGACAGGTGACTCTATCTTTCTTCCTCATTGTTTTTCTTATTTCTGTGCTTCACCAGGTATTGTAATCCCTCACCTGGATTCCTTAGCTATTGTGAAGATATTTTTGTGTGAAGATAGTTGTTCAAATTGTTATTTTGCGAAGGGGAGCTGTGCTAGAAATTCCTACACTGCCATGTTGTTGATGTTATTCCACAATCCCCCAGCCTTCACTTCTTTGTATCTCATTTGCTGTTCAACCTGGTCTCTGTCCACATTGTTCTTCTGTAACTGCTTTTGTAACAATCACCACTAACCTCCTAATTCCCAAATCTATGGGCATTTTTCAATCCTTATTTTTACTTTGCTGCAGCACTTGATACAAGCTGACATTCCTGATCTAAGAATGCTTTATTGTTTACCTTTCTTTTTTTTTAAGGGAGAACTGAGTGATTTTATTTTTAAATACTTGTCATTTGGAAAAAATACAGGAATAATAAAATTTTTGAGCTAATGTTCATGCTGTGTCTAAATCATATCTGAATAAAATGATGTGTTAAATTGTGTTAGTCAGTTCTCCCTTCTTCCAGGTGAGAAGGGAGAACTAACTGGGTGATTTTCTTTTTATTTATTTATTTTTAAAACATCTTTATTGGAGTATAATTGCTTTACAAGGGTGTGTTAATTTCTGCTGTATAACAAAGTGAATCAGCTATACATATACATACATCCCCATATCTCCTCCCTCTTGCATCTCCCTCCCACCCTCCCTATCCCACCCCTCTAGGTGGACACAAAGCAACAAGTTGATCTCCCTGTACTATGTGGCTGCTTCCCACTAGCTATCTATTTTACATTTGGTAGTGTATATATGTCCATGCCACTCTCTCACTTCGTCCCAGCTTACCCTTCCCCCTCCCTGTGTCCTCAAGTCCATTCTTCATGTCTGTGTCTTTATTCCTGTCCTGCCCCTAGGTTCTTTAGAACCTTTTTTTTTTTAGATTCCATATATATGTGTTAGCATATGGTATTTGTTTTTCTCTTTCTGACTTACTTCACTCTGTATGACAGTCTCTAGTTCCATCCACCTCGCTACAAATAACTCAATTTCATTTCTTTTTATGGCTGAGTAATATTCCATTGTATATATGTACCACATCTTCTTTATCCTTGTTTACCTTTCTGAATAACTATATTTCTACATCTCTGAACACTGCCCAGACTCTTTTACTGGCTCTTCCTAAATGTTGATCTTCTCCAGTATTGTATTCTCAGTCCTCTAATGATCTCACTAATCTAGACTCATTCTCTCTCTCAACAATTTCATGTACTCTCATGGCTTACACTATCAGTTTTCTCTAATAGTTTCTATACATATATAATTGCCTACTCAATACTGCCATCTGGATATCCCAGACGTATCTCAACCTCAACATTTCTAAAATTAAACATATTTAACTCTTTTCTTGTAACTGTTTATTTCTTAAAATAATGCTAATGTCCAAGCCAGAAATCTGGGCATTATTACCCTAGCATCCTCCCTCTCTCTCACATCCCATATCCATTAAATCAATAAGTTCCATCAATTATACTTCCTTAATATCTCTCTAATTTGTCCTCTCTGTTCCCTGCCACTGCCTCAGTTCAGAGTCTCATTATGTCTCTCTAATATTACTACAGTGGTCTTCTAACTGTTCTCTGTGCCTCATGTCACTCTTTTCTTTAACCTGTCTACCAAAGTATCAATAACTAAACTCAAAATATAATTGTCTTACTCACCTGCTTATAATATTTTAGTGACTCCACAATATTGTTCAGACAATGTCCAAACTCTGTAGTTAGTACACAAGGTGCTCTATAATCTGGCCACTGCCTACAGTCTCCAGTCTCATCTTCCATTTATTCCTACCTTCACCCTATACTATGGTATCCATTTGCCCTTCTTCTTTTTAATAATAGAACTCACTGAGTTTTAGCTGAATGCCCAAATCTACATTTCCCAGCTTCCCTTGTAGCTAGGTAAGGCCATGCGCTTTAGTTTTAAACAATAAAATATAAGTGGAAGTGATGTATGCAAACTTCTGGATCATGTTTTTATAAAGAAATTGTCTGCATTCCATTGTCTCTTTTCCCCTTCTCTTTGATGAAGACCAATGGAACAGGTATGTAGGGCCCAAACATTAAGGCCAAGTGGTAAGGACAGCAGAGCTACTCCACCGATTTTCGACTGTTCACCTCTGGACTTTTACATGAAAGCAAAATGAACTTCTCTCTTATTTAAGCCACTGAATTTGCTGTGTTCTTTGTTACAGGAAGTTAGCCTGTACCTTAATTAATTCATTCCCTTTTAACTTTGGGGTCTCAACTCATTCCTTAACACTGTGTGCAGCCTTAGCTGACTCCCACGACAGAGATATGTTCCACTTCCATTTGCTCCCATAGCATCTGATGTACATCTTCATCACAGTAGTTATTACACTGTACCCTGAGTGTTAGTTGCTCCAAATTCCCTGCCAGTATCATGAGCTTCCTGCCACTAGAGATTTTTGTCTCATTCATCTCTACAAGCTAGGCCCTTACTAGGACACCAGGCAAGAGGAAGCAGCTCAATGATATTTTTTACAATGAATGGATGGATCTTGGCTGCCAGGCCCCTCAAGGCCTATTAAACAATAGAGACTTTTCTCACTTGCTTCTTCTCCAACTGGAATTGGGGAAATAGAGTATAAAATAGAGATTAAAGAGCTAGCTTTGAGTCAGAATCAGCTGTGTAGAGGCTTTGCCACTTACTACCTATGCAACCTTGGGCAAAGTACTTAAACTATATGAGCCTCAAATTTCAGACTCAGTGTGCATTTTGAAAACCTCAGTTGCAAAATAGTGATAATAATACCATCTACCTCATAGGGTTGTTGTGATGATTGAATGAGATGATGTATGTAAAGAGCTTAGTCTGGAACATATTAAGCATTCTATAAATGGTAACTAGTGCAACCCTAAAAAGGACTTAAACTCACATTTCCTTGGAGAGAAGCAGGGAGAGAGGGAGGGAGAGGAGAGATGGAAGGGGAAGGAATTGGGGGACAGAGGGAGGTTGAGATTAAAGCAATAAGGGATGAAGTGGTTATGTGTTATGCAAATCAAAAGTTGTGGACGTGATAGCTTTTCAAGGTCTCTGACAAATTAAATTATTTTATTTCTCTCCTCTAGTTACACCAATTATTTGCTTCTCATCGACAAACTCCTTCCTTGCAGCCTGCTCATCTTCAAGAAGCTACCCAGGCCCCAAGAAGGATAAGGGGTCACTAACTTTGGGGGTTTGTAATGAGAGCTACCAAATCCACCTGAACAGGGTACCATCTCTACAGGCTCTGTCTCCTCCAGGTAGACTGAGACATCGGTTGAGAACATTTTGAGACCAGTTCTGCAAATGTGCCCATAGGCAGTGTTCAGAGAAGATGCTCAGTAGGCTTAAAACCACAGTCTCTCTAAATGAGAAAAGACTAGAAAAACAGAGGGGATACTTCCTGTTGTGTGTCCTTCTAAAATTAAAACATGGCCTGGATAACCCTACAGTCAAAATGGGTTCCAACATCCTCCCCAAAGCTGGCCTACAGATGTAAACCTTGGAGCCAAGATTTAATGTGGAAATACTGGCCATTACTATAGTAGGAAGAATACACTTACCTCCCTCTCTGTTCTGTGGGCCCTCCAAATGCCCCACATCAGATCTCTTTTTAACCTATGTGTTACTGCTATTCCCTTCGGGAAAAGAAATGAAGTAAACATGTCCTCCTTGCTCATTCAACCTTAGCCACTTTGGCCTCTTTGCTGTTCAACATGTCAAGCACACTTCTGCCTCATGATCTTTGCACTCATTGTTTACTATTCTTGGAATTGCTCTTCCCCAAGATATCCACCATGGCTAATACCCTTACTTTATTCAGTTTTCTGCCTAAGTGTCATATTAACACCACCTTCTATAAGATATCCATCCCTTACCTTGTTTTTTTCTGAAGAGCACTTATCACCACCTGACAAATATATTGACTTGTTTATCATTTGTCCCTACCTGATAGAATATAAGATCCATGAAATAAGGCCTTTGTTTTATTTACAATTGTATCCCCAGTGCCTAGAACTTTGCCTGGTATGTGATAAGAATTTAGTATTTATGAAACTTAATTTGTATCATCAATTCTTTGAAAAGAGGACTACAAACTAAGATATAACTAGTGGCTTGGGAATGAAAACCTGGCAAAATATCTATAGTTTCTCTTAAGAGAGGAAGAATAGGTCATGGGCCCAAGGTCTTTGGAGTTAATTTTGACAACCCAATTTTAATGAGGGGGAAACTTTTAGAGATGAAAAGGTGTTAAGAGAGGCCCAAGAAAAGAAACTCTGTCTGTTTTACTTAATTCTCTTTTGACTTCTTGAGTATCCATGAAAAGTATGTTCCGAGAAATGAATAAGTATATACCCTCTGAAGATAGAAGAAACAAATCCTAAAGGAATAGGACAGTCATAATGTGTGGGGCTTTCTTATAGGGGTGGATGGAGCCAAATACCAGGTGGCACAGGATACAAAACTAGCTCCTCTGTATCTCATGTGATCATTGTAAAGGGGAAGTGATAGCAGTAGCAGGAGAAGGCATAAGTGGCAGGGCTATGGTATGAACTCAGATTTGTCTGATTTCAAAATTAACACTCTTTCCACTATATAACATAGAAGGAAATATTTTAAGTTTAAAAAGTAATTCCTTGGGTGGAAACAGTATCAAGCCAAACTTATTTTCCCACCTTCCAAAACTCCAGAAAGAGGGCAGACTGATTTGGCTTTCTGTAGACTGGTTAAGAACACGTAGAATTTTGTGGTCTTTGATAGTGACTTCAGGAAAAATCACAGAGGGTAGCCAGTGCAGAGTCTGGGGGCAAACCAATGATATTTTTTTCTGGGAACATGGTTAGCCCTGAGTCGATATTAGCTGAGTTGAATTCTAAAGGCCTGGGCTAAGAGAACTCAATATCCAAGGGATATTATTTCACTCGCTGGGCCTTGGCTATTGTCTGGGGTGGTCAGGAATCCAACTCTTGGAAATCCTTCTTCTGAAGGTTCCTGAGGACTAAAGCTGGATGATAACATTTGTTGTGCTTTGAGGCACAGACAGGAGAAGTATCACCTTCACTGGGAAGGCGGTTCATGAAACTCTTGCCTGAGTTTGATCACATATTAACCTCCTCCCGGTTTCTTCTCTGTCAAGTCTTTAGGTGTGAAAAAGAGAAGAAATTTAACACAACACAATCACTTTTCAATTGCCAAAAGCCATGAGATCCACAGTCATCCAAACTCTTGGAAATTTTGGCAGAACTGAGGAACCATCCAGATTCTCCCCAGATGCATCTTCAGGGCTGCAAATATCAGATTGTACAAAAAGCATCTCGCCTTTCTATAAATCAAAGATATAAGACTTGGCCCCAATGAATCTCAGCTTTCCACTGAGTCTCCATTTACACTCTGGCTGAGGCTGTGTTGCACTTTCTGAGGTCTGGTTATATCAGAAAAACTATACTCTGAACTTCATTAGAAATAAAGGTGGTGATGGGGTCAAAAATAATGAGCTCTTAGCATTTGGCAGAGACCACTTTAAACATCAAGTGTGTCACCAAGTTATCTTAGAGTATGCACAGAACTTTGAAAATGTCATGTCTGTTGTTACTAAGAGCCAACATTTTTAAAAGAGCGCTGTCACCAGGCCTATCTTTGGTCTCTGCAACACGTAGACTTTAAGGTTCTTCTACATGACACATTCTAGAATCCCATCTAGTCCTACACATACAGTATACTTAAAGGAAAACTGATGTCCAAAGAGAGGAAGTGATTTGCCCAAGGCTCCAAAGCTAGTAGGTGGTAGAACTTAGACTAGAACCCAATAATTCTAATCCCCAATCTGGTGCCCTATCCCCTTAAAACACAGTACCTCCTCTATGAAACTTTTATACTCCCACTGATTATATCTAATATGTCTATAATCCATGCTCTGTCAGTCCATTCCTCTGGCCAGTTGCCTTGGGAAGAGGATACTGAGGAAAGAATGAAGTCAGATCCTGCTAAGGACACCTCCATCTGCTTGGCATGGATTTATGCTTTCTACTAAGAGTGGAATGACAGGTTTCAAGTGGAGTTTTCCTTTTAGACCTATTTAGGACAATTTCAGGCTGGAGAAGTGAAGAGTTCTGTATCATCTAAGAACCATGAATTAACAATGATCTAAGGACTTCTAGAAAACATCACTTTGACTACAAAGACTTAATATATACCAGGGATTATGGAAGAATGTCACCACTAAGATAAAGTTAATCTCCTGTCAATATAATAAAGGGGTGGGAAGGCATTAGAATTTGGTGGGCAATACTATGTATAAAGTACTTGTTATATTTATCTCGTTGAATGCTCCCAACAACTGAGGTAAGCCTAATTATTAGCCCCATTTTTAAAATGAAGGAAACAAGGCTCAGGGAGGTAGACTGGCTTGTTGAAGACTACTCGGCTAGCAAAGGACGGAGCTGGGATTCAACCTCAGGGTCATCTGCTTCCAAAGCTATTTTTCCATTCTTTCTATAATATTCTCACCTGTAGGGATATTTGGAAAACCTACAGAGGTGGCCTAGACATTTTCAGGGTTATTTTTTAAAGTCTTAATCCAAAAAAGTAGCAGTGACTCAGCCATCAGTCCCAAAATCTCAGAGCAAAGAAAAAGTTCACCCAATCTCAATGCTCCTCCACTGATTCCTGGTTCCCAAAATCCCTATAGGCAGTATCACCAGACTGAGGAACTCAGTCTACTTCAAAGTACACATACCTGACCTGCTAGCACAGTGGCCCCAGTCTTAACTGTATTATCCAGACTCTGATGTTCAAAGCTGAGACTCAGAACACCCAAAGGAGAATAGCAAAGGCAAAAGTATATGGTATGAGAAAATCACTGGCCATTGAGGGGAACAGGCTATATGATTTTGGAGAGCTTTTAAAATTCTCAAAAAACTCTGATTCTATATTCATTCTCTCATTCTCATTCTCTCTCTCTCTCAAGCAAATCAGAAGCCTCCAAAAATACAATAAAAAAGTGTACTTGACTTCGATATCCATAACAAATCTAATCTCTCTAGACCTCAGTTACCTCTAAGTAAAATGAGGAAATACCTCATAAAAGTTATGAGGATTCAATGAGATGTTGAAGATGTTGAACATCAAACATTTAGCACAGTCTGTGGCACATAGCAAGCTCTAGATAAATTGTTCATTTATCTAACTATTTTTAGATAAACTATTGTTCATTGTATTGTAATTTTTGTTTCAGTGCCAGCTAGAAAGAGGAAAAGGATGGGAGAGGGTATTCTTGCCTTTTGCTGAGTCTTGAGAATAATTCTTAAGTTGACAAGAATCAAAAGGATGACTCATGGGGAATGTTTCAGCTCTCTGAACATTGAGGGGTAAACCCCAGCTCACAGCTGTATCCTACACTTATCACACTATCTCATCAGGCTTGGACATGCTTATTCACTTCAAACAGGTCCTGACCTCACTTCAAAATGAAGAGAACTAGTCTTTTGGGAAGTGTGTGAAGATCTTCTTGATTTAGCTACAATTGAAAACTTAAAGCTTAAATCTATGTTTTCAAAGATTCACTATGACTAATGAACATATCTGAAATTTCTCAATCTGATAATTCTTTGCACAAAGACATTTTTCTTCAGGTTACACTTTGCTTTTAATATTCACTACTTAAAGATATTTATTTTCTGAAGATTCATTCAAAATGCTTGTCAAATCCCCAGTTAACTGCATAGTATATACTCTAAAAGTATCCTCACATGTACAGGCTAATACAAATGTTATTTTTAATAACTTTTAGCTTAACTCTATCATTTCAGAATTTAAAGGCATTGACGTATAAACCTGGCTTAATTAGATTCTCTCTCTCCATGTGTGTGCGTGCATGTGTGTGTACCTATATGTATATATGTAGATAGATACATAGTAGATAGATACATAGATATATATTTTTAAATATATAAAATATAAATCTGTTAAGTATAAATCTATATTATATTTACTTATATTTTAAAATATCTATCATCTACCTATTCTCTATCTATCTATCTATCTATCTATCTATCTACCTACCTATCATTCCAGAAAGCAGAGGTAGAGGGAAACATTTATCTATTACTTTGCTGCCCTCTGGTGGCAGCCCAAAATTCACAGAAGTCACATTTCAGAGAAAACAAGAGGCATAGACCAGGACTAGAAGCTTCTGTTTCCTCTGGGTTGCTAAACTGGGTGTCTGAAAAATACATAAATCAGAGTTGTTCCTTAAAAGGGACTCTTGTTTGCCTCCCCAAATCCATTACATGGCTACAATGTAATGGACAAGATCCATTACATTGTTTTTTCCTGGACAAGATCCCATTTGGACATTTGGGAACATAGGCAGCATTTGAGTTCCCACAAACTCTGCATTGAGAACAACCAGCTTTCTCTGGCCAATTTATAGGAATAACTTTCCTTAACCATCTACATCTTCATCAAAGACTGCACCATTCAGTTCCCTCAACCATGGTTTCCAGCCATACATCTTTAAAGATAAGAATAAAATCCCTTTTCACCACATACATTGATAATAGATTTTCCAATTATTTTGAAAATAATTATTCACCCAGAAAACTGTACTTAAGGCAGTAAAACAAGATCTTGTAGGATTAAAAAGCAGCTTACCACCTGGTAGAAGGGAAAGATTGTCAATAACGATGGAACTCAGGAGAGGTTAGAAGAGCTAAGTCAACATCAGTGATGTAAAGACAAGTGCAACTTGCTGTTGTCTTTAACATCTCACATAAAACAGGTCCCCATTCCCTGAGGTGCAGACTTAACCCAACAGGCCTAGATTTAAGTGTCAGCTTGGTCACTTACCACATTCTGTGCCTGTTTCCTAATCCAAAAAAAAAGGAAATAATAATATCCATCATTCACAGAGTTAGAATAATGACTGAATGAGATAAAAGTACATTGCCCCATACTGGCACATAGCCTGATTCCATGTTCCCTGAATACAGATCTAAATTTAAGAGGCAGATCTGCTTGTTTCTAGCCCCAATACAATGATCTCAGCAGTAATAAAGGAGGGAAATGGCCAATGCCAGATTGTATAACTAAGAAGATGAGTTTGCAAAGCACAAGTGAGACAAGAAGAACTGTGGGGATAGGTTGGTGGTGGCGGACGGAAGTTCCAAAGAGCAGATGAGTGGGAATGGAGTTAGAGAAATGCAAATTTGTTACCACTACTGCAGCATGCACAAAAGGACTTTATGTAAAATGAAGAGTCTCGACCAGAATGTCTTCAGGGTCCCTTTATAGTCCTAATATTCAAATGGATCTATCTCACATTTTGTCCCCTTAACTTTAAAATAAAGCACTGTCCTTAAAACAAAATTGCTAGGAACTGCCTTCAGAACTGTTCTCTTTCCTCCCCTGTAATTCACCACAGTTCTCCAAAACAAAATGTTCAGAAAACAGAAGTCAACTTTACTCTGTCAGTCCAAATGGCCTCTGTGTCTCAAGGCAGCAGCTTAGGTTCAGGCACCCTGGATAGATACTGCTCAGTGAGATGGGAAGAGAGAGAACTTAAGAATCATTGACACTGTCTAGAGATCAGTGTAGAGGTAGATCTTCTTGTTCCATAATTTACCTACGTACCAACTTAGAAAATAAATAATTTAGAGATGATGATTCAAATTTTTTGGAATACTCTTTTTGAAAGACTTAGAAATGGACTACTTTAAGTATCAATACTTCTGATGCACTTAAATTTTATTTACAGACCCTGGATGTTCTTACAAAGAGAGGCCAAAGGAAGAGAATGACAGAAACTCAAAATCAATCTGTTTAAGCTCTTTTCTATTAAAGAGAAAGTGTAAAAGGAAAAAAAAATAACTCACATTACTGAAATTATAATATATGTCAACTGAAAAATCATATCCCATTAACTGAACAACTTGGCAGGAACATATAATCCCTGATATTTGTAAAGCAGCATCAGCTCTCATATATATTATCTCTTTTAATCCCCAAAACCATCCTATGAGGTTACACCTACATAAGGTCCAGAATTTCTGGAACAATCTCATCCACATTTCATTTTGCTCTTTTTCAAAACACACAATTTGATAAATGTATAATAAATTGGTACTTCTTTTTATATCTCCATCTAAGTTGTTTCATATGAATAAATTCATAAATCAGAAAAGATCCTTGGTTACCATGTCTTTGTTTGGAAAACATGATCAGAGTACATCTCTAGTATCATACAAAGGTCAGGACTTCAATCACTTAACACATATTTATAGGTTACAAGGGTATAACAACTTCACTCAAAAGCTGACCACAGGTTAGAAGTAACCTCCTATTGGATCAGAGGAATAACATATAACTAGCACTTTAATTGCTCTTCAAATTACCCAGCAGAATACACTTTTGATATCCTGGTCAAAATCACTTTGTAGGGATTGAGGTCATGCATTGAGAAATGGAATTTTTGATAAAATTGAAGTTGGCAGTTCCCCTAAAAGCTGTAAAGAATAACAACAAATACTTTTTGGGGGTTTTGGGGGGCATGAGCCAAACTTCTACTTACATGGCTCTGCAATAAGCCTTTCTCTGCTCCAAACTCAGATGTTTAAGTATTGTTTGGCTGGCGCTGTGGTCACATTGTGTGCCCCCACCCCATCCAGGACACCCTTCCAGGACCCTCCTTGGGGCAAGGTGGCACACTGCACTCCTGGCAGCTCCCTCCATGGCACCACCACTTCCCTTCCCAAGTGATCAAGGGCCAAGCAGCCCAGCCCTGCTGCCGGGCTTGGAGTCTGGGTCCCTGGAGAGCTGGAACTCCTGGCTCAGCGTCTTTTCCCTCCACCATCACTGAGATACATCAGAGCCTGAGGGAAGAGCAGTGCAACTCCCGACCTTGCCCACAACCACACCTCTGCCATACTTGGGAGGGACCTCACCAGCTGAAACCCAATTGGCCCCTGGGGCTGCCTGCCAGTTTTAAGAGGAAGCAGTCAAGATGGCAGAATAGGAAGACCTGACATTCACTTCTCCCCACAAGTACATAAAGAATACATCTGTGGGCTTCCCTGGTGGCGCAGTCGTTGAGAGTCCGCCTGCCGATGCAGGGGACATGGGTTCATGCCCCGGTCCAGGAAGATCCCACATGACATGGAGTGGCTGGGCCCGTGAGCCATGGTCGCTGGGCCTGCATGTCCAGAGCCTGTGCTCCACAATGGGAGAGGCCACAACAGTGAGAGGCCCGTGTACCACAAAAAAAAAAAAAAAAAGAATACATCTGCAAGTGGAACAATTTGCACAGAGCACCTACTGAACACTAGTAGAGGACCCTGAACACCTAAAATGACAAGAAATGATCCCCACATAACCAGTTTTGTTTTTATTTTTTGTTTTGGTTTGGGGGTATTTTTGTTTGGTTGGATGATTTCTTCCTTTTTGTTTTATTTGTATTTTTGTTTGTTTTTGCTTGTCCAGTTTTGTTTTTATCATTTGTCTTGGTTTTTGTTTGTCTACCTGTTTTCTTTTCCTTTTATTGTTTTTGTTTTGTTGTCATTTTTGTGTGTTTATTTTTTGCTTTGCTTTTTTGTTGTTTTACTTTTGTTTTTTGTTTTTTTGTTAGTTTTGCTTTTATTGTATGTTTTGATTTTAAGGTTTTGTTGTTTGGTTGTTTTCTTCATTTTTATGTTTTCTGTGTTTTTCTGTTTATGTTTTTGTGTTTATTGTTTGTCTTGGTTTCTCTTTCTCTGTTTGCTTTCTTTTCCTTTTTCTTCCCATTGGCTGCACAGCACAGCTTGCAGAGTCTTGGCTCCCCAGCCGGGGGTCAAACCTGAACCCTTGTAGTGGAAGTGCTGAGTCCTGGCAGCTCGACGACCAGAAAATTCCCCGCCCAAGGGAATATTAACTGATAAGAGTTCTCCCAGAGGTCCCCATCTCAGCACCAGGACTCAGGTCCATCCAACTGCCTGCAAGCTCCAGTGCTGGACGCCTCATGGCAAATAACCAGCAAGACAGGAAAACAGCCCCACCCATCAGCCGACAGGCTGTCTAAAGCCCTACTAAGCTCACAGGTACCCTAAAACACACCACTTGACAAAGCCCTGCAAACAAGAGGGACAAGACTCAGCTCCATTAACCAGAGCGCAGACACTAGTCCCTCTCACCAGAAAGACTACACAAGCCCCTGGACCAATTTCACCCACCAGGAGGCAGACACCAGAAGCAAGAAGAATTATGAATTTTCAGCCTGCAGAAAGGAGACCACAAGCACAGTAAGTTAGACAAAATGAGACGACAGAGAAATATGTTGCAGATGAAGGAGCAAGGTAAAAACCTACCAGACGAACTAAATGAAGAGGACATAGGCAATCTACCTGAAAAAGAATTCAGAGCAATGATAGTAAAGACGATTCAAGATCTTGGAAACAGAATGGAGGTACAGATCGAGAAGATACAAGAAATGTTTAAGAAGGACGTAGAAGAACTAAAGAACAAACAGTCAGTGATAAACAACACAATAACTCCAAAGAAAAATGCACTACAAGGAATCAATAGCAGAATAACTGAGGCAGAAGGACAAAAAAGTGAGCTGGAAGATAGAATGGTGGAAATCACTGTCATGGAACAGAATACTGAAAAAAAAAACTGAAAAGAAATGAGGACAGTCTCAGAGACCTCTGGGACAACATGAAATGCACCAATATTTGAATTATAGGAGGCATAGAAGAAGAGAAAGAGAAAGGGTCTGAGAAAATATTTGAAGAGATTATAGTGGAAAACTTCCCTAATATGGGAAAGGAAATATTCACCCAAGTCCAAGAAGCACAGAGAGACCCATATAGGAAAAACACAAGGAGAAACATGACAAGACACATATTAATCAAACTATCAAAAATTAAATACAAAGAAAAATATTAAAAGCAGCAGGGGAAAAGCAACAAATAAAATACAAGGGAACTCCAATAAGATTATCAGCTGATTGTGCAGCAGAAACTCTGAAGGCCAGAAGAGCGTGGCAGGATATATTTAAAGGGATGAAAGAGGAAAACCTAAAACAAAGAATACTCTACCCAGCAAGGATCTCATTCAGATACAACGGAGAAATCAAAAGCTTTACAGACAAGCAAAAGCTAAGAGAATTCAGCACCACCAAAGCAGCTTTACAGCAAATGCTAAAGGAATTTCTCTAGGCAGGAAACACAAGAGAAGAAAAAGAACTTCAACAACAAACCCAAAAGAAACAAGAAAATGGCAATAGTAGCATACATATTGATAATTACCTTAAATGTAAATGGATTAAATGCTCAAACCAAAAGACCCAGACTGGATGAATGGATACAAAACCAAGACCTGTATATATACTGTCTACAAAAGACCCACTTCAGACCTAGGGACACATACAGACTGAAAGTGAGGGGATGGAAAAATATGTTCCACGAAAATGGAAATCAAAAGAAAGCTGGAGTAGCAATACTCATATCAGACAAAATAGACTTCAAAATAAAGACTATTACAAGAGACAAGGAAGGACACTACAAAACAATCAAGGGATCAATCCAAGAAAAAGACATAACAATTGTAAATATATATGCACCCAACATAGGACCACCTCAACATATAAGGCAAATGCTAACAGCCATAAAAGAGTAAATCAAAAGTAACACAACAATAGTGGGGGATTTTGACATCCACATACACCAATTTATAATCATCCAGACAGAAAATTAATAAGGAAACACAAGGCTTAAATGACACATTAGGACAGACAGACTTAACTGATATTTATAGGACATTCCATCTGAAAGAAGCAGAATCTACTTTCTTCTCAAGGGCACATGGAACTTTCTCCAGGATACATCACATCTTGGGTCACAAATCAAGCCTCAGTAAATTGAAGAAAATTGAAATCATACAGACCATCTTTCTGGACCACAACGCTATGAGATTATAAATCAATAAGAGGAAAAAAAGCTGTAAAAAACACAAACACATGGAAGCTAAACAATATGGTAGTAAACAATCAATGGATCACTGAAGAAGTCAAAGAGGAAATCAAAAAATACCTAGAGACAGTTTACACTGAAAGCATGATGATCCATAACCTATGGGATGCAGCAAAGGCAGTTCTAAGAGGGAAGTTTACAGCAATACAACTGTAAACACAGTTGTACAATAGTGGTGTACTATAGTGGTGTAAAATCTCACCACTATTATTGAACATAATTTTGGAAGTTTTAGCCACAGCAATCAGAGAAGAAAAAGAAATAAAAGGAATCCAAATCAGAAAAGAAGAAGTAAAGCTGTCACTGTTTGCAGATGGCATGACACTATACATAGAGAATCCTAAAGATGCTACCAGAAAACTACTAGAGCTAATCAATGAATTTGGTAAAGTAGCAGGATACAAAATTAATCCACAGAAATATCATGCATTCTTATACACTAATGATGAAAAATCTCAAAGAGAAATTAAGGAAACATTTCAACTTACCATTGCAACAAAAAGAATAAAATACCAAGGAATAAACCTACCTAAGGAGACAAAAGATCTGTATGCAGAAAACTATAAGACACTGATGAAAGAAATTAAATATGATACCAACAGATGGAGAGATATACAATGTTCTTGGATTGGAAGAAACAATACTGTGAAAAAGACTATACTGCCCAAAGCAATATAGAGATTCAATGCAATCCCTACGAAACTGGGAATGGCATTTTTCACAGAACTAAAACAAGAAATTTTATAATTTGTATGGAAACACAAAAGAACCCAAATAGAAAAAGCAATCTTGAGAAAGACAAATGGAGCTGGAGGAATCAGTTTCCCTGACTTTAGACTATACTACAAAGCTACAGTAATCAAGACAATATGGTACTGGAACAAAAACAGAAATATAGATCAATGGAACAGGATAGAAAGCCCAGAGGTAAACCCATGCACGGATGGTCACCTTGCCGTTGATAAAGGAGGCAAGAATATACAATGGAGAAAAGACAGTGTCTTCAATAAGTGGTGCTGGGAAAACTGGACGGCTACATGTAAAGAATGAAATTAGAACACTCCGTAACACCATACACAAAAATAAGCTCAAAATGGATTAAAGACCTAAATGTAAGGCCAGACACTATAAAACTCTTAGAGGAAAACATAGGAACAACACTCTTTGACATAAATCACAGCCAGATCCTTTTTGACCCACCTCCTAGAGAAATGGAAATAAAAACAAAAATAAACAAATGGGACCTAAAGAAACTTAAAAGCTTTTGCACAGCAAAGGAAACCATAAACAAGATGAAAAGGCATCCCTCAGGCTTCCCTGGTGGCACAGTGGTAGATAGTCTGTCGCTGATACAGGGGACATGGGTTTGTGCCCCGGTCCGGGAGGATCCCAACATGCTGCAGAATGGCTGGACCCGTGAGCCGTGGCCACTGAGCCTGCGTGTCTGGAGCCTGTGCTCCACAGCAGGAGAGGCCACAACAGTGAGAGGCCCACGTACCACAAAAAAAAAAAAAGGCAATACTCAGAATGGGAGAAAATATCTGTAAGTGAAGGAACTGACAGAGGATTAATCTCCAAAATATACAAGAAGCTCATACAGCTCAGTATCAAAAAAGACAAACAACCCAATCCAAAAATGGGCAGAAGACCTAAATAGACATCTCTCCAAAGAAGATATACAAATTGCCAACAAACACATGAAATGATGCTCAACATCACTAATTATTAGAGAAATGCAAACCAAAACTACAATGAGGTATCACCTCACACAAGTCAGAATAGCCATCATCAAAATATCTACAAACAGTAAATGCTGGAGAGGGTGTGGAGAAAAGGGGAACCCTCTTGCACTGTTGGTGGGAATGTAAATTGATACAGCCACTATGGAGAAGAGTATGAAGGTTTGTTAAAAAACTGAAACTAGAACTTCCATATGACTCAGTAATCCCACTACTGGGCATATACCCTGAGAAAACCATAATTCATAACGAGTCATGTACCACAATGTTCATTGCAGCACTATTTACAGTAGCCCAGACATGGAAGCAACCTAAGTGTCCATCGACAGATGAATGGATAAAGAAGATGTGGCACATATATACAATGGACGATTACTCAGCCATAAAAAGAAATGAAATTGAGTTATTTGTAGTGAGGTGGATGGACCTAGAGTCTGTCATACAGAGTGAAGTAATTCAGAAAGAGAAAAATAAATACCATATGTTAACACATATATATGGAATGTAATATATATATATATATATATATATATATATATATATATATATATATATATATGTATATATGGTTCTGATAAACCCTGGAGCAGGAAAGGAATAAAGATGCAGATGTAGAGAATGGACTTGCAGACACAGGGAGTGGGAAGGGGAAGCTGGGATGAAGTGAGAGAGTAGTGTTGACATACATACACTACCAAATGTAAAATAAATAGCAAGTGGGAAGCAGCTGCATCACACAGGGAGATCAGCTCAGTGCTTTGTGACCACCTAGAGGGGTGGGATATGGAGGGTGGGAGGGAGATGCAGGAGCGAAGGGATATGGGGATATATGTATGCATATAGCTGATTCACTTTGCTACAAAGCAGAAACTAACACAACATTGTAAACAATTATACTCCAATAAAGATGTTTAAACAAATAAATTTTTAAAATAAAATAAAATAAAATAGCTTATTGCCAAACAATAATAAAAGAAAAATTTACTATACTACCCAAAGCAATCTACAGATTCAATGCAATCCCTATCAAATTACCAATGGAATTTTTCACAGAACTAGAACAAAAAATTTTACAATTTGTATGGAAATAAAAAAGACCCCAAATAGCCAAAGCAATCCTGAGAAAGAAAAACGGAGTTGGACCAATCAGGATCCCTGACTTCAGACTATACAACAAAGCTATGGTCATCAAAACAGTATGGTCCTGGCACAAAAACAGAAATATAGATCAATGGAACAGGATAGAAAGATCAGAGATAAACCCACGCACCTATTGTCACCTAATCTATGACAAAGGAGGCAAGAATATTCAAAGGAGAAAAGACAACCTCTTCAATAAGTGGTGCTGTGAAAACTGGACAGCTACACGTAAAAGAATGAAATTAGAACACACCCTAACACCGTACACAAAAGTAAACTCAAAATGGATTAAAGAACTAAATGTAAGCCTGGAGTGTATAAAACCATTAGAGGAAAACATAGAGAGACCACTCTCTGACAGAAGTTGCAGCAAAATCTTTTCTGATCCACTTCCTGTAGCAATAAAAATGAAAACAAAAATAAACAATGGGACCTAATTAAACTTAAATGCTTTTGAACAGCAAAGGAAACCATAAACAAAATGAAAATACAACCCGGAGAATGGGAGAAAATATTTACACACTGGGTTCTGAGCAGTGTTTGGGGGGAGGCGTGAAGCCCCACCAGGGATGGTACCACTCTAGATATATGGTGTGCATTGTTCTTTAATAACAGCCCTTAAGCATGGCCTTGGTCACCTCCCTCTCCATTCCCTTCATAGACTGTTCTAAACCTTCTCTTACTGTCCTCAAGCTTCCAGCCTTACACCCATTTTCCTTTATTCTCATCAGATGAGGTAAACTTACATTGTATTTGAGATAATGGAGTGCAGCAATCATTATCTTCCTCAATTTTCACAGACATGGTTTCCTCATGCCCACAGATTGCAATCTTATATGCATCTATTCTTATTTTCCTTTTTCCCTAAAAGGTCATAAAATAATCTGAAGGCCATCTGCTCAAAGCTCCTCAGGGATCTTCCTCCATCAATTACTTTCTCTCTCATTTGGATCTTCAATCTCTTCCTCCATATGAGCTCCACTGTCCCTGGTTTATGAAAATGCACATGTTTCCCAGCCCAAAAATGATTCTCTCTTGAATCAATGCCTCTAAAGCCATCACCTCCAATATTTCTTTCCTTTACAACCAAACTACTTGATGTTCATTTCCTCACCTCCCACTAAATATTTTAAATGATATATTATGAAATATTCCATATAGATAAGATTAAAATATTCTGTGCAACTACCACTCACTTTAAGATCAACAATGTTCACCAATTGTACTCCCTTTCCTGTCACAGATGTATCCACTATCCTAAAGTGGAGTTTTCAGTGATTGAAGGTTAAATGGGTACATCATAGGGATAGGCATACATTCAAATGTCAACCCAATAAAAACAGTGTGCCACCCCATCTCTCAACTGAAATGGAGAGCTGTTAAGGACTGAAATGTATCCCTTCAAAATTCATATTTTAAAGACTTTACCCTTAATGTGACTGTATTTGGAGACAGGGGTTCCAAATTACCTTTAAAAGGTAATCAGTGTTCAATGAAGTCACAAAGGTGGAGCCCTAGTCCAATATGACTGGTGTCCTTATAAGCTAAGGGAGAGAGAGTAGGGTGGCACACACACAGGGGAAAGTCTGCATGAGGACACAGTGAGAAATCAATCAAAGAGAGAGGCCTGAAGAGAAACCAACCTTCCCAGTATTTTGACTTTTGACTTCCAGCATCTAGAACTCTGAAAAACTAGATTTCTGTTGTTTAAGCTATCTAATACATGGCATTTTGTTACTGCAGCCCTAGCAAACTAATACAACAACCAATAAATGTATGAAAATATACCCAATCTCATTCATAATTAAAAAATTATTTGAAAAATGTGAAATATAATTATTCACTTACGAGCTGAATGACATTAAAATATCTGGGAATATGGAACTTATTGACTATGTGAGGAAACATGCCAAATATTGATGGTGCCAGTATACATCAATAAAACTTTTTTTAATGCTTTATTTTTAAATGATTTAGACTTACAGAAAAATTGCAAATATAATACAACGACTTTCTGTATAACCTTCATCCAAATTCCCTTAATGTTAATATCTTATATAACCAGAGTGCAATTATCAAAACCAAGAAATTAACATTAGCACAATAATATTAACTAATCCATAGGTTTTATTTGAATTTTATCAGTTTTCACATTAATGTCCTTCTTTTCTTGTCTAGTATATAATCCAGGATTCCATATGTCATTAAATTGTCATGTTACCTTTGTCTTTTCCAGTGTGTGACAGTTCCTCAATCTCTCTATCTTTCATGACTATAAGACTTTCAAAGAATACTAGTGTGGTACACAGACTAATGATACTCAAGATGTCCATGTGCTAATCCCCAGAACCTCTTATTATGTTACTTTACATGGAAAAAGAGACTTTGTAGATATGATTAAGGTAAGGATTTTGAGATTGGAAGATTATCTTGGATTATCTGGGTATGCTCAACGTAATAACAAGGGTCCTTATAAGAGGGAGGCAGGAGGTTCAGAGAGAAAAGGCAATGTGATGACAGAGGCAAAGGCGAGTAAGTGAGTAAGACAGTGAGAGTAATAGTGCGAATAAGAATAAGGGGGGCAGATTATATGCTTTGAAGATGGAGGAAGGGTCCACAAACCAAGGAATGCAGGAGGCTTCTAGAAGGTGGAAAGGACTAGGAAAGAGAAATGCAGCACCACCAACAAATTTTATACTTCTGACCTCCAGAACTATTAAGATAATGCATTCGTTTTAAGACACAGAGTTTGTGCTAATTTGTTATAACAACAATAGGAAATTAATATAAATTGTGATGCCTGGAAATAGTGTGCTGCTGTAAGAAATACTTAAAAATAATGGAAGTCAAAACTTAAAAACAATTGTGGAAGTTCCTTTGTAATGGGCAGTGAGAAGATGCTGGAAGAATTTAGAGGAACATGATAGAAACAGCCTTGACTGCTTTGAACAAACTGTTAGTAAAAATGTGCGTATTAACAATTCCGCTAGTGAGGGCTCAGAAGGAAGTGAGGAGCACAGCAGAGAAAATGTATAGTGTCTTAGGGAACACTTAAATCATTATAACAGACTGTTGGTAGAAATATGGATGTTAAAGGTGCTGCTGATGAAGACTCAGAAGGAAATAATGAACATGTTATTAGAAACTGGAGGAAAGGGGATCCTTGTTACATAGTGGCAGAAACTGTATCTGAATTGTGTTATACATTTAGGTGGGAAGCAGAACTTGTAACCAATTAACTTGGTTATTTAGCTGAGATTTCCAAGCAAAGTATTAAAGGTATTGAGTTGTTTCTTCTTGCTGCTTATAATAAAATGTGAGAGGAAGGAGATAAATTGAGGAAAGAACAGTTAAGCAAAAAGGAACTAGGACTTCTAGGACTATATAATTTAGGAAATTCTCAGCCTATGCGGATTGCAAAAATTGCTAAAATTAGGAGATTCACTGTCAGGAAGGCATGCTCTGAAGAGAAATCCAAGGGTGTGGCTGGACAGCCTTTTGCTAGTGGTTCAGAACGATCAAGAGATCACAGTATTCAGTTATACAGGGGGATCTTTAAAGAGATTAGGTATGTGACTCATGGATTCCCTTAGCTGTCTCAGTAGAAGCCAGAATTAGAGAGGGGATGGTTAAGGCAATTATTTAGGAATGACTTGTGGAGGATCCTCTTGCCTAATGGAATGAATCTTAGTGACAAACCTGGGAAACACACAAAATTTTGAGGATGTTATACCAATATAAACACTGCCAGCTTGGCCTAAAAGGAACAGAGAGAAGAGGAAATAAAAGAAGGCTGTCAGACCCCCACAATTCTACAAGCAGGAAACAGGCTGATAAGACTACTCAGCTTCAAACACATGCTACTTTTCACAAAAAAGGAAGAATGACTCAGAAGGTGGAGCTGCAAGCCGAAAGGATTGTTCTCTAGATTCACAGGCGAATAGGTAGTAAGGAATTTTACCCTACAATGAATTATAGCAAGAGACTCATCCATACCTAACTTAGATGATTTAGATGATGAGATTTGGGACTTTTGAGCAGATGATAATTAGATGAGATTTTGGACATGAATTGATGCTATAATCGGTTGAGACTTTTGGGGAGCTTGAAATAGGATGGATGTATTTTGTAGGTAGGATAGATGTAAATCTTTTGGGGCCAGAGAGTGAACTGTGGTAGACAGAATAATGACCCTGAAGATGTCCATGTCCTAATCTCCCAAACCTGTAAACATGTTAAACTACACGGCAAAGGTACATACAACTTGTCAGTTATTTTGTAGGATTCAGTCAGCTTGGGTTTCTCTGATGTATTCTCATGATTATATTTAGATTAAACATTTTTAGGAAGAAGTGATGCTGTACCCCTGTCAGTGCATCATACTAGTGATACAAGATGTTGCTATATCTTATTATTGGTGATGCCAGACTTTTCCACCGTAAAGATATTATTTTCCCCTTATCATTAATAAATATCTTGTGGTAAGATATTTGAGGCTATGCAGACATCCTGATTCTCGCCATATTTTTTCACCCACTAATTTTAGTATTTGTTAATGATTCCTGCCTGCAAATTACTGTGGTAATTTTCTATTTTGCTCATTTCTTTTACATTTGTTAATTAAAATTCTACTGTAAGAAGGAGCTATTCCTTCTCCATTGTGTGTGTACACTTGTTGGTTTATATCAGTCTGGAATCATAGATATTTGTTTTATTCTATGGGTTATAATCCAATAATATCATTATTTAATTTGTTGCTCAAATGTTCCCATTTTGACCACTGGGATAAGTTTCATGTTGGCTCCCACGTTCTTTCATCACATTCCTATAATTTTTTTTAGCCCTTCCTTACTTTTTGGCACCATAAGATATTCCAGTTTCATCTTGTATTTTCCATGTCCCAGCCCTGGAATCAGCTATTTCTCCAAGAAGCCCTGGTTATTTTATAGGAGAATGGTATTTAGAAACCAAGGCGTGGGTGCTAAGTGTGCTCATTGTTACTAGAGTGGCACTGCTTCTAGGTATTCTATGGATACACAAACACTTATCTATATTTACTTCTGTATCTATCTGTATATTTTTAAAATATGAGTTTTAAAAATATGACTGTTTCCATTCCAATCCAATACCACAGTGATCATTTTAGCCTTCCTCCTTTGCTTATTTGTAATGTTCTTTTCAATAACAAGAAATCTAGTTTTCATTATTCAAAATATATTTACTTATTTATTAAATCCTACAATATAAGTATATTAATTTCAGAGTTGCTAACCCATACCCCTGTGAGCAATACATTTACCAAAGAGAGTAGTGTTTGTAAAAGTTCTTTTTCATCTTTAGTCCTAAAATATACAGTAGAAATACTGTTTTCCAAAATTACTTTTGTTAGTTCTTTTCTTCCTATCCTCTTCTATACGGCTATGTTCCTAATTAGTAATACAATTAGGTTCATTTGTTACTCTTTGTATTGCTCTTTGGGTTCTTCTGTCAGGTTGATTTTACTTATATATTTATTTAGTTTTGAGTACATGAAACAATACTATGATTCTATAAGTCAGACTTATGCCAAAAAAAAAGTATATTCAAAGAGTTGCTCCTCTCTCATCCCTGCTACACCATTGTCATTATCCCATCCTTACCAATCCATACCTGCCAAACACCTATAGGTAACCAATTCATTAGGTTCTAGATTACCTGTCCTGTATATCTTTTTCACAATAAGCATATCCATTTCTATTTCCTTATATCCCCTTCTTCCTTACATAAGGGTAGCATAGTATAGATACACTTCTGCTCTATGCTGTTTTAGCTTGAGAGTATACAATAGAAAGCATTCCATATGAGATCTTCATTAAAAAAATTTATAGAGGGACCCTGGGAAGATGGCGGAAGAGTAAGACGCGGAGATCACCATCCTCCCCACAGATACATCAGAAATTCATCTACACGTGGAACAACTCCTACAGAACACCTACTGAACGCTGACAGAAGACCTCAGACCCCCCAAAAGGCAAGAAACTCCCCACATACTTGGATAGGGCAAAAGAAAAAAGAATAAACAGAGACAAAAGGATAGGGACGGGACCTGCACCAGTGGGAGGGAGCCGTGAAGGAGGAAAGGTTTCCACACACTACAAGCCCCTTCACGGGCGGAGACTGCAGGTGGCGGAGGGGGAAAGCTTCGGAGTAGCGGAGGAGAGCACAGCAACAGGGGTGTGGAGGGCAAAGCGGAGAGATTCCGGCACAGAGGATCGCTGCCCTCAGGCACACACCAGCCTGAGGCTTGTCTGCTCAGCCGCCGGGGCGGGCGGGGCTGGGAGCTGAGGCTCGGGTAACGGCTTTCAGTCAGAGCACAGGGAGAGGACTGGGGCTGGCGGCAGGAAGAGAGCCTGAGGGGGTTAGTGCACCACGGCTAGCCCGGAGGGAGTCCCGGGAAAGGGTCTGGAGCTGCCGAAGAGGCAAGAGGCTTTTTCTTCCCTTTTGTTTCCTGGTGCGCTAGGAAAGGGCATTAAGAGGGCTGCTTTGGGAAGCGCCGGAGGCGGGCGTGAGCCGCGGCTAAAGGCGCGGACCCCGGAGATGGGCGTGGGACGCTGGGGCTGCTGCTGCTGCCCCCGCCGCGGGGCCTGTGTGCGAGCGTGGGTCACTGTCCGCCCTGCCTTCCGGGGGGCCTGTGCACCCCGCCACTGCCAGGGTCCCGGAACCCGGGGACAGCTTTCCCGGGAAAGCGCACGGAGCGCCTCGGTCTGGTGCAACGTCACGCCGGCCTCTGCCGCCGCAGGCCCGCCCCACTCTGCGCGCCCCTCCCTCCCCTCTGCCTGAGTGAGCCAGAGCCCCCACATCAGCCGCTCCTTTAAACCCGTCCTGTCTGAGCGAAGAACGGACGCCCTCCGGCGACCTACGCGCAGAGGCGGGGCCAGTCCAAGGCTGAGACCCGGGAGCTGTGAGAGCAGAGAAGAGACAGGGAAATCTCTCTGTGCAGCCTCGGAGGCAGCAGATTAAAGCAGCACGGTCCACTTGATGTGCCCTGCGTCTGTGGAGTGCATGAATAGACAGCGAATCATCCCAAATTGAGGAAGTGGACTTTGAGGACAAGATTTAAGACTTTCCCCCCTTTTCCTCTTTTTACAACGAATTATCCCAAATTAAGGAGGTGGACTTAGCAAGATTTCAGACTTCTCGCCCTTTTCCTCTTTTTACAACGAAGTAACCCAAATTGAGGAGGTGGACTTGGAGAGCAAGATTTTTTATTTTTCCCCCTGCTGTCTTTTTGTGAATGTGTATGTGTATTCTTCTGTGTAAGATTCTCTCTGTATAGCTTTGCTTCCACCATATGTCCCAGGGTTCTATCGGTCCGTTTTCTTTTCAATAATTACTTTTAAATTTTAATAACGCTACTATATTTCATACTTTATTCTATTTTACTTTACCTGCTCTTTCTTTTTTTCCTACCTTCCCTTCCGCCCTCCCTCCCTCCCTCTGCCCCTCCTTTCCTTCTTTCTCTTTCTTTCCTTCCTCCCTCCCTCCTTCCCTCCTGTCTTTCTTTCCTTCCTCCCTCCCTCCCACCCCTCTTCCTTTCACTCTTTCTTTTTCTTTCCTTCCTCCCACCCTCCCTCCTTTCTTTCCTTCCTCCCTGCCTCCCACTCCTCATCCTTTCACTTTCTTTTTTCCTCCCTCCCTCCCTCCCCCTGTCTTTCTTTCTTTCTTTCCTTCCTCCCTCCCTCCCTCCATTCTTCCATTCACTCTTCCTTTTTCTTTCATTCCTCCCTCTCTCCCTCCTTTCTTTCTTTCTTTCTTTCCATCCTTCCTCCCTTCCTCCCTCCTTTCTTCCTTTCTTTCTTCCTTCCTTCCTTCCTTCCTTTCCTTCTTCCTTTCTTGCTCTCTTTCTTTCTTCTACTAACTCTTTCTTTCTACTTTTTCTCCCTTTTATTCTGAGCCGGGTAGATGAAAGGCTCTTGGTGCTGCAGCCAGGAGTCAGTGCTGTGCCTCTGAAGTGGGAGAGCCAACTTCAGGACATGGGTCCACAAGAGACCTCCCAGCTCCACATAATATCAAGCAGAGAAAATCTCCCAGAGATCTCCATCTCAACACCAGCACCCAGCTTCAGTCAACGACCAGCAAACTACAGTGCTGGTCACCCTATGCCAAGCAACTAGCAAGGCAGGAACACAATCCCACCCATTAACAGAGAGGCTGCCTAAAAACATAATAAGGCCACAGGCACCCCAAAACACACCACCAGACGTGGACATGTCCACCAGAAAGACAAGATCGAGCCTCAACCACCAAAACACAGGCATTAGTCCCCCCCACCAGGAAGCCTACAGAACCTACTGAAACAACCTTGGCCACTGGGGACAGACACCAAAAACAACAGGAAAAACGAATCTGCAGCCAGCAAAAGGAGACCCCAAACACAGTAACATAAGCAAAATGAGAAGACAGAAAAACACACAGCAGGTGAAGGAGCAAGATAAAAACCTACCAGAGCGAACAAATGAAGAGGTAATAGGCAGTCTGCCTGAAAAAGAATTCAGAATAATGATAGTAAAGATGATCCAAGATTCTATTTCCAAGATCCAAAATCTTGGAAATAGAATAGACAAAATGCAAGAAACAGTTAACAAGGACCTAGAAGAACTAAAGATGAATCAAGCATCAATTAAAAACACAATAAATGAAATGAAAAATACTCTAGATGGGATCAATAGCAGAATAACTGAGGCAGAAGAACGGATAAGTGAGGTGGAAGATAAAATAGTGGAAATAACTGATGCAGAGCAAAATAAAGAAAAAAGAATGAAAAGAACAGAGGACAGTCTCAGAGACCTCTGGGACAACATTAAACGCACCAACATTCGAATTATAGGGGTTCCAGAAGAAGAAGAGAAAAAGAAAGGGACTGAGAAAATATTTGAAGAGATTATAGTTGAAAACTTCCCTAATATGGGAAAGGAAATAGTTAATCAAGTCCAGGAGGCACAGAGAGTCCCATACAGAATAAATCCAAGGAGAAATACGCCAAGACACATATTAATCAAACTGTCAAAAATTAAACACAAAGAAATCATATTAAAAGCAGCAAGGGAAAAAAAAACAAATAACACACAAGGGAATCCCCATCAGGTTAAGAGCTGATCTCTCAGCAGAAACTCTACAAGCCAGAAGGGAGTGGCAGGACATAATTAAAGTGATGAAGGAGAGAAACCTGCAACCAAGATTACTCTACCCAGCAAGGATCTCATTCAGATTTGATGGAGAAATTAAAATCTTTACAGACAAGCAAAAGCTGAGAGAGTTCAGCACCACCAAACCAGCTTTACAACAAATGCTAAAGGAACTTCTCTAGGAAAGAAACACAACAGAAGGAATATACCTACAATAACGAACCCAAAGCAATTAAGGAAATGGGAATAGGAACATACATACCAATAATTACCTTAAATGTAAATGGACTAAATGCTCCCACCAAAAGACACTGATTGGCTGAATGGATAGAAAAACAAGACCCATATATATGCTGTCTACAAGAGACCCACTTCAGACCTAGAGACACATACAGATGGAAACTAAGGGGATGGAAAAAGATATTCCATGCAAATGGAAATCAAAAGAAAGCTGGAGTAGCAATTCTTATATCAGACAAAATAGACTTTAAAATAAAGACTATTAGAAGAGACAAAGAAGGACACTACATAATGATCAAGAGATCGATCCAAGAAGAAGATATAACAATTGTAAATATTTATGCACCCAACATAGGAGCACCTCAATACATAAGGCAAATACTAACAGCCATAAAAGGGGAAATCGACAGTAACACAATCATAGTAGGGGACTTTAACACCCCACTTTCACCAATGCACAGATCATCCAAAATGAAAATAAATAAGGAAACACAAGCTTTAAATGATACATTAAACAAGATGGACTTAATTGATATTTATAGGACATTCTATCCAAAAACAACAGAATACACATTTTTCTCAAGTGCTCATGGAACATTCTCCAGGATAGATCATATCTTGGGTCACAAATCAAGCCTTGGTAAATTTAAGAAAATTGAAATTGTATCAAATATCTTTTCTGACCACAGTGCTATGAGACTAGATATGAATTACAGGAAAAGAGCTGTAAAAAATACAAACACTTGGAGGCTAAACAATACACTACTCAATAACGAAGTGGTCACTGAAGAAATCAAAGAGGAAATTAAAAAATACCTAGAAACAAATGACAATGGAGACACGACGACCCAAAACCTATGGGACGCAGCAAAAGCAGTTCTAAGGGGGAAGTTTATAGCAATACAATCACACCTTAAGAAACAGGAAACATCTCGAGCAAACAACCTGACCCTGCACCTAAAGCAATTAGAGAAAGAAGAACAAAAAGCCCCTAAAGCTAGCAGAAGGAAAGAAATCATAAAGATCAGATCAGAAATAAATGAAAAAGAAATGAAGGAAATGATAGCAAAGATCAATAAAACTAAAAGCTGGTTCTGTGAGAAGATAAACAAAATAGACAAACCATTAGCCAGACTCATCAAGAGAAAAGGGAGAACACTCAAATCAATAGAATTAGAAATGAAAAAGGAGAAGTAACAACTGACACTGCAGAAATACAAAAGATCATGAGAGATTACTACAAGCAATTCTATGACAATAAAATGGACAACCTGAAAGAAATGGATAAATTCTTAGAAATGCACAACCTGCCAAGACTGACTCAGGAAGAAATAGAAAATATGAATAGACCAATCACAAGCACTGAAATTGAAACTGTGATTAAAAATCTTCCAACAAACAAAAGCCCAGGACCAGATGGCTTCACAGGGGAATTCTATCAAACATTTAGAGAAGAGCTAACACCCATCCTTCTCAAACTCTTCCAAACAATTTCAGAGGAAGGAACACTCCCAAACTCATTCTATGAGGCCACCATCACCTTGATACCAAAACCAGGCAAGGATGTCACAAAGAAAGAAAACTACAGGCCAATATCACTGATGAACATAGATGCAAAAATCCTCAACAAGATACTAGCAAACACAATCCAACAGCACATTAAAAGGATCATACACCATGATCAAGTGGGGTTTATTCCAGGAATGCAAGGATTCTTCAATATACGCAAATCAATCAATGTGATACACCATATTAACAAGTTGAAGGAGAAAAACCATATGATCATCTCAATCGATGCAGAGAAAGCGTTCGACAAAATTCAACACCCATTTATGATAAAAACCCTGCAGAAAGTAGGCATAGAGGGAATTTTCCTCCACATAATAAAGGCCATATATGACAAAACCACAGCCAACATTGTCCTCAGTGGTGAAAAACTGAAACCATTTCCACTAAGATCAGGAAGAAGACAAGGCTGCCCACTCTCACCACTCTTATTCAACTTAGTTTTGGAAGTTTTAGCCACAGCAATCAGAGAAGAAAAGGAAATAAAAGGAATCCAAATTGGAAAAGAAGAAGTAAAGCTGTCACTGTTTGCAGATGACATGATACTATACATAGAGAATCCTAAAGATGCTACCAGAAAACAACTAGAGCTAATCAATGAATTTGGTAAAGTATCAGGATACAAAATTAATGCACAGAAATCTCTGGCATTCCTGTACACTAATGATGAAAAATCTGAAAATGAAATCAAGAAAACACTCCCATTTACCATTGCAACAAAAAGAATAAAATATCTAGGAATAAACCTACCTAAGGAGACAAAAGACCTGTATGCAGAAAATTATAAGACACTGATGAAAGAAATTAAACATGATACAAATAGATGGAGAGATATACCATCCTCCTGGATTGGAAGAATCAATATTGTAAAAATGACTCTACTACCCAAAGCAATCTACAGATTCAATGCAATCCCTATCAAACTACCACTGGCATTTTTCACAGAACTAGAACAAAAAATTTCAAAATTTGTTTGGAGAAACAAAAGTCCCCGAATATCCAAAGCAATCTTGAGAACGAAAAACGGAGCTGGAGGAATCAGGCTCCCTGACTTCAGACTATACTACAAAGCTACAGTAATCAAGACAGTGTGGTACTGGCACAAAAACAGAAAGATAGATCAATGGAACAGGATAGAAAGCCCAGAGATAAACCCATGCACATATGGTCAACTTATCTTTGATAAAGGAGGCAGGAATGTACAGTGGAGAAAGGACAGCCTCTTCAATAAGTGGTGTTGGGCAAACTGGACAGGGACATGTAAAAGTATGAGATTAGATCATTCCCTAACACCATACACAAAAATAAGCTCAAAATGGACTAAAGACCTAAATGTAAGGCCAGAAACTATCAAACTCTTAGAGGAAAACATAGGCAGAACACTCTATGACATAAATCACAGCAAGATCCTTTTGGACCCACCTCCTAGAGAAATGGAAATAAAAACAAAGATAAACAAATGGGACCTAATGAAACTTCAAAGCTTTTGCACAGCAAAGGAAACCATAAACAAGACCAAAAGACAACCCTCAGAATGGGAAAAAATATTTGCAAATGAAGCAACTGACAAAGGATTAATCTCCAAAATTTATAAACAGCTCAATAACAGAAAAACAAACAACCCAAGCCAAAAATGGGCAGAAGACTTAAATAGGCATTTCTCCAAAGAAGATATACAGACTGCCAACAAACACATGAAAGAATGCTCAACATCATTAATCATTAGAGAAATGCAAATCAAAACTACAATGAGATATCATCTCACACCAGTCAGAATGGCCATCATCAAGAAATCTAGAAACAATAAATGCTGGAGAGGGTGTGGAGAAAAGGGAACACTCTTGCACTGCTGGTGGGAATGTGAATTGGTACAGCCACTATGGAGAACAGTATGGAGGTTCCTTAAAAAACTAAAAATAGAACTACCATATGACCCAGTAATCCCACTACTAGGCATATACCCTGAGAAAACCATAATTCAAAAAGAGACATGTACCAAAATGTTCATTGCAGCTCTATTCACAATAGCCCGGAGCTGGAAACAACCTAAGTGTCCATCATTGGATGAATGGATAAAGAAGATGTGGCACATATATACAATGGAATATTACTCAGCCATAAAAAGAAACGAAACTGAGCTATTTGTAATGCGGTGGATAGACCTAGAGTCTGTCATACGGAGTGAAGTAAGTCAGAAAGGGAAAGACAAATACCGTATGCTAACACATATATATGGAATTAAAAAAAATGTCATGAAGAACCTAGGGGTAAAACGGGAATAAAGACACAGACCTACTTGAGAATGGACCTGAGGATATGGGGAGGGGGAAGGGTAAGCTGTGACAAAGTGAAAGAGAGGCATGGACATATATACACTACCAAACGTAAGGTAGATAGATAGTGGGAAGCAGCCGCAGAGCACAGGGAGATCAGCTCGGTGCTTTGTGACCGCCTGGAGGGGTGGGATGGGGAGAGTGGGAGGGAGGGAGATGCATGAGGGAAGGGATGTGGGAACAGATGTATATGTATGACTGATTCACTTTGTTATAAAGCAGAAACTAATAAAAAATAAAATAAAAAATATATATAATATACTTTATTTAACCCAATATATCCAAAACATTATCATTCCCACATGTAATAAATATGTAAATTTTGAGTTGGCTTACACTTTCCAAATTTTTAGTTTGAAATAAAATAGATTCACAGGAAATTGCAGAGATAGCACAGAGAGGTTGCACATACCTCTCACCCAGTTTCTCCCAAAAGGGGACATCTTATGTAACTATAGTACAATATCTAAACTAGGAAAATAACATTAGTACAATGTATATAAATAGTGCTACGCCATTTTATCACACGTGTAGGTTCATGTAACCACCAGTACAGTCAAGATACTATTCCACCATTCAAATTATCTCTCATGCTACCCCTTTATAGTCATACCCACGACCCTCCACCCTTATCATCACCTAAACACTTGCAACCATTAATCTGTTTTAAAAAAACAGATTAGTGTTTAAAATTACTATTTAAAAATCTCTATATTTTTTCATTTTGAGAATGTTATATGAGTGGAATAAACAGTATATAACTTTTTGAGATAGGTTTTTTCACTCAGTATGACACCCTTGAGACCCATCCAAGTTGTTGTGTGCATCAATAATTCACTCTTTTTTTACTACTGAATAGTATTCCACAATATGAATTATTGTAATTTGTTAACCATTCACCCATTGAAGGACATCTGGGTTGTATCCAGTTTTTGGCTATTACAAATAAAAATGCTATGTATATACCTGTAGAGGTTTTGTGTGAACATGTTCTCATATCTCAGGGATAAATGCCCAGGAGTGTAAATGATAGGTTGTATAATAAGTACATAGTTACATTTTTTTTTAAGAAACTGCCAAACTTTTCAAGAGTAACTGTATCACTTTATGTTCTTACCAGAAGTGTAGGAGAGCTCCAATTTCTGTTTACCCTGGTCAGCATTTGGTGTTATCACTATTTTTTATTTTAATTGTTTTAATGGATATGCAGTAATACCTCATTGAGGCCTTAATTTGCATTTCCCTAATGGCCAGTGATCTTGGACATCTTTTCATGTGTTTATTTGTCATACATACATCCTTTTCATGTCTTTTGTTCATTTTATAATTGGATTGTCTGATTTTTTTACCATTCAGTTTTGAGAGTTCTTTGTATATTCTAGATATGAGTCCTGTATCAGATACATAGTTTGCAAATATTTTCCCCAAGTTGGTAGCTTGTTTCTTCATCTTTTTAATAGGGTCATTTACAGAGCAAATGTTTTTAATTTTGATGAAGTTCAATTTATTAATTTACTTCTTTAATGGTTTGTGCTTTGGGTGTAATGTCTAAAAACTGCTCGGTAAGATTCTTCAGTAGGTCCACATATTTTATCTTATGTTATCTTCTAAAAGTTTTATAGTTTACATTTATATGTACGATGATTTTAAGTTATTTTTGTATAAGATGTGAGGTTTAGGTCAATGTTCACTTTTGTTGCCTATAGACATGCAATTTCTCCACCATCATTTGTTGAAAAGATTATCCTTCCTCTCTTGAAATGTTTTTGTGCTTTTATCAGAAGCAATTTGGCCATACTTTGCAAGGCTATTTATAGACTATTCCCTTCCATTGATCTATGTGTCTATCCATCTGCCAGTAACACACTGTTTGACTACTGAAGCAATATAGTAAGCATTAACAATATCTCCCCATTTATTCTTCATTTTAAAAATTGTGTTAGCTCTTCTAGCTCTTTTGTGTATGTGTATGTATGTGTGTGTATTATACACACACACACACACACATATATATATATACACATATGTATGTGTATATATGTATATATACACCTACGTCAATATAATCTTGTCCCTATCTACAAAAAATCTTGCTGGGGTTTTGATATTAATTACCTTAAGCTTATATATATATATATATTTGGAAAGAAATTGCAATCTTTACTATGTTGAGTTTTCTACTCCATGAGTACAATATGTCTCTTAGTTTATATTTTCTTTGAGTTTTTAAATCAGCATTCTGTAATTTTCAGCATATAAATCCTCTAAATGTTTTATTAGACATATACCTAAGCATTTCAGTTGTTTTGAGAGATTGTAGATGGTATTGTACTTTTAATTTTATTTTCCACACCTTCATTGCTAGTATAAAAATGCAACTGATTTTTGAATGTTGGCCTTGTATTCTGTAATCTTGATAAACTCCCTTATTATTTCTGGAAATTTTTTTTTATATCCTCCGTAGGATTTTCTATGCAGACGAACATGTCATCGGCAAATAGGGAAAGTTATATTTCCTCGTATCTGAAATATATGTGTTTTATTTCCTTTTTTTAACTTTCTAAAGTTACTTTATTTTTTGATTGAAGTATATAGTTGATTTATTTATGTTGTGTTAGTTTCAGGTATATATCAAAGTGATTCAATATATATGAAGTACTATATATGAAATATATATATATACTCTTCAGATTCTTTTCCCTTATAGGTTACTACAAAATATTGAGTATAGTTTTCTGTGCTATACAGTATGTCCTTGTTATTTATCTTTTTATATATAGTAGTGTGTATATGTTAATCCCAAACTCCTAATTTATCCCTCCCCCACCCTTTCCCCTAAATTCCATTACTATGTTGAATAGCAGTGGCAAGAGCGAGCATTCTTGTGTTATTCTCAAACTTAAAGGAAAAGCTTTCAGCATTTCGCCATTAACTATGATGTTAGCTACAGGGTTTTTTTTTTAAACATGTTCTTTACCAAGCTAAGGGATTATTCCCTATTACTAGTTTGTTGAGGTTTGTTTGTTTTTATAAATGTGTGTTGATTTTTTCAAATACTTATTCTGCATAAATTGATACAATTGTGTTTATGTAATTTTGCTTCTTCAGCCTGTTAATATGGGAAATGTTTTTTTTTAACATCTTTATTGGAGTAAAATTTCTTTACAATGGTGTGTTAGTTTCTGCTTTATAACAAAGTGAATCAGCTATACATATACATATATCCCCATATCTCTTGCCTCTTGTGTCTCCCTCCCTCCCACCCTCCCTATCCCACCCCTCTAGCTGGTCACAAAGCAACGCTGATCTCCCTGTGCTATGCGGCTACTTCCCACTAGCTATCTATTTTACATTTGGTAGTGTATACATGTCCATGCCACTCTCTCACTGATTTTAAAATCAACTGAACCACCTTGCATTCCAGGAATAAATCCCATCTGATCATGGTGTATAGTGTTTTTTTTGTGTGTGTGTGTTTTTTTTTAGTTTTTCTGAATTCTATCCTCAAACTTTTTGTTAGTGATATTTGCACTTATATTTATGAGGGATAGTGGTCTATAATTTTCTTTTTCTGTATTATCTTCTTTGCCTGGATTTTGTGTCAGGCAAATACTGCCTTCATACAATGTGTTGGGAAGTGTTTTCTCCTATTCTGTTTTCTAGGAGATATTTTTTTAATTGATGTTAATTTTTCTTTAAACACTTGGTATAATTCTCCAGTAAAACTATTTGGGCCTAAACATTACTTTTACAGAGAGTGTTCAAATATGAATTAAATACCCTTAATAGTTTCAGGGCTATTCAAATGATCAATTTCACATTGGGTGAGTTTTAGTAGTTTGTACTTTTTAAGGAACTCGTCCATTTCATCTAAGTTATCAAATTTATGCACATAGAATTGTTCATATTATTCCCTTATTATCCTTTCCAGATCCACAGGATTAGTATGATATCCTCCATTTTGTTCCTGATATTGGTAATTTTTGTCTACTATCTTCCTTTGCTTCATTAGCCTTCTAAAAGATTGTTAATTTTATTGATTTTTGGATATTGGTTCTCTGTAACCAACTCTTTCATTGATTTTCTCTTTTGTCTTTATGGTTCCAATTCCAGAGATTTTTATGTTATCTTCATTATTTATATTTATTATTTCCTTCTTTCTACTTGCTTTGGATTTATATTGCTCTTATTTTTCTAAGTTCCTGAAGTGACATTTTGGTTTATCGACTTCAGACCTTTCCTCTTTTCTAAGGCAAGCATTCAATCCTACAAGTTTCCCTCTCAAACAAACTGATGTAGCTGCTTTCCATAAATTTTGATATATTTATACTGTCATTCAGTTCAATGTAATTTCTTATTCCTCTTGAGACTCCTTACCTACTCACAGATTATTGAGAAGTGTGTTTAGTATTTAAGTCTTTGGAGATTTTTCACATTGCCCTTTTTTTTCCAGCTTTATAAGTTATGATTGACATATAACATTGTGTAAGTTTAAGGTGTACTGTGTGCTGATTTGATACATTTGTATACTGCAAATGATTACCCCCATAGCATTAGCTAACACTTCCAACCCATCACATAATTACCATTTCTTTTTTGTGGTTAGAACCTATAAGATCCACTCTCTTAACAACTTTCCAGTATATAATAAAGTATTATTAGTTATAATCACCATACTGTACACTAGATCCCCAGAACGTATTAATCTTATAACAGGAAGTTTGTACCCCTTGACAGTATTTCCCCATTTCCCTTACCTCCCAGTTCCTGGTAATCACCACTCTACTCTCTATTTCTCTGAGTTTGGCTTTTTTAGATTCCACAAATAAGTGATATCATATGGTATTTGTTTTACTTTGTCTTATTTATTTCACTTAGCATAATGCCCTGAAGGTTCACCAAGTTATTGCATAGTAGCAGAATGTTCTTCTTTCTCATGGCTGAATATATGTTATATTTAATCTCACAACTTCTTCATTCACTTATATTATGTAAAATCTCACAACTTCTTTATTCATTCATCTGTGATGGACACTTAGGTTGTTTTTATATCTTGGCTATTGTGAATTATGCTGCAATGAACATGTGGGTGTGGCTATCCCTTCAAAATCAGTTTTTATTTACTTTGGATATATACCCAGGAGTGAGACTGATAGATCATATGGTAGTTTTATTTTTAATTTTTTGAGGAATCATCATACTATTTTCCATAGTGGCTGTACCAATTTACACTCCCACTAACAGTGCACAAGGGTTTCCTTTTCTCCACACCTTTGCTAACACTTGTTATCTTTTGTCTTTTTGATAATAGTCATTCTAACTGTTGTGAGGTGATATCTTGTTGTAGTTTTGATCTGCATTTCACTGATGATTAGTGATGTTGAATATCTTTTCATGTACCTGTTGGCCAATTGTATATCATCTTTGGAAAACTGTCTATTCAGTTCCTCTGCCCATTTTTCAATAGGGTTGTTTGTTTTTTTACTAATGAGTTGTATGAGTTCTTTATATATTTTGGTTAGGGACTCCCCTGGTGGTGTAGTAGTTAAGAATCCGTCTGCCAATGCAGGGCACAGCGGTTCAATCCCTCGTCCGAGAAGATCCCACATGCCATGGAGCAACTAAGCCTGTGAGCCACAACTACGGAGCCTGCACTCTAGAGCCCGTGCTCCACAACAAGAGAAGCCACCGCAATGAGAAGCCCACACACTGTAATGAAGTGTAGTCCCCCTTGCCACAACTAGAAAGCCCGTGCACAGCAACAAAGAGCCAATGCAGCCAAAACTAAATGAATAAATAAATTTATCAAACAAAACAATACAAAAAAGAAAAAAAACCCACTGAACTGTACACTTATATATTTTGGTTATTAACCCATTAGCCAATATATGGTTTGCAAACAATCGCTCCTATTCCATATGTTGCCTTTTCATTTCATTGTCTATTTCTTTTGCTGTGCAGAAGCTTTTTAGTTTGATGTAGTTCCGCTTATTTTTTTCTTTTGTTGCTTATGCTTTTGGTGTCATATACAGAAAATCACCACAAAGATCAATGTTAAAGAGCATTTTCCCTATGTTTTCTTCTAGGAGTTTTACAGTTTCAGATCTCATGTTTAAGTCTTTATTCCATTTTGAGTTAAGTGTAAGATAGGGTTCCAATTTCACTCTTCTGCATGTGGTAATCCAGTTTTTCAACACCATTTATGGAAGAAACTATCCTATCCTCAATGAGTATTCTTGTCAAATACTAGTTGACTATATGTGCATATGGGTATTTCTGGGCTCTTGATTCAGTTCCATTTGTCTATGTGTCTATTCTTATGCCAGTATCATAGAGTTTTGATTACTATAGCTTTAAAATAGTATAGTTTGAAATCAAATAGTATGATGCCATCAGCTTTGCTCTTCTTAGGATTGAAAGTGGATCCAGTAATTTCAATCCTGGGTATATATCCAAGCAAAACCAAAAACACTAATTTGAAAAGATATACACATCCCAAGGTTCATAAGCAGAATTATTTACAAGAGCCAAGATATGGAAGCAAAATAAGTGTCCATCAACAGAGGAAAGGATAAAGGTGTGATATATATACACATACACACACACAGACACACACACAGACACACACACACACACACAATGGAATACTACTCAGCCATAAAAAGAATGAAATTTTGCCATTTGCAGCAACACAAATGGGCTTGGAGGTTAGTATGCTGAGTGAAATAAGTCAGACAAAGAAAGATAAATACTGTATGCTATCACTTATATGTGGAATCCAAAAAATACAACAAACTAGTGAATATAACAGAAAAGAGGCAGACTCACAGATATAGAGAACAAACTAGTGGTAACCAGTGGGAGAGGGAAGGGGGAGGGGGAGGTGATTAAGATGTACAAACTATTATGTATAAGTTACAAAGACATATTGTACAACATGGAATATAACCAATATTTCATCATAACTCTAAATGGAGTATAGCTTTTAAAAATTATGAACCACTATATTGTACATCTGTAGCTAATATAATATTGTACATCGACTATACTTCAATACAAATTAAATATAAAAAATAATAATAATTAAAAAAAGAAAGTGAAACAGCCTTATTGCTGATATATAGAAAGTTTTAGTGGCTTAAGTAAAAGATCAAACCAGCCACAAAATTCCCTTTAGCCAAAGCCTAATCCAAAGCAAAGTCCAAACTCTTCAGTTCTGAGAAGGCTAAGAGAGGTGAGGAAGCTATAGAAGAAAAGTTTGAAGTTATCAGAGGTTGGTTTGTGAGGTTTAAGGAAAGGAACTGTTTCCATAACATAAAAGGGCAAGGTGAAACATCAAGTTTCAAGGGCTGATGTAGAAGCTGCAGCGAGTTATCCAGAAGATATAGCTGAGAGGATGAGTGGTTTCACTAAACAACAGATTTTCAATATACAGAAAACAGTCATGTTGGAAGAAGATGCCATCTAGGACTTTCACAGCTAGAGAGGAGAAGTCAATGCCTGGCTTTGAAGCTTCAAAGGACAGGCCGAGTCTCTTGTTAGGGGTGAATGCAGCTGGTGACTTTAAGTTGAAGCCAATGTTCATTTATCATTCTGAAAATCCTGGGGCTCTTAAGAATTATGCTAAATCTACTCTCTGTTTACAACATAGTTTACTGAATATTTTAAGCCTACTGTTGAGACCTACTGCTCAGAATAAAAGATTCCTTTCAAAATATTACTGCTCATTAACAATGCACCTGGTTACCCAAGAGCTCTGATGGAGATGTATAATGACATTAATGTTTTCATGCCTGCTAACACAACCTTCATTCTGCAGCCCATGGATTAAAGAGTAATTTCAACTTTCAAGTCTCATGATTTAAGAAATAGATTTCATGAGGCTATAGCTGACATAGATAGGGATTCCTTTGATGGATCCAGGCAAAGTAAATGAAAACCTTCTGGAAAGAATTCACCACTCTAGATGCCATTAAGAACATTTGTGATTCAAGAGAAGAGGTCAAAATATCAACATTAACAGGAGTTTGAAAGAAGTTCATTCCAACCGTCATGGATGACGTTGAGGGGTTCAACACTTCAGTAGAGGAGGAACTACAGATGTGATAGAAATAGCAAGAAAATTAAAATTAGAAGTGGAGCCTGAAGATGTGAATAGCTGCATTCTCATGATAAACCTTTAATGGATGGGAGTTGCTTCTTATGGAAGAACAAAGAAAGTAATTTCTGAAGATGGAATCTACTCCTGCTGAAGAAGCTGTGAATATTGTTGAAATGACCACAAAGGATTTAGAATATCATAAATAAGCTTAGCTAATGAAGCAGTGGCTGGTTTTGAGAGGATTGACTCCAATTTTGAAAGAAATTCTAAGGTGGGTAAAGTGCTATAAAACAGCACTTCATGCTACAGAGAAATTGTTTGTGAAAGGAAGAGTCAATTGATGTGGCAAACTCCACTGTTGTCATAATGTTAAGGAATTGCCATAGCCACCCCAACCTTCAGCAACCAACACCCTGATCAGTCATCAGCCATCAACATCGAGGCAAGATCTTCCACTAGCCAAAAGATTACAACTTGCTGAAGTCTCAGATGATGGTTAGTATTTTTTAGCAATAAATAATTTTTAAATTAAGGTATGTACATTTTTTAGACATAAATTTATCGCACACTTAATGGACTACAGTAGTGTAAACATAACGTACATGCACTGGGAAAAAAAAAGTTTGTGTGACTCACTCTATTGCAATATTCACTTTATTGCAGTGGTCTGTAACGGAACCCACAATACCTCCAAGGAATGCCTATATATATCTGTTAGTTCCATTTGGCCTAAAGTATTGTTCAAGCTCAACATTTCCTTGTTTATATTCTGCCTGGATGACATATCCATTGTTGAAAGTGAGGTAAACTCCTCTACTATTGTTGTATTTTTGTCTGCTTCTCTCTTCAGATTTGTTAGTGTTTGCTTAATATATTTAGGTGCTCCACTCTTGGGTGAAAATTTATTCATAATTGTTATATATTCTTGATGAATTGACCCTCTTATCATTATATAATGACCATCTTTGTCTCTTTTTTTTTACCATTATTGCTTTCAAGTCTATTTTGTCTGATATAAGTATAAGATACTCATGCTCTCTTTTGGTTTTTATTTGCGTGGAATACCTTTTATCCTTCTTTCACTTTGAGCTTGTGTGTGTCCTTAAAGCTGAAGTCAGTCTCTCTTCGTCAGCATATAGTTGGGTCTTATATATTTTTAAGCCATCCAGCCACTCTATGTCTTTTGATTGAAGAATTCTATTATCATTTAGAGTAATTACTGACAGGTAAGGACTTAACTAATGCCATCTTATTGTTTTTTAGCTGTTTTCTAGTTCTATTTTTCTTTCTTCTTTTCTTTGCTGCCTTCCTTTGTAAACTGATGATTTTCCACAGTGGTATATTTTGATTCCCTTCTCTTTTTTTTTTTTTTTTTTGCATCTTTATTGGAGTACAATTGCTTAACAATGGTGTGTTAGTTTCTGCTATATAACAAAGTGAATCAGTTATACATATACATATATTCCCACATCTCTTCCTTCTTGCATCTCCCTCACTCCCACCCTCACTATCCCACCCCTCTAGGTGGTCACAAAGCACAGAGCTGATATCCCTGTGCTATGTGGCTGCTTCCCACTAGCTATCTATTTTACTTTTGGTAGTGTATATATGTCCATAACACTCTCTCACTTTGTCACAGCTTACCCTTCCCCCTCCTCATATCGTCAAGTCCATTTGCTATTATGTCTGTGTCTTTCTTCCGGTCTTACCCCTAGATTTTTCATGACATTTTTTTTCTTAGATTACATATATATGCGTTAGCATACAGTATTGGTCTTTCTCTTTCTCACTTACTTCACTCTGTATGACACACTCTAGGTCCATCCACCTCACTACAAATAACTCAATTCCGTTTCTTTTTATGGCTGAGTAATATTCCATTGTATATATGTGCCACATCTTCTTTATCCATTCATCCGATGATGGACACATAGGTTGCTTCCATCTCCTGGCTATTGTAAATAAAGCTGCGATGAACATTTTGGTACATGACTCTTTCTGAATTATGGTTTTCTCAGGGTATATGCCCAGTAGTGGGATTGCTGGGTCATATGGTAGTTCTATTTGTAGTGTTTTAAGGAACCTCCATACTGCTCTCCATAGTGGCTGTATCAATTTGCATTCCCACCAGAAATGCAAGAGTTTTCCCTTTTCTCCACACCCTCTCCAGCATTTATGGTTTCTTGATTTTTTGATGATGGCCATTCTAACCAGTGTGAGATGATATCTCATTGTAGTTTTGATTTGCATTTCTCTAATGATAAGTGATGTTGAGCATTCTTTCATGTGTTTGTTGGCAATCTGTATATCCTCTTTGGAGAAATGTCTATATAGGTCTTCTGCCCATTTTTGGATTGGGGTGTTTGATTTTTTCTTATTGAGCTGCATGTGCTGCTTGTAAATTTTGGAGATTAATCCTTTGTCAGTTGCTCCATTTGCAAATATTCTTTCCCATTCTGAGGGTTGTCTTTTGCTCTTATTTATGGTTTCCTTTGCTGTGTAAAAGCTTTTAACTTTCATTAGGTCCCATGTGTTTATTTTTGTTTTTATTTCCATTTCTCTAGGAGGTGGGTCAAAAAGGATCTTGCTGTGATTTATTTCATAGAGTGTTCTGCCTATGTTTTCCTCTGAGTTTGATAGTTTCTGGCCTTACATATAGGTCTTTAATCCATTTTGAGCTTATTTTTTCTGTATGGTGTTAGGGAGTGTTCTACTCTCAAACTTTTACATGTACCTGTCCAGTTCTCCCACCACCACTTATTGAAGAGGCTGTCCTTTCTCCACTGTACATTCCTGCCTCCTTTATCAAAGATAAGGTGACCATATGTGCGTGGGTATATCTCTGGGCTTTCTATCCTGTTCCATTGATCTATCTTTCTGTTTTTGTGCCAATACCACACTTGATTGATTACTGTACCTTTGTAGTATAGTCTGAAGTCAGAGAGCCTGATTCTTCCAGCTCCATTTTTCGTTCTCAAGAGTGCTTTGGCTATTTGGGGTTACTTGTGTTTCCATACAAATGGCGAAATTTTTTGTTCTAGTTCTGTGAAAAATGCCACTGGTAGTTTGATAGGGATGGCAATGAATCTGTAGATTGCTTTGGGTAGTAGAGTAATTTTCACAATGTTGAATCTTCCAGTCCAAGAACATGGTATATCTCTCCATCTATTTGTATCATTTTTAATTTCTTTCATCAGTGTCTTATAATTTTCTGAATACAGTTCTTCTGTCTCCTTAGGTAGGTTTAATCCTAGATATTTTATTCATTTTGTTGCAATGGTAAATGGGAGTGTTTTCTTAATTTCACTTTCAGATTTTTCATCATTAGTATATAGGAATGCCAAAGATTTCTATGCATTAATTTTGTATCCTGCTACTTTACCAAATTCATTGATTAGCTCTAGTACTTTTCTGGTAGCATCTTTAGGATTCTCGATGTATAGTATCATGTCATCTTCAAACAGTGACAGCTTTATTTCTTCTTTTCTGATTTGGATTCCTTTTATTTCCTTTTCTTCTCTGATTGCTGTGGCTAAAACTTCCAAAACTATGGTGAATGAAAGTGGTAACAGTGGGCAACCTGGTCTTGTTCCTGATCTTAGTGGAACTGCTTTCAGTTTTTCACCATTGAGGAGGATGTTGGCTGTGGGTTTGTCATATATGGCCTTTATTTTGTTGAGGAAAATTCCTTCTATGCCTACTTTCTGCAGGGATTTTCTCATAAATGGGTTTTGAATTTTGTCAAAAGCTTTCTCTGCATCTATTGAGATGATCATATATTTTTTTCTCCTTCAATTTGTTAATATGGTGTATCACGTTGATTGATTTGTGTATATTGAACAATCCTTGCATTCCTGGAATAAACCCCACTTCATCATGATGTATGATCCTTTTAATGTGCTTTTGGATTCTGTTTGCTAGTATTTTGTTGAGGATTTTTGCATCTATGTTCGTCAGTGATATTGGCCTGTAGTTTTCTTTCTTTGTGCCATCCTTGTCTGGTTTTGGTATCAGGGTGATGGTGGCCTCATAGAATGAGTTTTGGAGTGTTCTTCCCTCTGCTATATTTTGTAAGAGTTTGAGAAGGATAGGTGTTAGCTCTTCACTAAATGCTTGACAAAATTCGCCATTGAAGCCATCTAGTCCTGGGCTTTTGTTTGTTGGAAGATTTTTAATCACAGTTTCAATTTCAGTGCTTGAGATTGGTCTGCTCATATTTTCTATTTCTTCCTGATTCAATCTTGGCAGATTGTGCATTTCTAAGAATTTGTCCATTTCTTCCAGGTTGTCCATTTTATTGCCATAGAGTTCCTTATAGTAATCTCTCATGATCTGTTGTATTTCTGCAGTGTCAGTTGTTATGTCTTCTTCTTCATTTCTAATTCTATTGATTTGAGTCTTCTCCCTTTTTTTCTTGATGAGTCTGGCTAATGGTTTATCAATTTTGTTTCTCTTCTCAAAGAACCAGCTTTTAGTTTTATTGATCCTTGCTATCATTTCCTTCTTTTCTTTTTCCTTTATTTCTGATAAGATGTTTAGGATTTCTTTCCTTCTGCGAACTTTGGGGTTATTTTGTTCTTCTTTCTCTAATTGCTTTAGGTGCAAGTTCAGGTTGTTTATTCGAGATATTTCCTGTTTCTTTAGGTGGGATTGTATTGTCATAATCTTCCCTGTTAGAACTGCTTTTGCTGCATCCCATAAGATTTGGATTGTCATCTCTCCATTGTCATTTGTTTCTAGGTATTCTTTTATTTCCTCTTTGATTTCTTCAGTGACCACTTCCTTATTAAGTAGTGTATTGTTTAGTCTCCATGTATTTGTATTTTTTACAGATGTTTTCCTGTAATTGATATCTAGTCTCATAGCGTTGTGGTCAGAAAAGACACTTGATACAATTTCAATTTTCTTAAATTTACCAAGGCTTGAATTGTGACCCAGGTATGATCTATCCTGGAGAATATTCCATGAGCACTTGAGAAAAATGTGTATTCTGTTGTTTTGGGATGGAATATCCTATAAATATCAATTAAGTCCATCCTCTTTAATGTATCATTTAAAGCTTGTGTTTTTTTATTTATTTTCATTTTGGATGATCTGTGCATTGGTGAACGTGGGGTGTTAAAGTCCCCTACTATGAATGCATTACTGTCAATTTCCCCTTTTATGGCCGTTAGTATTTGCCTTAAGTATTGAGGTGCTCCTATGTTGGGTGCATAAATATTTACAATTGTTATACCTTATTCTTGGATTGATCCCTTGATCGCTATGTAATGTCCTTCTTTGTCTCTTCTAATAGTCTTTGTTTTAAAGTTTATTTTCTCTGATATGAGAATTGCTACTCCAGCTTTCTTTTGGTTTCCATTTGCATGGAGTATCTTTTTTCCATCCCGTTACTTTCAGTCTGTATGTGTCCCTAGGTCTGAAGTAGGTCTCTTGTAGACAGCATATATATGGGTCTCGTTTTTTATCCATTCAGCCAGTCTGTTTCTTTTGATGGGATCATTTAATCCATTTACATTTAAGGTAGTTATCAATGTGTATGTTCCTTTTCCCATTTTTTAAATTGTTTTGGGTTTGTTATTTTAGTTCTTTTCCTTCTATTGTGTTTCTTGCCGAGAGTATTTCCTTTAGCATTTGTTTTAAATCTGGTTTGATGGTGCTGAACTCTCTCAGCTTTTGCTTGTCTGTAAAGGTTTTAATTTCTCCATCAAATCTGAATGAGATTCTTGCTGGGTAGAGTAATCTTGGTTATAGGTCTTTCTCCTTCATCACTATAAATATGTCCTTCCCGTCCCTTCTGGCTTGCAGAATTTCTGCTGAAAGATCAGGTGTTAACATTATGGGCATTCCTTTTTGTGTTATTTGTTTTTTTTCTCTTGCTGTGTTTAATGTTTTCTTTGTATTTAATTTTTGACAGTTTGATTAATATGCTTTTTGTTGTGTTTCTCCTTGGATTTATACTGTATGGGACTCTCTCTGCTTCCTGGACTTGATTAACTATTTCCTTCCCATATTAGGGATGTTTTTACCTATAATCTCTTCACATATTTTCTCAGTCCCTTTCTTTTTCTCCTCTTCTTCTGGGGCCCCTATAATTCCAATGTTGGTTTGTTTAATGTTGTCCCAGAATTCTCTGAGACTGCTCTCAGTTCTTTTCATTCTGTTTTATTTACTCTGCTCTGCAGTAGTTATTTCCAATATTTTATCTTCCAGGTAACTTATCTGTTCTTCTGCCTCAGTTATTCTGCTATTGATCCCATCTAGAGTATTTTTAATTTCATTTATTGTGTTGTTCATCATTGCTTGTTTCATCTTTACTTCTTCTAGGTCCTTGTTAACTGTTTCTTGCATTTTGTCTATTCTATTTCCAAGATTTTGGATCATCTTTACTCTCATTATTCTGAATTCATTTTCAGGTAGACTGCCTATTTCCTCTTCATTTGTTAGGTCTGGTGGGTTTTTAGCTTGCTCCTTCACCTGCTGTGTGTTTTTCTGTCTTCTCATTTTGTGTATCTTACTGTGTTTGGTGTCTCCTTTTTGCAGGCTGCAGGTTCGTAGTTCCCGTTGTTTTTGGTGTTTGTCCCCAGTGGCTAAGTTTGTTTCAGTGTGTTGTGTAGGCTTCCTGGTGGAGGGGACTAGTGCCTGTGTTCTGGTGGATGAGGCTGGATCTTGTCTTTCTGGTGGACAGGTCCACGACTGGTGGTGTGTTTTGTGGTGTTTGTGGCCTTATTATGATTTTAGGTGGCCTCTCTGCTAATGGGTGGGGTTGTGTTCTTGTCTTGCTAGTTGTTTGGCATAGGGTGTCCAGCACTGTAGCTTGCTTGTTGTTGAGTGAAGCTGGGTGTTGGTGTTGAGATGGAGATCTCTGGGAAATTTTCACCATTTGATACTACATGGAGCTGGGAGGTCTCTTGTGGACCAGTGTCCTGAAGTTCTCTCTCCCACCTCAGAGGCACAGCATTGACTCCTGGCTGCAGCAATAAAAGCCTTTCATCCACATGGCTCAGAATAAAAGGGAGAAAAAGTAGAAAGAAAGAAAGAGGATGAAATAAAATAAAGTAATCTAAAATAAAATAAAGTTATTAAAATAAAAAATAAAAAAATAGTTATTACGAAAAAAAATTTTAACTTAAAAAAAAAACGGACGGACAGAACCCTAGGACAAATGGTGAAAACAAAGCTGTAGAGACAAAATCTCACACAGAAGCCTACACATACACACTCACAGAAAGAGGAGAAGGGGAAAAAATAATATATCTTTCTCTCAAAGTCCACCTCCTCAATTTGGGATGATTTGTTGTCTATTCAGGTATTCCGCCTATGCAGTGTATATCAAGTTGATTCTGGAGCTTTAATCCGCTGCTCCTTAGGCTGCATGGAAAAATTTCCCTTTCTCTTCTTTTTTCGCACAGCTCCCGGAGATCAGCCTTGGATTTGGCCCCGCCTGTGCATGTAGGTCGCCTGATGGCGTCTGTTCACTCAGACAGGACGGGGTTAAAGGAGCAGCTGCTTCTGGGGCTCTGGCTCACTCCGGCCACTGGAGTGAGGGGCACAGAGTGTGGGGCGAGCCTGCGGTGGCAGAGGCTGGTGTGATGTTGCACCAGCCTGAGGCACGCCGTGTGTTCTCCTGGGGAAGTTGTCCCTGGATCATGGGACCCTGGCTGTGGCAGGCTGCACAGGCTCCCGGGAGGGGAGGTGTGGATACTGACCTGTGCTTGCACACAGGCTTCTTGATGGAGGCAGCAGCAGCCTTAGTGTCTCATGCCCATCTCTGGGGTCTGCGCTGTTAGCCGTGGCTCGCGCACGCCTCTGGAGCTCCTTTAAGCAGCGCTCTTAATCCCCTCTCCTCGCACACCAGGAAACAAAGAGGAAAGAAAAAGTCTCTTGCCTCTATGGCTGGTCCAGGCTTTTCCCTGCACTCCCTCCCAGCTAGCCGTTGTGCACTAACCCCTTCAGGCTATGTTCACGCCGCCAGTCCTCTCCGTGCGATCTGACCGAAGCCCAAGCCTCAGCTCCCTGCCCCCGCCCACTGCAGCAGGTGAGTAGACAAGCCTCTTGGGCTGGTGAGTGCCAGTCGGCACCAATCCTCTGTGAGGGAATCTCTCTGCTTTGCCCTCTGCACCCTGTTGCTGGGTTCTCCTCCATGGCTCCAAAGCTCCCCACCTCTGCCACCCACAGTCTCAGCCCATGAAGGGGCTTCCTAATGTGTGGAAACCTTTCCTCCTTCACAGCTCCTTCCCACTGGTGCAGGTCCCGTACCTATTCTTTTATCTCTGTTTATCTTTTTTTCTTTCGCCCTACCCAGGTACGTGGGCAGTTTCTTGCCTTTTGGGAGGTCTGAGGTCTTCTGCCAGCATTTGTTGGGTGTTCTGTAGGAGTTGTTCCATGTGTAGATATATTTATGATGTATCTGTGGGGAGGAAGGTGATCTCCGCATCTTATTCTTCTGCCATCTTCCCCCTCGTCCCCCCGATTCCCCTCTCTTTATCTTTTGTGAATTTACTGCAAGTTTTTGTTTTGTAAGGTTACCCATGAATTTTACATAAATCATCTTATATAAGTTTATTTTACACTATCAGTTTGTTTGATCTCATGCAAATACTTTTTACTCCCCTCCCCTTTTATGTTTTTGATGTCACCATTTGCACCTCTTCATAGTGTGTATCCAGTACCAAATGGTTGAAGCTATAGCTATTTTTAGTACTTTTGTCCTTTAACATTTGTACTAGAATTAAGTAGTTCACACATCACCATATTACAGTGTTAGGGTATTATGAATCTGACTATATGCTCATCTTTACCAGTGTATTGTATATTTTCATATAAATGTCTTTATGTTACAAATTAGCATCCTTTGTTTCAGCTTGAATAACTCTTTTCAGCATTTAAGGCATGCTTAGTGATTATGAATTCTCTCAGCTTTTGTTTATTAGGAAAAATCTTTACTTTGCCTTCAATTCTGAAGGACAACTTTCTTCTGTGAAGTATTTTTGGTTGGCAGTTTCTTTCTGTTAGCACTGTGAGTATATCATCCCATTATCTTTTGGCCTCTGCTGAGAAATCCACTGACAGCCTTATGGGCATTTCCTTGTATGAGAGAATTTCTTTTCTTTTGCTGCTTTTAAAATTCTTTATCTTAGGTTTTAGACAGTTTTTTTATTATGTGTCTTGAAGAATATTCTTGTGGATTGAAATTTCGAGGTGATCTATTACCTTCATGAACGTGGATGTCCAAATCTCTCCCCAGGTGTAAGAAGTTCTCAGCCATTATTTCTTTAAATAAACTCTAAATCCATTTCTCCCGCTCTTCTCCTTCTGGGATGCCAATCATTAGTACATTATTTTTGTTGATATTGTTTCATAAGTCCTGCAGGCTTTCTTCATTACTTTTCATATTTAAAAAAAAATGTGCTCCTCTGACTGGATAATTTCAATTGGTCTGTCTTCTAGCTCATTAATTCTCTCTTCTGCATGTTCAAGTCTGCTGTTGAAGCTCTTGATTGAATTCTTCAATTCAGTCATTATATTCTTCAGCTCCAAAATTTGTTTCTTTTTTATGTTTCTATCTCTTAATTGAATTTCTCATTTTGTTCTCATATTGTTTCCCTGAGTTGTTAAATTATTTTTCTGTTTTCTCTTGTAGCTCTCTGGGCACTATAGAACAATTATTTTGAATTCTTTCTCAGGCAATTCCTGATCGCCATTTCCTTGGGGCGAACTCTTGGAGGTTTACCATATTCTTTTGGTGGAAACATGTTTCTCAGATTCTTCATAATCCTGTGTAGTCTTTCATACATGTCTGCTCATTTGAAGAAACAGTCACAACTTCCAGACTTTATGGATTGACTTTGGTAAGGGTAGCCTTTCTCCTGTGAGTGGGGGTATGCTGAGTTGTGCTACAACCCTCACTCTGGTAGTACAGGGTGCTAAGTTTGGAAGCATGTGTCAGGCACCATGGGGCCATGATGTCTCTTTGGCTCAGGCTACTGGGGTCCACAGTATCATCAACTGCATGGTCCTTGGTGGGTACTGTGGGGCGTCAATGTAGTTGCAAGGGCTGTTGGGGTCCTAAGTGGCACCTCCATGTCCAAAAGCTAGGGACCAGGGAAGGCAGCTGTGGTGGCTGGAGCTGGTGGTGTACACACACTCAGCTATAGGGGTCAACTGCAGGTGCCTGTTTGTAAGTAAGGGCTAGTTGCAGACAGACATATAGTAATGGGAACCAGGGCAGGTAGCAAAGGTCAGAGCCAACTATGAGAACACTGGCAGCTGCAGAGGCCCTGGATGTCAGAATGATCTTCTATGGCTGCACACTCTCTCCCCAGGTATGCAGACTTCAAAGGAGCCTGGTTACAGAGTTGTTAGAGGTGTGCAGGCACACAGATGGAAGCGTGAGTGCTGTTGTGTTGACCAGTGACAGAATGCATGGCCTGATCTGAGCCCATATGCAGCTGTGGGGTCCCTGGCTGTTGGTGTACACTCCTGCAGCTGCATACACTCCTCCTGGGCATTCACACCACAGTGGTGGCTGGTGATGGGAGTTGGCCTGGGAGCATGCAGGCACACAGCTGGAGGGGCTAGTTATGGGTGGGCAGTGGTGCTGACCAGTGACAGAAGGCAGAGCCTGAGCCAGGTGCACAAGTGGCTGTCATCCATGGCTGCACTCTCTCCCCCCAGGATGTGTGTGCTGTGGTAGAGGCCAAATATGGTTGTCAGGCCAGTGGCGTGCAGGTGCACAGCTGGGTAGGCTAGCCCACTACTAGCAGAGTAGTGGTGGTGAGCCTAGTGTCTGTAGGTTGGTGTCCTAAACCAGCCTTACTCACACAGCTGCAGAGGCCCACACTGCCTGCAGGCATGGCTCTCAGGCTCCAGTGGGAGGGTGAGGGTCTCGGGCAGCTTGTCTTTTACATTTGTGCAGCTGAAGAGATTTTGGATGGCTGCCAGGGTGGGTCATGGGCACCATCAGGGGTGACTGGGTGGAGAGAGTGGAGATGGACTCAGTTGGCTGCCATTAGGGAACATGAATACCTGTGGGGAAAAAGGTGGTTAAGATCTATAGTGGGTTCATAGCAGCTGTGCTGGCCACTGGCTTCATCAGTGGTGAAATCTGCTGAGTTTGCCTGCAGAGCAGGTCTCTGTGGACTTTAATTAGTCGTACTGCATGTCTGCTAATAATAGCCTCTGCTTTTCTTCTTTGTTCCTTGCCAGCTGTATACATCTCAGCTTTGCTGGTCTGGATGGTGTGAAACTGAAGTGGGACATTTACATAGTGCCCTGAGAGGCTGGAGAAGTTGGTCATTCACTCCCTTCTTCCCTTCCAGGAAAGAGGAACTTTTCCTAGCTGGGGAGTTCCTTCTTGGCACTAAACAATGTTGACTTAAAGGATGGGGATGATGCAAACAAAATGCAATTTCTTCCTTTTCTCATTGTGCAATTATCGTCTTTTTGTTTTGTTGCTCCAGTGTGTTTCTAAAACTTCCAAAGGAGACTATAGAAGCCTCCTAGAAGTGTTTTTGTTCATGGATAGCTATCCAATCATTGTTCTTGTGGGGGGACAGGGAAGCTGGACTCTCTAACATCACCATTTTTTCTGCCAAGCTTCATGTTGCCTTTCTGTTATTGATTTCTAGTTTGATTCCATTGCAGTCAGAGAAAACACCTGCATGATTTCAATTTGTAAAAACTTTTGAAGTTTATTTTATAGAATAGAACATTGACTATTTGGTATGTGCCCCATGGCCATTTAAAATCATATATATTGTGCTGCTGTTGGGTGTAGTATTGTATCAATGTTGATCAGATCCTGTTGGTTGATGGTGCTCTTGATTTCTTCTATTTCTGACTTTCTGGCTAGTTGCATTTTCAGTTCTTGAGAGAGAAGGTTGTTAAAGTCTCCAGGTATAATCATGAATTTTGTATTTCTCATATCAGTTCCACAAGTTTTTGCATCATCTAATTTGAAGTATATATATATTTTTGGTTTAGTGAATAAACATTTAGGATAGCTATGATTTCTTGAACATTTCTTAGAATTCCAATTTGATTTATCACTTCTGAGTGCATCTCTTTTTATAGGTTTTTAGTGGCTGTTTTAGGTAATACACTGCATACAAATAACTTTTCATAGGCTACTAGTGTCAACATTTAGTGTCATTGGTGAAATGTATTTAAATCTCTCTTCATTTGATGTTTTTTATGCTCTGTTAATACCACTGTCTTAAGCATTTTCTTCAAATACACTGAGAACCACATCAGATCATACCATAATTTTTGCTTCATCTCAATAAAGTTGGAAAAAATTATTTTTTGCTCTAAGCAACAAATGTAATTGAGACAAGGGAAAATTAACAAATAACACAGAGGGGAATCCCCATAATGTTAACAGCTGATCTTCAGCAGAAACTCTGAAAGCCAGAAGTGAGTGGCAGGACATACTGAAAGTGATGAAGGAGAAAAAGCTACAACCAAGATTACTTTACCCAGCAAGTATTTCATTCCGATTTCATGGAAAAATTAAAAGCTTTACAGACAGGCAAAAGTAAGAGAATTCAGCACCACCAAACCAGCTTTACAACAAATGATAAGGGAACTTCTCTAGGCATAAAACAAAAGAGAAGCAAAAAACCTACATTAACAAACCCAAAACTATTAAGAAAACGGTAATAGGAACATACATATGAATAACTATCTTAAATGTAAATGGATTAAATTATCCAACCAAAAGACACAGACTGGCTGAATGGATACAAAAACAAGACCCATATATATACTGTCTAAGAGAGACCCACTTCAGACCCGGGGACATATACAGACTGAAAGTGAGGGGATGGAAAAAGATATTCCATGCAAAGGGAAATCAAAAGAAAGTTGGAGTAGCAATTCTCATATCAGAAAAAATAGACTTTAAACTAAAGACTATTACAAGAGACAAAGAAGGACACTACATAATGATTAAGGGATCAATCCAAGAAGAAGATATAACAATTGTAATTAATTATGCACACAACATAGGAACACCTCCAGACATAAGGCAAATGCTAACAGCCATAAAAGGGGAAATCAACAGAAACACAATAATAGTAGGGAACTTTAATGCCCCAGTTTCACCAATGGACAAATCATCCAAAATGAAAATGAATAAGGAAAGACAAGATTTAAAAGATACATTAAACTAGATGGACTTAATTGATATTTATAGGACATTCCATCCAAAAACAATAGAATACATATTCTTCCCAAGTGCTTGTGGAACATTCTCCATGATAGATCATATCTTGGGTCACAAATCAAGACCTGGTAAATTTAAGAAAATTGAAATCATATCAAGTATCTTTTCCGACCACAACTCTATGAGACTAGATATCAATTACAGGAAAATATCTGTAAAAAATACAAACATATGGAGGCTAAAAAATACACTACTAGGTAACCAAGAGAGCAGGGAAGAAATCAAAGAGGAAATCAAAAAATACCTAGAAACAAATGACAGTGAAAACACGATGACCCAAAACCTATGGGATGCGGCAAAAGCAGTTCTAATAGGGAAGATTATGGCAATACAAGCCTACCTCAAGAAACAAGAAACATATCAAATAAAAAACCTAACCTTACTATTAAAGCAATTAGAGAAAGAAGAACAAAAAAACGCCCAAATTTAGCAGAAGGAAAGATACCAAAAATATCAGATGAGAAATAAATGAAAAAGAACTGAAGGAAACGATAGCAAAGGTCAATAAAACTAAAAGCTGGTTCTTTGAGGAGATAAACAAAATTGATAAACCATTAGCCAGGGTCATCAAGAAAAAAAGGGAGAAGACTCAAACCAATAGAATTAGAAATGAAAAAGGTGACATAACAACTGACATTGCAGAAATACAAATGATCATGATGGATAATTACAAGCAACTGTATGCCAATAAAATGGACAACCCAGAAGAAATGGACAAATTCTTCGAAAAGCACAGCCTTCTGAGACTGAAGCAGAAAGAATTAGAAAATATAAAAAGAACAATCACAAGCACTGAAATTGAGACTGTGATTAAAAATCTTCCAACAAACAAAACCTCAGGACCGGATGGCTTCACAGGCGAATTCTATCAAACATTTTGAGAAGGGCTAACACCTACCCTTCTCAAACTCTTCCAAAACATAGCAGAGGGAGTAACACTCCCAAACTCATTCTACAAGGCCACCATCATGCTGATACCAAAACCAGACAACGATGTCACAAAGAAAGAAAACTACAGGCCAATATCACTGATGAACATAGATGCAAAAAACCTCAACAAAATACTAGCAAACAGAATCCAAAAGCACATTAAAAGGATCATACCACAAAAACAAGTAGGGTTTATCCCATGAATGCAAGGATTCTTCAATATATGCAAATTAATCAATGTGATACACCATATTAACCAACTGAAGGAGAAAAAACATATGATCATATCAATAGATGCAGAAAAAGCTTTTGAAAAATTCAACATCCATTTATGATAAAAACCCTCCAGAAAATAGGCACAGAGGGAACTTACCTCAACTTAATAAAGGCTATATATGACAAACCCACAGCCAACATCATTGTCAATGGTGAAAAACTGAAAACATTTCCATTTTGATCAGGAAGAAGACAAGGTTGCCCACTCTCACCACTCTTATTCAACATAGTTTTGGAAGTTTAAGCCACAGCAATCAGAGAAGAAAAAGAAATAAAAGGAATCCAAATTGGAAAAGAAGAAGTAAAGCTGTCACTGTTTGCAGATGACATGATACTATACATAGAGAATCCTAAAGACGCTACCAGAAAACTACTGGAGCTCACCAATTAATTTGGTAAAGTAGCAGGATACACAATTAAGGCACAAATATCTCTTGAATTCCTATACAGTAATGATGAAAAATCTGAAAGAGAAGTTAAGGAAACACTCCCATTTACCATTGCAACAAAAGGAACAAGATACCTAGGAATAAACCTATCTAAAGTGTCCAATGACCTGTATGTAGAAAAGTACAAGACACTGATTAAAGAAATTAAAGATGATACAAACAGATGGAGAGATATACCATTTTCTCGGATTGCAAGAATCAACGTTGTGAAAATGACTATACTACCCACAGCAATCTACAGATTCAATGCAATCTCTATCAAAATACCAATGGCATGTTTCACAGAAGTAGAACAAAAAATGTTTACAACTTGTATGGAAACAAAAAAGGCTGTGAATAGCCAAAGGAATCTTGAGAAAGAAAAACAGAGCTGGAGGAATCAGGCTCCCTGAGTTCAGACTATATGCTACAAAGCTACAGTAATCAAGACAGTATGGTACTGACACAAAAAACAGAAATATAGATCAATGGAACAGGATAGAAAGCCCAGAGATAAAACCACGCCCATATGGTCACCTTATCTTTTTTAAAGGAGGCAAGAATATACAGTGGAGAAAAGACAGTCTCTTCAATAAATGGTGCTGGGAAAACTGGACAACTACAAGGAAAAGAATAAAATTAGAACACTCCCTAACACCATACACGAAAATAAACTCAAAATGGATTAAGGACCTAAATGTAAGGTCAGACACCATCAAACTCTTAGAGGAAAACATAGGCAGAACACTCTATAATATAAATCACAGCAAGATCCTTTTTGACCCACCTTCTAGAGAAATGGATATAAAACAGAAATAAACAAATGGGTCCTAATGAAACTTAAAAGCTTTTGCACAGCAAAGGAAACCATAAACAAGACTGAAAGACAACCCTCAGAATGGGAGAAAATATTTGCAAATGAAGCAACTGACAAAGGATTAATCTCCAAAATTTATAAGCAGCTCATGCAACTCAATAACAAAAAAAACAAACAAACAACCCAATCCAAAAATGGTCCGATTACCTAAATAGACATTTCTCCAAAGAAGATATACAGACTGCCAACAAACACATGAAGGAATGCTCAACATCATTAATGATTAGAGAAATGCAAATCAAAACTACAATGAGATATCATCTCACACCAGTCAGAATGGCCATCATCAAGAAATCTAGAAACAATAAATGCTGGAGAGGGTGTGGAGAAAAGGGAACACTCTTGTACTGCAGGTGGGAATGTGAATTGGTACAGCCACTATGGAGAGCAGTATGGAGGTTCCTTAAAAATCTACAAATAGAACTACTATATGACCCAGCAATCACACTACTGGGCATATACCCTGAGAAAACCATAATTCAGAAAGAGTCATGTACCAAAATGTTCATTGCAGCTCTATTTACAATAGCCCAGAGATGGAAACAACCTAAGTGTCCATCATCGGATGAATGGATAAAGAAGATGTGGCACATATATACAATGGAATATTACTTAGCCATAAAAAGAAACGAAATTGAGTTAATTGTAATGACTTGGATGGACCTAGAGTCTGTCATACAGCATGAAGTAAGCCAGAAAGAGAAAGACAAATACCGTATGCTAACACGTATATATGGAATTTAAGGGAAAAAAGTCATGAAGAACCTAGTGGTAAGACAAGAATAAAGACACAGACCTACTAGAGAATGGACTTTAGGATATGGGGAGGGGGAAGGGTAAGCTGTGACAAAGCCAGAGAGAGGCATGGACATATATACACTACCCAATGTAAGGTAGATAGCCAGTGGGAAGCAGCCGCATAGCACAGGGAGATCAGCTCGGTGCTTTGTGACCTCCTAGAGGGGTGGGATAGGGAGGGTGGGAGGGAGGGAGATGCAAGAGGGAAGAGATATGGGGACATATATATATATGTATAACTGATTCACTTTGTTATAAAGCAGAAAGTAACACACCATTGTAAAGCAATTATACTCCAATAAAGATGTAAAAAAATATCTAAAAATAGAACTTCCATACGACCCAGCAATATCATTACTGGGCATATACCCTGAGAAAACCATAATTCAGATAGAGCCATGTACCACAATATTCACTGCAGCTCTATTTACAATAGTCAGGACATGGAAGCAACCTAAGGGTCCATCGACAGATGAATGGATAAAGAAGATGTGGCACATATATACAATGGAATATTACTCTGCCATAAAAAGAAACGAAATTGAGTTATTTGTGGTGAGTTGGATATACCTACAGACTGTCATACGGAGTGAAGTCAGAAAGAGAAATATAAATACCATATGCTAACACATATATATGGAATCCTAAAAATATATATATGGTTCTGATGAACCTAGGGGCAGGACAGGAATAAAGATGCAGAGGTAGAAAATGGACTTGAGGACACGGGGAGGGGGAAGGGTAAGCTGGGATGAAGTGAGAGAGTGGCGTGGATATATATACACTACCAAATGTAAAACAGCTAGTAGTGGGAAGCAGCCGCATAGCACAGGGAGATCAGCTCAGTGCTTTGTGTCCACCTAGAGGGAAGGGATATGGAGTGTTGGAGGGAGATGGAAGAGGGAGGAGATATGGGAATATATGCATACATATAGCTGATCCACTTTGTTATAGAGCAGCAATTCACACAACATTGTAAAGCAATTATAGTCCAATAAAGATGTTTTAAAAAGAAATGTTATTGAGAAATTGAAATGGGAGAATAAATGTCTATGAAGTTTATTCATAATTTTGCTCTTTCTGTTGTTCTTTCTTCTGTCCTGCTATTCCAAGATCCCTTCTTTAATTGTGCCTTTTTTGTTTAAAGAACTTCCTTTAGCCATTATTTTAGGATAGGTCTGCTGTAACAAATTCTCTTAGTAGTCTGTTGCTTGGATTGCATAATTTGTGTTATTCTATAAGTTCACTGTTTCTTTCTCCTATCCTCTCTATTGTATTGTTGAGTACATCCACTGAATTTTAAAATTTCACTTATGGCATTTTTCAGTTCTATATTTTTCACTTGTTTCTTCTTTCTATCTTCTATTTCTTTGCTGAGTCTTTGTATTTCCCTGCAGAAATTTTCTATAACTTTGCTGAAATTTTTCCATCTGTTTCCAATGTATTCCTAATCGTGCATTATAGCATTTTTATGATGGTTGCTTTAAAATTCTTGTCAGATAATTAACATCTGTGTCATCTGGACGTTGATGTCTTTTGACGGTCTTTTCTCATTCATGTTGAGATATTCCTTGTTCTTGGTATGACAAATAATTTTCAACTGAAGCCTGCACATTTTGGGTATTATGAGAATCTTGTTCTTACTTATACCTTCTGTTAGAGCAGACCTCTTCTGACAGTGCCACTTCAGGGGAAGAGGTGCACTACCTTATTACTGCGAGGATGGAGTGGAAGTCCAGATTTTCCCCTTGGCCTCCATTGACATCGCAAAGGGAAGGAAAGACTCCTTGTTAGGAATAGGTATGGAAGGAAGGCAACACTACCTTGTTACTGCTAGGCAAATGTAGTTTAGGCTCCTCACTAGGCCCTGCTGATACCACTCTGGCTGCAGAAGAAGGGTGTCTCATTATGGTTCCCCACATGGTCTCCTCTCAGCTGATACCACAGTGTAGTAGACTTACTACCACAGAGTAATGGTAAAGTCCTGTATTTCTGCCAGGCCTCCTCTGACACTACTCCAGTGCTAAATGGTCATGGGAGTCCAGGTGCTTTATGTGGTCTCCACTGACACCATAGGGAGTGGGGGAAGGTATCTCATTACCACAGGTGAGTATGAAAGTCTGGTTCCCCACTTGGCCTCCTTGACACAACCACATGGGGCAGGAAGAGGTTGGTTGAGGTGTCTTGTTACAGACTGGCAAAGATAGAAGTCTAGGCTTTCCACTCAGCATTTGCTGAGGGTGGGGGTGAGGCCTCAAGTTTTTGGTGGCATTTTGTGGTGAAGGGGTTATTATCTAAATTTTTTGTCATTAGGCTGTTCCTTTCCAGTTCCTTTGGACAGAGCAATCAGGCTTTTGCTGGGACCTCTTTTGACTGTACCCATTGGTGTTCTTAGGTTGTCAGCTTCTACACTACCCAATCTGGGAGACATGAGGCAAAATCAAAACCCTGATGACAAAATAAAGAAAAAAAGAAAGCAAACAAACAAACAAACAAAAAACCCTGGTGACTTGTGGCCATGTCATTCCTCAGGTCCCAAGGTCTGTACATGGTCTGGCGTGTCTTGTTCCCTTCATGTTTCAGAGTCTTCATTTTTTTTTAAGTTTTTTAAAATATTTTTATCATATATCAGAGCATACTTGATTAATAATGTTGCATTAGTTTCAGGTGTATAGCAAAGTGATTCAGTTATACATATACACGTAATCTATTATTTTCCAAATTCTTCTATTTAGGTTATTACAGAATATTGAGCAGCATTCCCTGTGCTATACAGTAGGCCCTTGTTGGTTATCTATTTTAAATTTTGCAGTGTGTACATGTCAATCTTAAACTCCCAATCTGTGGGCTTCCCTGGTGGCGCAGTGGTTGAGAGTCCGCCTGCCGATGGAGGGGACACGGGTTCGTGCCCCTCCGGGAAGATCCCACATGCCGTGGAGTGACTGGGACTGTAAGCCATGGCCGCTGAGCCTGCGTGTCCAGAGCCTGTGCTCCACAACGGGAGAGGCCACAACAGTGAGAGGCCTGCGTACCGCAAAAAAAAAAAAGAAGCTCCCAATCTATCCCTGCCCCCCACCCTTCCCCCCTGGTAACCATAAGTTCGTTCTCTAAGTCTGTGAGTCTTTTTCTGTTTTGTGTTGCTTTTATATATAATGTCTAGGGTTTTTAGGCTTTCTCAGTAGAGAAATAAAATATGCATATTAAAATCTATCAAATATATTAATGCATATGTATGTATATATAGGTATTGTTTCTTTTTGCCAGAATGACAAAGAAGAAATTATTGAAATGACGTTTGGAACTAGGAGTTGAGAATAAGTAAAGGGTGGAATTATTTTTCATTCTATACTTTCTTCATTGTTGGAAATTTTTACCACGTATATGTATTGCTTACATTTAAAAGTTTTAAAAAAACACTTAAAGCCGTAAATACTTTTCAATTCCTGTCCTAGATGACTTGTCTTGGGAAACGGAAACCACTGTCCACTCTTTCTTCCAAAAACTATCTCCTCTCCAGGAGTCTATTGCTCCCCTATCTCCTCATTCTCATGTTACTGAACATTCTATCTTGATCTGTTTTGTGGTCTTTTCTAATGGCCGTTAAAACATTGGAACTCCCTAGATTTCAATCTTTGGTCTAACATTTATTGTCTTGCTACAAGTATCCCTAGGCAAGATTTGCATGGTTTTAACCACTGCCTCTATGCTATAGAAGGCCAACTTTATTTCCCTAATCCTGTTTTATTCTCTGACCTCAGATGTCTCATAGGCATATTTATCTTAACTTGTCCCAAACTGAACTCCTGCTCTTTTTTTCAAATCTTCTTCTCCCTCAGCCTATCCATCACAGTAAATGGAAACTTCATCCTTCTAGTTGCTCTGATATAAAACCTTGAAGTTGTCCATGACTCCTCTCTCTCTCCCGCATTCCACATGATTTGTTAGCAAGTCCTGTCAGCTCTGCCTTCAAAATTATTTAGAAGCTGACCACTTTCTCACAATCTCCACTGTTAACACCGGCATCCAAGGTACAAACCATTTCTTGATTGCATTATTGAAACAGGCTCTTAATTAGACTCTTTGCTTCTACCCTTGTTCCCCTACAGCTATTATCCACAAAGCATCCAGAATAGTCCTATTAAATATAAGTCAAATCATGTCATTTCTCTAGTCAAAAACCTCATTCTACTCAGATAGTAAAGTCAATATCCTTCCAATGGGTTCTAAGGCCCTATAGGATCTATTTAGCTTTCCCTCTCCATTTCCTCTCTGAACCATCTTCTTATGTTTCCTCTTTTGATTAATCCTCTGGCCTCCTTTTTGTACCATGAACATGATATACACATTTCTGCCTCAGGGATTTTCCACTTACCATTTCTTTAGCCTAGAATGATTTCCCCCCAGATATCTGAATGAACAATTCCTTTATTTCCTATGGGTCTCTGCTCAAAAGTCCTTCTCGATGAGGTCTTCCTGGCTACTGTATTTAAAATGTGAAAACCACTTCTCAACCCTTCCTATTCCCCTTTTCTGCTTTACTGTTCATCTTAATGCTCATTACCATTTAACATATTATATATTTTAGTTATATTGATACTGTTTTTCTAAATTACCTGAGGGCTGTATCCCCATGCCTAAAACAGTACCTGGCAAATGTGGATACTCAAAACATATTTCCTGAATGAATGAACCAATCAGTTAATCAATAAATTATATCTGGGCTCCAGACCAAGAGTCAGAAAATTACAGCCCACAGGTCTGCTGCCAGTTTTGTCAATAAAGTTTTATTGGAACACTCATTTTTTTATGTTATCTATGACTGCTTTCCCAATACAAAGTGGAGTTGAGTAGTTGTGACACACATCTATGACCTGCAAAGCCTATAATACTTATTATATGGTTCTTCAATAAAAAGTTTGCCAATCCCTGCTTAGGATTCATAGTCAACTACTTCCTTGATATTGCTGTCTGGATATATTCCAGAAATCTCAAATCCAATCTGCCCCAAACTGAGATTTTTCTCCCTCTTTCTAAAATGTTCCCATTCTGTATTTCTTATATGTACGAAGTAGAGCCCCATCCACACAGTCTCCCAAATGTAACTCTATTCATCATACTACTCTAATTTGAAGCAAGGCTTTCCCAAGCCTGCAAGAACAATTTCAAACATTCTAAACTCCTTAATTAGACAAAGCCTAGTCCTTTTAGGACATGGCCACCATCTGCCTCCAGTCACATCTCTTGCCACTCCTATTTCCATTTCATGTTCCAACAATATAAAATGGTTTGGGGTTTTAGGTCCTTGGACCTTTGTTCATGCTGAACCATCTCCTTGAAATTTCTTTTCCTTATTCCCCTTTCTTTCCCACTTTAAGTATTGGCATAGGTTGTACTTCTCTGCAAGTACCCATCCTTGATTATCCCAAAGTGTCCTGTATATACTCAATAATATCACTGTACCAAAATGATTGGTAAGGCAGCACTGTATAGTGATTAAGTACTTCAACTCTGAGCCAGGTACATGGATTTAAATTCTAGCTCTCTCACTAGCTAAATGGCCTTGGGCATGTAACTGTCACATATCATGTGTTTATTATCATCTTCACATTTCAGCTGAAACAAAATGACTATCAGAGAAGTTACATTGCTCAATGTAACACAGATAATATGGCAGAGAATGTCAATTGTTCTCCAATATCCATTCTCTCCTTATTTTAGTAGAAGAACTAAAGTCTTAGCTAGGCACATGGCTGCCCCAAACAAAAACTAAATTTCCCTGCTTTTCTTATAGCTAGATCTGACCATGAGATTAAATTCTGATAAATGGTATGTAAATAAAAGTGATATGTGTGACTTCCAGGTCATTGCCTTAAAGGAAAGGGTTATATCCTCAGGTTTCTTTCTTTCATACTTCCCAATTGATATTAATGTAGAAGATATTTGGTCATGCAGATGAAGCAGCACCTTAGGGATGACAGAACAACAACAAAGAAGTAAGCTGGGTTCTAGCCTTTGTCAAGTCATGGTATCAGGCCTGGACCACCTTGCTGAACTGTTCCAAACCAAGAAATAAATGTCTCTTGTGTTGGAGCCACTGTGGTATCTTAGTAGCCTTACCTGTATCTTACCTAATACAACTAGTAAGTGGAAGAGCTTGGATTTGAACTGTGCATACCACCTGGACTATATCACCAGTCCCCTCCCCCTGAAGAAAAGTTTTTATTGAATTATGCTCTTCTAGGATAGCATTGGCTGCTAGAAATCCTAGAGTCAAATGTAGGGCCATCCGTAGCAAGTGTATAGGACTTGTCATTAAATATTTCTTGTCTAGCCTCATTCCTGGGTTCATTTTCTATCTGTATCATGATTTTTTATTTGACCTAATTACAATGTACACTACCTCATATTTTACATACCATATAAATATAACACCTTAAATTCTTTAGAATGTTATGGGGTTTTAATAAGTATTGCTTTCTTTATGGTTTAATTGTACATATACCACTTTTATACCTGTCATTTTCCTTTGTTTACATGGTTGTCTCCATATTATACTATTAACTCTTTAAAGGCATGTACAATGATATTTTTCTTCTTCTAGACCATCTTGCATGGGGTCTGATAATAAAATAGTTGCATGCTCAAGCAATGTTTGCTGAACGAATGAATTTCACAGGGTCAGAAATGCTATTAAATGTCATTGTGTCATATGGAATTTCCTTCCATTATAACTTGAGCCAGAGAGAAGACACAACTCTAAAAATTGGCTAGGGGAAAGTGTCACATGGTTGGAGGAGTGATGGTGAGGATAGGAAATACATACCTTGACAAAGTGCTCAATTAGGATTTCCACCACAATGTTCTGGAATTTGATGTTCATCATGGCAGCCACAGTGTCCTCCTGAGCTCTCATGAGAGTGGGCCCAAAGATCACCCCCATGTTAGAGGGGGTCATAAGATTCTCTTTGCTGTGCTCACACACACTGCCAGAAGAGAAAGGAAATGATTAACAAGATTTTCTCCAAGACCCCATTGTAACCAAGACTGCGTTAGATGCTTTAGGGGGTAAGAGAAACTAAAAAGTAAAAGAAAAGGAGAGGCCCAAAATATATATGGGAAGAAAAGATTACAAAGGAAGCAACTAGCAAAGAATACAAGATAGCATATAATTAGGGGCCAAACTGAGCCATAGATAACTTAGTTTGTATCACTGTAAAAGTCACGAGAAGAGGGGTGGATGGCTATAGTATTTGGAAAGACAGGAGGGAAGCAAGAAGGTATTCCAGGGCAAGAGGTACAGCATGTATAAAGCATATATAAAGAAGAACAAAGCGTATAGAGAAAGTGCCTACCAGTCTCACCAGTCAATAATCTAGTCTCTTCCCCAGCCCTAGCTAGAGAGGCAAAAAACTCAAAAAGTCAAAAGAGATCCTTAAGATTAGCACTTTATCATTGTCCTCACATTGCAGATGAGAAAACAGAGGTCCAAAGAAGGAAAGAGATTTGGCTGAAGCCACAGTCAGTTAGCCTGATTAGAGAAGGGCCTCTAATCCCAAATTTTCTGGTCCCTAGTCACTTCCCTTATTTAAATTACCTTAAGTGGCTTCCTATCACTTATAGGACACTTATAGGACTCTTCAAAGTAGCAATTAAAGTCTTCAGTAACTTGACACATATTTCCAATCCCAATGCACAGCTTGGGCTCTGAAGCTGACCTGGATTTGAATCCCAACTCTGCCACCCATTAGCCATGGAACAGTGAATGTTGCTGACCTAACTTCTCTGGGCTTCAGTTTTCTCACTTGCAAAAATAGTATCCACCTCAGACAGTTGTGAAATAAATAGAGCTAAATTGCTTTAGCATGGTATCCTGGAAATATTCCATTGGAAGTATCTGCTGTTATAAAGACCTCTCCAGGAGCCTCCATCTAGGCACTGCTGATGTCTGACACTCTTAAATACTACACTGCTTAGATGAAGTTTTCTGGCTATATCATGCTGTTTCAGATCTCCGTATCTTTGCTCATGCCATTCCCTGTTTAGAATGTCTCCATCCTCCTAGATCCAAAGAATGTCTATCCTTTGAGATTCACTTTAGGTGACATCTCCTTCAGGGCTCTCACAGCCCACTGTCCTCATCTTGATTGACACTATTGGCAAGTTGAATATATTGCAATTTTCTGTTTCTTATCTGCCTTTCCTACTAGGGGGTAAACAACTTCCAAGTGTGTGTGCCTCACACAGAGCAGATACTAATTAATTATTTTTAATAGAATTGAGAGCCTCTAGCACTCTTTCATGTAGTACTGGAGACAGATAAGTAAAAGGTGTACAGCCCTTTGGTCAGTTTGGCTGTGGGAGTGGGGAGATAAGGGAATGGAAGAGCCCACCACAAACACTAATTTTCAAAACTTGCCCAGGTCAAGCGCCTTGAGAGACTGACCCCATTAAGAGACAGGCTCCAGTCACTAACAAGGTAATTGACAGGGACAGAATCCTTAGACAAATCCTAATGAAGTCTGTTAAGCCCATGACAAAGGCTGGGTGCCATTCAGATGATAATGAACAGCAACTATTCACAGGCCTTTGGTATTGCTGGACTGGTAATGGATCCCTTTTAACAGTTTAAATACTTCTGCAATTAACCCTTATTTTTTAGTGACAGAATATTTCAGATGTTAAAATGGAAAAGCAACTCCATGCTGCCACCAAGATCCAGAATGGCTAAACCACTAGTAACAAGGCAAGGACACTTGTGAGACAACAGCCTCCAGCATGTGTAAATGCTTATCTCGTTTTTTAAGCTTTGAAAGAAAGTGACTTTGGTTAAATATGCCAGAGCTCACTTAATCTGCATAACTCCAAAAGGCAGAGTATATTATCTCTGAAGTCTAGTTTCACAGAGGGTAAAGAACTTAGTTAATGTCAAACAGTTTGTGAATACATGGCAATACAGGGATTCAAACCCATATCTGTTGGGCTCTAAGTCTTACAGTCATCCCATTGCATCCCACTGCCTGCTTGTCTAGTTCCTGTCAAGAAATCAGCCCCTATGGGGGCCCCTTTAAGCTAAAGCCACCTTCTATTTCTCTGATGGAGGTTCGAGGTATTCTATTTAGGACACTCTTTTCATTCTTAATCTTCTTATGAGATTTGAAAGGTAATCTATTCTTTGGGGAGGTTTCTTTCTATTTGACATCTCTCCTTTTGTTATACATTTTAAAAAATCATTAAGAGGCATAATTGTGGGTTAATAAGATGAATGAAACCAAAAATAAGGGCATCATGAGTAGTTAATTAGGTGGGAGTTTGTAATATGATTCGGAAGCAAAGAAATCTTAAATTCTCTAGTCCACTTAGACTAAAGAAAATAGATACAACTTCTTTTTTTAACATCTTTATTGGAATATAATTGCTTTACAATGGTGTGTTAGTTTCTGCCTTATAACAAAGTAAATCAGCGATACATATACATATATCCCCATATCCCCTCCCTCTTGCATCTCCCTCCCACCCTCCCTATCCCACCCCTCTAGGTGGTCACAAAGCACTGAGCTGATCTCCCTGTGCTATGTGTCTGCTCCCCACTAGCTATCTATTTTATATTTGGTAGTATATATAAGTCCATGCCACTCTCTCAGTTCATCCCAGCTTACCCTTCCCCCTCCCCATGTCCTCAATGGATACAACTTCTTGAACATCAAAATTTAAACCAAAGAAAACAGGTATTAGAGAGAGGTTATAAAAAGCCTCCAGTTTAGGAAAAAATAATTTTGATTAGATGGTTTAGATCAGAGGTCATAAATTAAAATGCCTATAAAAACAGCACTACCTTATGATCCAGCAATCCCAGTTCTAGGTATATATTCAAAGGAAATGAAATCAGTATCTCAAAGAGAATATCTGTACTCCCATATTCATTGCAGCATTAGTCACAATAGCCTAAGTGTCCTTAGATGGACAAACAGATAAACATATACACACAATGGAATATCAATAAGCCTTAAAAAAGAAGGAAATCCTGCCTTTTGCAACAACATAGATGAACTTAGAGGACATTATGTTAAGTGAAATAAGCCAGACACAGAGTAGAATGGTAGTTGCCAGGGGCTGGGGGAGGGGAAAATGGGGGAGATGTTGGTCAAGAGGTACAAATTTTCAGTTACATAAGATGAGTAAGTTTTAGAGATCTAATATATAGCAATACGAATATAGTTAACAATACTGTAGTTTTGTGCTTGAAATTTGCTAAGAGGGTAGAACTTAAGTATTCTTCATAGAAAGAAAGAAAGGAAGGAAGGAAAGAAGAAAGAAAGAAAGAAAAAAGAAAGAAAGAAAGAAAGAAAGAAAGAAAGAAAGAAAAAGAAAGAAGGGAAGGAGGGAGGGAGGGGAGGAAGGAAGAAAGGAAGGGAGAAAAAGGTAACTATATGAGGTGATACATATAGTAATTAGCTATATTATGGCAATTATTTCACAACATATACATATACCAAACATCATTATGGTATATAAGTAATATACCATAAATATATACAATTTTTATTTGTCAATTATACCTCAACAGATATGAAAAAATAAAAATAAAAACTGAATAAGTTCATTAAACTGGTTCCATCACTAATGCATTGTATGACTTTGGGCCTATCTTTTTCCATCCCTAGGTATCTGTTCCCTCACCTATAAAATGAGGTGGTTATTGGGTAATCTAAAGAGCCTTTCAGCTCTGCCATTCAGTGACTCTCAGAAAGTCCTTCCCTTGAAAATAATGGAAAAAAGAAACAGTCACACATTACATGTCTACTGTTGGAAGAACATAGAACCATTTATTAAGTATGTATGCCCTCCCCACTGTAAAGACTACCCCCCCAAAACCCAAAATAACCAAAAAAAACCCACCCCAAATCCCCAAAAAACAAATCAAAAAAAGAACTTGAATCAGAGCAAGCCTCTTGATTCAAAATATGGGAAAATTTAAAGGACAAATGACCTGTTTTCTTTTTTCTTTTCTGTGTTACATGGGCATCTCACTTCTGTGGCCTCTCTCATTGCAGAGCACAGGCTCCGGACGCACAGGCTCAGGGGCCATGGCTCATGAGCCCAGCTGCTCCACGGCATGTGGGATCTTCCCAGACCGGGGCACGAACCTGTGGCCCCTGCATTGGCAGGCGGACTCTCTAAAACTGTGCCACCAGAGAAGCCCCAACCTGTTTTCTTTAACAAATAAATCATAAGAAACAAGAAAGAGATGAAGAAGAAACTTACAGATTGGGAACATGGTAAAAACACAGAGGCCCTATCCTATCAAACTTTGGCCTCTGTGTTCTTTATTAGGCCTCCAAGTGATTCTGATACACACAAAAGATTGAGAATTACTGCTATAGATAAGGGATCACCAAACTATGGCCCTTGGGCCAAATCCAACCTGTTTTTGTAATTAAAGTTTTATTGGAGTATTGTTATGCTTATTCATTCACATATTATGAATGGCTGTTTTTGTATTATAAAGGTAGAACTAAGTAGTTGCAACAGAGTCCATATAGCTCACAAAGCCTTCAATATGTATTATCTAATCCTTTCTGGAACACATTTGCTGACCTCTGCTAGAGATTAAAAGAGACTTAAAAAACATCTGAAAAGATTCCTATGTGTGGACGTTATTTGGATCCTTATTAAAATATATATATATATATATGACATATTTGAGACTACTGGAAAATTGAACACAGAATATTTAATGATATTAAGTAATTATTAATAGTTTGTTTTCAGATGTGATAATTATATTGTGTTTATATGTACAAAGAATTTTCATTTTTCAATATACATACTGAAATATTTATGGATAAAATAATGTCTTAGATTTGCTTCACAGTAATATAGGAGGAAGAGAAATGAATAGGGATATAGATGAAACAATGTTTGCTACGTGTTGAAAATTGTTGAAGCTGGGTGATAGGCACATGAGAGTTCCTTATAGGCACATGAGAGTTCCTTATACTATTCCTTCAGACTCAGGATGCCACAGGATTTAAAAAGTCCGCCACCCTCCTAAACAAGATTTTGGCTAAAGATTTAAGAGGATTATACCTGGATCAAGGTTGAGTAGAGGCCTTTCCAGCCAGAACAGAACAAAAGCATCTGAAGTGACAAAAACCCTTCTTAAGGACATTATACCTAGGTACGGCTTTCCCTCTACTATTCAGAGCAACAATGGATCTGCTTTCATCACAGAAATAATGCAAACAGCAAATAAAGGTTTAGGTATAAAATGGAAACTTCACTCAGCATGGACACCCCAATCTACAGAAAGGCTAAGAAGATGAACCACACTCTGAAGAAAATGCTCGCCAAGCGATGCCAGGAAATTCATCCAAAATGGAACAAGGTCTGGCTGGTTGCTCTCCTTTGTATACTGGTGGCCCCTAGAAGTGGGCTAGGTATACAGGATACCACTCTTACCCACTAAGAGTAAAGAAAGAGAAACATTTCTAACACAGGAGGCAAAAATTAAACAGTATGTACAACAGATTGGTCAGTTGTTAACCACTGCATGAGTTTGTGTTCCAGAGGTCTCCCCCTCATCTGGAGGCTCCCTTGTATCCCTTTAAAGCAGGAGACCCAGTGCTGCTGAAAGTGGGAAAAAGAGCAAGGGGGCTTCCCTGGTGGCACAGTGGTTAAGAATCTCCCTGCCAATGCAGTGGACATGGGTTCGAGCCCTTCTCTGGGAAGATCCCATATACCGCGGAGCAACTAAGCCCGTGCACCACAACTACTGAGCCTGCACTCTAGAGCCCAAGAGCCACAACTATTGAGCCCATGTGCCACATCTACTGAAGCCCACGTGCTCTAGAACCTGTGCTCCACAATAAGAGAAGCCTGCACACTGCAACAAAGAGTAGCCCCTGCTCACCGCAAATAGAGAAAGCCTGCATGCAGCAACGAAGACCCAACACAGCCAAAAATAATAAATAAATCAAAAAAAAAGAGCAAGGATCTGAGCAGCAGCTTGAAGAAAAACAGAAGGGATTCTATGACATTCTTCTTACTACTCAGAAACTTTAAGTATTTGTTCCGACAAGCAGAATGAAAGTTCTGTTTTCTTATCCTTTCTCATACCCCTTATGTACAAAGCTATAGATCCATATGCTGATCCTTTTGATAATTCTAACTGCCAGATATGTGGTCAGCTTCCTATTTCTGGGTCTTCAGGACTGCCTTGATGGGTTTTCCCCATACAGGAAATGGTTTGGAAACAACTGGCTACAACAAGTCTCTCCGAAGTACCAGTTCCACACTAGGCTTCAGACTTATTCCCCTGAATTCCTAAGGAAATGAGATCTTTTCTGTCTACTAAAGTTCCAGCTGTCATTCCTCTTACCTCTAACTGGGCCTGTTGCACCAAAATGGCAAACCAAGGGATTGAGATCTTAATCACATAAGGCTCGGATCCAGGATTTGGAGCTCAAATATTGTAAATTTGGTATCTACTCCCCAAAATTTAGACACCCTATCTCAGCAGGAAGTAGAATGGTCATCACCCAGTTCCCTGAAAGACTTGGGGAAAGATAAAACCAAATTGGGGATTAAAACCGAGTTCCCCTAAAACCAGTTTCCTCTGCTGAGTTTATGATTAACATCTCTATCCAAAATGATTGTTCCCTTTCTCATCTAATATCTGTTCTCCTCAAGATTGAGGAGGATCAAAGAAAAAGGGGGAAGTGAGACCAAGCAGGGCCCTGTGGGACTCCCAGGCCTCCACGTTTCTTGTAGGCAAGACTCCAGCCTGCATGACTTTCCCTGTGTTCCAAAGGGCGGATTCGAAGAGCTGCTAATCAAGGGAGAAGCAGCCAGGAAACCACCTGAGGAGACTAAAGGAACCAGAGAAGCTCATCAAGAAGATTACCTGAGACCAGATTAGAGGAGTGAAGGCCCTACACATAACCTAATCTTGTCAGAGACCCCATCCTTGAACCACTGTTATAAAACCCTTCATCAAATCCTCTGGGGTTGGGACACATAGTTTTTCAGGCAGGCGCCAGCTGTGTCCCCCTTTGCCTAGCAAAATAATAAAGCTATCCTTTTCTATTCACCCAAAACTCTGTCTCCAAGGTTTGATTTGTCACTGGTGTACAGAGAAGCTGAGCTTTTGGTAACATCCCAGTCCCTGAAGATGATGCCCTTAAGGGCAGACAGCTTTGGTTTCATCCATTGGTGTTATATTATCCATAATTTACTTCAAATACTGCAACATAGCCAGTACAATGTCCTAAATTTCATCAATGTCATCAATTGCAATCACACCATTATTTTATAATGTACCACTGAGAAAGAAGAAACTTTCACTGTCAAATCATTATGTAATATTTTTGAAGACATTTTAAATCGAAAATAAACTCAACAATGAACATAATTTAAATAAAATGACTACAACATGAGCAGCTATGATCATGTTCATGCATGTAGAGGTTATGATAATTACATAAAAACCGCTACCTGACAACAGTGATTTTAAGAAACAATTGATTCTAAGATGCATTCAGAATTCAGGTTACAATTTGAAAAAGACAAGTGCCCCTTAGAATGGATGAAATTTGATATATGTGTTTGTTAGTTTTCATGCACACCCTAGGACAGGTCAGTTATGGTTGTAGTATTCTAATTTTAAATGCATATTTACATACTCTAGGGCTGATTAATTAGTATTTAAAAGACTCTAATCAGAAGCCAGAGGGGCTACTATAAGCTTCAGCTAACCTCATCTCCAATCAACACCAATGGCTCTGTTAATTAGCATGGTTGGTGGCAAACTGACTTCTCATTGCTTAGATGTGTCAAGATACATGGATTGTGGATTGGCTAGAAATATTGTATAGACATTCTCAAGCTTTCATTGACAGGTTAGAATAGAGGAACAATCAATCTTAACATCAGTAAGGTGGGTCAACTCATATTATGCATCTTCAGATGTGATGCAGCATAAGGTACACAAAATCACCTATGATGTGTTCTACCCCCAAAATAGTTAACTTGAATCCATCTAGCCTTAAAATACAACCTCTACTTTATAAGAAATAAAGAAAATAGGGGAACAAGCTGAAAAATACAATGACAAAAGTAGACAAAACTAGTGAGAGAGTGGCGTGGACATATATACACTACCAAACGTAAAATAGATAGCTAGTGGGAAGCAGCCGCATAGCACAGGGAGATCAGCTCGGTGGTTTGTGACCACCTAGAGGGGTGGGATAGGGAGGATGGGAGGGAGGGAGACGCAAGAGGGAAGAGATATGGGAACATATGCATATGTATAAGTGATTCACTTTGTTATAAAGCAGAAACTAACACACCATTGTAAAGCAATTATACTCCAATAAAGATGTTAAAAAAAAAGACTCTACAGAACAACTAATTTTTGGGTCAACTAAGGAAATGTTAATATGGTCTGGAGAGGTAGAACTTGTTGAACTGAAAAAAGGTGGAAATTGTTGAACTGAAAATAGTTTGGTGTTACTGAACAGCATAACCTCAATTTGGTAAAAAATGTAAATGTGTTTGTGTGTGGGGTGTGTGTATACATAAACACACACACACACACTCACAGAAAGATCCAGAAGAAAAAACATGAATACATTAATAGTAGTGATTTTTGGATGCTGAGAATAGAAAGCTTTTATTTTGGTTTATTGACTTGTTTTGCTCTTCTATATTTTCCAATCTCTACAATGCAATGGTATTGCTTCAGAAATAACAGAAGTGCTATTATTACAAAAACAAGAAGATTCTAATAAGCCTAAAAGCTCACACCCTATAGAATGGTAGTCCAAGCCTAGGATTGCAAAGGGGTCTTGCATTTGGGCATTAGATCATGGGATTTTATTGCCTGACTACAATTGCGTTGCTGTAATATTATCTAATCTGTTTCAATTTAAACTTTAATGCATGATGCAGTCAGAGCAACTGAAAGGAAAGAGAGCTGAGACTTCACTGAGTTTACAGAACAGGTTGTACAACTGTTTTGAATCTGCTTCGAGATAAATACCTGCATGAGTGGCAGAATTAGGTCTGAGGCTTGCTTGCATTGTATATGCCACTGGTCATGAGATTGTGGGGGAGGTAACCTGTACCATTCTCCTACTTCAGATTAATGGAAACAATAGGTAAAAAGCAAAAAGAATAGAATTGGGAATCTCAAATTGGCTGATATCAGTTTGTGTTTGCCTGTTATTAGCCTAGAAAATGGGCCAGCAGTGGGAACACACTACGAAGGCATAAGTTATAATTATCATATAGCCTATGAAAGCAGTGGTAGGCAGGCAGGAAAATTATGTGAATTCTGAAAGCACATAGATTTTCTTCTCCTGTGTAAATTTCCCTGTTGGAACTAAGCCTATTTTTATTTGCATTTTCCCTATAACTCTTGGTTATAAAGATACAAAAAAGTTGAAAGAATGGTACTATGAACATTAATACTGTCTATACCTAAATTCAGGAATTAACATTTTCCTACATTTGCTTGTTCTCTCTGTATATTTTTTTATGAGCCCTTTAAAAGTAAATTGTTTCAACCCTAAATACTTTAGTATTCATCTCCAAATAATAAGCATGCTGTCCTACAAAACCACAATAACATTTTTATACCAAGGAAAATTTATAATAATTCCATATCACCTGATATCTGGTCCATATTCAAATTTTCTCAAATGTCATGAAAAAATTATTTTACAGGTGGGTGTTTCAAATCTAGATCCAAAGTTCATACACTGCATTTGTTTCTGGTTTTTTAGCCTCTTAATACAAAACAGTACCACTACCTTTTTTCCCCAGGACATTGACTTTTATAAAAATTCCAAGCCAGTTGTCTCAAAGAATGTCAAACATTCTGCATTTTTCTATACCCTGTATTTCCTGTAAACTTAAAAGGCTAAATTTGATTGGGGTTAAACATTCTTGGCAAAAATATTTGTTTATGTTGTATACTTCTTACTATATCCCATCAGGAGGTAGATAAGGTCAGTTTGTATCATTATTAGTGATGCTAAATTTGATCAATTAACTAAGGTGGTATTTGCCAGATAACTTTATTGTAAAGATACAGTTTCCATTTGTAATTAGTAAGTAATCTGTGGGTAATACTTTGAAGCTATATGAATATCTTGTTCCTGAAAACTCTTTTACTCAGTGGTTTTGATCCATGCCTGAAACAGGGTGCTGAGGTTGCAAACTCGTAGTTTTTCTTTTTGTTTTCTTTCTTAAGTGTAGTTGATTTACAATATTAGTTTTAGGTGTACAACATAGTGATTCAATATCTTTATAGATTATACTCCTTTCAAAGTTATAAAATATTGGCTATATTCCCTGTGCTGTACAATATATCCTTGTAGCTTATTTATTTTATACATAGTACTTTGTACCTTAGTCCTCTACCACTATCTTACCCCTCTCCACTTCCCTCTCCCCACTGGTAACCACTAGTTTGTTCTCTACATCTGTGAGTCTGTTTCTGTTTTGTTATGTACATTCGTTTGTTTTATTTTTTAGATTCCACATATAAGTGACAACATACAGTATTTGTCTTTCTCTGTCTGACTCATTTCCTTAGCATAAATACCCTCCAAGTCTATCCATGTTGTTGCAAATGGCAAAATTTCATTCCTTTTATGGCTGAGTAATATTCCATTTTATGTATGTATACCAGCTGCTTTATCAATTCATCTGTTGATGGACACTTAGGCTTCCACATCTTGGCTTTTGTAAATAATGCTGATATGAACACTGGGGTGCATGTATATTTTTTGAATTAGTGTTTTGTTTTCTTTGTATATATACCCAGGAGTGGAATTGCTGGATTATATGGTAATTCTAGTTTTAGTTTTTTGAGGAACCTCCAAGTATTTTCCATAGTGGCTGCACCAATTTACATTCTCACCAGCAGCATACTAGGGTTCCTTTTTGATGACAGTCATTCTTTTGTTTGTTTGTTTGTTTAGCAAGAAGAAAAGAGTTTTTTTATCACTATGGATGATAAATGAAACAATGAGTAAATAAAATTATACTTTTAATATTGATTTACAGTATTTCAAATATCTCTGGGTGTTTATATTTAATCTATGTATCCATTCAGACTTCTTAAAATTATTTTCATAAGCTAATGATCCACACAGAATTTAAAAATTCACAGTATCCTTCAATTCTATTTATTTTATTAAAATCCAGTCCTCTATCTAATTGCATTTCTTTTCTTCTTTAAAATATAAATAGTGGCACTTAAAATAACACTAACAATTGCAACAGATCCAACCACTGACAATACCAAGATAGAAATGTTAACTCTGGGATTTGGATGACTTTCACCAGGACTGTGATCTGCTTGAGAAATAAACAAAGCGATTGTGTAAAGTTGGATACTTTTGATGTCAAATTGCTTTTATCCACACTTTGAATGGCAATGAATATGTGGGTTGCATTTTCTTCTGAGATATTTCCTGGTTTGAATGCAAAGGTTTCCTTGGAGTTGGCCTCATTTGGTAGCAGATCAGTAGTGTTTACTTGCAGAGCATAGTCAAAATCATCCCTTAGCTCCAGGATGTTTCCACTTATTCTTATGATATACTGTTGAACTTAGGGGAAAAAAAGGTGCAAATGATGTAGGATCTGGAGCATCCATTTAAAATTCCTTTTTATTAATTTTTCTCAAAAATATTTAGTTATGTCAAGCTTATACTCATATCTAAAGCCTTATTTATTTTTCTATAAAAGCTGAATTCTGATTTTTAAACTCTGTCAAATGCTACCTTCTCTGTATGAAAAGTGGTAGCAGGTTATAATGTGTCACATTTGATTGATTCAAAACATGAGATTATAAAATTAATACTTTTCTGAGCTATCAATTAAAAATTATTTTCCTCTTACTCACCCTTACACCCCTGCTTTTGCAATGAGTTCCTTTCACTTAATCAACACTGCATGACACTTTGTCCTTACCGTTTACAACATCAAAATCATCTGGTGCTGTCCATGTTTTTCTAAACAATTTTAATTGTAGTATAGTTGATTTACAGTGTTGTGTTAGTTTCTGCTGTGCATCAAACTGAATCAGCTACGTATACATAGATCCCCTCTTTTTTGGATTTCCTTCCCATTTGGTCACCACAGAGCAGTGAGTAGAGTTCCCTGTGCTATATAGTAGGTTCTCATTAGTTATCTATTTTATACATAGTAGTGTATATATGTCAGTCCCAATTTCCCAATTCATCCCCCACCCCCCGATGACAGTCATTCTGACAGGTGTGAGGTGATATCTCAATGCGGTTTTGTTTGCTTTCTCTGATTATTAGCAATGTTGAGCATCTTTTCATGTGTCTGGTGATCCGTATGCCTTTGTTGGAAAAATATCTATTCAAGTCTTCCCATTTTTTAATCGGGTTGTTTTTTCAATATTGAGTTGCATGAGCTGATCATATATTTTAGATATTAACCCCTTATTGGTCATATCTTTTACAAATATTTTCTCCAATTTGGTAGAATGTCTTTTTATTTGTCAATGGTTTCCTTTGCTGTGTGAAAGGTTTTATGTTTACTCAGGTCCCATTTTTTGTTGTTGTTCTTTTTTTTTTCTTGCTTTTGTTTACTTTGCCTTAGGAAACATCAAAAATATTGCTACAATTTATGTCAAAGAGTGTCTTGCTTATGTTTCACTCTAGGAATTTTACAGTATCTGCTCTTACATTTAGGTCTTTGATCCATTTTGAGTTTATTTTTGTGTATGGTGTTAGAGAATGTTCTAATTTCATTCTTTTACATGTTGCTGTCCAGTTTTCCCAGCACTGTTTACTGAAGAGACTGTCTTTTCTCCATTGTATATTCTTGCCTCCTTTGTCATAGATTAACTGACCATAGGTGCGTGGGTTTATCTCTGGGCTCTCTATTCTGTTCCATTGATCCATGTGTCTGTTTTTGAGCCAATAACACACTGTTTTGATTACTGTAGCTTTTTGAAAACTAGTTTTTCTAATTCTATCATTCCTCCCACATTTATTAGCTGGTATTCTTCAGTAATAAAGGGATTTCTTTACTCTAACTACCTCCCATGGATTTTTTATTTATTCAAAATGTTATTATCAAATACAGCACTCATTGTTTTTGATGTTTCAGTTGCTCCAGATGTAATCAGTGTCAGCCTTTTCAAGCAAATTCCTGAATCTTTGTGACATGACCCTATTAGTTCATGAGCTCTTCTTTGCTTACAAAGGTATACTTGATCCAAGGCTCACCTTGTATTTTCCTTGCCCCAGACCTGGAATCAGCCAGTTCTCTAAGAAGACTTGGCACTTTTGAGAAGGGAATGTTATTTAGACACAAAAGATCTGGGCATTACATGTGTTTATTGCTTTCTTGGGTAGAATCATTTCAAGACTGGTTAAGTGAATAGAAGATTTTGTTGTTTTGTTTTTAAATCATGCGTTCATACTGGCATTCTCAATTCAACTTTACCATTATAGATTTTTTTCCTTTATATCTTGAATTTTATATCCATATCTCTTTTTCTTACACCATAAACCTTGGCTTCTGATAATATTAATATATTTACTATTTTTTACTTTATCCTTATGAGATACATATACATAAAATAATTTCAAGTTATAATTATAATATTACTAGTACTAATAAACCTACTGGGTGACGCTTACAACTTTTTTTGCAGTTTTTTCCTGTTTTTAGAATATATTTCATTAGCATGAATCAGAGGCTGTGTTGACAAGTTAGCTGAAATAACTGTTTTCTCTGTATGACTATGCTATGAATTTGATAAACATTTAGATTCATTTGCTTTTTTACATTCCATTTTAGGGTTTTTAATGTTTTCCTTTTGATTTAATATTACTTTTTAGATACCTAAAATATTAATATGGCTCAAAAATCAAAACCATAGAAGGAGGTGGACTCAGAGGAATCTAGCTCTCATCTTTGTCCCTTCCACCCTAGTCACCACCTATCCCCTGTAAAAAAAAAAAAAAAAAAAAAAGAGAGAAGCCTCAATTAAATATAGTCAGGAGACCAGAAGGGGGAGCCCTCATACACTGCCATGATAGCAGAGCCCAACAGGAAGAAAACAGATTTTTCTTTCCTGCCAAGGACTCAAGCCAATGAAAAGCTATGGACTCTTTGTTTACTATAGCCCTCCCAACTTTCTTTTCCCCTCTATAAAAGTGTTGTCCTTCCATTGTCATGTGGGGACTTGCCCATTGTTTGGCATGGTTGCAGATTCCAAATTACAAATCTCTGCTCATCCCAAATAAACCCATCTTTGCTGAAGAAATATCTGGTAGTCTATTTCAGGTCAACACCCCCGTAGTAACCATTTTCATTAGTTTGTTTTTATAACAGCTTTATTGAGATATGTTTCATATACCATAAAATTTACCCTTCTAAAAGGTACGATTCATTGGTTTTTAATATATTCAGAGTTGTCCAACAATCATCACTATCTAATTCCAGAACACTTTCACCACTCCAAAAAGAAACCCTGTAACCATTAGCTGTTACTTCCCATGTCTCAGTCCTAGGCAACTATTAACCTACATTCTGCCTCTAGAGATTTGTCTTTTCTGGACATTTCATAAAAATGGACTAATGTAATATGTAGCCTTTTGTGTCTGGCTTCTTTCACTTAGCATAATGTTTTCAAGGTTCATCCATGTACTTGATTCCTTTTATGGCTGAATAATTTTCCATTGTATGTTGATATCACATTTTACTTTTTCCATTCAGCATTTGATGGTCATATGGGCTGTTTCCACCTTTGGACAATGATGAATAATGCTGCTATAAATATTTGTGTACAAGTTTTTGTGCGGAAATTTGTAATGCATCTGGAAATCACTTCAAAAACAAAATTCATATTTTCCTCATTCTTTTTAATGACTATATAATACCACATTGCTTGAATATATCATGATTTACATAACTAGCCACTTATTATTGGACATTTATGTTGTTTCCAATATTGTGTTACTAAAAATTACACTGCACTGACACAAATTTGTGCATATGTTGTTTTGTATTTGTGGAGGTATGTCTTCAGAGTAGATGCCTAAAAGTGGAGTTGCTGGGTCAAAGGATAACTGAAAATGCAGATTTGTTAGATATTGCCAAATTTCCCTGCTGTAGGTCTGTATTTGTATTGCATTAACACCAGCAATGTGTTGGACTCCCTGTGCCCCAAAGTCTCATAAACAGAATGTGGTCAAGCTTTAGGGTTTGCCAATAAATGGTATCTTAATGTAGGTTGAATTTGCATTTTTCTTATTACAAGTTAACTTGCACAGTTTTTCACATATTTAAGGTTATTTGTCTTTCTAGTTCTGTGTTTTTTGTGCTTGTGTCTATTGTTCGTTTTGTTCTAAGGATTTTGAGGAGCAAGATTCTTCAAGTATGGTAGATGGCCAGCCTTTGGGTGGAGGGAGGTAGGTGTCTCTCACTAACTGCTAGTAGGAGAATCTTCAACTGAATCCTTGGCTCATGTCACATATTAAGACTCTTAGAAAGTAAGAGCCAGAAGAACCCTTTGAGATTAGCTATTCCAGTCCCCTCATATTATAGATGACCAAACTGAGGCCCAGAGAGTAGGATGGACTTTCTTTAGGTTCATAGCAAATTAGCAATAAAGCTGAAATTTGAACCCAAAGTCCCTTTTCCCTGGGCAACTTCAAATTAACAACATGTGCTGATTTTTGTACTTTACGGAGAGTATCATAGACAATTTTTTGGAAAGAAAATGCTTTTCAACGTTTGCTATTAGCCCAAATTACAGACATTGGCAATAAATATAAAAGCCATTGTCTTGTTAATTCTGCCTATTTGTCTGCAATATTGGCTACAGATGTATTAAAAAAACCCAAAAAACAAAAAACTTAGAATGTCAGAGTTGGTCAGATCTTGGAGAGATATTATCATATCACAGGGGAACCTGAGGTCCAGAGGTGCAGAGTGATCAGGATTTATTATAGCAGGAGGCAAAGAGGGCCATTTAACCTTCACTAAAGGCCTCAATTTTAGGTGTTTTGAGATATTCTCCAAATGAGGTTAAAATATCTCATCAATGCATTTATGAGTGTGCTGATAGCTTTATTTTGTTAAACACAAACACTTAAAATGCATCACAATTTTTCTAAGCTTGTTGTCTCACTTACTTACTTTTTAATACACCAGGAATTGTCTTAAGAGTGACCTGCCCATGGTCATCAAGAAAGCTAGTAGCAGAACTGACACTAGAACCCAGGTTTGCTGACTCCTGGACAGAGTATTTTCTGCTGCACCATACTGTTTCCTTAGAGCAGCTAGCCTTTTATGAGTCAAGTAAATTCTTCTTTATTCACAACATTGAGCCTTCATGCCAGGAAGCACCACAGTGGGGCACACATGCCCTTACACCACCACCCCATCTTAGAGCCCATCACCAGACCTACTCTCTGGAATGCTGCTATCTGTTCCTACATGTCACACCCAAGCAAAGAAGGTGACCATAATCATAACTCCCATGTCTTGAGAACTTCCTATGTGCCATGTACTTCACCTGTGTTCATTCAAATCCACACAACAGTCTTATGTGGTAGGGAATACTACTCTCATTTTATAGATGACCAAACAGGTTAAGAGAGGTTTTCCTAAGATTACACAGCTGGGATTTGAACCCACGTTTATCTGACAGCAAAGCCTGTGTTCAGCCACCATTCTACCTGGTGTTACCATTCAACTGAGATAACCCCTCAACTAAGACGCATGATAATCCTGAGAGGATATATATAAGGGTAAAGGGAAAACTGCCTTTCTCACAGAACACTCAGACTGCCCAGGATGAAGCAGTTGGGGGCTGGGACTTAATAAGCTGACAGACAGTTTATCTGCAGTGCTACCATGTGGGCCAGCCCTCTAATAGGAACTCTTCCTGAAAACCTAGAAGTTACTTACTTGACCAAGTGTCTTATAAGAAGTTCCAGCATCTCTCGGTTCTTTTCTGGTAGCTTATATACCAAGGAATGAATAGCTCCCAGCCGATAATCCAGGTTGTCAGACTCTGAGAGAGAACAGAGAGATAGTTTTGCCTTCTGGGCAATTGGATCAAGCAAACTCTCATACATATACACACAGGTACACACATACACATGCACATGTGCACACAGACACAATCAGAGACACACAGAGTCAAAGAGATGAAAAGAGAGAGATATATAGACACAGGGACACAATGACAAAGAGAGACCAAGAAACAGACACTGAAAGAAAGAGAGGGAGGGAGAGAGACTGACTAAACGATAAAAACATAGATTGAAAACAAAGAAATAGGCCTAGAAAGATGAAGAAATAGAAGAGAGAAGAGCAAAGAAATATGAGTAGTGAAGACAAGACTGTCTCAGAGCAAGTCAGAATTCTGGATACAGCAGGTTGCTCCTAAAGTTCCACATGTAAACTTCCAGCTGGAATCCCTTGCCCACTCACTCTCCTTGTGGAACTAGGAGGTATGCTTCTGCCTCTGGGTTCCTATGAAAATCACTGAGAGACCTCAGAGTAAAGATCAAAGCTCTCTTGCCTCAACAAAGATTCATTATGAAGACAAATCCCCTGAATCTTTTTCCTGAATACCATACAAGGCATAATGCAGAAGAGTCACATCAAGGTAGGGAGGGATACTCATACAGTGGCCTCAGCCAAAACTTTTAATGCTTCTTCAGCTGCCAACTTTTTGAGTGATTCTATATGCCTTATTTCCTATGTACCCTTCCACCCTCACCATCGGTCTTATCATCTAAAAAAATGTGATGCTAGCACTAAAAGTTTAGGAGTAATAATTCACAACACAATTGAAAAGCACTTGAAAAGGCAAAGTGCTGAAAAAATGCTGAAATAGTAACTGTAATGGAAACATTTTGCTGTCCCCTGGCAATGTGAGCCATCTTGTTCTGATGTAAGAGGCAAAATCAATCAATAAAATCCTCAGACCTGTCATATCCCTCGTTAGCCAGTTTTCTCCAATTCACTCAACTAACATTGATTTATGAAAAGTAATACAACACTTGAGTTAGCAAGTAAGAATACTCTCATTTGACAGTGGACAAAATCTGTGTATATGTTTGTTTTTTCCCTCACTTTCCCTCAAGCAGTCTTCTAGGCTTATTGCTGTAAACATTACTTAGAAGCGAGGACAACACAATTAACTAAGTAACATAAATACTTACTGGCAGCAGAGACCAGCTCTTTGTGAAGTCTATAGGTCATGACAGGTTCAGAAAGATTCCTGAAATTAATGAAGACTGTAAGTTCCTTTGGGGAGGGAGTAGCAAGGCCTTAGATGAGCAGTTCTGTGAGCAGCAAGGCTGAAGTTTCTGAGCTCCACAGATTAATGACTACATACATTTCTCTGTTCATCTGAAACTTTGTCAGAGGAATCCTAGTTGCCAGTAATTCGACAGAAGACCTATAAAAGTATGAGCTGAGACCTTGTGCAGGGTCTCCAATTAGTTCCCCAAAGTGAAAAGAGGCACAAATCAGTCCTGCAAAATTCCAAAGTGGACCCACTATGAATGCTACTATGAAGTCCTTACAGTTGGATAGTTCCTCAGTTTCCAAAGTGCTTTTATATCTGTCCTCCCATTTGATCCTTCCAAAGATCCTGTGAGGTGAAGCAGTAATTCAAATACCCATTTAATGGAGAAGGAAATTGAGCCTCAAATAGGTTTCTTTATTTAGTCAAAAAATATTGGCTGGGGGACTTCCCTGGCGGTCCAGTGGTTAACACTCCGTACTTCCACTGCAGGGGGAACGCGTTCGACCCCTGGTTGGGGAACTAAGATCCCGCTTGCTGTGTGGTGCAGCCAAAAAAAAAAATGTTGGCTGAGCACCTACTTGTGACTGGCATTGTGCCAGGTATTGTGGATCCAGATGAATTAGACATAGCCTAAACCTCCAAGGAGCTGATAGTCTAGTTGAGGAAAGTTCCATATACAAAATGTAGGTGATGCATGGCTCAGAGGAAGGAAGTAATACACTAATAATAATAATAATAACAAACTATCCACTGTTCTAAGTGGTTTATATATATTTACTCACTTAATTCTCATGACAACCCTGTAAGGTAGATATTGTTATAATCTCCATTTCATAGATAAGGAAACTGAGCTTCAGAAAAGTTAAATAATTCATCCTAGACCACACAATTAGTAAGTGGCAGAATTTAGCAGTCTGTCTCAAGTCCATGTTCTTAATCACTACGTTATACTGCTTGCCACTGCTATTATTGTAGTAATCTAGGTGAGAAATAATAAAGGCCTAAATGAAAATAGTGCCATTAGGGATAGAAAGAAAATGTGAGGAGAGTCATTTGAAAGACATTAAAGACAGAGTTTCATCAACAATTGCATATGTTGGTGACAGAGAGAGTAATCTGGTTTGGGTGACTGAATAGATTAGAAATTGATTCAGAGGGAAGTGGAGATGCTATGTCAGAAGGGTTTCTGGGATAGCCAAAGGCAGATGTTTATTAGGAAGATGGATGCAGTGCCTTTCTAGATCTGAGAAGTAGATGTGGAAATCATGAACCTAGGAGGGTGATTAGAACCATGAGAACAGATACCACTGCTCAAGAAAAGATGACAAACTGGCAGCCAACAGCTACATGAGACCTTTCAACATTTCTTCCCTGTCCAGAGTAGTGTGTAAAAAAGAAATGGAATTGAATGAGTCATCAGAATACGAAAAAATTGTGTATTTCACATAAAAATCAATATTGTCTGCCTCTATTGAAAAACTGAAAGATCTGTCTATATTGGGTCCATATGGTTATTTGTGGAAGTAAAGAATATTGCTGTTTATATATAAACAAAGGGATTGCTATGCAAGTAAAGGTTTTATATGCAACATGTTTAACATGAAAGCAGTCTACTTCAGTCATTTTCATGTCCTGGCTCTTGTGGATATTTGAATTTTCCATCCCCTCAATGTAGTAAAAAGGGAGGAAAGCCCTAGGAAATACCAGGTAGAAAGTCCATAAAAGGGACTTCTAAAAATGGTCAAAGAGGTGAGAGAAAATCCAAAAGCAATGGATTAGCAGAATCCAAAAGAAGAAAAAATTTCAAGGAGGGCTCGTTAACAGCTTCAAATGCTACAAAGAGGTCAAATAAGGTAAAGGCTGACAATTGTCCATTGTGTTTAGAATTGAGGGAATCACTGGTGACCTTGGCAAGAGCAGCTTCAATAGAGCAGAGGGGGCAGGAGTCAGAATGCAGTGGGTTAAGGAGTAAACTGGGACATTAAGAAGCAGAGACAGGGAGTGTATATTACTTCATACACTGAAGCTAGATTGGGAAGGGGTGAAATATCTCACTAGGCAATCTCACCTAAGCTCCTGACTCCAATTATCATCTACACTGTTGATGATGATTCTCAATTTTTTAGCTCGAGCCCAGAATTCTTGAGTTTCATTCCTATATATCAAATTGCCTACTTAAAATTATTGTCCTGATTTCTTCAGACACCCAAATTTGACATATCCAAAACCTAACTTGTCATATCCCTCAAATTTAGTCATTTTCTTATGTTTCCCAAATCAGTAAATGTATGACCATCATTTGGTTGTATGGGCCGGAAATGTGGAAGCCATTCTTTTATCTCCCTCTCCTCCACCTTCATATACAAGTTTACTCCCTAAATCTCTTGAATATGCTTATTTCTATCTATCCCCACCGCTACTTCCTAGTCCACACAGAAGTATCATCTCTTTCTGGGACCACAGCAATAGCTTGCTAATTGGTTTCCACCTCTACTTATTTTGCCTCTTTCTAATCTCATCTCTCTGTTTTTCTCAAAATGCAAATCTCATCATATAACCTCCTGCTTAAAAAGCTTTCAATATATTCTCATTCCTTTTAATATAAATTCATACCCCAATTCTTAAAATGTCCTAAAAGGCCTTGCATGATCTGGCCCCTACATATCTCTCCCTCCCTGTCTACACTCAATACTCCACGTAAACTGGTACGTGTAGTTTCTTAAAAGGGTCTTCCTCTTGCTTCAAGGTCTTTGCATATGAAGTTATTTCTGTCTGGAACTGCCTCCCCCACCCCCAGTTGACTCCAAGTTATAATTCAAACCTCATTCCAAACTAAAAACCAGAATAAGTTAGGCCTTCCTATTATATGACTGCATAACACCTTGCACTTTTCCTTCAGAGCACTTATCATAGCACGTTATATTTGTATAATTATTTGTCTTTTGTCTGTCTACTTCACTGGACTATAACCTTTTTAAGGTCATATCTATTCACAACTGTATGCCTACTGCCAGATACCATGCTAGGCATAGAGTAGGTCAGGAAATGTTTACTGAATGGTTTAGTGAATGGTAGAATAAATGAATACAAAGAGATGTGTAATGTTGGAGCATATTTACATGCTGAGAGGAAAAAGCCTGTTGAATGAGAGAGGGTAAAGATACAGAAGAGAGAAGGGATGGTTTTTACAGTAATTTTCTAGAAATGTTGGAGACAAGGGGTGAGTTAGGTGCCTAGAACACAGATGGAGGGAGTCCACTATGAAAATACTGACACATTTAAGAAATCTAAAGGGTGTTGACTGGCTAGTACATATTAAATGTTCATGGATAAGACAGTTAAGAACAAATATATCTTATTGGGGGTACAGGCCACTCAAACTTTCAGGCTTGATCTTCTCATCTTTCAAAAGAGCTACACTGCTTGATATGGGATAAGCTGGGAAAGATGTAATGTGGGAGGGACATACTCTATATAAATCTCTGAAAAAACTAACTCCTTTTAAGGAGGCTAGAGACACAGAGTTATTTACTTGCATTATTCTCATCATCACGAGTCTCCTGAAAGTATGCATAGCAGATTGCTCTGTCTTTCTTAAATTACCCAAGCAACTCCAAGAAGGCCACAGCCCCTGGGCAGTGGGGAATAGGGGAATAAGGTGCTGCAATACCAGTGGCCTTATAAGTCAGAGATACTTAGGTTCAAATAATATGAGCCATGATCATGAATATTACTTAATGGGGGAGGGGTATGATTTAATTTCTTCATCTGTAAAATGAGTATGGTAACACCTACCTTATAAGGTTATTGTGAGAAAAAAAAATGATATTGTCAACGTAAGCAACTAGAACACAGCCTAGCACAGAATAAACCCTCCAACACCAGTGCTTTTCTTCTTCAGCATAGAAAGGAGAAATACTCCTGGAAAGAGCATTCATGTTTACTTAAAGTTCTAAGATGATGCTACAGCAGAAGGTCATTTAATAGCAATATCTGGGACCCAATCTATTTTGGATTAATGACATTTCCCATAGCTAAATTACCTATCTTAACGTCTAAAGAGTACAATAATTGAAAAGAAGACATTTTACCACATAAAGTATGGTGCATACATGGGACATAGAAAATGATAAGAAATGAATGACTTTAAAAAGTGTATATGTCAGAAATATTTTTACGTAATATAAATCTATGCCAATAAATTGAATGATATATTCATCATCATTGTGCATTCTCAAATTTTTCTTGTAAGTTATTTTTTTTTCCCGACTGCCATCACTTCATTCAGTTCTAACATTTTTATGGTTGTAGTGTTTTGGGTTTTATTTCCATTATAACAAAAGACATACAAATATACAAATTATGTTTGTGTAAATGCAATTTAATGTTTCAAAATGGTTATTATCCACCAAAACATGTTAACAACCTTGAAATGTCACAACTCCTGATTTTACTAGTGAGCCCATTTGTGACATCACCCTATCTGTGCACAGTGGCAAAACTTCAATTATTTTAAGGGTGTGATTTTTAAAGAATCTTTTTTAAAGCCAATTTTTTTTAAAAAAGTCATATTTCAATAACTATTCTATTATTTTGATGCTTCCTTCACTTAAATTCCCAAAATTTAAAAAGTCTCCTAATGCACATTCTTCTTTGACAGAAATTTTTATCACTATTTTTTTCTTTAGCAATCCTATCCAACCTCCCAAAATTGGGACCACATTAACTCCAATCTCTATCCAGAAATATTTCATCAACTCTGAAAAGGAATGTTCCAAATCATATCACACATATATATATACCTGAGGTAGAATTTCAAGGAGCTGGTGATTGTCTTAATGTCCCAGTCACTATTATGAAAATCAACATCTCCTGGACATTTAGGATCTATTTGAGAAGAAAAAAATGAGAAAAAAGTTAACATTCCACAAGATCTTACATTTTATCCCTTTAAAAGAAAAATAAAGTGCATTAATTAAAAGATGGTTACTCTAACCAGTTTTCAAAAGATGAAAACTTTACAACAAACATGTCTTTGAGGTCTCAAAAATTCCCTTATATTCCAGCTAAGGATGTAAGGAGCTTGGAAGCCACCTCTTTCATTCACACAATAAGAAAAAAAAAAAATGGAACAAACTGAAAGTCAACTCCTCTTAGTTCCATCAGAGAACTGAGGTCATAGGACAAACTGAAGAAACAGACAGGCAGATACAGAGAATCAAAACGTATAGAGCAGAAGCCCAAGGGTAGAAAACTCCTTGGGAAACAGTACAGCACTAGGAAAACCCAATCTGTAATTGGCAAATTGCTAGTGGCTCAGTGTGGACAAGATTGAGAGTTAAAAATTTTAAGCAGGCCCAGTCCTAGGGGACTCCCAAGCTTTTGTGAGTTTTACCTCCAGGAGCCCTATCAGGTTCTTACAGTGAAGATCTGAGAAAAATTCCCTCATGTTACTGTAATTCTGAGAAGGGGATAAGAAAATTAGCCATTTAAAAATATGCACAGAGCATTTCATTCTTCTTAATAAGGCCTACCCTCAAGAGAAACTACTTTACTGGAGCTTAACTGACCTGGTAAGGGGGAAATTCCCAATTCCAGAAATGAAATCCCTTCCTGGCTCTTCTAAGGGGGAAAACTGAAACAAAACTGAGAAATGCTTGTGAAAGTCACAGGCCAGGAGCACAGGTTCACTAAAATACTGAGACATAATTGTAGAATTGTAGAACACTACCCCTGCCCTCACACCTTACCACCACATCAACAGGCTTCCTGGATAATAACAAGGGAATATGACTAAAAGAATTATTCTTCTCAGACAATATTTAAGAAGTCTCTAGGGAAAACAAAAGACAATAGAGGAAATTAAAACAAGGACACCAGAGGTAAGTTTAGCCCCTGAGACCTACAGTTACAGCAACCAAAAAACACTGGCTAAACTCTAGTCAGATAAATCAAACCTCACACTAAAGACCCACTTACCTCAGTTTCTTTTACCCATAATGTCTAGCTTGCAACAAAAATTACAAAAAAAACACTAAAAGACAAAAAAAAAGTTTCAAGAAACAGAGAAAACATCAGAATAAGACTCAGATATGGCAGATACTTTATAATTATCAAACTAGGAATTTAAAACAACTATGATTAATATACCAAGGACTGTAATGGGTAAACTGGACAACATTTAAAAAAGGAGTTTGATTAATGTAAGCAGAGAGATAGAAGCTTTAAGAAAGAATCAAAAGGAAATTTTAGAAATCAGAAACACCATAACAGAAATGAAGAATTCCTTTGATGGACACAGGTGAGAAAATAATCAGTGAACTTGAAGAAAGGTCGGTATAAACTTCCAAAAATAAAATGCAACGAGGAGAAGAAAAAGAAAGAAAAAGACAGAAGAGAATATCCAAAAACTGTGGGACAATAACAAAAGGTGCAACATACATGCAATGGGAATATTAGAAGGAGAAGAAAGATAAAAAGGAACAGAAGAAATATCTTAAGCAATGATGACTGAGAATTTCTGAACACTAATAATAAACACAAAACCACAAATGCAGGAATCTTGGAAAACACCAATCAGGATACACATCAAAAGAATCTACACCTAGGCATACCACAGTCAAACTGAATAAAACCAAAGACAAAGAAAAAATCTTGATAGAAGCCAGAAGAAAAAAGCACCTTACTGAAGGAAGAGCAAAATAAGAATTATTCCAACTTTTCTCAAGAAACCATGTAAACAAGAAGAGAGTGGAATGAAATATTTAAAGTGTTAAAGGAAAAAAAAAAGACCAGCCTGAAAGAAAGAAATTACCTTTCAAAGGTGAATGAGAAATAAATACTTTCTCAAATAAACAAAAGACAATAGAGGAAATAAAAACAAGGACAATTGTCTGATCTACAAATCTACAATTTAAGAAAATTTGTCACCAGTAGATCTCCCTTGCAAGAGACGTTAAAAGAAGTTCTTCACAGAGAAACCTATAGGTCAATAATTCATATTTACATAAAGAAATGAAGAGTATTAGAGGAGGAATAAATGACGGTAAACAAAACACTATTACTCTTATTCTTAACTGGTCTAAGAGGTAAAAGTTTAAAATAATAGCAACAATGTATTCAGTGATTATAGCTTATGGATAGTGAAATGAATGACAAAAATGTTATAAGGGATTAAAGAGAGGAATTAGAAACATTCTGTTATAAAATACTGGCACTAACAGTGTAGTGGTATGGTATTATTTGAAAGAGGACTTGGATAAATAGTAAATGTATGTTGCAAATGCAAGGGCAACCACTAAAAAAGAGTTTTAAAAAAGTATAATTTATATGTTAACAGAAGAGAAAAAATAGAATCCTAAAAAATAGTTAAACCCAGAGAAGACAGAAAAAGAGTGGAAAATGAAAAGAGAAACGAAGAACAAGGACCATGACCAGAAAAATGTAGCAACTATGGTAGGCATTAATACAACTATATCAATAATCACTTTAAATGTCAATGGTATAAATACACCAATGAAAATACACAGACTGTCAGAGTGTATTATAAAACAAAACTTAATTATATATTATCTACAAGAAACCAACTTCAAATATATAGAGACATATAGATTAAAAAAGGGATGGAGAACGATATACCATGCTAACATTAATCAAAAACAAAGCTGAGGTAGCTCTATTCATTTCAAACAAAGAAGACTTCAGATCAAGGAAATTATCAGGGACAAAGAGGGCCATTAAATAGAAGGATTAATTCTCCAAGAATACATACATATCCTTAAAAGATATGCATCCAACAAGAAAGCACTGAAACATGCTTTTCAACACCCGTTTATTGGTAATTGACAAATACAACGGGTAAAAAATCAGTAAGTAATTGAACTGAACAGCATCATCAACCAGCTGGATTTAACTGACATTTATAGACTACTTCATCCAACAAAAGTGGATACACATTCTTCTAAAGTTCATATAGAACATTCATTAAGATAGACCACATTCTGGGCCATAAAACAGACCTTAATAAATTCAAAAGAATAAAACCTTACATCAATATGAAATTAAACTAGAAAGAAATAACAGTAATATAAGTAATATTCAATGAAATCCCTATCAAAATACAAATGACATTTTCCACAAAAGTAGAACAAATAATTCTAAAATTTGTATGGAAACACAAGACCCCAGATAGCCAAAACAATCTTGAGAAAGAAGTACAGAAGTAGACATATCACATGTCCTGATTTCAAACTATACTACAAAGCTACAGTAATAAAAATAGTATGGTACTGGCACAAAAACAGTCCCATATATCAATGGAACAGCATAGAGAGTCCAGAAATAAACCCATGCTTATATAGTCAATTAACCTATAACAAAGGAGGTAAGAATATACCATGCGGAGAAGACCCTCTTTCCAGTAAATGGTTTGGGAAAACTGGACAGCTAGCTACATGCAGAAGAATCAAACTGGACTACTTTCTCATGCCATTTACAAAAATAAACTCAAAATTAATTAAAGGCTTAAATATAAGACTTGAAACCATAAAACATCTAGAAGAAAACATAAGCAGTAGGCTCTTTGATATCAGTCTTAGTAATATTTTTTGGAATATGTCTCCTCAGGCAAGGAAAATAAAAGCAAAAAAAAAAAGTGAGACTACATCAACTCACAAAGCTTTTGCACAGCAAAGGAAACTATCAACAAAATGAAAAGCCACCTTACTGAATGTAAGATATTTGCAAATGATATATTCGACAAGAATGTACACACACACACACACACACACACACATATACAGCACACACACACACACACAAGGATATATACAAGGATTATATATATATATATTTTATAATTTAAATTTATTTATTTTTTTATTTCTGGCTGTGTTGGGTCTTCGTTTCTGTGCGAGGGCTTTCTCTAGTTGAGGCAAGTGGGAGCCACTCTTCATTGCGGTGTGTGGGCCTCTCACTATTGTGGCCTCTCTTGTTGCAGAGCACAGGTTCCAGACGTGCAGGCTCAGCAGTTGTGGCTCACGGGCCCAGCTGCTCCGCGGCATGCGGGATCTTCCCAGACCAGGGCTCAAACCCGTGTCCCCTGCATTGGCAGGCAGACTCTCAACCACTGTGCCACCAAGGAAGCCCCTATATATATTTTAATATTCAAAATATAAAAAAGAAATCCTAGAATTCCACTTCAAGAAAACCAACAACACAATTTAAAAAATGACAGAGGACATGAATAGAGAGTTTTCCAAAGAAGATAAACAGATAGCCACAGGCACATGAAAAGATGTTCAAAATCATTTCGGAAATGCAAATCAAAACTACAATGAGCTAACACCTCACATCTGTCAGAATGACTATTATCAGAAAGACAATAAATAATAAGTGTTGGTGAAGATGTGGAGAAAAGAACCCTCATTCACTGTTGGTAGGAATGTACACTGGTGCAGCCCCTATGGAAAACAATATGAAGATTCCTTAAAAAAATTGAAAATAAAACTACCATAAAATCCAGAAACTCTACTCTGGGTATTTATGTGAAGAAAATGAAAACACTAATTTGAAAAGATATATGCACCCATATGTTCATTGAAGCACTATTTACAATAGCCAAGGTAATGAGGTTTAACCTAAGTGTCCATCGACAAATGAATGGATAAGGAATATATGGTATATATACACAGTGGAATATTACTCAGCCATAAAAAAGAATGAAATATTGCTACTTGTCACAGCATGGGTGGACCTAGGGGGTATTATGATAAGTGAAATAAGTCAGACAGAGAAAGACAAATACTGTAGGATTTCAATTACATGTGGAATCTAAAAAAACAAAACAAACATGAAAACATAACCAAACAGAGTCATAGATAAAGAGAATAAACAGGTGGTTGTCAGTGGAGTAGTGGTTGAGGGGAGGAGAGAAATAGGTTAGGGAGATTAAACTTCTAATTACATTATGAAATGTACAGTGCGGGGAATATAGTCAATAATTATGTAATATCTTTGTAAGGTGATAGATGACAACTATACTTATCATGGTGATCATTTTTAAATGTACAGAAATATTGAATCACTATCCTGTGTACCAGGAACTAACACAGTGTTGTAGGTCAATTATACTTCAATTATACTTCAATTATACTTCAAAAACCAACAAACAAGTTCAGAGAAAAAGAGATCAGCTTTGTGGTTGTCAGAGACAGGGCATGGGGGAAGGTAGTCAAAAGGTACAAGCTTCTAGTTATAAGATCAGTAAGTACTAGATATGTAATTTACAACATGACAAAGATAATTAACACTGCTCTATGTTATATATGAAAGTTGTTAAGAGAGTAAATCTTATTTTCTATTTCTTTTATGCTATACTTATATGAGACTATGGATTTTTACTAAGCTTATTGTGGTAATCATTTCATGATGTATGTAAGTCAAATCATTATTTTGTACACCTTAAACATATATATGTCAATAATATCTCAATAAAAATGGAAGGAAAAATAGTGGTTAGTTGGAGTTGAGATATTCTGTAAATATAAAATAGACACCACAGGGCTTCCCTGGTGGTGCAGTGGTTGAGAGTCAGCCTGCCGATGCAGGGGACACGGGTTCATGCCCCGGTCCAGGAATATCCCACATGCCGCAGAGTGGCTTGGCCCGTGGGCCATGGCCGCTGAGCCTGCGTGTCCGGAGCCTGTGCTCCACAATGGGAGAGGCCACAATAGTGAGAGGCCCGCATACCAAAAAAAAAAAAAAAAAAAAAAAAGAAATAGACACTACATTTTGAAGAATTAGTACAAAAAGGAATGTAAAATATCTCATTAATAATTTGTTATATTACATATTAATTGGTAATATTCTTAATATATAGGGTTAAATAAAGTTTATGGTTTAAAAAATTGTCTAATTTCAATGTCTTATCTAAATGTCATCTAAATCAGATACTGGTGAGATAATTCATCCTGAAGCAAACTGCTCTCCAGCTGGCAACCTGTGAAATCAAGCATGTTAGGTGCTTCCAAAATGCAAATATGGGACAGGCATAGAACAAACACTCCCATTCCAAAAGGAATAAATAGGAAAATAGAAAGGGGCACTGGTACTGAGAAAGTCCCAAATCTTAAGGCCAGTTTGGGTGGGGATCCTGCCTTCTAGATACACTGGGGTAGTGGTCCTGTCCCCAAGGCTTTAGGTGGCCCTGCTCCCATGACTTGGTCGGCACAGCACATTCTGCAGCTCACCTGGGTCAGAGTTCACTGGGGGTGACTCTCCCAGGCTGGAACTGCATGCATGTGGTTCTACTAGTCTGGGGTAATGGAGGCAGCCCCATTCCCACAGCTCCATTGGGCATTGCACCAGTGGGGATTCTCTGTGGTGGCCATGGCTTACAACAGCCCTTTGCCTCCACCCATCAAAATACACGTGGAAGTAGTCACACCTCCATAGCTCTTGCATTCTGCATGCTGGCATAGAAGGTGCTGCAGTGATGCCAACAAGGTTTAGTGCCTATGCCCTCCACAGGGGCAACCACTTTAAGCCTGTGCCTGTGCTTCCCCTTATATTATCCTTTTCTCTCAGAAGAGTGTCTGGCATATAGTAGGCAAGCTTCATCCTTTTGCACTAAGTAAAGGCAAAAGATTCCCAGCTATAGAATCAACACTTTAATTGCTTGAATGAGAATAATATCATCCTATATAAATTGGTAATTGGTATATTCTGAAGCTTACTGCAGCCTTATTTGTGTAAAATCTTGGCCCTGCCCAAGGCCTATCCATTCTCAGTGAAAGTAAAGTGGCAATCAATTTAGCCATGTGTTGCATTTAGGCTTTTTAATCTTCAAAAGAATCTATCTAACCCAAATTTCAGCTCATTTGATTGTAAAACATATGGGTCTGCATGTAACTGACAGGACTATGATTTCTGAATTCCAAATACTTTTCAGAGAATGCCAATTTCAGCTTTATATTGCCTAATTCTTATGCACATCTTTATGACAAGATAGTATTTATAGAGAATTATTGGAGAAACATGCAGTCAAGATATTCCTCTAAGTTAGTGACTGAGATTTTCTTTTCCACCCAAACGAACTACCCTCTGAATCTGAGGTTTACCACAGCACTGATTGTTGGAGTAATGTTTCACTTTTCTACTCAGTTGGACCTAAAAGTTTTGAGCAAGAACTCAAACCAATATCTTACAAACCCAAATTCGACTCCTCCTTGTCTATAATGTAATAGAAACAACAAACTGAAAAGTTATTAGGGCCAGGAAAAGTCAATGTAGCTCAAAAAAAGGGAAACACTCTGAAAAATCAGAATACAGGCATCCCTCTGAAAAAAAATTACTGCAAGAAATAAAAGTTTTAAAACTTTGGTGATAAGTTGTCAATATGATGAAAGGTGGCTTCAATAAAACTCAAATATTAATGAAGATAAAAGTTATCCTTAGACTAGGAATAGAAGGAAATATTTACAATGGTATGCTGGGAGAGGAGGGGAGCCTTGATTTGCAGCATTTGCCAAATTCTGTGGAGTGGGGCCAATTCCAAGCTACCACATGATGTCTATAAACTTGAAGTTGGGAAAAGATGTGCAAAGTCAGGTCTCATGAGCCAATATGAGAGCATCCAGTACACCACCGAATCTGTCTCAAATGATCAGTTGATATCATAGTTAAAGCTTAAGATCAGAAGCCAGTAAGGAATCCTCCTTTCACCACTACTATTTATCATTGGATCAGAGTGTTTTGAACAATGATTCTCAAACCTAACTTCTAGAAATCTCTGAGAAACTTTGAAAATAACAATGCCCAGGCTCCTCTCTATGTAAAGTAAATCAGAACCTCTGGAGGTGAGTCTTGGTTGTTTTTTAAATTCTCCAGATGATTTTAATGAATGGCAAAGGCATTGAACAGCTAGGACATTTAATGTAATTAAACAAGGAATAGGAAACTTAGAGCTGTTGGAAAGGATATAGAGTAAGAATTATTTATCAATGACGTAACTGTCCATCCAAAAAACCCAAGATAAACAATTTAAAAATTGTTAAAACTCACAGGAAGCCTTGTTAAAATTCTTGGTCAGAAAATAAAGATACAAAAATCATAAGCATCTTATACACTAGCAATAATCAGTTCAAAAATTTATTGATAATAGGAAAAAATGGCACTCTGTGCATGTGTGTGTATATGTTACTTTTATAATCAAACCTAGGAATAAATATGTGTAAACATTTAGGACTTATCTAGAAAAAATATAAGGTACAAAAAGAAAACTGCATAAATGAAAACATATACTGTGATTCTGTACAGAAAGACTAAATACTGAAAAGTTATCAACTTGACTCCAATTAAGTTTTAGATTTAATAGGATTCAAATTAAAATGTCAGAAAGCTTATGTTTTCTGGAACATGATAAAAAGTTTACATGGGACAATGAGTTGGCAAAAATGGTTTAAACATATTTTTAAAGAAGAATAATTGGGGAGAATTTGTGCTACTTGATAGGAAAAGTGATTAAAGAGGCTACAACAGTAACAAGGTCATACTAGTACAAGAATAACAAATGGAAAAAGTGAAGAGCTCATGAAAAGATCATCATGTAAATATAAGAACTTAATATACAATAAAAGCAGCATTATAAATTAGTGAAAAAAGAAGACATTCAATAAATGGAGCATAGAAAATTAACAATTTGGAAAAAATTCAGTTAGATCCCTATTTCACAACCAAACATATTCAATTTCAAATTAACAGAAGAATTAAAATGTAAAAAAATAACCACTCAATTCACAGAAAACCAAATGAATTTTTATAGGCTCTTGGTCTGGGAATGACATTCTGAGCATATTAGAAAATGAAGTTCTGTATGCACCCTGGAGCACGTTATGAATATATAGCAAGGTTAACAAGTTCTAGAAAATGGAACAGAGATGACCATTTGACAGCTATATTGGGGTCATCGTTTGATGTAGAATATGAACTGAAGCTATGCATCCCCAAAATGAGCCTATAGTCAGGTGACAAACGGCACGAGAGACATTAGGGAAGCTTTGTGAAATACAGATTCCTGGATCCCAAGACAAGATACTGTTTCATTGGGTCCAGGGTTGGGCCTGGGAAGTTTTGTTTTGTTTTGTTTTGTTTCTGAATAACAACTTCTCAAATGTGATTCTAGGGTGAGGCTGTTTTCCTGTTGTGTTTTGTTATGTGATAGATAATAAGATTGGGCATAAAAATAATCATAGGAATATCTTGGTCAAAGTTCTAACCACCACTCCTAATGAGGGCACAATGTTTATTTCCCTCACATTTAGAGGCAGAAAAACAAAAACAAAACACAACAACAAAAATACCCCACAATAGCAAGAAGGTCATAGTGGCTCCTCTAAAACACACGAGTCATGTCAGAGTGTACCAACTAATGAAGAAAACATGAGTAATATGATATTACTGTGAAAATTCTGGTTGCATTAATAGTAAGATGAGCTTTGATTACTTGCAGTTGATAAAACTGATCGACTGAGAGGAAGAAAGAGAAGTCACTAACAGAAAGTGGAGGAAAAATGAGACTATCAGTCTCTGACACAAGTCGTGAAGGCAGTAATGATTAATGTGAGGATTGATCAGTTTCACCACGTTACAGCCTTGCCAGCTCAGTCTCTTGCTTATCTCCCTTCTTCACTTATAAAACCCAGGTATGGCAGACTAAAGGAGAGCTGAAATAAAGGTCACTTGTCCTTTTGTTGTTGCTGTATATGTATGTGTCCCAAGTAGAGTGACAAAAGACAATACACTCATAGGAAAACAAATACTATAAACTACGGCTGCAGGAGATCTTCAAATATTTAATAACCAATAATGGCACATGGTTCCATCAATAAGCTGAGATACTGGTTGTAAGCACCAGAAATAGCCACACTGATGCCTCCCAGCTATTTCAGGCCTGGTTCCTGCTATATATGTAGAAGACAGGGGTGCTACCTGAAAAAAAGGTGGAAGCAACCTTAGTTAGCTGATTAAAATAAATCCATATGTGATCTACTGGTTCTCCCTGGATTCAAATTATATCAAGATTATTAATAATATTTATAACCTTGAGACAATAATTCTACTTCAGCAAATCTATGCAAAGTAAACATTAGAATGAATTCATCCACAAATTATGTAATCACAAAAAAGGAGACAAATAAAATGCTCAATAAGAAGGAAATTATCTGATAAATTTTGGTTCTTTTGTCTATCATAATATTATGTAGCCATTAAAATATTTGCAAAGCATTTTTAATCATATGGGAAATGCTTATGTTGAGGTAATTGTGGCCATGTAAAATCTAAATCTTCCTACACATCCTCCATAAAACAACACAGAACCACTAGAAACACATAAAAGTACACAAAGCCATGCTGTCCACATGAAAACACAGAGAACACCCAAATTCCAAATTAATTGTAAGTAGGAAAATAAACACCAAATCCCAGTGACGCATCACTCATAGTCCCCCTCCACAAACCTTCGCAGGAAGCAAGGGCAATGCTGGGAAAAGTTCATTCATGAGAAACAAAGAGGACTAGAGGTCTAAGGTTAATCTAAAGCTAGCATCAGAAAGACAAAGTCTACACAAAGTGTAAAAATACTGAAAGACAGGGTAGATCAGAGCACTTAAGAAAAGGTGTTCTAAGTAGTCTTCAAAGGGCAGTCTTTAGAGAGACCTTCAAGATGGATGGAGGAGTAAGACGTAGAGATCACCTTCCTCCCCACAAATACATCAGAAATACATCTATTTGTGGAACAACTCCTACAGAACACCTACTGAACGCTGGCAGAAGATCTCAGACTTCCCAAAAGGCAAGAAACTCCCCACGTACCTGGGTAGGGCAAAAAAAAAAAAAAAAAAAGAAAGAAAAAACAGAGACAAAAGAATAGGGACAGGACCTGCACCTGTTGGAGGGAGCTGTGAAGGAGGAAAAGTTTCCACACACTAGGAAGCCCCTTCACTGGCAGTGACAGAGGGGTGGTGGTGGGGAAGTTTTGGAGCCACGGAGGAGAGCACAGAAAGGCGTTCAGAGGGCAAAGCAGACAGATTCCTGCACAGAGGATCAGTGCTGACCAGCATTCACCAGCTTGAGAGGCTTGTCTGCTCACCCGACAGGGCAGGTGGAGGCTGGGAGCTGAGGCTTGGGCTTCAGAGGTCAGATCCCAGGGAGAGGACTGGGGTTGCCTGTGTGAACACAGCCTGAATGGGGCTAGTGTGCCACAGCTAGCTGGGAGGGAGTCCAGGAAAGGGTCTGCAACTGCCTAAGGGGCAAGAGACCAGTTTCAGGGTGCGCAAGGAGAGGGCATTCAGAGCACCGCCTAAATGAGCATCCAGAGGCAGGCGCTATCTGTGGCTATCAGTGCGGACACCAGAGACGGGCATGATATGCTAAGGCTGCTGCTGCAGCCACCAAGAAGCCTGTGTGCAAGCACAGGTCACTAACCACACCTCCCCAGGAGCCTGTGCAGCCCGCCACTGCCAGGGTTCCGTGATCCACGGACAACTTCCCTGAGAGAACACACGGAATGCTTCAGGCTGTTGCAACATCACACCAGCCTCTGCCACTGCTGGCTCACCCCGTATTCTGTACCCCTCCCTTCCCCCGGTCTGAGTGAGGCAGAGCCCCCTAATCAGCTGCTACTTTAACCCTGTCCTGCGTGGGCGTGGGCGGGGAACAGATGCCCTCAGGCGACCTACAGGCAGAGGTGGGGCCAGATCCAAAGCGGAACCCCAGGAGCTCTGTGAACAAAGAAGAGAAAGGGAAATCTTTCTCAGCAGCCTCAGGAGCAGCGGATTAAACCGCCACAATCAACTTCATTTACCTGCATCTCTGGAACACCTGAATAGACAATGAATCATCCCAAAATTGAGGCAGTGGACTTTAGGAGCAACTGTAGACTTTGGGTTTCCTTTCTCCATCTAATTTGTGTCTGGTCTTATGTTTATCTTAGTTTAGAATTTAGAGTTTATTATCATTGGATGATTCGTTTATTGATATGGTTACTCTCTTCCATTATATATATATATACATAGAGATATAGATATATACTTTTTTTTTTTTTGGTACATGGGCCTCTCACTGTTGTGGCCTCTCCCGTTGCAGAGCACAGGCTCCAGACGTGCAGGCTCAGTGGCCGTGGCTCACAGGCCTAGACGCTCTGCGGCATGTGCGATCCTCCCAGACCGGGGCACAAACCTGTGTCCCCTGCATCGGCAGGCAGACTCTCAACCACTGCACCACCAGGGAAGCCTGATATAGATATTTTTATCCTTTTTCTCTTTTTCTGAGTGTGTATGTGTACGCTTCTTTGTGTAATTTTGTCTGTATAGCTTTGCTTTAACCAATTGTCCTAGGGTTATGTCTTTCCATATTTTTTTTTGATGTTGTTTGATTGGGTTTTATTTGTATAGTTTTTAGTGCTTGTTATCATTAGTGGATTTGTTTTTCCGTTTGGTTGCTTTCTTCTTTCTTTCTTTTCTTTCCTTACTAGTATTTAATTTTTTTTACTTTTAATAATTAAAAAAATTATTTTAATAACTTTATTTTATTTTTCCTTTCTCTCTTCTTCCCTTTTCTTTTGAGCCGTGTGGCTGTCAGGGTGTTGGTGCTGTGGCCAGCTGTCAGGCCTGTACCTCTTAGGTGGGAGACCCGAGCTCAGGACCCTGGTCCACCAGAGACCTCCCACCTCCACATAATATCAACTGGAAAAAGATCTCCCAGAGATCTCCATCTCAACACTAAGACCCAGTTCCACTCAATGACCAGCAAGATACAGTGCTGGACAAACTATGCCAAACAACAAGCAAGACAGGAACAAAACCCCACCCACTAGCAAAAAGGCTGCCTAATATCATAATAAGGTCACAGACACCCCAAAACACACCACCAGATGAAGTCCTGCCACCAGAAAGACAAGACCGAGCCTCATTCACCAGAACACAGGCACCAGTCCCCTCAACAAGGAAGCCTACAAAACCCACTGAACCAACTTTAGCCACTAGGGACAGAGACCAAAAACAATGGGAACTACAAATGTGCAGCCTGCAAAAACGAGATCGCAAATACAGTAAGTGAAGCAAAATGAGAAGAAAGAGAAGCAAACAGTAGATGAAGGAGCAAGGTAAAAACCCACCAGACCAAACAAATTAAGAGGAAATAGGCAGTCTACCTTAAAAATAATTCAGAGTAATGATAGTAAAGATGATCCTAAATCTCGGAAATCGAACAGAGAAAATAAAAGGAACGTTTAACAAGAACTTAGAAGAACTAAAGAGAAAACAAACAATGATGAACAACACAAGAAATGATATTAAAAATTCTCTAGAAGGAATCAATAGCAGAATAACTGAGGCAGAAGAACGGATAAATGACCTCGAAGATAAAATAGTGGAAATAACTACCACAGAGCAGAATAAAGAAAAAACAATGAAAAGAATTGAGGACAGTCTCAGAGATCTCTGGGAACAATAAATGCACCAATATTCGAACTATAGGTTCCCAGAAGAAAAAGAGAAAAACAAAGGGACTGAGAAAATATTTGAAGAGATTATAGTTGAAAACTTCCCTAACATAGGAAAGGAAATAGTCAATCAAATCCAGGAAGTGCAGAGAGTCCCATACAGGATAAGTCCAAGGAGAAACACACCAAGACACATAGTAATCAAACTATCAAAGACTAGATACAAAGAAAAAATAGTAAAAGCAGCAAGGGAAAAACAACAAATACCTTACAAGGGAATCTCCATAAGGTTAACCACTGATCTTTCAGCAGAAACACTGCAAGTCAGAAGGGAGTGGCAGAACATTTTTAAAGTGATGAAAGGGAAAAACCTACAACCAAGATTACTCTACCCAGCAAGGATCTCACTCACATTCGAGGGAGAACTTAATACTTTACAGACAAACAAAAGCTAAGAGAATCCAGCACTAGCAAACCATCTTTATAACAAATGCTAAAGGAACTTCTCTAGGGAGGAAACACAAGAGAAGGAAAAACCCTACAATAAAAAACTCAAAACAATTAAGAAAATGGTAATAGGAATACACATATCCATAACTACCTTAAATGTAAATGGAATAAATGCTCCAACCAAAAGACATAGACTGGCTAAATGGACATCACAACAAGACCAGTATACATGCTGTCTACAAGAGACCCATTTCAGACCTAGGGACACATACAGACTGTAAGTGAAGGGATGGAAAAAGATATTCCATGCAAAAGGAAATCAAAAGAAAGCTGGAGTAGCAATTCTCATATCAGACAAAATAGACTTAAAAATAAAGACTATTATGAGAGACAAAGAAGGACACTACATAATGATCAAGGGATCAATCCAAGAAGAAGATATAACAATTGAAATATTGATGAACCCAACATAGGGAAACCTCAATACATAAGGCAAATGCTAACAGCAAAGGGGAAATCGGCAGTAACACAATCATAGTAGGGCACTTTAACAACCCACTTTCACCAATTGACAGCTGATCAAAAATGAAAAGAAATCAGGAAACAGAAGCTTTAAATGATACATTAAACAAGAGGGACTTAATTAATACTTATAGGACATATCATCCAAAAACAACAGAGTATACTTTCTTCTCAAGTGCTCATGGAACATTCTCCAGGATAGATCATATCTTGGGTCACAAATCAAGCCTTGGTAAATTTCAGAAAACTGAAATCATATCAAGTATCTTTTTGCAACAGAACGCTAGGAGACTAGATAACAATTAAAGGAAAAACTCTGTAAAAACTACAAACGCATGGAAGCTAAACAATACATTACTAAATAACCAAGAGATCACTGAAGAATTCAAAGAGAAAATTTAAAAAAAAATCATAGAAACAAATGACTTTGAAAACATGATGACCCAAAACCTATGGGATGCAACAAAAGCAGTTCTAAGAGGGAAGTTTATAGAAATACCATACTACCTCAAAAAACAAGAAACATCTCAAATAAACAACCTAACTTTACACCTAAAGCAACTAGAGAAAGAAGAACAGAAAACCCCCAAAGTGAGCAGAAGGAAAGAAATCATAAAAATCAGATCAGAAATAAATGAAAAAGAAATGAAGGAAACGATAGCAAAGACCAATAAAACTAAAAGCTGGTTCTTTTAGAAGATAAACAAAATTGATAAAACATTACCCAGACTCATCGAGAAAAAAAGGGAGAAGACTCAAATCAATAGAATTAGAAATGGAAAAGGAGCAGTAACAATGAACACTGCAGAAATACAAAGGAAAATAAGAGATTACTACAAGCAACTCTATGCCAATAAAATGGACAAGCTGGAAGAAATTCTTAGAAAAGCACAACCTTCTGAGACTGAACCAGGAAGAAATAGAAAATATATACAGACCAATCACAAGCAGTGAAATTGAGACTGTGATTAAAAATCTTTGAACAAACAAAAGCCCAGGACCAGATGGCTTCCCAGGAGAATTCTATCAAACATTTAGAGAAGAGCTAACACCTATCCTTCTCAAACTCTTCCAATATATAGCAGAGGGAGGAACACTCCCAAACTCATTCTAATAGGCCACCATTACCCTGATACAAAAACCAGGCAAAGATGTCACAAAGAAAGAAAACTATAGGTCAATATCATTGATGAACATAGACGCAAAAATCCACAACAAAATACTAGCAAACAAAATCCAACAGCATATTAAAAAGTTCATACACCATGATCAAGTGTGGTTTATGCCAGGAATGCAAGGATTCTTCAATATACGCATATCAATCAATGTGATACACCATACTAACAAATTGAGGGAGAAAAACCATATGATTATCATAATAGATGCACAAAAAGCTTTCTACAGAATTGAAAACCCATTTATGATAAAAACCCTCCAGAAAGTAGGCATAGAGGGAACATACCTGAACATAATAAAGGCCATGTATGAAAAATGCACAGCCAACATCATTCTCAGTGGTGAAAAATGAAAGCATTTCCACTAAGATCAGGAACAAGACAAGCTTGTCCACTCTCACCATTATTATTCACCACAGATTTGGAAGTTTTAGCCCCAGCAATCAGAGAAGAAAAATAAATAAAAGGAATTGAAATTGGTAAAGAAGAAGTAAAGCTGTCACTGTTTGCAGAGGACATGATACTATACATAGAGAATCCTAAAGATGCCACAAGGAAACTATTACTCATCAATGAATTTGGTAAAGTAGCAGGACACAAAATTAATACACATAAATCTCTTGCTTTCCTACACACTAATGATGAAAAATATGAAAGAGAAATTAAGGAAAGACTCCCATTTAATATCACAACAAAAAGAATAAAATACCAGGAATAAACCTACCGAAGGAGACAAAAGACCTGTATGCAGAAAACTATAAGACACTGATGAAAGAAATTAAAGATGATACAAACAGATGGAGAGATATACTATGTACTTGGATTGTAAGAATCAACATTGTGAAAATGACTATACTACTCAAAGCAATCTACAGATTCAATGCAATTCTTATGAAACTATCAATGGCATTTTTCACAGAAAAATAACAAAAAAAATCACAATTTGTATGAAAACACAAATAACCCCAAATAGCCAAAGCAATCTTGAGAAATAAAAATGGAGCTGATGGAATAAGGCTACCGGACTTCAGCCTATACTACAAAGCTACAGTAATCAAGACAGTATGGTAATGGCACAAAAACAGAAATATCGATCAATGGAACAGGATAAAAAGCCCAGAGATAAACCCACACACATATTGTCACCTGATTTTTCATAAAGAAGGCAATAATATACAATGAAGAAAAGAGAGCCTCTTCAATGAATGGTGCTGGGAAAAGTGGACAGGTACATGGAAAAGAATGAAATTAGAACACTCCCTAACAATATACACAAAATTATACTCAAAATGGATTAAAGACCTAAATGTAAGGCCAGACACTATAAAACTCTTAGTGGAAAATATAGGCAGAACACTGTATGACATAAATCACAGCAAGATTCTTTTTGACCCTCCTCCTAGAGAAATGGAAATAAAGATGAAAATAAACAATGGGGACCTAATGAAACTTAAAAGCTTTTGCACAGCAAAGTAAACCATAAACGAGACAAAAAGACAACTCTCACAATGGGGAAAAATATTTGCAAATGAAGCAACTGACAAGGAACTAATCTGCAAAATTTACAAGCATCTCATGCAGGTCAATATACAAAAAACCAAACAGCCCAATCCAAAAATGGGCAGAAGACCTAAATAGACATTTCTCCAAAGAAGACATACAGATTGCCAACAAACACATGAAAGGATGCTCAACATCACTGATCATTAGAGAAATGCAAATCAAAACTACAATGAGGTATCAACTCACACCAGTCAGAATGGCCGTCATCAAAAAATCTACAAAGAATAAATGCTGGAGAGGGTGTGGGGAAAGGGAACCCTCTTGCACTCTTGGTGGGAATGTAAGTGTATGTATGAATGTATGTATCACCACTATGGAGATACGAAAAGAATGTATCACCACTATGGAGAACAGTATGGAGTTTTCTTTAAAAAACTAAAAATAGTACTATCATACGACCCAGCAATCCCACTACTGGGCATATACCCTGAGAAAACCATAATTCAAAAAGAGCCATGTACCACAATGTTCACTGAAGCTCTATTTACAACAGACAGGACATGGAAGCAACCTAAGTGTCCATCGACAGATGAATGGATAAAGACGATGTGGCACATATATACATTGGAATATTACTCAGCCATAAAAAGAAATGAAATTGAGTTATTTGTAGTGAGTTAGATGGGCCTAGACTCTGTCATTCAGCGTGAAATAAGTCAACGGAAAAACCCAAATACTATGTCCTCACACATATATATGGAATCTAAAAAAAAAAAAAAAAACGGTAATGAAGAACCTAAGGACAAGACAGGAATAAAGACGCAGATGTAGTGAATGGAATTGAGGACACGGGGTGGGAGGAACGGTAAGCTGGGACGAAGTGAAAGAGTGGCATCGACTAATATATACTACCAAATCTAAAATAGATAGCTGGTGGGAAGCAGCCCCATAGCACAGGGAGATCATCTCAGTGTTTTGTGACCACCTAGAGGGGTGGGATAGGGAGGGGGGGAGGGAGACACAAGAGGGAGGGGATATGGGGATATATGTATATGTATAGCTGATTTAGTTTGTTATAAAGCAGAAACTAACCCACCATTGTGAAGCAATTATACTCCAATAAGGATGTTTAAAAAATAAAAATAAAAACTTCTGTCAAAAGACATGAACAGACAATTCTCATACATAGTATGTATACATCTGTGTATATGTGTGTGTACCATTAAGCATACGAAAAGAACACCAATCTCTCTCATAGCAGGAAAATGCAATTTAAAACTGCAAGACTGGGCTTCCCTGATGGTGCAGTGATTGAGAATCTGCCTGCCAATGCAGGGGACACGGGCTCGAGCCCTGGTCTGGGAAGATCCCACATGCCGCGGACCAACTGGGCCTGTGAGCCACAACTACTGAGCCTGCGCATCTGGAGCCTGTGCTCCACAACAAGAGAGGCCATGACAGTGAGAGGCCCGCGCACCATGATGAAGAGTGGTCCCCGCTCGCCACAACTAGAGAAAGCCTTCGCACAGAAACGAAGACCCAACATAGCCAAAAATAAATAAATAAATAAGCAAATAAATAAATAAATAAATTTTAAAAAACAAAACAAAACAAAAAACCCTGCAAGACCTAAATGTAAGACCAGATACTATAAAACTTAGAGGAAAACATAGACATAGCATTCTTTGACACAAATTGCAGCAATATCTTTTTCAATCTGTCTCCCAGAGTAATTGAAATAAAAACAAAAATAAACAAATGGGACCTAATTAAATTGAAAAGCTTTTGCACAGCAAATGAAAGCACAAACAAAATGAAAAGAAAACCAACAGAATGGGAGAAAATACTTGCAAATGATGCGACCGACAAGGGATTCATCTCCAAAATTTACAAAGAGCTCATGTGGCTTGATATCAAAAAACAAACAACCCAATCAAAAAATGGGCAGAAGACTTAATAGCCATTTCTCCAAAGAAGCCATACAGATGGCCAAGAGGCCCAAGAAAAGATGCTCAAAATCACTAATTATCAGAGAAATGCAAATCAAAAATACAAGATATTACCTCACACCAGTCAGAATGGCCATCAGCAAATAATCTACAAAAAATAAATGCTGGAGAGGGTGTGGAGAAAAGGGAACTCTCTTGCATTATTGGTGGGAATGTAAATTGATACAGCCACTATGGAGAACAAACAGTATGGAGGTTCTTTAAAAAACTAAAAATAGAGCTACCATATGACCCAGCAATCCCACTACTGGGCATATACCCTGAGGAAACCATAATTCAAATAGATACATATAGCCCAATGTTCATTGCAGCAGTATTTACAATAGTCAGGACATGGAAGCAACCTAAATGTCCATTGACAGATGAATGGAAAAAGATGTGGTACAATTTTACAATGGAATATCATTCAGCCTTAAAAAAAGAATGAAATAATGCCATTTGCAGCAACATGGATGGACCTGGAAATTATCATACTATCATAATTTGCATTTACTATCATAAACTATCATACTGTCTGAAGTAAGTCAGACAAAGACAAATACCATATATTGCTTATATGCAGAGTCTAAAAAAATGATATAAATGAACTTATTTACAAAAAAGAGAAACAGACTCAGACTTATAAGATGAACTTATGGTTACTAGGGAAAAAAAAGGGGCAGGGATAGATTGGGAATTTGGGATTGACAGGTACACATTGCTATATTTAAAATAGATAACCAACAAGGACCTACTGTATAGCATAGGGAATTCTGCTCAATATTCTATAATAATCTAAATGGGAAAAGAATTTGAAAAAAAATAAGTATATATATATATATATATATATATATATATATATGACTAAATCACTTTGCTGTACACCTGAAACTATCACAGCATTGTTAATCAACTGTGCTCCAATATAAAAAAAAAACATACAGATTTAGAGGAGACCAAGATGGTGACATAGGAGTCTACTAAATGTCCCTCCTCCCACAGACACACAAAGCAATTCCCTCTGAGAGAAATCCAGAAACTAGCTGAGTGACTCCTACATATTGGGCAAATGAGAAAATATCCACATGGAATATGGTAGGAAAGATGGAGACATACTCTCACTGTAAACTAGTCACCCCACCCAGCATAATACCGTATAGTCAGGAGGGAACCCTGAACTCTGGCGTGAACCTTCTCCTGAAGAGTGAAGGCTTCGGATCACACATCTAGCATCCCAACTTTTATTCATTCCCTTCCTTGTTACAAAAAGGATTTAAGATATTGTACCATTTAACTGTGGATATTAAGGGAGATAAGCAAGAAAGATTAAATTATTTAGTTTAATGCATGATTGAAGGCAATCTGCTGATGTTCTTTTAATATCAATGTGAGCAGTGATTTTAATCTAATGTAGGTTTGAGTCTATTAACTCCATAAATAAGATTACAATTACTAATCTAAAAATAATTAAATGCAAACCTATACAACAATGAATATGAACAAACTATTGCAATTCACACAACATGGCTAAATCTCAGAAACATAATACTGAGAAAAAGAAGCCAGACATAAAACAATACATACTGTAATTCCGTTTATTTAAAATTCTAAAAGAGTCTAAACTAGTCTAGAAGTCAGGTTAGTGATTACCTTTGGAGAGAATGAATGGGAATAATGATTGGGGGAGGCCCCAAAGAGTGTTTTTCCAAGAATTGTTCTATTTCTTCACCTGGGTGGTGGTTATACAGGTATGATCAATTTTAAAAATTCATTGCATGTTACACATAAGATTTGTACACTTTTCTGTACGTATGTTATATTGCAATAAAAAGTTTAATTTAAAAAGTTAAAAAAATTAAAAAAGTTTACTACAGAAAAGTAATGTGACAATCAAAGGTAACAGATGATCTAAGATTCCCTTTCAGTTAGCTGAATAATAAGATCTGTATATTAGATAATAGTATCACATCAATGTTAATTTCATTGTTTTAAGAATGATACTGTGGCTATGCAAGATCATTTCCTTGTTTTTAGAAAACTCTCAAATGCTTCAGAAAAAAAGTGCATATATTGTATGTCCCAAAAGTCTTAGTATAATTTTAAGCTTCAGTATCATCAGAAGTTTAAGTGTTACAAATTTACAAAAAGCATTATTTGAAAGCTTATATAAATTCCTTTAATATTTATTTGTGTGAATTTTAATTTTTGTTACAGTTCCTCTGATTCAAGATAGCAAATGCTGAGGCATGGGAAATCCCAGGCAAAGAAACCTAGCCTGTTCTGAATATCTTGGCACCCTTTGGAATCATAATCATGAATACTCACATATATGAGTATGTATGGATATATGTATATATGGGAATTTGGGTATATAGGTATGTGTATGTGACTGCCAAAGTGGTTGAAACTGGCTGAAGTAGTGATTGGAATCTCCCAGGATTTTCTGACCAATAATCTAATCATCATTTTAAACAACAGTTTCTAAAAGAATGACTATATATAATGGCATTGAAATTATCTGGAGAATGTTAAAAAAATAAAGATTCTCAGACTCTGCCTCAGAGAGACTGAATCAGAATCTCTAGGGATGGGACCAGGGAATCTGTATTTTTACAGGACTCTCTAAGTTATTCTAACACACAGTCAGCAAACACTGATTTTCAACACCTTCCACTTGCTTGTCATTCCTTAGGTGGGAATAATTTTACTGAGAGATAAGAGGGGGGAAATGGTGGACATTCAGTCAGCTGAAAGATAGGAATTAAAACCAGAACTCAATTCTAGAGTATGCGGCTCTCTACATTAATTCCAAGAAGACAGATATGCTGGAAACATTGCAAAACCAGATTACATAAAATGTCAAGGAAGGGAGAACTTCCTTAAGGAAGGCAAAAGAAATGGTAACTCCAAGAGAAGATGAAGCAACTAAGAGGCTTCATTTCCCCATGCATAGAGTTGTCCATCAATCCATACACACTGCCTCTAGATGATAATATCTGAGGGAATGTGGGTAACATTCAAAAAAGCATTCATAGTTAAAAGGGGTCAATAAAGGTTTGCATTATTATTTTAGTGAAATTTGCCAGTTACTATATGCCAGACTGACCAAAATATTTTACTTGCATTATTGCATTTAATCTTCACCACGGTCCTATGATTTCCTATTTATTACCTTCCTCATTTTGCAAATGGGAAAACAAAGGCCCAGAGAGGTTAAGGAAAATGCCCAAAGAGGCACCACTAATTAGTAATGGGGTCAGGATTTAAAGACAAGCAGTATGTCACCAGAATGTGAACACTCTACTCCATATTCTGCCTCATTCAAAAAAAAAAAAAAAGATATCTGAGAGGGGAGCCTGGAAAATAAAAGAAGTGAACTGGAATAAGCTGTGCTGTCTAATGAAGAGAAAACATTGCCTGTAATAATCTTTCTTTTCCTTTTTCTGATTAATGTCTTTTGATGGATAGTCCCTTCCATCAAGATGAGGTTAGTCGGTGGCATTTTACATTCTAACTTTTATTTTATTATTATTTTTTAAAGACACCAATTGTACTTGAACATTTGTTACTTTTTAAAAAATTTATTTATTTACTTTTGGCTGTGTTGGGTCTTCATTTCTGTTCGAGGGCTTTCTGTAGTTGCAGCAAGCGGGGGCCACTCCTCATCGCGGTGCGCTGGCCTCTCACTATCGCGGCCTCTCCTGTTGCGGAGCACAGGCTCCAGACGCGCAGGCTCAGTAGTTGTGGCTCACGGGTCCAGTCGCTCCACGGCATGTGGGATCCTCCCAGACCAGGGCTCGAACCCGTGTCCCCTGCACTAGCAGGCAGACTCTCAACCACCGTGCCACCAGGGAAGCCCTATTTTAATATTTATTGGAGTATAGTTGATATACAATGTTGTGTTACTTTGTGCTTTACAGCGAAGGGAGTCAGTTATACATATACATATATCCACTATTTTTTAGATTCTTTTCCCATATAGGTCATTACAGAGTATTGAGTAGAGTCCCCTGTGCTATACAATAGGTCCTTATTAGTTATCTATTTTATATATAGTAGTGTGTATATGTCAATCCCAATCTCCAATTTTCCCTCCCCTTATTCACCCCTGGTAACCATAAGATTGTTTTCTACATCTATAAATCTATTACTGTGTTATAAATAAGCTCATTTATAATATTTTTTAGATTCCACATATGAGTGATACCATATGATATTTGTCCTTCTCTGTATGACTGACTTAGTATGAAAATCTCTAGGTCCATCCATGTTGCTGCAAATGGCATTATTTCATTCTTTTTTATGGATGAATAATATTACATTGTATATATGTATCAACTGTTTTTTATCCATTCATCTGTCAGTGGACATTTAGGTTGTTTCCCTGTCCTGGCTAGTGTAAATAGTGCTGCAATGAATATAGGCGTGCATGCATCTTTTGAACTACGGTTTTCACTGTGTATATAACCAGGAGTAGGATTCCTGGGTCATATGTTAGCTCTATTTTCAGTTGTCTCCATACTGTTCCCCATAGTGGCTGTACCAATTTCACTCCCACCAACACTGTAGGAGTGTTCCCTTTTCACCACACCCTCTCCAGCATTTATTGTTTGATTTTTTTGATGATGGCCTTTCTGACATGTGTCAGGTGATATCTCATTGTAGTTTTGATTTGCATTTCTCTGATAGTGATGCTAAGCATTTTCTTGTACTTTGAATATGTGCAGTTTATTGTATGTTAATTATACCCAATTAATACATTAAATAATTTTGAAACAAAAAATGCATTATAAAATTTAAGAATGATAAATAAAACAAAAGGAATAAAATGTATATCTTCCAAACTGGTGAAGGGAAAGTAGTAAATTCTTCTATTTTTTAAAAAAAATTTATTGGAGTATGATTGCTTTACAATGCATTAGCCTCCACTGCACAACAAAATTAATCCCTTGATTTTTGGACTTCCCTCCCATTTAGGTTATCACACTGCATTAGGCAGAGTTCCCTGGTTTTACAGTACGTTCCCATCAGTTGTCACTTTTATATATAGTATCAATAATGTATATGTGTCAATTCCAGTCCCCCAATTCCTCCCTCCACACCCTCTTCCCCCTTGGTATCCAAACATTTGTTCTCTACATGTATCTCTCTATTTCTGCTTTGCAAATAAGATCATCTATACCATTTTTCTGGATTCCACATATATGCGTTATTATACAATATTTGCTTTTCTCTTTCTGACATACTTCACTCAGTATGACACTCTCTAGGTCCATGCACATCTCTACAAATGACCTAATTTCGTTCCTTTCTATGGCTGACTAATATTGCATTGTATATATGTACCATATCTTCTTTATCCATTCCGCTGTTGATGGACATTTAAGTTGCTTCCATGTCCTGGCTATTGTAAATAGTGCTGCTTTGAACACAAGGGTACATGTGTTTTTTGAATTACGGTTTTCTTGGGGTATATGCCCAGTAGTGGGATTGTTGTGTCATACAGTAATTTTATTTTTAGTATTTTAAGAAACCTCCATACTGTTTTCCATAGTGGCTGTTTCAATTTACATTCCCACGGACAGTGTATGAGGGTTCCCTTTTCTCCACACCCACTCCAGCATTTATTATTTGTAGATTTTTTGATGATGGCCATTCTAACTGGTAGGAGGTGATACCTCATTGTAGTTTTGATTTGCACTTCTCTAATAATCAGTGATGTTGAGCATCTTTTCATATGTTTGTTGGCCACCTATATGTCTTCTTTGGAAAAATGTTTATTTAGGTCCTCCAGCCATTTTTTGATTGGGTTGTTGGTTCTTTTGTTATTGAGTTGAATTAGCTGTTTGTATATATTGGAGATAAATCCCTTGCCAGATGCTTCATTTGAAAATATTTCTTCCCATTCTGATGGCTCACTTTTTGTTTTCTCTATGGTTTTCTTTGCAGTGCAAAAGCTTTTGAGTTTAATTAGGTCCCGTTTTTTTCTTTTTGTTTTTATTTCCATTACTCTATGAGGTGGGTCAAAGAAGATCTTGCAGTGATTTATGTCAGAAAGTGTTCTGCCTGTATTTTCCTCTATCAGTTTGATAGTGTCCAGCCTCATATTTAGGTTTTTAAACCACTTCGAGTTTACTTTCCTGTATGTGCTAGGGAATATTCTAATTTCATTTTTAACATGTAGCTGTCCAATTTCCCCAGCACCAGTTACTGAAGAGACAGTCTTTTACCTATTGTATATTCTTGCATTCTTTGTCATAGATTAGTTGAGCATAGGTGCATGGGTTTATCCCTGGACATTCTCTCCTATTCCATTGATCCATATTTCTGTTTTAGGGCCAAGACCATACTGTTCTGATTACTATAGCTTTGGAGCATATTCTGAAGCCAGGAAGGCTGATTCCTCCAGATCCATCTTTCTTTTGCAAGATTGCTTCAGCTATTCAGGGTCTTTTGTGTTTCCATAGAAATTGTAAATGTTTTTGCTCTAATCCTGTGAAAAATACCTTTGGTAATTTGATAGGGATTGCATTGAATCTGTAGACAGCTTTGGGTGGTATGTTTATTTTCATAATATTGATTCTTCTAATCCAAGCACATGATATATCTTTCCATCTGTTTGTGTCATCTTTGATTTCTTTAATCAGTATCTTATAGTCTTCTAAGTAAGGTATTTTCCGTCCTTAGGCAGAGTTATCCTGGGTATTTTATTCTTTTTTTATAAACATATTTATTGGAGTATAATTGCTTCACAATGCTGTGTTAGTTTCTGCTGCATAACAAAGTGAATCAGCTATACATATACATATATCCCAATATCCCCTCCCTCGTGAGTTTCCCTCCCACCCTCCCTATACCACCCCTCGAGGTGGTCACAAAGCACAGAGCTGATCTCCCTGTGCTATGTGGCTGCTTCACACTACCTGTTTATTTTACATTTGGTAGTGTATATATGTCAATGCCATGCTCAAACTTCATCGCAGCTTACCCTTCCCCTCCCCGTGTCCTCAAGTCCATTCTCAACGCCGGTGTCTTTATTCCTGTCCTACCCCTGGGTTCTTCAGAACAATATATATATGTTTATTTTCATAATATTGATTTTTCTAATACAAGCACATGGTATATCTTTCCATCTTTCCATATTATATATATATATATATATATATATATATATATTTTAGATTCCATATATATGTGTTAGCATACGGTATTTGTTTTACTCTAAGTTACTTCACTCTGTATGACAGACTCTAGGCTCATCCACCTCACTACAAATAACTCATTTTCACTTCTTTTTATGACTGAGTAATATTCAATTGCATATATGTGCCACATCTTCTTTATCCATTAATCTAGTAGTGGATACTTAGGTTGCTTCCATGTCCTGGCTATTGTAAATACTGCTGCAGTGTATATTGTGGTACATGACTCTTTTTGAATTATGGTTTACTCAAGATATACGCCCAGTAGTGGGATTGCTGGGACATATGGTAGTTTTATTTTTAGTTTTTTAAGGTACCTCCATTCTGTTCTCCATAGTGGCTGTATCAATTTACATTCCCACCAACAGTGCAAGAGGGTTCCCTTTTCTCCACACCCTCTCCAGAATTTATTGTTTGTAGTTTGTTTGATGATGGCCATTCTGACCAGTGTGAGGTGATACCTCATTGTGGTTTTGATTTGCATTTCTCTAATGATTAGAGATATTGAGCATCCTTTCATGTGTTTGTTGTTGATATGTATATTTTCTTTGGAGAAATGACTATTTAGGTCTTCTGCCCTTTTTTGGATTCGATTATTATTATTATTATTATTATTATTATTATTATTATTATTATTATTATATTGACCTGCATGAGCTGCTTGTATATTTGGAGATTAATCCTTTGCCAATTGTTTTGTTTGCAAATAGTTTCTCCCATTCTGAGGATTGTCTTTTCATATTGAGTATGGTTCCCTTTGCTGTGCAAATGCCTTTAAGTTTCATTAGATCCAAGTTGTTTATTTTTGTTTTTATTTCCATTTCTCTAGGAGGTGGGTCAAAAAGGATCTTGCTGTGATTTATGTCATAGAGTGGTCTGCCTACGTTTTCCTCTAAGAGTTTTATAGTGGCTGGCCTTACATTTATATCTTTAATCCATTCTGAGTTTACCTTTGTATACAGTGTTATGGAGTATTCTGATTTCATTCTTTTACATATAGCTGTCTAGTTTTCCAAGCACCACTTAATGAAGAGGCTGTCTTTTCTCCATTGTATATTCTTGCCTCTTTTACCAAAGATAAGGTGACCATATGTGCGTGCACTTATCTCTGGGCTTTATATCCCATTATATGGATCTCTATTTTTGTTTTTGTGCCAGTACCATACTGTGTTGATTACTGTAGCTTTGTAGTATAGTCTGAAGTCAGGGAGCCCGATTCCTCCAGCTCCTCTTTTCTTTTTCAAGATTTCTTTGGCTTTTGGGGTCTTCTGTCATTACATAAAACTTGTGCAATTTTCGGTTGCAGATCTGTGAAAAACGCCATTGGTAGTTTGATAGGGATTGCACTGAATCTGTCGATTGCTTTGGGTAATATAGTCATTTTCTCAATGTTGTTTCTTCCAATCCAAGAACATGGTATATTTCTCCATCTATTTGTATCATCTTTAATTTCTTTCATCAGTGTCTTATAGTTTTCTGCATACAGCTCTTTTGTCTCCTTAGGAAAGTTTATTACTAGGTATCTTATTCTTTTTGTTGCAGTGGTAAATGGGAGAGTTTCCTTAATTTCCCTTTAAGATTTTCCATCATTAGGGTATAAGAATGCAAGAGATTTCTGTGCATTAATTTTGTGTCCTGCTACTTTACCAGATTCATTGCTGAGCTCTAGTAGTTTTCTGGTAGAATCTTTAGGATTCTCTATGTATAGTACCATGTCATGTGCGAACAGTGACAATTTTATTCCTTCTTTTCTGAACTGGATTCTTTTTATTGCTTTTTCTTTTCTGATTGCTGTGGCTAAAACTTCCAAAATAAAGTTAAATTTGTGGTGAGAGTGGGCAACCTTGTCTTTCTCCTGATCTTAGTGGAAATGGTTTCATTTTTCACCACTGAGAATGATGTTCGCTGTGGGTTTGTCATATATGGCCTTTATTATGTTGAGGTATGTTCCCTCTATGCCTACTTTCTGGAGAGTTTTTACCATAAATGGGTGTTGAATTTTGTCAAAATATTTTTCTGCATCTATTGAGATGATCATATGTTTTTTCTCCTTCAATTGGTTAATATCGTGTATCACATTGTTTAATTTGCATATATTGAAGAATCCTTGCATTCCTGGGATAAACCCCACTTGATCATGGTGTATGATCCTTTTAATGTGCTGTTGGATTCTGTTGGCTAGTATTTTGTGAGGATTTTTGCATCTATGTTCATCAGTGATATTGGCCTGTAGCTTTCATGTGACATCCTTGTCTGGGTTTGGCATCAGGGTCATGGTGGCCTCGTACAATGAGTTTGGGAGCGTTTCACTGTCTGCTACATTTTGGAAGAGTTGGAGAAGTATAGGTGTTAGCTCTTCTCTTTATGTTTTGTAGAATTCAACTGTGAAGCCCTTGGTCCATGGCTTTTGTTTGTTCGAAGATTTTTAATTACAGTTTCAATTTCAGGGCTTGTGATTGGTCTGTTTATATTTTCTGTTTCTTCCTGGCTCAGTCTCGGAAGGTTATTCTTTTCTAAGAATTTGTCCATTTCTTCCAGGTTGTCCATTTTATTGGCATATACTTGCTTTTAGTAATCGTTCATGATCCTTTGTAATTCTGCAGTGTCCATTGTTACTTCTTTTTCATTTCTAGTTCTAATGATTTGAGTCTTCTTCCTTTTTTTTTCTTGATGAGTCTGGCTTTTGGTTTATTAATTTTGTTTATCTTATCAGAGAACCAGCTTTTAGTTTTATTGATCTTTGCTATCATTTCCATCATTGCTTTTTCATTTTTTTATGATCTGAATTTTATGATTTCTTTCTTTCTGCTAACCTTGGGTTTTCTTTGTTCTTCTTTCTCTAATTGCTTTAGGTGTAAATTTACATTGTTTATTTGCAGTTCTTATTTCTTGAGGTAGGATTCTATTGCTATATGGTTCCATTTTAGAACTGCTTTTGCTGAATCTCATAGGTTTTGGGTCATCATGTATTCATTGTCATTTGTTTCTAGGTATTTTTTGATTTCCTCTTTGATTTCTTCAGGGGTCTCTTGGTTATTTAGTAGTGTATTTTTTAGACTCCATGTGTTTGTATTTTTTACAGTTATTTCCCTGTAATTGAAATATAGGCTCATAGCGTTGTGGTTGGAAAAGATCCTTGAAATGATTTCAATTTTCTTAAATTTACCAAGGCTTGATTTGTGAACTAAGAAATGATCTATCCTGGAGAACATTCCATGAGCACTTGAGAAGAAAATGCATTCTGTATTTTAGGATGGAATATCCTATAAATATTAATTGATTCCATCTTTTTTTAATGCAATATTTAAAGCTTGTGTTTCCTTATTTATTTTCAGTTTGGATGATCTGTCCATTGGTGAAAGTGAGGTGTAAAGTGCCCGACTATTATTGTGTTACTGTTGATTTTCCCTTTTATGGCTGTTAGCATTTGCATTATGTATTGAGGTGCTCCTATGTTGGGTGCATCAATATTTACAATTGTTATATCTTCTTCTTGGACTGATCCCTTGATCATTATGTAGTGTCCTTCTTTGTCTGTTGTAATAGTTTTTATTTTAAGGTCTATTTTTTTTGATATTAGAATTCCTACTCCAGCTTTCTTTTGATTTCCATTTGCATTGAATATCTTTTTCCATCCCCTCACTTTCAGTCTGTATGTGTCCCTAGGTCTGAAGCAGGTCTCTTATAGACACCATATATACGGGCCTTGTTTTTGTATCCATTTAGCCAGTCTATGTTTTTTGGTTGGAGCACTTAATCCATTTACATTTAAGGTAGTTATGGTTATGTATGTTCCTATTACCATTTTCTTAATTGTTTTGCATTTGGTATTGTAGATCCTTTCCTTCTCTTGTGTTTCCTGCCTAGAGAAGTTCCTTTAACCTTTGTTGTAAAGTTGGTTTGGTGGTGCTGAATTGTCTTAGCTTTTGCTTCTCTGTAAATATTTTAATTTTTCTGTCTAATCTGAATGAGATCCTTGCTGCATAGAGTAATCTTGGTTGTACGCTGTTCCCTATCATCAGTTTAAATATGTCCTGCCTCTCCATTCTGGCTTGCAGAGTTTCTGCTGAAACATCAGCTGTTAACCTTATGGGGATTCCCTTGTATGTTATTTGTTGTATTTCCCTTGCTGCTTTTACTATTTTTTCTTTGTATTTAATTTTTGATAGTTTGATTAATATGTGTCTTGGCATGTTTCTCCTTGGATTTATCCTGTATGGGACTCTCTGCACTTCCTGGAGTTGACTATTTCCTTTCCCATATTAGGGAAGTTTTCAACTATAATCTCTTCAAATATTTTCTCACTCCCTTTCTCTTTCATTTTTTCTTCTAGGACCCATATAATTCGAATGTTGGTGTGTTTAATATTGTCCCAGAGGTCTCTGAGACTGTCCTCAATTCTTTTCATTCTTTTTTCTTTATTCTGCTCTGTGCTAGCTATTTCCACTATTTTATCTTCCAGGTCACGTATCCGTTCTTCTGCCTCAGTTATTCTGCTATTGATTCCTTCTAGTGAATTTTTAACTTCATTTATTGTGTTGTTCATCATTGTTTGTTTGTTCTTTAGTTCTTCTAGTTCCTTGTTAAACGTTTCTTGTATTTTCTCCATTCTGTTCCCACGATCTTGGATCAACTTTACTATCATTACTCTGAATTATTTTTCAGGTAGACTGCCTATTTCTTCTTCATTTGTTTGGTCTGCTGGATTTTTACATTGCTCCTTCTTCTGCTGTGTATTTCTCTGTCTTCTCATTTTGCTTAAGTTACTCTGTTTGGGGTCTCCTTTTCACAGGTGTAGGTTCATAGTTCCCTTTGTTTTTGGTGTCTTCCCCCAGTGGGTAAAGTTGTTTCAGTTGCTTGTGTAGGCTTCCTCGTGGAAGGGACTGGTGCCTTTTTTCTGGTCAATGTGGCTGGATCTTGACTTTCTTGTGGGCAGGACTGTGTCTGGTGATGTGTCTTGGGATGTCTGTGAGCTTATTATGGTTTTAGGCAGCTTTTTGCTTGTGGGTGGGGTTGTGTTCCTGTCTTGCTAATTGTTTGGCATGGAATGTCCAGCACTGGAGCTTGCTGGTCGTTGAGTGGAGCTGGGTCTTAGCATTGAGATGCAGATCTCTGGGAGAGCTCTCACCAATTGATATTACATGGGGCCAGGGGCTCTCTCATGGTCCAGCGTCCTGAACTCGGATCTCCCACCTCAGAGGCTCAGGCCTGACACCCAGCCAGAACACCAACACCCTGTCAGCAACACAGCAGCAGCTCTATCCCTCACTGCACCTCCTAGATCATGACCTGTTGGCTGCTGCTTAGCCCATCTCCTTCTTCCACCCATGGTTACTCAACAGGAGCAAGGGCAAGTATACAATCTTGAAATGGTCTGGTGCTGAATGGTGGCCAGCCTCATTCTCATCCCTCAGCCTTGCAGCAATCCAGCAGTTGCAGTCAGGTCTTCTTTCTAACAAATCCTAAAGGCCTGCCATCTTGCTTCCTTCCTATTTTATTCTTTTTGATTCAATCGTAAATGGGACTGTTCCCTTAATTTTCTAATCCTTCATTGCTAGTGTATGGGAATGCAAGAGATTTCTGTTTATTAATTTTGTATCCTGCAAATTTATCAAATTCATTTATAATCTCTAGTAGTTTCCTTTAGGTAGCCATCTTTAGGATTTTCTATGTATAATGTCATGTCATCTGCAAACAGTGACAGCTTCACTTCTTTTCCAATTTGGGTTTCTCTTCTCTAATTGCTGTGGCTAGGACTTCCAAAACTATGTTGAATAAAAGTGGACATCCTTTTTTTCCTGATCTTAGAAGAAATGCTTTCAGTTTTTCATTATTGAGAATGATGTTTGCTGTGGGTTTGTTGTATAGGTATGGCCCTTATTATGTTGACGTAGGCTCCCTCTATGTCCACTTTCTGGAGAATTTTTATCATTAATGCATGTTGAATTTTGTCAGAAGCTTTTTCTTCATCTATTGAGATAATCAAATAGATGGTTGATTATCTCAATATGTTCATCATTGATATTGGCCTGTAATTTTCTTTTTTTGTGATATCTTTGTCTGGTTTTGTTATCGGGGTGATGGTGGCCTCGTTGAATGAGCTTGGGAGTGATCCTCCCTCGCATTTTTTTGGAAGAGTTTCAGAAGGGTATTTGTTAACTCTTCTCTAAATGTTTGATAGAATTCGCCTGTGAAGCCATCTGGTCCTGGACTTTTGTATGTCAGGTTTTTAATCACAGTTTCAATTTCAGTACATGTGATTGGTCTGTTCATATCTTCTGTTTATTCATGGTTCAGTCTTGTAAGGTTGTACCTTTCTAAGAATTTGTCCATTTCTTCTCGGTTGTCCATTTCTCTGGCATACAGTTGCTTGTAGTATTCTTTTATGATCCTTTAAATTTCTGTGGTGTCAGTTGTAACTTCTCCTTTTCCATTTCTATTTTTATTAATTTGAGTCCTCTCACTTTTTTTCTTGATGAGTTTGGCTAAAACTTTATCAATGTTGTTTATCTTCTCAAAGAACCAGCTTTCAGTTTCATTGATCTTTGCTATTGTTTTTCCATCTATATTTCATTTATTTCTGCTCTGATCTCTGTGATTTCTTTCCTTCAACTAACTTTGGATTTTGTTTCTTCTTGTTCCTCTAGTTGCTTTAGGTGCAAGGTTAGGTTGTTTAATTGATATTTTTATTGTTTCCTGAGTTAAGACTGTATTATTATAAACTTCCCTTTTAGCACTGCTTTTGCTGTGTCCCATAGGTTTTGGATTATTGTGTTTTCATTGTCATTTTCCTCTAGGTATTTTTTTCATTTCTGCTTTGATTTCTGCAGTGATCCACTGATTGTTTAGTAACATATTTAGACTCCATGCACTTGTGTTTTTTACAGTTTTTTTCTTGTAATTGATTTTTAATGTCATAGTGTTGTGATCAGAAAAGATGCTTGATATGATTTCAATTTTCTTAAGTTTACCAATGCTTGATTTTTGGACCAAAATGTGATCTATGATGGAGAATGTTCCATGTGCACTTGAGAAGTGTTTTCTATTGCTTTCAGGTGGAATGTCCTATAAATATCAATTAACTCTCTCTTTTCTAATGTGTCATTTTAAGGCTTGTGTTTCTTTATTGATTTTCTTTCTGGATGATCTGTCAATTGGTGTAACTGGGGTGTTAAAGTCCACCCCAATATTATTGTGTTACTGTCAATTTCCTGTTTTATGACTCTTAGCATTTGCCTTATATACTGAGGTGCTCCATGTTGGGTTCATATATATTTATACTTGTTATATTTTCTTCTTGGTTTGATTCCTTGATCATTATGTGGTGTCCTTTCTTATCTCTTGTAACAGTCTTTATTTTGACATCTATTTTGTCTGACGTGAGTATTGTTACTCAAGCTTTCATTTGGTTTCCATTTGCATGGCATAACATTTTCCATCCCCATATTTTCAGTCTGTATCTGTCCCTAGATATGAAGTGTGTCTCTTGTATACAGCATATATATGGATCTTGTTTTTGTATCCATTCAGCCAGTCCATGTCTTTTGGTTGGAGCATTTAATCTATTTACATTTAAGGTAGTTATCAATATGTATGATCCTACCGACATTTCCTTAATTGTTTTGCATTTGTCTTTGCAGGTCTTTTTTCTTCTTTTCCCCTTTTGTTCTCTTCTTTAGTGATTTCATAACTATCTTTGATGTTGTGCCTGGGTTGCTTTTTCTTTTTTGTATGTGTATCCATTGAGTTCTTTGGTTTGCTTTCCCCATGAGGTTTTGATATAGCAGTTTGTAAATGTACAAGGTTGTTTTCAATTGCTGCTCTCTTTCCCACCTAGAGAAGTTCTGTTAGCGTTTTTTGTAAAACTGGTTTGCTGGTGCTGAATTCTCTTAGATTTTGCTTGTCTGTAAAGCTTTTGATTTCTCCATCAAATCAGTATGAGAGCCTTGCTGGGTAGAGTATTCTGGGTTGTAGGTTTTTCCCTTTCATGACTTTAAATATATCATGTCACTACCTTTTTGCTTGCAGAGTTTCTGCTAAAAAAATCTGCTGATAACTTTATGGGGATTATCTTGTATATTATTTGTTTCTTTTCCCTTGTTGCTTTTAATATTTTTTGTCTTTAACTTTTGTTGGTTTGACTAATGTGTCTTGGCATGTTCCTGCTTGGGTTTATTCTGTATAGGATTCTCTGTGCTTCCTGGACTTGAGTGTTTCCTTTCTCATGTTAGGGAATTTTTTGGCTATAATATCTTCAAATATTTTCTCAGCCTCTTTTTTTTTCTTTTTTTCTCATCTTCTTCTGGGACGCGTATAATGTGAATGTTGGTGTGTGTAATGTTGTATCAGAGGTCTCTTAGCGTGTCCTCATTTCTTTTCATTCTTGTTCTCTTTATTCTGTTCTGTGGCGGTGATTTCCACAACTCTGTCTTCTAGCTCGCTTATTCATTCCTCTACCTCAGTTATTCTGCTACTGATTTCTTTTAGTGTATTTTTCATTTCAGTTACTGTATTGTTCATTTCTGTTTGCTTGTTCTTTAAATCTTCTAGCTGCTTGTTAAAAATTTCTTGTATCTTCTCCATTCATGCCTCTATTGTTTTTCTGAGATTTTGGGTCATCTTTACTCTCATTACTCTGAATTCTTTTCAGGTAGATTGCCTATCTCCTCCTCATTTAGTTGTTCTTGTGAGTTTTTATCTTGTTCCTTCATTTCCAACATATTTATCTGTCATCTCATTTTGTGTCACTTTCTGTGTTTGTGGTCTCCTTTCCACAGGCCACAGGATTGTAGTTCCTCTTGCTTCTGGTGTCTGCCCCCTGTTGGGTGAGGTTTGTCATGGGGTTTTCCAGGCTTCCTGATGGGAGGGACTGGTGCCTTCCCTCTGGTGGGTGGACCTGGTTCTTGTCCCTCTCGTGGGCAGGGCTGTATCAAGATGTATGGTTTGCAGAAATTGTTAGCTCAGTATCACTTTAGGCAGCCTTCCTGCTGTTGGGTGGGGATGTGTTTCTATCATGCTGGTTGTTTGGCCTGAGGCGTTCCAACTCTGAAGCCTGCAGGCTATTAGGTATGGCTTGGTCTTGGTGTCAAAATAGGGGCCTGTGGGAGAGCTTATGCTGATCAGTATTCTCTGGGGCTTCTGCCACCAGTGTCCTTGCCTCCACAGTGAGCTACAGTCTACCCCCACTTCCCCAAGGACCCTCCTAGGCCCCCAGTTAGGTCTGTTCCCGGATCCTACAGAGGTAATTCTTTGTGCTGGGTCCTAATGCATGTGAGGTTTTATGTGCCCCTTCCAAGAGTGGAGTCTCTGTTTATCCCAGCCCTTCAGAGCTCCTGCACTCAGGCCCCGCTGACCTTCAAAGCACATGCTCTGGGGCTCTTTCTCCCCATGCCTGACCCTCAGATTGTCTTAGAGGGATATTTTTATGTGAGAACATCACTGTGTAGTCCTTGTGTGTTTTATATTTTTGGTACAAGGGCTCTTTTTAGTATGGATGTCTGACCCTCTTTCTTCAGTGTATGCTGGGCATTATACCCTTGATTGGAGGTGCGACTGATCATGTGGTGACCTAAGCCTGCTCTGGATATTGAACAGGACCTCCCCTTTGTTATGTGGTCACTACAGCCCTGTCAGGGCAGGGTCTGTTCCCTGGTGTAGAGGCCCCCAGAAATGTTTCAGAGCTGTGTTTCTGCTCTGTGGTGTGAGGTAGGTGGTACTGCAGCACTCCCACTGAGAGAAGCCACTGAGTTTTCCTCCTCTGGAGCTGTTCACCTGTGATTGTGCTCTCTTGCACCCGTTGTGCTGGCTCACAAATTACACTGTTGTTGGAACTGCTCTCAGCTCCACCTTAGCTGTGGGTATGCTGGTAATTGCCCATGGTGTCTCTACAAAAGTCAGGTCTCAGGACTGCAGTAATCGTGTACCTGAACTCCCTGTGTGAGCTATGGAGGCAGCTCAATTCTGACCTAGTTCAATCCCCACCTGTGCGTGCCCATAAAGTCCACAGCTGTTAAAGCTAGACCCATCTCAGCTGTGGGAGTACTCATCAATTCAGATGTTCTGCAGGTGCTGATTTTACAAAGCCAGCATTTGGGGTGTGAATCCGTGGTTCCCCCAGTCATGAGGAGAGATTTCAGCTCTTCTTCCTTATTTGCATGGCCCTCTGCTGTGGTTTCAGCCCCACCTTTCCATGTATTCCTCCCACTCATGTCTGCTCCGGAGCACAGGTGACCACCCAGGCTGGTGGGGGTAAAGGTGGTGATGGGTGTGGTGCATGGGCACCCCCAGGGCCAGCGTGGCTAGAGGAGGCTTTGGCAGGGAGTGCTGCATGGGCACCTCAGCCAGCCTGGGTGGAGGAGGCTTTGGAGGGGCAGGTGAGCCTGCTCAGGTGGGTGCTCCTCTTAGTGCCCACGGAGGCAAGGGCTGGCACATAGGGAAGGGGGCTGCAATGGTGGCCCTGCAACTTTTGTGCCACTCCACAATGGCACCCTGCTTCTATTGTGGCCTGGGCTTCTTCCACAATCTTTCCCATTTGTGGAGCTCCTTAGTCTCGTCCCTTCAGGCTGTCTCTTTGCAGTCAACAGCTGTCCCCTCCCTGGGTCCATGTTCCAAACTCCACGTTCCAGCACCCAACCTCCCTCTGCAACAGGAGACACATGACTCAGGCTGGGGTGCACAGGGGTGTGGCACAGACCATCCACGTAGGTCTTACTGTGTCCTGCCTGGCACAGAGCAGTTGCTGCACTCTCCTCCAATGCCCTGAAGATCCCTCTCTATCCCAGCCAATCTTCCAATTGGTGAGGGGGTTTCCTTGTGTGCAGGAACCTCTCCTCTCTCTTCAGCTCCCCCCACCAGGGGTACAGGTCCTGTCCCGTTTCCTCTTTTCTTTTTTTCTTTCTTTCATCCTACTTGGTTCAAGGGAATTTTTCTTGTCCTTTTAGCTGTCCAAGGTCCTCTGCTAGTGTTCAGCAGGTGCTCTGTGAGAATTGTTCCATTTGTAGATGTATTCTTGATGTATTCGTGTGGAGAGGCAAACTCCATGTCCTCCTATTCTGCCATCTTGACCTTATATTCTATCTTGCCTTAGCATATCTTTTCAGGCTCCTCATTTGATTCTACTTAGATAGTTAACCTAGTTAGATCTTTCACTAATTTCTCAGAAGAATTCGTGTCACTTGGCACTCCTCATTCTGATATCTGCATGCAGGACAGATATGAATCTAAGTAACATCCTTAGGAACTTAGATTGAGAAGCATTCAGTTCTATCTGTTAGTGTTAACTGCAGATGACTTACATCACAAGATAGAAGAAGTCTATAAGATGAGAGGAATCTCGAGAAAGATGTCGACCTCTCTCCATCACCATTTATTTTGCTACTCTTATGATGCCAGATGGGGTTGAATTGGGAGAGAATTGAAAAAGTTATTGTAATAAACACAGAGGTATAAGCTCTATAAACCTTTCTGTAAGACATGCAGGAAGTCAGTAATTTTGTCTAAGAAACTAAAAAGCAGACTAGTCTTGTCTATATCACCCAGGACCCTAGGGAGGCTATAAGGGTTAGTACTGGAGTTAGCAACAGAATCTTAACACTTCAATATTTATATTATATTCTGGATCACTAGAATGAATCAGAGGATAAAGAAGCTCAAAATATTTAAGAGACATGTCTATGACCTAAAACAGAAAGAAAAAGTAAATGAGTCTCTAAGAAAAGAAAAAAAAAAAATATATATATATATATACCTGTTCTCGGAAAGGAAAGGTTATAAACAAGCCAGGGAAGATCAGGAGGGAGTTACAATGTTCATTATAATCCAAATCATAATGCTAATAACTAATTATTTTTAATAGCTGACAGGTATTGAGAGTTTAACTATAAGATAGAAAATTGGCTGAGTATTTTACATGTTACCTTATTAAATCATTGAAACTCTATGAAACAAGTAATCTTAAATGTCCCATTTTACACATAAAGAAACCAGGGCTCTGAGAAATTATGTTACTTGTTATGAACACACAACTAGTAAGTAGAGGAACTATGATTTGAAAATATCTGCACCCTCAATCATTATGGTATACTGCTGATTTAAGGGATACCTATTAGAAAAGTAAAAGAAAAAACATATCTCCATGTAACCAAGGAGCCAACAGCTCACAGGTGAAGTTTACTGACTCCTTAGGAAGAAGTTAATTTTTAAATATGAGCAATTGAGTAATTTAGATAAAAAGACTTAGTATTCTTTGAAACCTATCAAAAATATAAGTTTAAGTAAGTGGGTTAAGAATATGAGTACCACCCCCAATATAGTAATTGATTAAGGCAAGCCAGGATCATGAGTGATAGTAAGGCTATTGGGAATAAGGTTTTTGGGAAGCAGACTATTCATATGATGCCAGAGTATCACCTGATAAATTAATTACCAACTACAAAAGAGAAATGCACTTTTACAATGGAGATATCTGGCAATCACTACCTCATGCAGGAGATCAAACTGCATCACTAATACGGGTAAAAGAAGGTTTCTCTTGATATGATACAATGAGAAGTATACAGTCTCACCCATTAAGCATTCCTGCCAAAAACGTTTATGCTGATATATTCAGTCTTTTAGACCTGACTTCCAATTTGCAGGAAACATGGGTGATACAAGAACAAGTTATATAAAATGATGAAGTAATCAGAAAAATCTAGAACATGGGACATTCTCCAAGAAAACTGGCTAGGACTCTGCCAAAAGTCAGTCATAGAAAAAAAGGTAAAGGGACTGTTCTAGATTAAAAGAGATACAGATGTAACAAAAATTTTTGTGCAACTGGGTAAATCTGATTACAAACTTGATATCGGATTATCTTCTGGAAATAATTTTTTCAGTTAATGATATTATGGTTATGTAAGCAAATTATTCTTAGGAGTTCCATGCTGAAGTATTTGAGAGTGAAGTGTGTGTGTGTGTATGCATATATGTTATATCTCCCTCTAATATAAAATAAGATATAGATGTATAAATATATAAATAATATAGATAGATAGCATGACAGAAATAGAGACAGCACTTGCAAATGTGGCAAAATATCAACCAATATAATAAAAATTGGGGAAAATATAAGGGTTCCCACTAACAAAATAGAATATTATGTAAATTTTTCAAACCTTTAGTGGAAAAAATAATGGAACACAGAAGATAATGAAACCATCAAAGGTGAGAAAAAGGAAAAGAATACAAGAAAGCAATTTACTGAAAAAATAAAATGGAAGAACTTTTCAGTAATCACAATACATGTGAATGGAATAAATTCACCTAGTGAAGAATACTATGCTTATTATTCAAAATTAAGCCCAATATTTTAACCATCTATATATCAGGTAGAAATTACTTAATCAATTAAGGTTATTAAATTAAGGATTCCTTTAAAACACATAAAAGAATCATGTATCAATTTTCAGGAAAAAATGTAGATTGTTTTTGAAATCTATACTTTTTCAAGTTTAAAAAAAATTAAATATATTTTTAAGTAAAAAGTGACTATTAAACTGAAAAAAAATTAAGAAATCAATTCAATTTACAATAACATCAAAAAGAATATAATCCTTAGGAATGAATTTAATATAAAAAAGTACCAAACTTATTTCTGAAAACTGCAAAGCATTGTCAGAAGAGAATACCCAAACGAATGGAAAGACAGGCCATGTTCATCAATTGGAAAACTTAATATTGTTAATATGACATCACTTCACAAATTGATCTACAGATTCAATGTGATCTCTTTCAAACTCACAGCAGGCTTCATAGCAGCACTGTTCACAATAGCTAAAATGTGGAAACAAATCGGATGTCCCTCAACTGATGAGTAGATAAAATGTGGGTATATGATGGAATATTATTCAGCCATACAAAAGTGGAGGTGCTTAGAAGTGGTAAGATTATAGAGAAATTTTGAAGTAAGAGCTGCAGAATTTGTTCATGGATTAGACGTGAGAAGAAGAAAAAGAGAAGTCAAAGACAACTCTAAAGATTTTAGCTTGAGCGAGTAAATAAATTGAAATAGAGAAAACTGTGGAAAGAACAGATTTGGAGGGGTAAATCTGTAGTTAACTTGAGACATGATAAGCTTGGAAGTGTTTAATAGAAACTCAGGGAAGATGCCAAATAGGAAATTTGATACATGAGTATGAACTTCAGGGGAGAGATCTGGGCTGGAGAAATAGATCTTGGAGTCATTCCTTCATTCAACAAATGCTTATTGCATGTCATCTGTATGCCAGGTATTGTGCTAAAACCTGTGCTGTCCAATATGGTCACCACTAGCCACATATGGCATGTTAAATGTTCAGTTGTTTATTCTCACCAGCCATATATCAAATGCTCAATAGCGTCATGTGCCTAGTGGCTTCCATATTGGACAGAACAGATAAAAAACATTTCCATCTGCACAGAACGTTCTTTTGGACCATGCTGCACTAGGTCCTATTGGCCAAGATGTAATAGAAATAAATAAAGGCAAGCCTAACAAGTCACAATTTTAGAAGTAAAAGCGGCAGTATATTATATAAGGTAGTGTTGAATGCATGTACACTAGACTCAGAAAGACTGGGTTCAAATCCTGGTTCTAACTTCTGGAACCTACTTAAACTTTGTGCCTTAGTTACTTCATCTACAAAATGGGATAATAATAAAATCTGATTCGTTGACATGATGTGAGGTTTAAATGAGTTTACATTTACAAAATGCTTAGCACAGATCATTGCATATAGTAAGTGCTAAAGCGGTGTTATTTCTTTGTGTTGTTAAACCACAGTGGCAAATTGGTTGATTATATTTTGAATATGTCACTAGATGCCAACAACTGAACCTGACTCAGGGAAAAGAGTATGAATAAATAAAAAGAAATAAATGTTTTACAAAAAGTTTCTGAGAACCATGTGCTTGGAAGATTTCAAGCCAGTGTCTTGAAGAAGGCTCCGAATTTTTCAGTATATTGTCTATGTGTGTACCAGTGCCACTGCTATGATGGATGAGTAAATATGTATAAAAATTTTATGCTGTAGAAAACTTCTTGAATAATAATATATCTACTATGAATATCAGGTATGTTATTCGGAGGAGGTTGATAAAATATGAGGCGGGATGGGTCAAGACATTACAGTGATTTCTATATTTGCCAGGGCTAAGTCTGTCAATTTCCATTGTATTGACAAAGCACAACAGCAAATGTTTGGTAGATTGAATGGTTATAGGTAATATTCAATACTAACTAAGCCTATACCACTAAAAAATGAATTAAATCATGGGAAAGGAAGACAAGAGGGGCTGATTTATAAAGAGTATCTTAGAATTTGAATTTGCATTTGTTTACCTGGATAAGCTTGGGTAAAGAGTTGATTGGTTCATGACCCACGAGCAGACCTCAGTCAACAGTATGGTGACCTTAGAGAATACAGATTAACAAATACAACGCCTACTTCAAGATCAAGCATATTCTGGTCCAATCTGACATTGATTGATGGTTAATGTTAATTAGACAGAATAGGATAATTAAATTACCAGAGAGGTTTCTTGGGCTCTTCCTAAAGGCTCTGTGTAATCGGACCTTTCTAGGCACATTCCATCTAAACCACCCTATAAGCTAAATCTTCTATTAGCTCAACTAAGACCACAGCTGACTTTTTTTTTTTAATTGGGGTATAGTTGCTTTACAATGCTGTGTCAGTTTCTGCTGTACAATGAAGCAAATCAGCTATATGTATACATGTACCCCCTCCGTCTTGGACCTCCCTCCCAACCACCCCCCATCCCACCCACCTAGGTCATCACAGAGCACCGAGCTGACCTCCCTGTGCTATACAGCATATTCCCACTAGCTATCTATTTTACAGATGGTAGTGTATATATGTCAATCCCAATCTCCCAATTCATCCCCCTTTCCCCCACTGTGTCCATACGTCCGTTTTCTACATCTGCGTCTCTATTCCTGCCCTGAATATTGGTTCATCTGTACTATTTATGAAAGGATTATTGTAACTATGTATTATTTGGGTAGTTGGGCATGTATGTATGTATGTGTGTGTACATGAGGAATTAGTTGTGAATTAGAAAACTTCAAAAATCAGGATTCTGTATTCCTTAATTCTTTGGTGTCACATCTATGGAAATTATATTGCCTTTTTATTAAATTAGAAAGGATATGACTAACATTTTATTAGTGAATAATTCCTTCTCCCCTATCACCTGCCCTCTTGAGAGCAATCTATAAGGATATACGTTTCCATTCATGGCTTCCATGCCAGATCTGAGGAAAAACAAAAAAGGAAATTGTTCCCAGAGAAACTATTAAGATTGGCAACAATTAAGAAGTCCAGATTTTTATAGGCCACTCCACAGGGTGTTCATTCTGAAGGCATCTATCTTGTATTGTTTAAAATATAAACACCCTTGGCCAGATTCCAAGGACAGATACAGAAAAAAATCATGAGATTGCTGAACATGCCTACATGGCCCCCAGGAATAAAGCTACTTGATTGACTTCTGGTTTGTGGGTATCTGACTGAGATCCTCAACTCCCCATGGATGTGTACTATGGAGTGCTAAGTGGCATACACCAAAAGACATTTGATCTTAATATCACTAGACTTGGAGAGAGGTTGTATGAGGACTACTGTTTAGCTCTGACCTTAAAGGTGTATGTGATATGTATCTGTGGGTGCATACACATGCACATTTCAGGGAAGAGGAGGAGAGAAACAAAAAGGTAGTTGATATACATGCTTACTAACAGGAAATCCAGATGGAGACTAAATCCTGTTTACAAAATCTTGCTACCAAAAAACATAAAATAGCTGAAAGATGTGAGGCTACACCTAGGGCTGCCACATATGGCCACACAGACTGTGCAATGTACTCCACCAGGATGACCATCATTCACAATGCCCAAGACATAAATGGTGATCACTGGAGTGTGGCAATATGGAAGTCCTGGCTATACCATATCAGATGATACTGAAATAAAGATATAATAACGTAATAGTTAATATGCATTAAATACCTATCCTGTGGCAAGGCACTATTTTAAATGCAGTACACATATTTAACTTCATTATTCCTCACAATAACACTATGAATTAGGTACTATTACTATCCCCAATCTACAAATGAGGAAAAGTGCAATGAGAGGTGGAATTACTTGCCCAAGATTATACAGTCACTAAGCTGTGGAACTGGGATACAAACCCAGGCAGTTTGGTCACAGAGCCCATGTATTTAACCAATATGTTATAAAAAATAAATAAATAAATAAATAAAAATAAAACAAAAACAGGGAATTTGCCTGGTTTATCTATAATATTAAAACTGAATACAGACACCTATAAAGAATATGTCATAAATTGAACCTACCACACTGATCAAACCTCTAAATCAAAATACCAGTTTATAGAACACAGGTTGTATTTGGTTATAGACACACTGTATTTGGTGATGAAATTTGAAGAATATGGAATATTCTACAGGATAAATGGCCCAGTTATTTCCACAATAAATGGAAAGAAAGAAAAAAGAGCTGGGGGTGGGGGAGCTATGGGTTAAAAGAGACGAGTTTTAACCAAATGCAATGATGCAATATGTGGACCTGATTTGGATCTTGATTCAAACAATCAAACTGTAAAAAAGAAAATGGGACAACAGGGACATTTTTGAATGTGATGATATTAAGAAATTATTGTTGCTTTTTAAGTGTGAAATTGGTATTGTGGCTATGTTAAAATTCCTTATCTTTTAGTGATAGAGACATATTTATGGATCAAATAATAGGACATCTAAAATCTGTTTCAAAATAATCCAGTGGGTGGAAGAGAAAATGGGTGAGGATATAGATGAAACAAGGCTGGCCACTTGGTGATACTTGTTGAAGAAAGGTGCTGGATACAGGGAGGTTCAATATACCGTACTTTTTACTTCCATATATGTTTGAAATTTTCCATATTGTTTAAAAAGAACTGAGAGGTAGAGGAATCAGTAACTGTACTTGCTTCCTGGGATGGAAATTAGGTGGCTGGAGACTGGGGTGAAACTTCCTTTACACAGTTTATCTTTTGTAGTTTTTAAAAGAAAAACATATTCAGTGTTTTTAGATTCTGCATATAAGTGATATACAGTATTTGTCCTTCTCTGTCTGACTTATCTCACTTAGCATAGTGCTTTCAAGTTCCATCCATGTTGTCATAAATGACAGGATTTCCTTCTTTCTCATGACTGAATTATACATATCTCACATCTTCTTTATCCAGTCACCTGTTGACGACACTTAGGTTGTTTCTATGTCTCAGCTATACTGAATAATGCTGCAATGAACATGGGTGTGCAGATATCCCTTCAGGATACTGATTTCAATTTCTTTGATATATACACAGGAGTGGGAGAGCTGGATCATATAGTCGTTCAATTTTTAATTTTTTGAGGAACTGCCATACTGTTTTTCCATAATACCTATACCAATTTACACTCCCATCGACAGTGTATAAAGTTTCCACTTTCTCCATATCCTCACTAGCATTTATCTCTTGCCTTTTTGATAAAAGCCATCCTCACAGGAATCTAAAAAAATGGAACCTATAAAAACAGAGAGTAGAATGACAGTTACCAGGGGCTGGAGGGTGGAGGAACTGGGGAGATGTTTAAGGGTACAAATTTACAACTAGTAGATAAATAAGTTTTGGAGCTCTAATGCACAACATAGTGATTATAATCAACAATACAGTATTATAAACTTCAGTGTTGCTGAGAGACTAAATCTTAACTGTTCTCAACAACAACAAAAAGAAATGATAAATGTGACACAATAAAGTTGTTACCTAATGTTACTGTAGTAATCATATTGTGATACATAAATGTATGAAAACAATGAATGTACACCTTAAACTTAACACAATGTTATATGTTAATTATATCTCAATTAAAAAGATGAAAAAGAAAAGACAAAACCTCATCGAGGGTAAGGCCATAGCAAGATAGTGCATATTGGCTACTTGTTGTCTCAAGAGGAGGTGGTTATATAAATACATTCAAGCATAGCAATCTAAGAAAACAGGTAGGGCACTGAGGTATATCTATACAGGCACCAACCTCTTGAGGACAACTTAACTACAAAGGAGGAAGTAACAGGTTCCCTGTAGGGCAGAGCAAGTACCAGCTGACATATTCTCAGTGCAATCTTCCTTGGGACTATTTAAAATAATTATTTTGCATAAACAGAAAAAATTAAACCCTGAGCAAATTCCATTTGAACACGTTATATTTCCTTTGGAAGTTTAACAAAGACACATGAAACAGATTGTATCTGCACACTAGGAAGAAAACTTTAGAGAGGTAACTGATGATGCCACGGAAGAGATAAATCAGCTTGAAGTGGTCAACCCAAACTGTTGCTGTATCTTTACAGGTTCATTGGACACAAGTCCAAAATGATCACCCAGAATAGTTCCTTCCTTATGAAAGATGGAAAAATTGATGAATCTAGACACCACAGGAACAACTGAATGATCTGGCCTATGATCAGACCAATTTATAATGCTAATGGATAACACTATCTTAAAAGACCCTATAATCAAAAAAGCAAAAACTATGTCTGATTTTTCTCATCTTTCTCGCCCTAGCACTTACCACCATGCTTGGCACGTAGTAGATATGCAATAAACATTAAACTGGAGGACTCAAGAGAGACCTATATAACAGGGAACACTCAGAGACCAGAATGAAGGCTATTTGTCATTCTGATTTAACAGGCCAGCATGAAGCAATGTGGTGAGGTCAGGGAAGAAAACAGAAACTACATGCAAACAAAATTTGTGTGTATAGGTTACCAGTGTGACTTTGTATACTTTCTTAAATCACTGCTACTTCAAATCTAAGATGCTTCTAATTGTAATTTCCACCATCATTTTTATACTATTAAGAAAAAAAAAACTGCCAATTATACTGCGACATACATCAAATTATGAGATGAATCCAAATTTAAAATGTGAAAAAAGTGTGATTTTTACACTCAATGAAATATGATGTTTATGTTTGTTTTGACTGATTCTTTCCCACTGGGGATATAGTATCTCATAAAGAGGGTCAGAGGCTGAGAGTTATGGACAAGAGAGTCCATAGAAGAAACCAGAAGAACATACTGGCCCGGAAAGGAAAAGCCAAAAGAGGGAGAGAAGATGAAGTTGATGACAATTTAATAGCAGAAAACATGGTGCTGCTCAGAAAAAAAGGAATTAGAGAGGCAAGCTCGGAAGAGTTAAAAATGGCAGAGAGTTGCCTGTGAGTGTGGATAGTCCTGGAGACGATGCCCACAACTCGGCCCCTGGCAAACAGGACCTCAAGTCCTGACATTGTCCGCTGCCCCTAGTTCTCTTCCATGGTTTTTCAAATGTTGATTAAACATCTATTCAGCTGACTGAAGTCTAAGTGTGCCTAGTCCATGTTTTAGATGGTGCTAACACAGGATTTAAGACACAAACAGCCATCTTCCAGGTCACGAATACCCTGGGAAATTCTTGTAAAAACATGCTGACTTTTGCACAGGTGTTTAGGTGTTACACAAATGAAAATGAGAAAGGATTATTCAAAACTTCATTCAAAAACTTGGATGAAGAGTTAGGCCCTGTTCTTGGTACACATTCTCCTGTAAGGATCTTTCTGTCTTGCCAGATTTCAATTGCTTAGTTTCCCCATATTATTTAATGGACATGGTTTGAGGCCTGTTATCCTCTATATTAAGACCCCTATAGAACAAGCCTTCTCTGTAAGTTCCTTTATCTTGGATTCAAACTTGAAAAACCTCCTCTTTTGCTCAGGAAATCTGGGCTATCAATGAAGATTCTGGAAGCCCCAAGAGTACCTACAGAAAACAAGATATGTTAATATTTTTTGGAATCGTACCCTATCTCTGGTACATAACCAGAGTGCAGAGAGAAACTGCTCAATGCTGGGCCTCAGTGGAAACTTTCTAAATAACATATTGTATATGTAATGATGTACTAAATATAAAACCAACAAGCTGCATTCTGGGACAGGAGGTAGGAAAAAGAATCTTCATATTAGTTAAAGAGAGAAACTCATTAGAGGAAGTTTGAAGTTATGCTTCAGGGTAAAGGCATAGAGCTGAAGCTATCCGGGTGTGGGGGGGGGGAGGAAAAGACACTAAGTGACAACAAAATGAAATTGGATTTCTTCATCTTTGTGAAACTGGTGCTTGGTGATGACAAGGGCCCATATGCAGCTGAGAAAGGTCAGGAAATGTACCATTCCTGGGATCATACTGACAACACCTAAATGGGAGAATCAGTGTAGTCTAAATTAAAGTGTACCTACATCTTCAGCCACTGGAAGCTGACAGATAATCACCACTTCTGAAATTTTATTTATTTTTAAAATGAAAGTTCCTGGAGTACACCTCAACTCTGTATCTTCAAAGTCTTTATTGAATTTGTTACAATACTGCTTCTGTTTCATGTTTTGGTTATTTGGACATGAGGGATGTGGGATCTTACACCCCCTGCATTGGAAGGTGAAGTCTTAAACACTGGACCACCAGGGAAGTCCTTGAAATTTTAAAACATGGGAAAAAGGGCCTGGATAGATTCATAATCCAACAAACCAATCAATGCTATTTAATATTCATTTACCTTACAAACATTTTTGTGTGTTATGAATTTCTATCTTCTCCCTTTCACTTATTGTCCCAAGAATGCTGGGGTAGGTAGTATGCCAAAATAGCTTTATTCTATTATGCTAGTCACCTAGGGAAACCCATATAGAATTGTATTCATATGGTGTCCAGAAAGAAGTTAACATAGCAGGCCTGAGACTGCTATCCTTAGAAAGGCCTGCTCGCAAGGTATGTCCTTGGCTGGTGTCTGGGAACTTGGAATTTTGGAAGTGTTCCCATCATTTCCAGAACAGATAAAAGTGGCTCATTGTGCCTAGACCGCCGGTACAATGACTGTGCTTTACGCTGAACACCTGCTTTCCTCTGGGAATCTAGAATTCTGGTACATGCTGGGCAGAGGTTGCCTTCATGATCAGCCACCAATAAAAACCTTAGGCACTCAGTCTCTAATGAACTACTGTGGTAGACAACACTTTACATGTATTGTCACAATTCAACACTGGAGGAATTAAGTGCACACTGTGTGACTATACTGGGAGAGAACTCTTGGAACCTTGGGCCAAGTTTCCTCCAGACGTTAACCCATGTGCCTTTTCCCTTTGCTAATTTTGCTTTATATCCTTTGACTATAATAAATCATATCTATGAGTATGACTGTATGCTGAATTCTTCTAGCAAATGACCAAACCGGGGGTAGTTTTTGAGACCCCCAATGCATATAGGTGGTACATTTTCAGGACCTGTTCAGGGAGAGATAGAATTTCCTTTTTAGTCTTTAGGTAACTCAACTGACACTGACTAGGTGCACTGTACCATAATGGGTGGCAACTGTAGAAAGTAATGTACTAAAATGATACTGAAATGACAATATCACAGATATAAGCATTAAGTATAAAGAAAGTTCACGTAGTCACACAAGCAAGTTTCAGTTAAGTAAAGAAACCACAAGTTGGCATTTACATGTTAAGGTTTATAAAACATGTTCAATACATGAAGTTGGGTGAAGTAACACATAGCATACTATATATAATCCAATATATGCATGTTGTATATGAAGAAAAGTAAAAAGGAAACATTGGGGTATTAGAAATAAAACTATACTAAAATAAGAAGTAAAAAGCTAGGGAACTGGGGTGAAACTGAAGTTAATCAATCACAAATTCAGGACTTTGAAAGGTTCCCTCTTCCACTGTGGTATCTAAAGCTGACTTTGGAATAGCCCCACATCCCACCAGAACCCATGTAGAACTATATCCTCTGAAAGGAATAACATCATTAATTTTTTTCATTCAACACATGTTTATTGAATACCTATTCTGTGCCAAATACTGTTTCAAAGTGCTAAGAAGATAGCAGGAAATAAAGAAAAATCTCTGCCCTCATAGAGCTCAAAATATGGATCATTTCATGACTATTTACTTAATGAGTTCAAGGTCAACAAAAAAGCATGTCAGCCTTGATCTTGGAACAAGAAAAAGAAAGTTTATAGAGTATCATATTGTTAAAAAGGCACAGTGCTTTCCAAGTTTTCTAGGATAGTGCTGGGATGTCTAGAGGCAAGCCTGAAGAAAGGCTTCCATGATGAGGAGAGTTGGTCAATTGGATTATGAAATAATTAGTTCTGATTGGAACAAGCTGAATCTAAGAGTCCACAAAATGACACAGGAAATGGAAAGCTAATAATAATTATCCTAGAGAACAAGATCATAAAAAAAGGAATTATTGTATATATATGGTCAAGAAGTTATGCAACGATTTTGCAAAGAAAGAGAAAGGTTATATTGACGTTGAGGAAAAGCAGCTTACATGCTGGTTAATATCCAGATCACCTATCATGAAATGCTATTGCATTAAAAGCCTCCAGATATATATGGAATAGATTCCAAGTTGTTAACATAAAGACTCATCATTCTCTACCATGTTGATATTCTTTAGAACGCTTGGATGCATAAATAGCAGAGGTGGTAAAGTGATGGAATCTCAGTCAAATTCAGCCTGAAAACATGTTTTGATTGGCTTTGCCAGTGTTGTTTTATAATTGTAAAATATTTCAAACGTGAAGACACAAAGAAAAAATAAAGCAAACACCCATGTACTAATCATATTTTAATATTATACTATATTTCCATCAGATAGCTTTTATAAAGAAATTATTTAAACTGACTCACTCTATTTACTAAATAACAGCTATCATGAATACAATGGTCATCATCCCCATGCACATGCACATGCGTGCACACACAAGTGCATGCATACAAGCAGTCACACACACACATCCATAAACATAATATTTTGCAGGTCTTTAAACTTTATCCAAATGGCAATAAAATATATGAATCCTTCTACAACTTACTTTGTTTACTCAAATTACAGTTCTGATATTTGTACATGTTGATATATCCTGCTTTAATTTAAGGGTCAGCAAATTATTATCCTTTGGCCAAAACCAGCCTGCTGCTTGTTTTTGTAAATAATGTTTTATTGGAACACAGCCACTCTCATTAGCTGACATATTGTTTACGGCTACTTTCTAACTACATCAGCACAGCTGAGTAGTTGAGACAGAGATGATATGGCTGTAACTAAACTATTACTCTCTGGCCCTTTATAGAGTTTGTCAACTCTTATAACAGTTCATTCACTGTAATCACTGCATAGTATTTCATTATGTGAATTTATAACATGCTGATAGACATGTTTATTTCTTCCATTTTTTCACTATTCTAAAAAACCTTGTGTGAATTTTTCTTTACCAGCCTGTGTTGTCATGTCTCCTCAGTGCTGACAGTGGACATCAAATGAACACTGAACTTAATCCTTTGAAATATATTTAACCAAAAAGTAATATGCTAACCCAAAGGCCTGATCTGAGAAGGTCTTCCCAACATCTGAGAGCTCAAATGGTGACAAGCAGGGTATTAAATAGAAAATGAAAATGAAATGGAACAAGCTGAGACTGTAAAATAGTTTTGAGTCCATGATGAAACTGATGAAAAAAGGCAAGTTTAATATGACCTATATAAGGTAGACAATTCAAAGTAGTTGTAAAGAATATTATTACGAGGAAGTAATCACTGTAACTGTTAAGATTTCATAAGTAAATGACAATAAAAATCCGAAAGGGCTATAAAATATCCTAAGGAATGTGTCCAAATACCCAGGGCTGACATCAACTACTCACAGTAAGCATTATGTCTAGGGCTCATGATACTATTGGAGGCTCATGAAATGTTTTAATTTCTTTTAAAATGAAAATAAAACATTAATATAATCCAGTCTGTATAATATTTGTCTTGATACTAAAACAGTCATAAAATAGAACTTTTAATATTTGTATGGAAGAAGTGGCTTATTAAAGCAAAAGTACATACGGCCATTGGAAGCCATAATTTGGCCCTGCAGATACTTTGTGAAAATTCCCAAATTTAGGAATATTATTATGAAGACTAACAAAACCACATTTGAGATTGATGATTAAGACACTGCCAGACTCACACCACTAAATAATTCCTTGCTCCTACAGCTTCAGCCTCGGAACCCATACAATTGAAATAACTGATTCAGCCAAATGAAAAATCACCACATATGCTTAGCTTTCCAAATCCCTTGCAAATAGTCAAAATAATTATTATTATATCCTTGAGTGGTAGGCTCTAATGAATGTAGAAGAAACCAACTTATGAGAAGCTATACGAAAATTGTAGCCAACATGCATGAAATTAACCTCCAGGCATATTGTTCATGGCAGGTATGAAGCCAGTGAACTGAAGGCTCAGAAATTTCGACCAGTATAATTTTTCTTCTAATCTCTTTATGTGAATGTACCTTGCTCCCTTCAGTTGTGATGGACATGGAACTTATCCTTGGGATGCAAGGATGGTTCAATATACACAAATCAATAAATGTGATACACCATGTTAACAAAATAAAAGATGAAAATCATATGATCATTTCAATACATGCAGAGAAAAAGCACTGGACAAAATTCAACACACTTTCATGATTAAAAACTCTCAACAAACTAGGTATAGAAAGTAACTCAACATAATAAAGTCCATAAAGGAAAATCCCACAGCTAACATCATACTCAATGCTGAAAATCTGAAAGTTTTTTCTCTAAGATCTGGAAAATCACAAGGATGCCAACTCTTACCACTTCTATTCAAAATAGTACTCTAAGTCCTAGAAGAGCAATTAGGCAAGAAAAAGAAATTCATAGCATCCAAAACAGATAGGAAGTAGAAAAACTGTCTCTGCAGATGACATCTTCTTATGTGCAGAAAACCTAAAGACTCCACCAAAAAACTGTTAGAACTGATAAACTAATTCAGCGAAGTTGCCGGATACAAAATCAACATACAAATAAATATATCAGCTGAATTTCTCTACACTAACAAGGAACTATCTGATAAGGAAATTAATAAAATGATCTCCTTTAATCCAAATTGGAAAGCAAGAAGTAAAACTGTCACTGTTTACAGTGACATGATACTATACATAGAAAATCCTAAAGATGCTGCCAGAAAACTACTAGAGCTCATCAATGAATTCTGTAAGGTTGCAAGATGCAAAATTATGTACAGAAATCTGTTGTATTCCTATACGCTATCAATGAAAGATCAGAAAGAGAAATTAAGGAAACAATCTCATTTACCATCACATCAAAATGAATAAAATACCTAGGAATAAACCTATCTAAGGAGGCAAAAAACCCAAAAAGATGGAAAGATATACCATGTTCTTGGATTGGAAGAGTGAATAATGTTAAAATGACTATACTGCCCAAGGAAATCTATAGATTCAATGCAGTCCCTATCAGAATACAAATGGCATTTTTCACAGAACTAGAACAAATAATTTTAAATTTGTATGGAAACACAAAAGAACCTGAATAGCCAAAAAAAAAAAAAACACTTGAGAAAGAAGAACAGAGCTGGAGGAATCATGCTCCCTGACTTCAGACTATACTACAACACTACAGTAATCAAAACAGTACGGTACTGACACAAAAACAGAAATATAGATCAATGGAACAAGATAGAAAGTCCAGAGATAAACCCATGCAATTCTGGTCAATTAATCTAAGATGAAGGAGGCAAGAATACACAATGCAGAAAACACAGTCTCTTCAATAAGTGGTGCTGGGAAAATTGGACAGCTACATGTAAAAGGATGAAATTAGAACATTCTCTAACACTATATACAAAAATAAACTCAAAATGGATTAAGTACCTAAATATAAGACTGGATACTATAAAACTCCAAGAGGAAAACAGGCAGAACACTCTATGACATAAATCACAACACTATTTTTTTTGGATCTATCTCCTAAAGTAAAGGAAATTAAAGCAAAAATAAACAAATGGGACCAAAATAAACTTAAAAGCTTTTGCACAACAAAATAATCCACTGAAAAAATGAAAAGACAACCTACTGAATGGGAGAAAATATTTGCAAATGATATGACTGATAAGGGATTAATATCCAATATATATAAACAGCTCATAGAACTCAACATCAAAAAACCCCACACAACCCAATTTAAAAATGGACAGAATAACTAAATAGACATTTGTCCAAAGAGGAAATGCAGATGGCTGACAGGCACATGAAAAGATGCTCAACATCACTAATCATCAGGAAAATGTAAATCAAAACCACAATGAGGTATCACCTCCCACCTGTCAGAAAGGCTGTCACCAAAAAGAACACAAATAATAAATGTTGGCGAGAATGTGGTGAACAGGGAATCATTGTACACTGTTGGTGGAAATGTAAATTGGTCTGCAGCCACTGTGGAAAACAGGATGGAGGTTTCTCATAAAGCTAAAAATAGAACTACCATATTGCCCAGCAATTCTACTCCTCAGTATATTCCAAAAAAACAAAACCCACTAATTTGAAAACTTACATGTACCCTAATGTTCATAGCAGCATTGTTTACAATTGCCAGGATATGGAAGCAACCTAAGTGTCCATCAACAGATGAATAGATAAAGAAGATGTGAGATACACACACAGACACACACACACACAATAAAATGCTACACACCCATAAAAAATGAAATTTTGCCATTTGCAGCAAAATGGATGGAATTGGAGGGCATTATGCTAAGTGCAATAAGTCAGGCAGAGAAAGATAAATACTGTATGATATCACTTATATGTAGAATCTACAAAATACTAGTGAATATAACAAAATGAAGCTGAATCACAGATATAGAGAACAAACTAGTGGTTACCAGTGGGGAGAGGGAAGTGGGAGGGGCAATATAGTGGTAGGGGAGTAAGAGGTACAAACTATTAGGTATAAAATAAATAAGCTACAAGGAGATATTGTACAACATGGGGAATATAGCCAATATTTTATAATAACTATAAATGGAGCATAACCTTTAAAAACTGAGTCACTATATTGTGCATCTCTAACTTATATAATATTGTACAGTTTCTATACTTCAAAAAATAAAGAAAACAATCTCCTTTACTATACTACCAAAAAGAATAAAGTATTTAAAGTACTTAGGAGTAAACTTAACAAAAGAGGTAAAAGACTTGAACACGGAAAATTACGAAACAGTAATGAAAAAAAATAAAGCCACAAATATGTGGAAAGACATTTTTTTCATGGATTTGAAGACTTAATATTGTTAAAATGTCCATAATACCCAAAGTGATCTACAGATTCAATGTTATCCTCATTAAAGACCCAGTGGCAGTTTTTAAAGAAACAGAAAAAAAACCTTAAAATTCAAATGGAACCATAAAAGCCCCAAATAGCCAAAGAAATCTTGAGAAAGAACAAAGCTGGAGGCATTATACTTCCTGATTTCAAAATATATTACAAATCTACAGTAATTAAAACAGTATGGTGCTGACATAAAGATAGACATACAGACTAATGGAACAAAATAGAGAGCTCAGAAATAAACCCACATATATATATATAGTCAACTGATCTTCAACGAATGAGCCAAGAATACACAACAGGCAAGGAACTGTCTCCACATAGCACAGGGAGATCAGCTCGGTGCTTTGTGACCACCTAGAGGGGTGGGATAGGGAGGGTGGGAAGGAGATGCAAGAGGAAGGAGATATGGGGATATATGTATATGTACGGCTGATTCACTTTGTTATAAAGCAGAAACTAACACATCATTGTAAAGCAATTATACTCCAATGAAGATGTTAAAAAAAATAAAATAAAATACACAGATTATTTCAAATTTGCAAAAAAAAATTGCAATAGAGACTTAAACCAAAGACCTGAAATTTTAAAACTTCTAGAAGAAGACATAAGGGAAAAGCTTCTTGACATTAGTATTGGCAATGATTGTATGAATATAACACCAGAAGCACAAGTAATGAAAACAGAAATAGATAAGTGGGACTACATCAAACTAAAATGCTTTTGCACAGCAAAGGAAAAAAAAATCAACAAAATGAAAAGGGAACCTATGAAATGGGAGAACATATTTGCAAACCCTATACCTGATAAGGGGTTAATATCCAAAGTAATAAGGAAGTCCTCTGAGTCCATAGCAAAAACCATATAACCTAATTAAAAAATGGGCAACAGGCTTGACTGGACATTTTCCCAAAGAATATATATAAACGGCCAAGAAGTATATAAAAGGTGCTCAACATGATTAATTCTCAGGAAAATGCAAATCAAAACCACAATGAGATATCACTTCACACATGTTGAGATGACTATTACCAAAAAAAAAAAAGATTACAAATGTTGGTAAGGATGTGGAGAAATTGTAACCCTTATATAGTATTGGTGAGAATATAAAATGATTAAGCCACTATGGAAGACAATACGGAGGTTCCACAAAAAATTAAAAATAGAACTTCCATAGGATCCAGCAATCCAACTTATAGATATATATCCCAAAGATTTGAATCAGGAGCTCAAAGAGATTTTGTGTGTGTGTGTGGCTGCACTGCATGGCTTGTGGGATCTCAGTTCCCCAACGAGGGATTGAACCTGGGCCATGGCAGTGAAAGCCCGGAATCCTAACCACACGGCCACCAGGGAACTCTCAAAGAGATATTTTTATTTCCATTTTCGTTGCTGTATTATTCACAGTATCCAAGATATGGAAACAGCCTAAATGTACATTAACAGATGAATGAGTTAAGAAAATGTGGTATATACTCACAGTGGGATATTATTTAGCCTTTAAAAAAAAAGAAGGCAATCCCACCATAAGTGACAACATGGATGAACCTAGAGCACATTTTGCAAAATGAAATAAGCTATACACAGAAAAACAAACACTGCATGATCCTTCTTATATAAGGTATCTAAAATAATCAAACTCATAGAAGCAGAAAGTAGAATGGTGGTTGCCCGGGGCTAGGAAGAAGTGGAAATGAGGAGTTATTGTTCAATGGCTATAGAGTTTCAACTTTACATGATGAATATGTGTTTAAAATCTGCTTGTACAGCAAAGTATTTATAATTAACAGTACTGCACCGTACACCTAAAAATTTAAGTCGATGGATCACATGCAAAGTGTTCATACCACAATAAAAAATTAATTAAAAAATGATTTGATCTCAGGATAGTATTGTAAATTATGACAAAATGTTTCACTATTCCCAGTTTTACTTTTTATTTAATTTTATTATTTCATTGTGCTAGCTAGTAGTCAAGCTCACTGTTCTTTCCAGGACACAATCCTCCATTACCTAATGTGCTTTGTCATCTCTAACTTCATACAGATAATTGGAGATAATAGGGTTTATATCCTTACTAGCTAATATCTAATGTTATAACTAAAATGTGTTATGAAGTGAGTGTTTATTCACACACCACAGGTTTATTCATTAAACCTGGTGTCAAGCTATAATAATGTTTAAAAGCACAGGATTTTCGAGGAGTTGCCAAGATGGCAAAGTAGGAAGACGCTGAGCTCACTTTGTCCCACAGGCACATCAAAATTACAGCTATTTACAGAGCAACTATGGATGAGAAAGATAGGAATAGCAGAAAATATTTTTCTACAACTAAAGATATAAAGAAGGAGCCACAACAAGATGGGTAGGCAGGATAGAGATGTGGCAGAGTCAAGATCTATACCCCTGGGTGGGCAACCCACTAACAGGAGGATAATTACAGTTGAAGATGTTCTTCCCCCAAAGCAAGGAATCTCAAGCCCACACTTGGCTCCACAGCTTGGATATCCTGTACTGGAAAGATAAACCCCCAGAACATTTGGCTCTGTAGGTCAATGGGGCTTACTTTCAGGGGAACCAGAGGGCTCTGGGAAATAGAGACTCCACTCTTAAAGGGTGCACACAAAATCCCACATGCTCCAGAACATAGGGCAGAAGCAGTAATTTGATAGGAACCTGGGTCAGACTCACCTGCTGATATTGAAGAGCCTTCTGGAGAGGCAAGAGGCAACTGGACCTCATGCTAGGGACATGGACAATGACAGCAGCCGTTTTGGAGACCTCATACCAGGAGAAGACGGGTGCTGACAAGCTTCATTTTGGTATCCTTCCTCTAGCTTATTAGCGCTGCAACCCAGCCCCACCCAACAGACTGCTGTCACTAGTACTGGGATGTCTCAGGCCAAGCAGGTAGGCTTAAGATGCCCTGAGTCCACAGCTGCCCTGGGACCAGCCTGTCTACCAGAGGGCCCAGAACGTGGCTTTGAAAACCAGTGCACTAACACCAGCCCCAGGACACCCTGGGATACTGCAGCCAGACATTGTTATCCAGCCCTGCCCACCAGTGGGCTGACACCAACTCCATGAGCCCCAGGGCCCTGCAGCCAGAGACCCCAGGACATGGATCTGCCCACCAGTGAGCAGGCACTAGTGCCAGAACCAATGGGAAATTAATCTATGACAAAGGAGGTGAGAATATACAGTGGGGAAAAATCAGCCTTTTTTTCATAACTGGTGTTGGAAAGACTGGACAGTTACATGCAATAGAATCAAACTGGACCACTCTCTAACATCATGCAGAAAAATAAATTCAAAATGAATTAAATGCTTAAATTTAAGATCTGAAACCACAAAACTTCTAGCAGAAAACTGAGTCAGTATATTCTTTCACATCAGTCTTAGTAATATATGTGTTTTAATATGTCTCCTCAAGCAAAAGAAACAAAGAAAAGCAAACATAAACAAATTGGAATACATCAAACTAAAAACCTTTTACACAGTGAAGGAAACTATCAACAAAATGAAAGGGGCACCTATTGAATGGGAGAAAATATTTGCAAACAGTATATCTGATAAGGTGTTAATGTCCAAAAGATACAAAGGACTCATACAACTCAACATCAAAAGAAAAAACAACCTGATTTTAAAATGGACAGAGGATCTGAATAGACGTTTTTCCAAGAACACACACAGATGGCTAAGAGGCATATGAAAAGATGCTCAACATTGTTAATTATTAGAGAAATGCAAGTCAAAACCACAATGGGATATCACCTCACACCTGTCAGAATGGCTATCATCAAAAAGTCTACAAATAACAAATGTTGGCAAGGATGCCAAGAAAAGAGAACCCTTGTACACTGTTGGCGTGAATGTAAATTGGTTCAGCCACTGTGTAAAACAATGAGAATTCCTCAAAAGAACTAAAAATAGACCTATCATATGATCCAGCAATTCCACTCCTGGTTACTATCCTAAGAAATCAGAAATACTAAGTAGAACAGGTATATGCAATCTTATGTTCATTGCAGCTGTACGTATTGATACAATAGCCAAGATATGGAAGCAACCTAAGTTCCTATCAATAACTGAATGAATAAAGAAGATGGGATATATATATATATATATATATACACACACACACACAGACACACACACACAATGGAATATTACTGAGCCATAAAAGATGAAATCTTCACATATGCAACAACATGAATGGACCTAGAGTGTATTATGATAAGTGAAGTAAGTCAGACAGAGAAAAACAATACTACATTATTTCACTTATATGTGGAATCCAAAAAACAAATAAACAAACATAACAAAATAGAAAGAGTCATAGATACAGATAACAGTTGACGGCCTGAGGGGAAGGATGGGGGTGGAAGAGAAATAGGTGAGGGAGTTTAAGAGGTGTAAGCTTCAAGTTACAAAATAAATACTTCATGGGTATGAAAAATACAGTGTGAAGAATATAGTCAGTATTTATGTATTATCTTTGTATGGTGACGTATGTTAACTGACTTACCATGGTGATCATTTTAAAATGTAAAGAAATATCAAATCACTATGTTGTACCAGTAACTAACATAGTGTTATAGGTCATTATACTTCAAAAACATATAAACAAACAAATAAACTCATAGTAAAAGTGATTACATTTTCGGTTACCAGAGGTGGGAGGTTGGGGGAAGGGGAATTGGATGAAGGCAGTCAAAAGGTACAAACTTCCAGTTATGGAATAAATAAGTACTAGGGATGTAATGTACAACATGATAAATGTAATTAACATGGTGGTATTTTATAGATGAAAGATATGAAGAGAATAAACCCTAAAAGTTCTCATCAGAGGAAAATATTTTTTCTATTTCTTAAATTTTGTATCTGTATGAGATGATGGATGTTCAACAAACTTATTGTGATAATCACTTCATGATGTACTTAAGTCAAATCATTACATTATACACCTTAAACTTATACAGTGCTGTATGTCAATTATATCTCAATAAAACCGGAAAAAGAAAACAGCACAGGATTTTAAGGCAAACCAGGTGCTTGATGTCTGCATTGCCACTTACTACCTATTAATCTTTGTCAAGTTATGTAATCATTCTGAAGCTTGGTGTCCTTGTCTATAAAATTGATATGATTAATGAATTTCTGATGATTAAATGAGATGCTATGTTAAGTGCTTATAAAATCCCTTCACTCATAGAATCACTTCATGAATGATTATTATTATTTTAATAACAATAAATAAAAATAGCATCCAAATAAATATAACAACTAAAGGAGAGTACACCATTGTTAGGAGCAATAAACAGTTATATTAGCATACTCTACAGGTTAAAATTATATCAATTCTTTTTCATCTCTTTTAGGGCAATTTTCTCATACTTAACATTTGATAGAGAATGCACATAGTGTGCCCATAATTATGAAGCCTAGCTTTTCAGAGTGTACATTTTGTAATCAGTCTATTACAATTCTTATTTTGAAATCACAGCTCTTAGTCACTGCTTTACTAATACAATAAAAAGTCCCATACCTTTTCAGATTCTTGGGAATTGTCAGAATTCATAGCAATATAGATATGCTCAGGTCAGTATTACTATAACTTGCACATAGTCTATGAAAGACCAGATATTACAGATTCTTAAAATTCTAATATTGCTAACCCTATAGTTTTAGGGCTTTTCAGGAACAACCAAAGATGAGTAAAAATTTAGCAGCAACAATAGTGCACACAAACACACACACACACTATAGACTTTTTGTCCATAGAACAAGATGAATTACATACTGACCAAGTTAATCAGGGTGGAAATCAGGGCAAGGGAGTGGGAAGGACCAAAAGCATAGCTAGACAGTGCAAAGTACAGTTTTTATTAAAACAGAAAGATCAAGTCGAAAAAAAAAAAAAACAGGAGTTTCAAGTGTGGAAGCAAAATTCTAACCTTCCCAGGAATAACAAATATAATAAATAATATAAGAAAAATTAGAAGAAATTTAAAACTCTTCTCAAGTTGTATATTAGAAAATTCAAAGACAAAGATCACTACCTAAGTCAGTGGTTCTCAAACTTTAGTATGCATAATATTCATCCAGATTCTTAGGCTCCACATTCAGAGACTTTGAAGCTTGGGACCCAGGAAGTTTAACAAACATTCCAGATGATTCAGACACAGGTTACCTACCACCACATGTAGACATACACTGGCCTATGTAGGCTATAATTCAAATATTTCATTAGATAAGCCAACCAACCATCTGAGATATATATCATGAAAGAGGAAGAGTAGGATAATGTAGAGAAAGGTTTTACAATTACTTTGAAACCTATGGCAGAGAGAACACTATGGAAAATACCAATTCTATTTTTGAAAAAAAATGCAAAAAAAAAATTAACTGAGAAGATAAAGCCATCTGAGTACCCCACTGCAACTGTCATAATCTGCCTAAAGTAGCAATGGCCTGTCATACAAAGAAAATGCGTCAACATTACCCAGATCTGAAAGTTTTAGCTCAAAATATAACCATGGTATAAAGGAGGCCAAGGTATTAGCATATACCTAGGATAAAGATACGCATCCTCCATACTTCATCACAAATTTCTTGAAGAAAGTAAAATAAGGAATACAATCTTGCCTAAGACAGTGTCACTCAAATAATAATTTGTGGCCACCTGCATTAGAATCGAATTGGTTCCTTGTTTAAAATGCAGACTCCCATCTTAAGTCCTACTAAATCAGAATATCTGAGGGAAGAAGCCAAGAAAAAAACATCCAGAAGTACTTGCATGCACACACATATATAAATATTTAACTGTACAATTCAGTGGCTTTTAGTTGATTCACAAATTTGTACAACCATCACCACAATTAATTATGCAATATTTTTATTATTCGTAGAAGAAACCCCATACCCTTTAGTAGTCACACCCCAATTCCTTCTTTCCCCTTCCTCCCACCACCATAGGCAAATGCTAATCTACTTTCTTTCTCTATGGATTGGGTTATTACAGAAATTCTATATAAAATCAAACATATACATATAGTATTTTATTACTATCTTCTTTAAATTAGTATTTTATTTTTAACATCTTTATTGGAGTATAATTGCTTTACATTGGTGTGTTAGTTTCTGCTTTACAACAAAGTGAATCAGTTATACATATACAAATATCCCCATAACTCTTCCCTCTCGCGTCTGCCTCCCACCCACCCTACCCCCCCATTTAGATGGTCACAAAGCACCAAGCTGATCTCCCTGCTCTATGTGGTTGCTTCCAACCAGCCATCCATTCTACACTTGGTAGTGTATATATGTCCATGCCATGCTCTCACCTCATCCCAGCCCACCCCTCCACCTCCCCATGTCCTCAAGTCCACTCTCCACGTCTATGACTTTATTCCTGTCCTGTCCCTAGGTTCTTCAGAACTCTATTATTATTATTATTATTTTTAGATTCCATATATATGTGTTAGCAATGGTATTTCTTTTTCTCTTTCTGACTTACTTCACTCTGTATGACAGTCTCTAGGTCCATCCACCTCACTACAAATAACTCAATTTTGTTTCCTTTTATGGCTGAGTAATATTCCATTGTATATATGTGCCACATCTTCTTTATCCATTCATCTCTCCATGGAAACAGGTTGCTTCCATATCCTGGATACTGTAAATAGAGCTGCAATGAACATTGTGGTACATGACTCTTTTTGAATTATGGTTTTCCCAGGGTATATGTCCAGTAATGGGATTGCTGGGTCATATGGTAGTTCTAGTTTTAGATTTTAAGGAAGTTCCATACTGTTCTCCATAGTGGCGGTATCAATTTACATTCCTACCAACAGTGCAAGATGGTTCCATTTTCTCCACACTGTCTACAGCATTTATTGTTTGTAGATTTTTCGATGATGGCCATTCTGACAGATGTGAGGTGATACTTCATTATAGTGTTGATTTGCATCTCTCTAATGATTAGTGATGTTGAGCATTCCTTCATGTGTTTGTTGGAAAACTGTGTATCTTCATTGCAGAAATGTCTATTTAGGTCTTCTGCTCATTTATGAATTGGGTTGTTTGTTTTTTTGATATTGAGTTACATTAGCTGCTTATAAATTTTGGAGATTAATCCCTTGTCAGATGCTTCATTTGCAAATATTTTCTCCCATTCTGAAGGCTGTCTTTTCGTCTTGTTTATGGTTTGCTTTGCTGTGCAAAAAAAAATTAAGTTTCATTAGGTCTCATTTCTTTGTTTTTGCTTTTATTTCCATTTCTCTAGGAGGTGGGTCAAAAAGGATCTTGCTGTGATTTATCTCATAGATATTCTGCCTATGTTTTCTGCTAAGAGTTTTAGTGTCGGGCCCTACATGTATGTCTTTAACCCATTTTGAGTTTAGTTTTGTGTATGGTGTTAGGGAGTGTTCTAATTTCATTCTTTTACACGTAGCTGTCCACTTTTCCCACAACCACTTATTGAAGAGGCTGTCTTTTCTCCATTGTATATTCTTGCCTCCTTTATCAAAGATAAAGTGACAATATGTGTGTGTGATTATCTCTGGGCTTTCTATCCTGTTCCAGTGATGTACATTTCTGGTTTTGTGTCAGTACCATACTGTATTGATTACTGTAGCTTTGTAGTATAGTCTGAACTCTGGGAGCCTTATTGCTCCAGCCCAGTTTTTCTTTCTCAAGATTGCCTTGGCTATTTGGGGTCTTTTGTGTTTCCATACAAATTGTGAAATTTTGGGTTCTAGTTCTGTGAAAAATGCCATTGGTAGTTCGATAGGGATTGCACTGAATCTGTAGATTACTTTGGGTAGTATAGTTATTTTCACAATGTTGATTCTTCCAATCCAAGAACATGGTATATCTCTCCATCTGTTTGTATCACCTTTAATTTCTTTCATTAATGTCTTATAGTTTTCTGCATACAGGTCTTTGGTCTCCTTAGGCAGGTTTATTCCAAGGTTTTTTTTTTTTCATTTTGTTGCACTGGTAAATGGAAGAGTTTCCTTAATTTCTCTTTCAGATTTTTCATCATTAGTGTATAGGAATGCAAGAGATTTCTATGCATTAATTTTGTGTCCTGCTACTTTACCTAATTCATTAAGAAGCTCTAGTAGTTTTCTGGTAGCATCTTGAGGATTCTCTATGTATAGAATCATGTCATCTGCCAAGAGTGACAGTTTATTTCTTCTTTCTGATTTGGATTCCTTTTATTTCTTTTTCTTCTCTGATTGCTGAGGTTAAAACGTTCAAAACTATGTTGAATAATAGTGGTGAGAGAACCGTGTGTTGTTCCTGATCTTAGTGGGAATGGTTTCAATTTTTCACCATTGAGAAAGATGTTGGCTGTGGGTTTTTTATATATGGCCTTTAATATGTTGAGGTAAGTTCCCTTTATGCCTACTTTCTGGAGGGTTTTTTATCATAAATGGGTGTTGAATTTTGTCAAAAGTTTTTTCTGCATCTTTTGAGATGATCATAAGGTTTTTATCCTTCAATTTGTTATTATGGTGTATAATGTTGATTGATTTGCATATAATGAAGAATACTTGCATTCCTGGAATAAATCCCACTTCATCATGCTGTATGATCCTTTTAATGTGCTGTTGCATTGTGTTTGCTAGTATTTTGTTGAGGATTTTTGCATGTATGTTCATCAGTGATATTAGCCTGTAGTTTTCTTTCTTTATGACATCTTTGTCTGGTTTTGATATCAGGGTGATGGTGGCCATGTAGAATGAGTTTGGGAGTGTTCCTCCCTCTACTATATTTTAGAAGATTTTGAGAAGGATAGGTGTTACCTCTTCTCTAAATGTTTGATAGAATTCGCCTCTGAAGCCATCTGGTCCTGGGCTGTTATTTGTTGGAAAATTCTTAATCACAGTCTCAATTTCAGTGCTTGTGGTTGGTTTGTTTATATTTTCTATTTCTTCCTGGTTCAGATTAGGAAGGTTGTGCTTTTCTAAGAACTTGTCCTTTACTTCCAGGTTGTGCATTTTACTGGCATATACCTGCTTGTCCAAATCTCTCATAATCCTTTGTATTTCTGCAGTGTCAGTTGTCACTTCTTTTTCATTTTTAGTTCTATTGATTTGCGTCTTCTTACATTTTTTCTTGATGAGTCTGGCTAATGCTTTATCATTTCTTCTTATCTTCTCAAAGAACCAGTTTTAGTTTTACTGATCTTTGCTATTGTTTCCTTCATTTCTTTTTTATTTATTACTGATCTGATCATTTTGATTACTTTTCTTCTGCTATCTTTGGGGGGGTTTTGTTCTTCTCTAATTGCTTTAGGTGTAAGGTGAGCTTGTTTACTTGAGATGTTTCTTGTTTCTTGAGTGAGGATTGTATTGCTATAAACTTCCCTCTGAGAACTGCTTTTGCTGCATCCTATAGGTTTTGGGTCGTCATGTTTTCATTGTCATTTGTTTCTAGGTATTTTCTGATTTCCTCTTTGATTTCTTCAGTGATCTCTTGCTTATTAAGTAGTGTATTGTTTAACCTCCATGTGATTTTATTTTTTACAAAATTTTTTCTCGTAACTCATATCTATTCTCATAGAGCTGCGGTCGGAAAAGATACTTGACGTTACTTCAATTTTCTTAAACTTACCAAGGCTTCATTTGTGACCCAAGATATGATTTATCCTGCAGAATGTTCCATGAGCACTTGAGAAGAAAGTGTATTCTGTTGGTTTTGGATGGAATGTCCTAAATATATCAATTAAGTCCATCTTGTTTAATGCATCATTTAAAGCTTGTGTTTCCTTATTTATTTTCATTTTGGATGATCTGTCCGTAGTTGAAAGTGAGGTGTTAAAGTCCCCTACTATGATTGTGTTACTGTCGATTTCCCCTTTTATGGCAGTTAGCATTTGCCTTATGCATTGAGGTGCTCTTTTGTTGGGTGCATAAATAATTACAATTGTTATATCATTTTGTTGGATTGATCCCTTGATCATTATGTCGTGTCCTTCTTTGTCTCTTGTGGTAGTTTTTATTTTAAAGTCTATTTTGTCTGATATGAGAATTGCTACTCCAGCTTTCTTTGGATTTCCATTTGCATGGAATATCTTTTTCCATCCCCTCACTTTCAGTCTGTATGTGTCCCTAGGTCTGAAGTGGGTCTCTTGTAGACAGCATATATACGGGTCTTGTTTTAGTATCCATTCAGCCAGTATATGTCTTTTCATGGGAGCATTTAATCCATTTACATTTAAGGTAATTATCAATATGTATGTTCCTATTTCCATTTTCTTAATTGTTTTGGGTTTGTTATTGTAGGCCTTTTCCTTCTCTTGTGTCTCCTGCCTAGAGAAGTTCCTTTAGCATTTGTTGTCAATCTGGTTTGGTGCTGCTGAATTCTCTTAGCTTTTGCTTGTCTGTAAAGGTTTTAATTTCTCCATCATATCTGAATGAGATCCTGAATGAGTGATTTTGATTGTACGTTTTTCCCTTTCATCACTTTAAATATGTCCTGCCACTCCCTTCTGGCTTGCAGAGTTTCTGCTGAAACATCAGCTGTTAACCTTATGGGCATTCTCTTGTATGTTATTTGTTGTTTTTCCCTTGCTGCTTTTAATATTTTTTCATTGTGTTTAGTCTTGGTAGTTTGATTAATATGTGTTGTGGTGTGTTTCTCCTTGGATTTATCTTGTATGGGACTCTCTGAACCTCCTGGAAATGGTTGACTATTTCCTTTCCCATATTAATGAAGTTTTCAAATATAATCTCTTCAAATATTTCCTCAGTCCCTTTCTTTTTCTCTTCTACTTCTGGGACCCCTATAATTTGAATGTTGGTGCGCTTAATGTTGTCCCAGATGTCTCTGAAACTGTGCTCAATTATTTTCATTCTTTTTTCTTTATTCTGCTCTGCAGTAGTTACTTCCACTCTTTTATCTTCCAGGTCACTTATCCGTTCTTCTGCCTCAGTTCTTCTGCTATTGATTCCTCCTAGAGAATTTTAAATTTCATTTATTGTGTTGTTCATTATTGTTTGTTTGCTCTTTAGTTCTTCTCTGTCCTTGTTAAACATTTCTTGTATTTTCTCCATTATATTTCCAAGATTTTGGATCATCTTTGCTATCATTATTGTGAATTCTTTTTCGGGTAGACTGCCTATTTCCTCTTCATTTGTTTGGTCTGGTGGGTTTTTACATTGCTCCTTCATCTGCTGTGTTTCTCTGTCTTCTCATTTTGCTTAACTTATTGTGTTTGGGGTCTCCTTTACGCAGGCTGCACGTTCTTAGTTCCCATTGTTTTTGGTGTCTGCCCCCAATGGCTGAGGTTAGTTCAGTGGGTTGTGTAGGCTTCCTTGTGGAAGGGACTGGTGCCTGTGTTCTGGTGGATTAGGCTGTATCTTTTCTTTTGTTGGGCAGGACCATGTCTGTTGGTGTGTTTTGGGGTGTCTGTGACCGTATTATGATTTTTGGCATCCTCTCTACTAATGGGTGGGGTTGTGTTCCTGTCTTACTAGTTGTTTGGCATAGGGTGTCCAGCACTGCAGCTTGCTGGTCGTTGTGTGGAGCTGGGTCTTAGCATGGAGATGGAGATCTCTGGGAGAACTTTCACCATTTGATATTATGTGGAGCTGGGAGGTCTCTGGTGGACCAATGTCCTGAACTCGGCTCTCACACCTCAGAGGCACAGGCCTGATACCCGGCTGGATTACCAAGACCCTGTCAGACACACAGCACTGAAGAACTTCCTTCTTCTCTCTTGGAAGATCTAGCTTTTTAGTTATATATTCATTATACACAGGAGCAGTCCTACAAGGAATGTAAATTGTATGTGGTCTTCCATCAATTTAGAGTTGATTTTCTTTGAGGTACTTGATAGTTCTAAAACAGCTTTAATCAACTTAGAAGAAGTATATGCACATCTGAGCACACAGCACAGATTATCTGGACCTGTTTGTCACATCCAGGGCATTTTACTCCCCCACACTGAGGAACCTCTTAGAGCATCTCCCTCTCTGCCTCCCAGGAAGTGCGTTCCCAGTCAATTAGTATGTTTTTGAGGTTTATCCATGTAGTAACATGTATCAGTAATTTATCCCATTTAATTGCAGAAAATATGACATTGAATGTGTATACAAAACTGTGCATCTTAAATAATTATTTCATATGAAAAAAGCAATGAGGAGAAAATTAGATGCTCATTTCCAAAATCAAGCAGAACTGAGGCCTTGATTTCATTTGTAGACAATTTTACAGAATTCCCACCCTTGTTTATTAACAGCTATTATAACAGTATGTAGGATAAATGATAACAGTATCAGGAATGGTGGAATTAACACTATGAATGAAAACAGAAGATTAAGAATAAGACTTGCAAAGACCCCATAGCAAGGCATATAACTCTCTGGACCTGGGCTGGCAAGCAGCCATACCCACATTTGGCTATTTTAATCTAATTTTAAATTAACTAAAATTTAAAACATAGTTCTACAGTTGCACTGGCCACATTTCAAATCGTAAATGGCCAAATGTAGCTAGCAGTTATCATATTGGACAGTGAAAACAGAGAACATTTCCATCATTGCAGAAAATTCTATTAGACAATGCTGCTCTAGAGATAGATAAAACTGTCATAGTATGACCCATTCATTCCTTCAAACAATAATAATGAATAGTGTACAATGTGCAATTATTGGACAGAGAGGATAAACAAATAAATAAAATATATTACACAGGATATATTAAATGGTGATAAAATGGAAAATTGTGAGGGAACAAGAAGAGGAAATGGTATTTTAGATACAATGGTCTGGGAAGATCTCAATGATTAAGTGATGCTTGTATAGAGATCTGAAGAAAATGCGGAGTGAGCCTTATGAATATAAAAGCATTGCAGAAATAGAAAATAGCTAGAGCAAAGGCTTAATGCAAGTATAGGCTAAGCATGCTTCAGCTATGTACTACCATGAGGACAAATGTCATTCTGAGGGCAACAGTCATTACAAACCTGCTCTCAGCAATCCCATACATTGGCACCACTCTTGTTGAATGGATCTGAGGTGGCTTTTCCATAGACAAAGCAACACTCACATGATTATTAGCTTTTCACTTTATTCTCCCCTTCATCATTACAGCACTAGCAGCTGTCTACCTATTATTTCTCCACAAAACAGGATCCAACAGCCCCACAGGAAACCCATCTGACACGGACAAAATTTCACTCCACCTCTATTACACAATCAAAGACATTCTAGGTGCTTTACTACTAATCCTAGCCTCAATAATACTAGTCCTATTTTTACCTGACTTGCTAGGAGACCCTGACAACTACACCTCAGCAAACTCACTCAACACACCACCATATATTAAACCAGAGTGATATTTTCTATACGCATATGCAATTCTGCGATCAATCCCCAACAAAATAGGAGGATACTTAGCCCTATTACTCTCAATCCTAAATCTAGCATTTATCCCAGTACTCCACACATCCAAACAACAAAGCATAACATTCCGACTCCTTAGCCAGTTCTTATTTTGAGTGTTAGTGGCAGACCTACTAACACTAACGTGGACTGGAGGACAACCTGTAGAATTTTCCGTCATCATTATCAGACAACTAGCATCTATTTTATACTTTCTTTTGATTCTAGTGCTAATACCAGTAACTAGCATCATTGAAAACAATATCCTGAAATGAAGAGTCTTAGTAGTGTTTCACATTATCCTGGTCTTGTAAACCAGAAGAGGAGAACAATACACTTCCCTAAGAATCAAGGAAGAAGCCCCAAGCTTCACCACCAGCACCCAAAGCTGAAATTCTACTTAAACTATTCCCTGAAATTATATTATAAGACATTTACAGAATTATTAAGTATTATGTCAGTATCAAAACAACCCATTTTATCACAAACTACTATGTACATCATGCATATTTGTATTACCACATTAATAAGTACATACATCTTATACGTACACATTATATTATATGTATAATCATGCATTACATTATCTACCCAATGCTTATAAGCATGTAAATCTTATTATAAATATTGCATAGTACATATAGATTATTAATTGTACATAGTACATTAAGTCAAATCAGTCCTAGTCAACATGCATATCCTGTCCATTAGACCACGAACTTAATCACCAGGCCATGTGAAACCATCAACCTGCTCAGCAGGTACCCCTCTTCTCACTCCAGGCCCAAAACTTGTGGGGATTTCTACTGATGAACTTTATCACACATCTGGTTCTTACTTCATGGCAGCGCTTGTGACTAAAGGACAGTGACATATAAAAGAGCAAGACCAAAATATAGCATAGGAAATATAGATTTAGGGGAAAAGGGCTTAATGGTGTTTAGAAAGTTTGGTTAGATTGTTATTAATACAGTATATTTTTTATATGTCAAGTGATTCTCTGAGTTAGGAGAGAGATGTGAAATCAGAGCAAGAGGCACTCCATGGATCCTCTCCCTAGCAAACAACCATAAATAGAGAAAATCATTGAAACCAAAACAGATCCACTTATATCATAAATGGATAAACACATTTAGTAAAATCTAATAAATGTCAGTGAGAACAGTGAAAGTCTAGGGCATTTGAGCCATAATCTGCCACTTTGCATCTTTTCTTGCCAATTCAGCAAGATAGAAGCCCTGCTACTGCCAGATTCAGCCAAGAAGATAGGTCTCTCTCTCCCCAAGAAGGTCTTCAGCATTTCTTATCCCACACTCAGCACCAGGTTGCAGAAGCTCTATCCAGGAAAGCATGTCAAAGAGTTCTGGAGCTCTCTCTCTCTCAACACAGTCCCTACTCATACAGCAGAATCTCGACTCTAGAAACAGCAGGACTAGAATAATGGTCGCAAAATATCTCTGTGCCTGCTCACACATAGTGCAATCGTTCCATGCAGGGACAGAAAAGCTGAGAAGACCAGGGGATTCTGAGTCCACTGAATGCCCTGTTCATAGAGCATGGGTGTGATTCTGAGAGAAGAATGTCACTGACCCCATCCCCAGCTCCCAGGTCATTTGTGCAGAGGTTCTACCGAAGGGCAGGAGCAGGCCATAAGAGCAGAGCTCCAAATCTATCCCCAAAGGAACTGACTTTATTTAAAAGAGAGTATGAGAAACTTCAAGCCTAAGGATATTCTCAAATATAATTGAGCTTTTGACGGTAACCAATTAAGAGGAAGGTGGTATCTTCGTAAGCTCTCTAAACCATAGGACAGCCAGTTTAACAGAAAAAAACAAGGGAAGAGGTGTCTAAGAAGAGACCACAGAAGGATGGAACAAGGCTGAAACACTGGCGTCAAAGACTACCACTGAAAGGGACCCAAATTAAATTGAATCACTGTGAAACAAGTTATGTCCCTGGGTATTGTTAAAGTCAATATAGCAATCAGCTAACAATTACTCAGGGCTAACAGCTTAGTTTGATATCAAAAGAGGCAGATGATTTAACAGAGAGATCAGGGAAAGAGATAGCTAAAGATAGCCTTGGTACAACTATTATTACTGTCAGGTTGAATGAGCGCATGCCCAAGGCAGTGCCCTTGAGGAGCAACATCAGAGGCTGTACACTAAAGGGGAAATGACCTTCACTGAAACAGTACAGACAAGTCACTAAACAAACGAATAAACAGAAAAATAAAGCCAGCAAGCTGTGTATGTAGGGAGGGGATAGTAAATCAGAATTCAGAGTTGCTATAATATATTATCTAAATGTCAAGTTATAGACCAAAAAATTATAAGATGCAAAGGAAAAAGAAAGTGTGGTTGATTCACAGGGAAAATAGCCTTTGAAAAGGCCTGGATATTGAATTTGCAGAAAAATATTTTTAATATTTTCAAAGAACTAAAGAAAAGCCTGCTTTAAAAAAAGTAAAGGAAGTTATGACAGCAATGCCTCCTCAAATAGAGAATGTCAATAAAGCAAAATAAATTATTTTTAAAATAATTAAATTCAAACTTGGGAGGTGAAAAGTACCAAAAAATTCACTACAGGGCTTCAACAGTAGATTTAAGTTGGCAGAAGGAAAAATTAGCACACTTGAAGATAGACTAATAGAAGTTATGCAATCTGAAGAAGAGAGAAAAATATAATGAAAAAACATATAAAATATAATAAAGAAAAATAAACAAATTCAAAGAAATGTGAGACACCATTAAGCACATTAACATATATGAAATGGCAGTATCAGAAAAATAAGAGAAAGAGAGGAGTAGGAAAAATATATTAAAAAATAATCCCTGAAAATATCCCATATTTGATGAAAGCTATTGATCTACATATCCAAGAAGCCCAGTGAATTTGAAGTAGGATAATTTGAAAGAGATCTACACCCAGACACATCACACAGAAAATGTCACAAGACAAAGGCAAAGAGAATCTTGAAAGCCGCAAGAGAAAAGTGACTTATCATGGACAAAGGGACTCTAAAAAGATCAACAGCTCATATCACCTTAGGAACAATGGAGGACAGAAAGCAATGAGATGATATATTTTAAGTGCAGAAAGAAATGTTTTAAAAAACTTCAATCACAAATTTTATACTGAGCAAATCTGTCTTATGAAAATGAAGATGGAATAATGACATTCCAGGATTTTTTTAAAAACTGAAAGAATTCTTTACCAGAAGACTCAAATTGCAAGAAATGGTAAAGAAAGCTCTTGAGACTGATACAAGTGACATAAGACAATAATTTGAATACACACACACACACACAAACAGCACCAATAAAGGTAATTAGACAGTTATAAAAAGCAGTATAACTGCATTTCTTTGTTTTTCTCATAGCTGATTTAAAAACCAATTGTATAAAATATTATATTTTTAGATCTATAACAAATAGAAATGCAGTATATTTCACAACAACAGCACAAGGAGGCACTTGGTACAAAGCTGTATTGGATTTAGACTTAAAAGGTATTATAATAATAGAACAAAAAAGGAAGAGGAAATACAAATAGAAGGAATAGGAGTGGCCATTTTTATATTGCACTGGAATTAAGTTAGTATAAATATCAAATACAGTCTGGAAAATTCAGATGTATATTGTAAGCCCTGGAGCAACAACTAATAAAAAATAAAATATATTGAGAAAAAATTCATTAAAAGATTAAAATGTTACATTAGAAAATATTCACTTAAGGCAAAAGAAAGCAGTAACAGTAACTGAAAAGCAAAGAAATCAGGTATATAGAAAACAAAAATAAAAATAATAGATATAAACACAACCACATTAGTAGTAACAGTCAATGAGAATTGATTAAACAAATTTATCAAATGGCAAAGATTTTCAGACTGCATTTAAAAAGGATACAATGATATGCTTTTTACAAAACACACTTTAAATTCTAAGATATAATTAGATTAAATGTAAAAAGATGGAAACATATAATGTTATATGCAAATAAAAACTCAATTAGAAATATATATATATGAAATGATGGAAACAGCTATATAATGCAAATAGCAACCAAAAGAAAGTTGCATGCTATGCCAATATCAGACAAAATATATTTTAAAAGAAAAAAATACTTCTAAAGATTAACAGGGACATTTTATAACAATAAAACATCAATCCATCAGGAACATACAAAAATTATAAACATATATGCACCTAATGTCAGAGTGCCAAAATACATAAAGCAAAACTGACAGAACTGAAAGGAGAAATAGATGATTTAACAATAATAGTTGCATACTTCAATACCCCACTTTAAATATTAGATAAAACAGCTAAGCAGAAGATCAACAAGGAAACAGAAGACTTGAACAACATTATAAACCAATCAGACATAAAAGACATCCATAGGACATTCCAGTCAAAAACAGCAAAATATACATTCTTCTCAAACACACCAGGAACATTCACCAGAGTAGACCATATGCCAGGCCATGAAACAAACCTCAATAAACTTTAAAGGATTGGGATCATACAAAGTATGTTCTATGACTTCAATGGAATAAAATTAGAAATCAATACCCAAGAAATTTTGAAACTTCACAAATATGTGTAAATTAAACAACACACTCCTAAACAACCAATGAATCAAAGAATAAGTCACACAAAATATTGGAAAATACCTGAAGATGAATGAAAATGAAAACACAACATACAAAAACATCTTGGGTACCGCTAAAGCACTGTTTAGAGCTACGTTTATAGATGTACATGCCAATCTTACAAAAGAAGAAAGATGTCAACTCAATAGCCTAACCTTCTACCTTAAGACACTGGAGAGAGAAAAAATTAAACCCAGGTGCAAAGATATGGAAAGAAATAATAAAGATTTTAGAGGAAGTTAATGAAATAGAGAATAGAAAAATAGAGATAATCAATGAAATCAAAAGTTTGTTCTTTAAAAATTTCAACAAAATTGACAAACCTCCAGCTGCACTGATCATGAAAAAAGAGACAATTTAGTAAAATGAGAAATGAAAGAGGGGTCATTATTACTGACCTTAGAGAAGTGAAAAGGATTATAAAGGGATACTATGAACAATCATGACACCAAATTAAATAAACTGGATGAAATGGACAATTCCTAGAGAATACACAAACTACTGAAACTGATTAAAAACTAAACAGAAAAATCTGAAAAATCACATAATGAGTAAAGAGACTGAATTATTAATTAAAATTAATCATTTGGTGAATTTTACCATATACTTCATGAAGAATGAATACAAATCTTCCACAAACTCTTGCAAAAAACTGAAAAACAGGAAAAACTTCCCAATTAACTTTATGAAGCCAGTATTACCCTAACACCATATGCAGACAATGAGCAGGTACATCGTAATGGAGGAAAAGTGAATGGAAAATAAATGCACTATAAAGTTTCAATTCATTACTTTGTTAATAATTAGGGACATACAAATTAAAACCTCAAATAGAAAACATGTTATATCCACTAAATGGGGGAAAATTAAAAATCTGAAAATGACAAATAGTGCTGGTAAGGATAGAGTTTAAAGGAACACTTTACACTCTGGTAAGAGTATATTAGTGGTCTATTACTTTGGAAAAAATTACTACTGTCTAGAAAAATTAACTGTATGTATACTCTAATTCTCTGCAACTTCTATATATACTTAACTAGAGAATCTTCTGGGGACATGCGCAAGAATGAGTATAGTAGCATTATTAATGAAAGTAAAAAAAGTCAAAAATTAAAACTCTTAGAAGCGACAAGAAATGTACATTAACAAGAGAATGAATAAAGTATGGTGGAACACTCATGTAATGGAATACTATATATCAGCAAAAATGAATTAAAAAGGACTTTTTACAGCAACACGGGTGTATCTAAATATTATATAAAATTGAGGAAAAAAATCAAGTGGAGGGAGAATACTACACAATAACCATTATATAATGTTAAAAAAAGAAGCCTCCATGTGTGTGTGTATGTGTGTGTGTGTGTGTGTGTATTCAGTTGAACAACATGAAATGGCTGTACTTGTAGGTCAAAAGAGTTGAGTAGTGGCCATTTCATTTAGTTACCACCTGAAACAATTAATACACGTATGAAAAGAAGAAAAAGTAAGAAAATGTTCCCCAATGTTCATTGAAGAACTATTTACAACATCCAAGACATGGAAGCAACCTAAATGACCATCAACAGATGAACGGATAAAGCAGATGTGGTACAAAGGAATATTACTCAGTCATAACACGGAATGAAAAAATGCCACTTGCAGCAACATGGATGAAACTACAGATTATCATACTAAGTAAAGTAATTCAGACAAAAAAAGAAAAATATCATATGATATCGCTTATATGTGGAATCTAAAAAAATGGTACAAATGAACTTATTTACAAAACAGAAACAGAGTCACAGATGTAGGAAACAAACTTATGCTTACCATGGGGGAAAGGAGGGAAGATATATTGGGAGATTGGGATTGACATATACACACTACTATATATAAAATAGATAACTAATAAGAACTTACTGTATAGCAAAGAGAACTCTACTCAAAACTCTGTAATGACCTATATAGGAAAAGAATCTAAGAAAGAGTGAATATATGAATATGTATAATTGATTCACTTTGCTGTTCACCTGAAACTAACACAATATTGTAAATCCACTATACTCCAATAAAAATTATAAAACAAGGAACAAAATGCTATATATGAAATTCCAGATACTGGTTATCTACTAAGGAGTAGGAAATGAATGTGATCTCTGAGGGATATATGGGGAGATTTCACTCTACTTGTAATGTTATTTTTTTAATCTGAGTACTTGAATGCTCACTATTTTATTTATTATACTTTGTATATGTTTCTAAAGTACTTTATAAAAAACAAATTTCATAATAAGTATTAATAATAAAATAACAAAATAAAATTACATTTTATTCAAGAATATGATTAGGCATTCAATATACATATGTTTAAAAGCCAAACAGTCAAAGCCTCTGGATGGTACAAAAGATATAGATAGGACTGCTAAAAGAGAAAAAAGAAACTAACACAATTTTAGAACATAAGATAAGCAGAATGGAAGAATTATCTTTCTCGTGAAAGAATTACACTTTAATTGCCGAGAATCTTTAAAATATAGCCATATGACTTAAAATTATGCCTTCCAAAGTATAAATTCAATGGTCCTTATATGGAAAATGGTGGCTTTTCAACTTTTCATAGGAAATGGTTTTAGAAATGTGTTTTATACTGTGAACCTGATAATTAAGTTTCATAACCAAATGAACACCTAGGTCACAATTACTTTAGAATACAAAGGAGTTGATCACATAGTTGATTGTATTTACCAGTCATTTCCCTTGAAAAGAAAACACATGAGGTCATTAAAACATAAAATTTATTTTTTAAGCTAAAGAATATGTTATTTTTTTATTAAGTAACATATAAATACAGCAGAAGCAAGAAGAACTACAATCCTGCAGCCAGTGGAACAAAAACCACATTCACAGAAAGATGGACAAGATGAAAAGGAAGAGGGTTACATACCAGATGAAAGAAAAAGATAAAACCCCAGAGAAACAACTAAATGAAGTGGAGATAGGCAACCTTCCACATAAAGAATTCAGAATATTGATAGTGAAGATGATCCAGGACCTCGGAAAAAGAAGGGAGGTAAAATCAAGAAGATGCAAGAAATGTTTAACAAAGATCTAGAAGAATTAATGAACAAACAAACAGAGACGAATGATACAATAACTGAAATGAACACTACACTAGAAGGAATCAGTAGCAGAATAACTGAGGAAGAAGAAAGGATAAGTGACCTGGAAGATAAAATAGTGGAAATAACTACTGTGGAGCAGAATAAAGAAAAAAGAATGAAAAGAACCGAGGACAGTCTTAGGGACCTCTGGGACAACATTAAATGCACCAACATTCGAATTATAGGGGTTCCAGAAGAAGAAGAGAAAAAGAAATGGACTGAGAAAATATTTGAAGAGATTATGGTTGCAAACTTCCCTAATATGGGAAAGGAAATAGTTAATCAAGTCCAGGAAGCACAGAGAGTCCCATACAGGATAAATCCAAGGAGAAACACGCCAAGACACATATTAATCAAACTATCAAAATTAAATACAAAGAAAACATATTAAAAGCAACAAGGGAAAAACAACAAATAACACACAAGGGAATCCCCATAAGGTTAACAGCTGTTCTTTCAGCAGAAACTCTGCAAGCGAGACGGAGTGGCAGGACATACTTAAAGTGATGAAGGAGAAACACGTACAACCAACATTACTCTATCCAGCAAGGATATTATTCAGATTTGATGGAGAAATTAAAACCTTTACAGACAAGGAAAAGCTGAGAGAGTTCAGCACCACCAAACCAGCTTTACAACAAAAGCTAAAGTAAGTTCCCTAGGCAAGAAACACAGGAGAAGAAAAGACCTACAATAACAAACCAAAAACAATTAAGAAAAAGGGAATAGGAACATACATATCAATAATTACGTTAAATGTAAATGGATTGAATGCTTCCACCAAAAGGCACAGACTGGGTGAATAGATAGAAAAACAAGACCCATATATATGCTTTCTACAAGAAACCCACTTCAGACCTAGGGACACATACAGACTGAAAGTGAGGGGATGGAAGAAGATATTCCATGCAAATGGAAATCAAAAGAAAGCTGGAGTAGCAATTCTCATATCACACAAAATAGACTTTAAAATAAAGACTATTAGAAGAGACAAAGAAGGACACTACATAATGATCAAGGAATCGATCCAAGAAGAAGATATAACAATTGTAAATATTTATGCACCCAACATAGAAGCACCTCAATACATAAGGCAAATACTAACAGCCACAAAAGGGGAAATAAACAGTAACACATTCATAGTAGGGGACTTTAACACCCCGCTTTCACCAATGGAGAGATCATCCAAAATGAAAATAAGGAAACACAAACTTTAAATGATACATTAAACAAGATGGACTTAATTTATATTTATAGGACATTCCATGGAAAAACAATAGAATACACATTTTTCTCACGTGCTCATGGAACATTCTCCAGGATAGATCATATCTTGGGTCACAAATCAAGCCTTCATAAATTTAAGAAAATTGACATCATATCAAGCATCTTTTCCAACCACAACACTATGAGACTAGATATCAATTCCAGAAAATGGTCTGTAAAAAATACAAACACATGGAGGCTAAACAATACACTACTTAATAATCAAGTGTTCACTGAAGAAATCAAAGAGGAAATCAAAAAATACCTAGAAACAAATGACAATGGAGACAGGCCGACCCAAAACCCATGGGATATAGCAAAAGCAGTTCTAAGGGGGAAGTTTATAGCAGTACAATCCTCCCTTAAGAAACAGGAAATATCTCGAATAAACAACCTAACCTTGCACATAAGGCAATTAGAGAAATAAGAAGAAGAACAACAACAAAAAAAACCCCAAAGTTATCAGAAGGAAAGAAATCATACAGATTAGATCAGAAATAAATGAAAAAGAAATGAAGGAAATTATAGCAAAGATCAATAAAACTAAAAGGTGGTTCTCTGAGAAGATAAACAAAATTGATAAACCATTATCCAAACTCATCAAGAAAAAAAGGGAGAAGACTCGTCAATAGAATTAGAAATGAAAAAGGAGAACTAACAACTGACACCGCAGAAATACAGAAGATCATGAGAGATTACTACAAGCAACTCTATGCCAATAAAATGGACAACCTGGAAGAAATGGACAAATTCTTAGAAAGGCACAACCTGCCAAGACTGTATCAGGAAGAAATAGAAAATATGAACAGACCAATCACAAGCAGTGAAATTGAAACTGTGATTACAACTCTTCCAGCAAACAAAAGCCCAGGACCAGATGGTTTCACAGGTGAATTCTAACAAACATTTAGAGAAGAGCTTACACCAATTCTTCTCAAACTCTTTCAAAACTAGCAGAGGAAGGAACACTCCCAAACTCATTCTATGAGGCCACCATCACCCTGATACCCAAACCAGACAAAGATACTACAAAAAAGGAAAATTACAGACCAATATCACTCATGAATATAGATGCAAAAATCCTCAACAAAATACAGAATCCAACAACAAATTAAAAGTATAATACAACATGATCGAGTGGGATTTGTCCCACGAATGCAAGGATTCTTCAATACATGCGAATCAATCAATGTGACACACCATATTAACAAACTGAAGAAGAAAAAGCATATGATCTTCTCAATAAATGCAGAAGAAGCTTTTGACAAAATTCAACACCCATTTCTGATAAAAATTCTCCAGAAAGTGGGCATAGAGCGAAGTTAACTCAACATAATAAAAGCCATATATGACAAACTCACAGGAAACATCATTTTCAATGGTGAAAAACTGAAAGCATTTCCTCAAGATCAGGAACAAGACAAGGATGTCTACTCTCACCACTATTTTTCAACATTGCTTTGGAAGTCCTAGCCACAGCAATCTGAGAAGAAAAAGAAATAAAAGGAATACAAATTGGAAAAGAGGTAAAACTGTCACTGTTTGCAGATGATATGATAATATACATAGAGAATCCTAAAGGTGCTACCAGGTAATTACTAGAGCTATTGAATGAATTTGGTAAAGTTTCACGATACAAAATTAATGCACAGAAATCTCTTGCATTCCTATGCATTAATGATGAAATATCTGAAAGATAAATTAAGGAAACACTCCCATTTACCACTGCAACAAAGAAAATAAAACACCTAGGAATAAACCCACCTAGGAAAAGAAAAGACCTGTATGCAGAAAACTGTAAGACACTGATGAAAGAAATTAAAGATGACACAAACAGATGGAGAGATATACCATGTTCTTGGATTGGAAGAATCAATATTGTGAAAATGACTATACTACCAAAAGCAACCTACAGATTCAATGCAATCCCTATCTATTTACCAATGGCATTTTTTACAAAACCAGAACAAAAAATCTTAAAATTTGTATGGAGACACAAAAGGCCCTGAATAGCCAAAGCAGTCTTGAGGGAAAAAAACGGAGCTGCAGGAATCAGACTCCCTGACTTCAGACTATACTAAAATGCTACAGTAATCAAGACAATATTGTACTGGCTCAAAAACAGAAATATAGATCAAAGGAACTGGATATAAAGCCCAGAGATAAACCCAAACAACTACTGTCAACTAATCTCTGACAAAGGACGCAAGTATATACAATGGAGAAAAGATAGTCTCTTCAATAAGTGGTGCTCGGAAAACTGGAAAGCTACATGTAAAAGAATGAAATTAGAACACTCCATAACAGCATACAGAAAAATAAACTGAAAATGGATTAGAGACCTAACTGTAAGACCAGACACTATAAAACTGTTAGAGGAAGACACAGGAAGAATACTCTTGGACAAAAATCACAGCAAGATCTTTTTAGATCCAATTCCTAGAGTAATGGAAATAAAAAAAAAATGGGACCTACTGAAGCTTAAAAGCTTTTGCACAGCAAAGGAAACTCCAAACAAGATAAAAAGACAACCCTCAGAATGAGAGAAAATATTTGCAAACGAATCAACGGACAAAGGATTAATGTCCAAAATATATAAACAGCTCATTCAGCTCAATATTACAAAAAACAACCCAATCCAAAAATGGGCAGAAGACCTAAATGGACATTTCTCCAAAGAAGACATATAGATGGCCAAGAAGCATATGAAAAGCTACTCAACATCACTAATTATTAGAGAAATGCAAATGAAAACTACAATGAGGTATCACCTAACACCAGTTAGAATGGGCATCCTCAGAAAATGTACAAACCACAAATGCTGAAGAGGGTGTGGAGAAAAGGGATCATTCTTGAACTGTTGGTGGGAATGTAAATTGATACAGCCACTATGGAGAACAGTATGGAGGTTCCTTAAAAAACTAAAAATAGAATTACCACATGACCCAGCAATCCCACTACTGGGCATATACCATGAGAAAACCATAATTCAAAAAGACATATGCACCCCAATGTTCATTGCAGCACTATTTACAATAGCCAGGTCATGAAAGAAACCTAAATTCCCATCGACAGGCCAATGGATAAAGAAGATGTGGTACATATATACAATGGAATATAACTTAGCCATAAAAAGGAATGAAATTGGGTCATTTGTAGAATCGTGGATGAATCTAGAGACTGTCATACAGAGTGAAGTAAGTCAGAAAGAGAAAAACAAATATATTAAAACATATACGTGGAGCCTAGAAAAATGGTACAGATGAACCAGTTGGCAGGGCAGAAATTGAGACACAGTCGTAGAGAACAAATGTATGGACAACAAGCGGGAAAGCTGCAGGGGCATTGGGGTGCTGTGATGAATTGGGAGATTGGGATTGACATATACACACTAACATGTATAAAATGGATACCTAATAAGAAACTGCAGTATAAAAAATAAATAAAATAATGTTCAAAAATGCAAAAAAAATACCCCACATACATATAAATAGTCCTCCTCCCAGGGTAGGCTCATGTACCCCAGTCAAGCTCCACCACCACCCCAGTCCCAAGAGAGCAGGATTGTGCGCTGTGGGGTAGCCTTTGGACCAGATGTTGGTGGGTGGCCCACACGCAGAGATGGGGCTGAAACCACAGCTGAGCCCCTGGTGCTGTGCGACTAAGGAAGAAGAGCTGAAAATCTCTCCTTGCAGCTGTGAATACCCTGGATTTACACACCCACAGCCAGCTTCGTAAACTCATCATCTATGGAACATCTGAATGGATGAGTTCGCCTGCAGCTGAGGTGAGTCTAGCATTAGCAGCTGTGGGCTTTATGGATACCTACATGTGGGGGTTGGAAAAGGTGAGAGTCTGAGCTGCCCCATATTGCCCACAGCATGTCCAAGTGCATGATTACTGCAGTCCAGGGACCTGACTTCAGTGGGTCTACGCTGGTGGCCTGATGAAAACAATTCCTGAGAGGCAACAGGACCAATTGCCAGCATACCCACAGTTAAGGTGAGGCCGAGAGAAGTGACAACAAAAGTGGAATTTGTGAACCCACACAACTTGTAAAAGATGATACAGCAGAGTACACTCATAGGTGAACAGCTCCAGAGGAAGAATACTCATTGGCTTATTTCCCAGTGGGAGTGATCCAATCCTGCCTACCTCATACCACAGATCAGAAACACAGCTCATAAACAGATCCCAGGGCCTATATTCCAACAACTAGGGAGCAGACCCCGTGCCTAACAGGGCAGTGACAACCACAGAGCAAAGGGAAAACCCTGTTCAATATCCAGTGCAGGATCTGGTCACGACAACCTCAGTCATACCTCCTATATAGGAGATAATGGCCAGCATACACTGAGGAAGGAAGTGGTAGACATCCATACTAAAAACAGCACTCTCAGTAAAAAATATTAAAACCATGCATACTATATAGGGATGTTCCCATGTAAAAATAGCACTCCAAGACAGTATGAAGGTCTGGAATCGAGAAGAAAAACGCACATAGCATTTATCCTTGAAGGCTAGTGGGGTTTGAATGCAGGAGCTCCACAAGGCTAGGGGAAACAGAGACTCAAACCTTAGAAAGCACATACAAGATCTCACATGCACTGGGACCCAGCACAAAGAAGTATCTCCATAGGAAACTAGGGAAAACCCACCTAGGGGGCTTGAAGGGTCTCCAGGCCAGACGGGGGTCGGCAGTAGCTCACTGTGGGGGAAAGGACATTGATAGCATAGGAACCAGGAAATACTGATTGACATGAGCTCTCCTGGAGGTCCCCATTTCAGCAACAAGACCCAGCCCCACACAACAGCCTGCAGTCTCCAGTGCTGGAATGCCTCAAGACAAACAAGCAGCAAAATAGAAAAACAGCCCCACCCATTGGCAAACAGGCTGCCTAAAGTTGTACTGGGTTCACAGCCACCTCAAAACACACCCCCTGACATGGCCATGGCCATGAGAGGGACCAGACACAGCTCCAGCCACCAAAGGGCAGCTACCAGTCCCTCCTGCCAGGAAGCCTACATAAGACCCTGGCCAACCTCACCCAGCAGGAGGCAGACACCAGAAGGAAGATGAATTATGACCCTGAAGCCTGTGGAAAGGTTACCACAAATGCATAAAGTTAGACACAATGAGATGACAGAGAAATATGCTACAGATGAAGGAACAAGATAAAAACCCATGAGAACAATTAAATGAAGAGGAGATAGGCAATCTACCTGAAAAAGAATTCAGAGTAATGATAGTAAAGAAGATCCAAAATCTTTGAAAAAGAATTGAGGTACAGACAAAGAAGATACAAAAAATGTTTAACAAAGAGATAGAAGATTTAAAGAAAAAAACAGAGATGAACAACACAAAAACTGAAATAAAAAATACACAAGAAGGAATCAATAACAGAGGCAGAAGAATGGACAAGTGAGCTGGAATACAAACTGGGAGAAATCACTGCCATGGAATAGAGTAAAGAAAAAAGAATGAAAATTAATGAGGACAATCCCAAAGACATCTGGGACAACATTAAACACACTGACATTTGCATTATAGGGGTCCCAAAAGAAGAAGAGAAAGACAGCCTGAGAAAATATTTGAAGACATTATAACAAAAACTTCACTAACATGGGAACTGAAACAGTCACCAAAGTCAAATAAGTGCAGAGAGGATACAGGATAAATCCAAGGAGGAACATGCTGATACACATATTAATCAAGCTGATGAAAATTAAATACAAATAAAAAAACATTAAAAGCAACAAGGGAAAAGCAACAAACAATATACAAGGGGATCCCCATCAGGTTTTCAGCTGACTTTTCATGAGAAACTCTGCAGGTCAGAAGGCAGTGGCACAAAGTATTTAAAGTGATGAAAGGGAAGAACCTACAACAGGGACTTCCCTGGTGGTGCAGTGGTAAAGAACCTACAACCAAGAATACTCTTCCCAGCAAGACACTCATTCAGAATCAGTGAAGACATCAAAAGCTTTACAGACAAGCAAAGGCTAAGAGAATTCAGCACTACCAAGCCAGCTTTACAATAAATACTAGAGAAACTTTTCTACGCAAAAAAGAAAAGGCCACAACTAGAATCAACATCCAGAAAATTATTAATGGGAAAGCTCACCAGTAAAGGCAAACATAAATAAAGGTAGGAAATCATCCACATGCAATTAGTACATCAAAGCCAGCGATCATGAGAAGATGAGAGTACAAATACAGGATATTAGAATTGCATTGGAAATTAAGAGACCTCAGCAACTTAAAATAAACTTGTGTATATATATGGACTACTTTATCAAAACCTCATTGGCTATGCAAACCAAAACACTAAAATAGATACAGATACAAAAAAAGAAAAAAAAGCAACCCAATCACAACACTAAAGATAGTCATCAAATCACGAGAAAAGAAGAAAAGACAAAGGGAAGAAAAAAAACCTAAAAAAAAATCCAAAACAATTAAGAAAATGGCAACAGGAACATATTTAATGATAACTACCTTACATAAAAATGTATTAAATGATCCAACCAAAATACAAAGAATGTCTGAATGGATACAAAAAGAAGACCCATATATATGCTGTCTACAAGACACCCACTTCAGATCTAGGGACACATACAGACTGAAAGTGAGAGCATGGAAAAAGATATTCCCTGCAAATGGAAATCAAAAGAAATCTGGAGTAGCAATACTCATATAGAGAAAGTAGACTATAAAATAGAGACTGTCATGAGAGACAAGGAAGGACAGTACTTAATGACTGAGGAATCAATCCAAGAAGACGATATAACATTGTAAATATATATGCACCCAACACAGGAACAGCTTAATATATAAGGCAAATAATAACAGCCATAAAGGGGGTACATCAACAGTAAGACAATAATAGTTGGGGACTTTAACAGCCCACTTACACCAATGGACAAAACATCCAAAAAGAAAATCAATAAGGAAACACACACCTTAATTGACACATTAGGTCAGATGGACTTAATTGATACTTACAAAACATTCCACCCACAGGCAGCAGAATACTCAGTGTTCTCAAGTGCAAGTGGAATATTCTCGAGGGTAGATCACATCTTAGGCTAAAAATCAAGGCTTGGTAAATTTAAGAAAATCGAAATCATATCAAGCATCTTTTCTAACCACAACACTATGAGATTAGAAATTACAGAAAAAAACTGTAAAAATCACAAACACATGAAGGCTAAACAATACGTTACTAAACAACAAATGGGTCCCTGAATAAATCAAAGAGGAAATTAAAAAATACCTAAAGACAAATGAAAATGACAACATGACAATCCAAAACCTATGGAACAAAGCAAAAATATTCGAAGAGGGAAGTTTATAGCAATACAATCTTAACTCAGGAAAAAAGAAAAATCTCAAATAAACAACCTAACCTTACACCTAAAGCAACTAGAGAAACAAGAACAAACAAAACCCAAAGTTACTAGAAGGAAAAAATTCATAAAGATCAAATCAGAAATAAATGAAATAGGGAAGAAGAAAACAACAGAAAAGATCAATGAAACTAAAAGCTGTTTCTTTGAAAAATTAAACAAAATTGATAAACCTTTAGGGAGACTCATCAAGAAAAAGAGGAAGACGATGCAAATCTTAAAATTAGGAATGAAAAAGAAGTTACAACTGACACCACAGAAATACAAAGAATTATAACAGACTACCACAAGCAACTATATGCCATTGAATTGGACAATGAAGAAGAAATGGGCAAATGCTTAGAAAGGTACAATCTCCCAAGCCTGAAGCAGGAAGAAATAGAAAATACGAACAGATCAATCACAAAGTACTGAAATTGAAACTGTGATTTAAAAACTTCCAGCAAAGAAAAGTCCAGGACCAGATGGCTTCACAGGCGAATTCTATCAAATATTTAGAGAAGAGTTAACACCTACCCTTCTGAAACTCTTCAAAAAAATTGCAGAGGAAGGAACACTCCCAAGCTCTTTCCACAACGCCACCATCACCCTGATACCAAAATGAGAAAAAGATACCACAAAAAAAGAAAATTACAGACCAATAACAGTGATGAACATAGACACAAAAATCCTCAGGAAAATACTAGCAAACTGAATGCAACAATACATTAAAAGAATCATAAACCATGATCAAATGGGATTTATCCCAGGGATGCAATAATTCTTGGATATAAGCAAATCAATCAATGTGATACACTACATTAACAAACTGAAAAATAAAAATCATACGATTATCTCAATAGTGCAGAAGAAGCTTTTTTACAAATTTCAACACCCATTTAGCACAAAAACTCTACAGAAAGTGGGAATAGTAGGAACATACCTCAACATAATAAAGGCCATATATGACAAACCCACAGGTAACATCAAAGTCAATGGTGAAAAACTGAAAGCATTTCCTCTAAGATCAGGAACAAGACAAGGATGTCCATTTTTTCTGTTTTTATTCAACATAGTTTTGAAGTCTTAGCCACAGTAATCAGAGAAGAAAAAGGAATAAAAGAAGTACAAATTGGAAAAGAAGAAGTAAAACTGTCATTATTTCAGATGACATGATACTATACATAGAGAATCCTAAAGATGCTACCATAAAAGAACAGCTCATCAATAAATTCAGTAAAGTTGCAGAATACAAAATTAATACACAGAAATCTCTTCCATATCTATACACTAACAACGAAAGATGAAAGAGGGAAATTAAGGAAACAATCCCATTGACCATCGCATCAAAAAGAATAAAATAACTAGGAATAAACCTACCTAAGGAGGCAAAAGACCTGCACTCCAAAAATTATAAGGGACGGATGAAAGAAATCAAAGAGGACAAAAACAGATGGAGAGATATACCATGTTCTTGGAATGGAAGAATAAATATTGTCAAAATGATGATACCACCCAAAGGAATCTACAGTTTCAATGCAATCCATATCAAATTACCAATGGCATTTTTCACAGATTTAGGAAAAAAAGTTTTACAATTTGCATGGTAACACAAAAGACCATGAATAGCCAAAGCAAACTTGAGAAAGAAAAACGGAGCTGGAGGAATCAGGCTCCCTGATTTCAGACGCTATTACAAAGCTACAGTAATCAAACCAGTATGGTACTGGCAAAGAAAAAAAACACACACACACACACATAAAAAGAAATATAGATCAATGGAACATAATAGAAAGTTCAGACATAAACCCGCACATCTAATTTGTGAGAAAGGATGCCAGAATACACAATGAAGAAAAGATAGTCTTCTCAATAAGTGGTTCTGGGAAAACTCAACAGCTAAATGTAAAAGAATGAAATTAGAACACTCCCCAACACCATACACACAAAAACTCAAAATGGAATAAAGACCTAAATGTAAAGCTGGATATTATAAAACTTTGAGAGGAAAACACAGGCAGTACACCAACTCACATAAATCACAGCAAAATCTTTTTTGAACAACCTCCTAGAGTCATGAAAATAAAAATAAAAAAATGGGATCTCATTAAACTTTAAAGCTTTTGCACAGCAAAGGAAACCATAAACCAAACGAAAAGAGATAATAAGAACCTACTGTAGAGCACAGGGAATTCTACTCAATACTCAGTAATGGCTTACATGGGAAAATAAGTTTAAAAATGGTTGGATATATGTACATGTATAACTGATTCACTTTGCTGTACACCTGAAACTAACACAACATTGTAAATCAATGATACTCTAATAAAAATTAAAACAAACAAATGAAAAGACAACCCTCAGAATGGGAGAATATATTTGGTACTGAAGCAACCAAAAAGGCACTAACCTTCAAAATATACAAAGAGCTCATTCATCTCAATATCAAAAAAAAAAAACCAAATAACCCAATCAAAAAATGGGCATATATACATAAACATATATCCACTCTATTTAAAATTATTTTTTTCCCACACAGGCCATTACAGAGTACTGAGTAGAGTTCCGTGGGCAATATATTGGGTCCTTATTTGTTATCTAGTTTTTATATAATAGTATGCATATGTCAATCTTAATAGTACAATTTATCTCCCCATTCCTCCCTGGTAGCCATTAGTTTGTTTTCTACATCTGTAACTCTATTTCTGTTTCGTAGATAAGTTCACTTGTACCCTTTTTTAAACAACTCCACCTGTAAGCAGTATCATATGATATTTGTCTTTCTCTGTCTGACGTATTTCACTCTATACACCTGAAGCTAACACAACATTGTAAACCAACTATACTCCAATATTTTTTAATTGAAACAGAAATAATTAATTAATTAATTAATTAAAAAATGTGAAGGAAAAGGGCAAAATATTTAACTAGACATTTCTCCAAAGAAGACATACAGAAGGGCAAGATGCACATGAAAAGATGCTCAATATCACTAATTATCAGAGAACTGCAAATCAAAACTATAATGAGGTATATCACCTCACACCATTCAGAATGGCCACCATCAAAAATTCTACAAACAATAAATACTGGAGAGGGTGTGGGGAAAAGGGAACCCTCCTACACTGTTGGTGGCAATGTAAATTGGTACAGCAACTAAAGAAAACAATATGGAGGTCCTTAAAAAACTAAAAATAGAATTATCATATGATCCACCAATACCACTCCTGGGCATATATACAGAGAAAACTATAATTCGAAAATATACATGCACCCCAATGTTAATTGCAGCACTACTTACAATAGCCAAGACATGGAAGCAACCTCAACGTCCATTGACAGAGGAGTGGATAAAGAAGATATGGTATATATATATATATATATATATATATATATATATATATGTATATATAATAGAACGAAATAATGCGATTTCCAGCAATAGGACCTAGATATTATCCTAGATATTGTCATACCGAGTGAAGTAAGTCAGGCAAAGACAAATAACATATGATATTGCTTATATGTGGAATCAAAAAAAGGGTACAAATGAACTTATTTACAAAACAGAAATTTGAGTCACAGATGTAGAAAATAAACTTATGGTTACCAAAGGTGAAAGAGCGGGAGAGGGCAAAATTGGGAGATTGAGATGAACATATCTACACTACTGTATATAAAATAGCCAACTAATAAGGACCTACTTTAAAGCACAGGGAAATCTACTGAATATACTGTAGTAACCAATACAGGAAAATAATCTGAAAAAGAATGTATATATATATGTGTAACTGATTCCCTTTGCTGTACACCTGAAACTAACACAACATTGTGAATTGATGATACTCCAATAAAAAAACATATAAGTAGAAAAGACAATAAATCATGTATTGTTTAAAACCTGCTAGTATTTTTATGTAAATCTTTGCAAGAGAGGAATTTGTCTAAAAAATAGACTTCGGTGAACCACAGATATATCTGATAATAAGTACCTGAATCTAAGAGAAACTCGTCTCTGACAAAAAATAGTACAATTGTTTCATAAAATGGATAGCTAGGAATATGTTGAGAATTTAAACTTCTATTCATGGGTTCTTCTATTGTACACAATGACTTTAAGGACTGGAATACAGAAGTGCACTTACAGCTGTTAATCCATGAATTAAGCTCTGAGCAGTACATATAAATGGAGTTCCAGAATTCCTAGGATGGAGTAAGGTTTGATGGGCTCAAGGTACTGATTCCTAAAATTATATTGGCAAACTGGATGTTAATGTATTTAACTCAATGTTTCTGAACACTTATTTAGAAGAAGCCATTTTTGCACCACGTTTTAAAGCATAGAAGAAACCTAAGAGCACTGACCTATATTAGAAACAGATACAAATTCAAATGGTAACTTATTATTCCTCTAAATGTGGTCATTATTGTGTACTTTCAGTTATAAATTCTCAATTATCCATCTTATGTTGGCACTAGATGAAAGTGATTAAAAATCAGTACTACATTCATAAGATAAAAGACAATAAATAAATATGGTATATTTAGAAATTATTAAAAATCAATGGCATATGGACTCCCTCTTGTGAGAACACTGGAATCACAACTAACTGCTGAAAAATCATTGACAGGAAAATATTGGAACTCACCAGAAAAGATACCCCACATCGAAAGACAAAGGAGAAGCCACAGTGAGATGGTAGGAGGGGTGCAATCACAATAAAATCAAATCCCATAACTGCTGATGGGTGACTCACAAACTGGAGAACACTTATAACACAGAAGTCCACCCACTGGAGTGAAGATTCTGAGCCACGTCAGGCTTCCCAACCTGCGGTCTGAAAACAGGAGGAGGAATTCCAGAGGATCAGACATTGAAGGCTAGTGGGATTTGATTGCAGGACTTCAACAGGACTGGGGGAAACAGAGACTCCAGGCCTAGAGGGCACAAACAAAGTAGTGTGTGCATCGGGACCCAGGGGAAGGAGCAGTGACCACATAGGAGACTGAACCAGACCTACCTGCTAGAGTTGGAGGGTCTCCTGCAGAGGTGGGGGGTGGCTGTGTCTCAATGTGAGGACAAAGATACTGGCAGCAGAAGATCTGGGAAGTACTTCTTGGCGTGAGCCCTCCCAAAGTCTGCCATTAGCCCCACCAAAGAGCCCGGGCAGGCTACAGTGTTGGGTCACCTCAGGCCAAACAACCAACAGGTAGGGAACACAGCCTCACACATCAGCAGACAATCAGATTAAAGTTTCACTGAGCTCTGTCCACCAAAGTAACAGCCAGCTCTACTCACCACCAGTCCCTCCCACAAGGAAACTTGCACAAGCCTCTTAGACAGCCTCATCTACCAGAGGGCAGACAGAAGAAGCAAGAAGAACTACAGTCCTGCAGCCTGTGGAACAAAACCAGATTCACAGAAATACAGACAAGATGAAAAGGCAGAGGGCTATGTACCAGATGAAGGAACACGATGAAACCTGAGAAAAACAACTAAATGAAGTGGCGATAGGCAACCTTCCAGAAAAAGAATGCAGAATAATGATAGTGAAGATGATCAAGGACCTCAGAAAAAGAATGGAGGCAAAGATCGAGAAGATGCAAGAAACGTTTAACAAAGACCTAGAAGAATTAAAGAACAAACAAATAGAGATAAACAATACAATAACTTAAAGGAAAAATACACTAGAAAAAATCAATAGCAGAGAAACTGAGGCAGAAGAATATATAAGTGACCTGGAAGACAGAATGGTGGAATTCACTGCTATGGAACAGAATAAAGAAAAAAGAATAAAAAGAAATGAAGACGGCCTAAGAGGCCTCAGGGATAACATTAAATGCAACAACATTCACATTATACAGAGCCCAGAAGGAGAAGAGAGAGAGAAAGGACCTGAGAAAATATTTGAAAATATTATAGTCAAAAAATTCCCTAACATGGGAAAAGAAAAAGGCACCCAAGTCCAGGAAGTGCAGAGAGTTCCATAAAGGATAAACACAAGTAGAAACATGCCAAGACTCACAGTAACCAAATTGGCAAAAATTAAAGACAAAGAAAAATTATTGAAAGCAACAAGGGAAATAAGACAATTAACATACAAGGGAACTCCCATAAGGTTAACAGCTGATGTCTCGGCAGAAACTCTACAAGGCAGAAGGGAGTGGCATGATATACTGAAAGTGATGACATGGAAAAAACTACAAACAAGAATACTATAACCGGAAAGGATATCATTCAGATTCAATGGAGAAATCAAAAGCTTAACAGACAAGGTAAGGCTAAGAGAATTTAGCACCAGCATACCAGCTCTACAACAAATGCTAAAGGAACGTCTCTAAGTGTGAAACACAAGAGACGAAAAGGACCTACAAAAACAAACGCAAAACAAATAAGAAAACTGTCATAGGAACATACATATCGAAAATTACCTGAAATGTGAATGGATTAAATGCTACAACCAAAAGACACAGTCTTGCTAAGTGGATAGAAAAACAAGACACATTATATGCTGTCTACAAGAGACCCACTTCAGATCTAGGGACACATAAAGACTGAAAGTGAGGGGATAGAAAAAGATAATCCATGCAAATAGAAATCAAAAGAAAGCTAGAGTAGCAATACTCATATCAGATAATATACACTTTAAAATAAAGAATGTTACAAGAGACAAGGAAGGACAGTACATAATGATCAAGGTATCAACCCAAGAAGAAGATATCACAATTATAAATATATATGCACCGAACATAGGAGCACCTTAATATATTAGGCAACTGCTAACAGCTATAAAAGAGGAAATTGACAGTAACAGAGTAATAATGGGGGACTTTAACAGCTCATTTACACCAATGGACAGATCATTCAAACAGAAAATTAATAAGGAAACACAAGCTTTAAATGATACAATAAATGAGATAGATTTCATTGATATTTATAGGGACATTCCATCCAAAAACAGCAGATTACATTTTCTTCTCAAGTGCATATGGAACAGTCTCCAGGACAGATCACATCTGGGGTCACAAATCAAGCCTCAGTAAATGTAAGAAAATTGAAATTATATCAAGCATCATTTCTGACCATAACGCTATGAGATTAGAAATCAATTACAGGGAAAGAAAGGTAAAAAACACAAACACATGGAGGCTAAACAATACGTTACTAAATAACCAAGAGATCACTGAAAAACTCAAAGAGGAAATAAAAAATTTGTAAAGTCAAATGACAATGAAAACACGACGATCCAAAACCTATGGGATGCAGCAAAAGCAGTTTTAAGAGGTAAGTTTATAGCTATACTAGCCTACCTCAAGAAACAAGAAAAATCTCAAATAAACAATCTAACCTTGCACTTAAACGAACTAGAGAAAGAACAAACAAAACCCAAAGTTAGCAGAAGGAAAGAAATCATAAAGATCAGAGCAGAAATAAATGAAATAGAAAAAAAGAAAACAGTAGCAAAGATCAATAAAACTAAAAGCTGTTTCTTTGAGAAGATAAAAAAAACTGATAAACCATTAGCCAGACTCATCAAGAAAAAGGAGAGGACTCAAATCAATAAAATTAGAAATGAAAAATGATAAGTTACAACAGACACTTCAGAAATACACAGCATCCTAAGAGACTACTACAAGCAACTCTATGCCAATAAAATGGACAACCTTGAAGAAATGGACAAATTCTTAGCAAGGTATAACCTTCCAAGGCTGAAGCAGGGAGAAATAGAAAATATGAACAGAACAATCACAAGTAATGAAATTGAAATGGTGATTAAAAATCTTCCAACAAACAAAAGTTCAGGACCAGATGGCTTCAGAGGTGAATTTTATCAAACATGTAGGGAAGAGCTAACAGCAATCCTTCTCAAAATCTTCCTAAAAATTTCAGAGGAAGGAACACTCCCAACTCATTCTATGAGGTGAATATCACCCTGATACCCAAACCAGATGAAGATACTACAAAAAAAGAAAATTACAGACCAATATCACTGACGAACATAGATGCAAAAATCCTCAACAAAATACTAGCAAATAGAATCCAACAACACATTAAAAGGACATAAACCTTGATCAAGTGGGATTTATCCCAGGGATGCAAGGATTCTTCAATATACACAAATCAATCAATGTGATACACCATATTAACAAACTGAAGAATAAAAACCATATGATCATCTCAATAGATGCAGAAAAAAGTTTTGACAATGTTCAATACCTATTTATGATAAAAACTCTCCCGAATGTGGGAACAGAGGGAACCTACCTCAACATAATAAACTCCACTTATGACAAACCCACAGCAAACTTCATTCTTAATGGTGGAAAACTGAAGGATTTCCTCTAAGATCAGGAACAAGACAAGGATGTCCACTCTCACTATTATTATTCAACATAGTTTTGGAAGTCCTAGCCATGGCAATCAGAGGACAAAAAAAGAAATAAAAGGACTACAACTTGGAAAAGAAGAAGTAAAACTGTCATGGTTTGCAGATTACATGATACTATATATATATATATAGAATCCTAAAGATGCCACCAGAAAACTACTAGAGCTAATCAATGAATTTGGTAAAGTGGCAGGATACAAAATTAATGCACAGATCTCTTGCATTCCTATATACCAATGATGAAAAGTCTCAAATAGAAATTAAGGAAACACTCACATCTACCACTGCCAGGAAAAGAATAAAATATCTAGGAATAAACCAACCTATGGAGACAAAAGACCTCTCTGTAGAAAACTATAAGACACAGTTGAAAGAAATTAAAGATGATACCAACAGATGGAGTGATATACCATGTTCTTGGATTGGAAGAATCAATATTGGGAAAATGACAATACTACCCAAAGCAATCTAGAGATTCAATGCAATCCCTATCAAATTACCAATGTCAAATTTTATAGAACTAGGAAAAAGAATGTTAAAATTTGTATGGAGACACAAAAGCCCCAAATAGCCAAAGCAATCTTGAGGGGAAAAATGGACCTGGAGGAATCAGACTCCCTGACTTCAGACTGTACTACAAAGCTATAGTAATCAAGAGAATATGGTACTGGCAAAAAAACAGAAACATAGATCAATGGAACAGGATAGAAAACCCAGAGGTAAACCCACGCACCTATGGTCAACTAATCTATGACAAAGGAGGCAATGATATACAATGGAGAAAAGACAGTCTCTTCAATTAGTGGTCCTGGGAAAACTGGACAGCTACATGTAAAAGAATGAATTTAGAATACTCCCTAACACCATACACAAAAATAAACTTGAAATGGATTAGAGTCCTAAATGTAAGACCGGACACTACAAAACTCTTAGAGGAAAACATAGGAAGAACACTCTTTGACATAAATCACAGCAAGGTCTTTTTTAAACCACCTCCTAGAGTAATGGAAATAAATACAAAAATAAAAAAATGGGATCTAATGAAACGTAAAAGCTTTTGCACAGCAAAGAAAACTACAAATGAGATGAAAAGAGAACCCTCAGAATGGGAGAAAATATTTTCAAACGAATCAATGGACAAAGGATTAATCTCCAAAATATATAAACAGCTCATGCAACTCAATATTAATAAAAAAAACAAGCCAATCCAAAAATGGACAGAAGACCTTAATAGACATTTCTCCAAAGAAGACATACACATGGCCATGAAGCACAGTTAAAGCTGCTCAACATCGCTAATTATTAGAGAAATGCAAATCAAAACTACAATGACATTTAGGTTGTTTCCAGCTCCGGGCTATTGTGAATAGAGCTGCAATGAACATTTTGGTACATGTCTCTTTTTGAATTATGGTTTTCTCAGGGTATATGCCTAGTAGTGGGATTGCTGGGTCATATGGTAGTTCTATTTTTAGTTTTTTAAGGAACCTCCATACTGTTCTCCATAGTGGCTGTACCAATTCACATTCCCACCAGCAGTGCAAGAGTGTTCCCTTTTCTCCACACCCTCTCCAGCATTTATTGTTTCTAGATTTCTTGATGATGGCCATTCTGACTGGTGTGAGATGATATCTCATTGCAGTTTTCATTTGCATTTCTCTAATGATTAATGATGTTGAGCATTCTTTCATGTGTTTGTTGGCAGTCTGTATATCTTCTTTGGAGAAATGCCATCGGATGAATGGATAAAGAAGATGTGGCACATATATACAATGGAATATTACTCAGCCATAAAAAGAAATGAAACTGAGCTATTTGTAATGAGGTGGATAGACCTAGAGTCTGTCATACAGAGTGAAGTAAGTCAGAAAGAGAAAGACAAATACCGTATGTTAACACATATATATGGAATTAAAAAAAAAAGTCATGAAGAACCTAGGGGTAAAACGGGAATAAAGACACAGACCTACTTGAGAATGGACTTGAGGATAAGGGGAGGGGGAAGTGTAAGCTGTGACAAAGCGAAAGAGAGGCATGGACATGTATACACTACCAAACGTGAGGTAGATAGATAGTGGGAAGCAGCCGCAGAGCACGGGGAGATCAGCTCGGTGCTTTGTGACCACCTGGAGGGGTGGGATGGGGAGGGTGGGAGGGAGGGAGATGCATGAGGGAAGGGATGTGGGAACGGATGTATATGTATGACTGATTCACTTTGTTATAAAGCAGAAACTAATTAAAAAAAATTAAAAAAAAAAAACTACAATGAGGTATCACCTCACATCTGTTAGAATGGGCATCAACAGAAAATCTACAAACAATAAATCCTGGAGAGGGTGTGGTGAAAAGGGAACCCTCTTGCACTGTTGGTAGGAATGTAAATTAATAAAGCCATTATGGGGCTTCCCTGGTGGCGCAGTGGTTGAGAATCCACCTGCTAATGCAGGGGACACGGGTTCGAGCCCTGGTCTGGGAGGATCCCACATGCCACGGAGCAACTGGGCCCGTGAGCCACAACTACTGAGCCTGTGCATCTGGATCCTGTGCTCTGAAACAAGAGAGGCCACGATAGTGAGAGACCTGCACACCGTGATGAAGAGTGGCCCCCACTTGCCACAATTAGAGAAAGCCCTCACACAGAAATGAAGATCCAACACAGCAAAAATAAATAAATTAATTAATAAAACTCCTACCCCCAGCATCTTAAAAAAATAAATAAAATAAAGCCATTATGAAGAACAGTATGGAGCTTCCTTAAAATCTAAAAATAGAGTTACCATATGACTCAGCAATCCCACTACTGGCCCTATACCCAGAGAAAACCATAATTCAAAAAGATACATGCACCCCAGTGTTCACTGCAGCACTATTTACAATAGCCAGGTCATGGAAGCAACCTAAATGCCCATAGACAGACCAATGGATAAAGAAGATGTGGTACATATGTACAATGGAATATTATTCAGCCATCAAAGGGAACAAAATTGGGTCATTTGTAGAGACGTGGATGAATCTAGAGACTGTCATACAGAGTGAAGTCAGAAAGAGAAAAACAAATATCATATATTAACGCATATAGGTGGAATCTAGAAAAATGGTACAGCTACACCAGTTTGCAGGGCAGAAATTGAGACATAGATGTAGAGAACACATGTATGGACACCAAGGGGGGAAGCGGCAGTGGCTGGGGCTGGTGGTGTGATGAATTGGGAGATTTGGATTGACATGTATACACTGATGTGTATAAAATGGATGACTAATAAGAACCCTCTGTATAAAAAAATAAATAAAATAAAATTCAAAAATTCAAACAAAAAAAAGTCAATGACATAGGAATTGAGAAAAATGGAGCTATGTTCTAAAAATGTGATTAAATCTAGCATTTATTTCTGTAGTTTTGATGTAAAATCACAAAATAAAATTGGAAAATGAGATAATACATGAATAATAAAGATAATGATGATGGTTTTATCAACACAATTTAGAAAGTAGCAGGAGGTTCCAAGATATTGGTGTAGGAAGATGCTGAACACCGCTCCTCCCATAGTCCCAACAAATCTACCACTATATATGAAGTAACACTTCTGAAAGGAACCTGAAACTGGAGGAACGGAATCTTCACAACAAAGCGTAGAAGGACAGAACTGAAGTGAGTAGGAGAAACAGAGATACAGGCACATCAAGGGAAAAAAAAACACATTTCAGCCATCATGATCCACAATTCAAAATGATCATAAAAGTATAGTTAATTTCCCTGAGCATCAGGGGATTCAAGTTCACGTAAGGCACCCCAACCCTTGGAGCCTGCACAGGAGAGTTGAGCCCCCAAAATACCTGGCTTTGAAACCCAATGAAAAATATGTCCAGGAAAGCTATAGAACTACAGGGAACAGAAAACCTGCTCTTAAAGAGCTCATGCACCGACTCACTTGACACCAAAACCAGTGAAAATACCATATTGAAAAGCGTATGGACCATACATGAAGGGGACCCAATTACTATTTTAAACGTCCTGCCATAAAGGCAGGAAGAGTTTGGATACTCCCAAATAACTGACACACTAGCAGGACCCATTTTTGTGATCTCAGATTACCTTGTTAAAACTAGCACTGGCATGTGCCACTTTGGAAATATTCATCTAACTTGTTAGCACCATTGGGTAAGCCCCACTGAGAGTCCTACTCACCCCTGTGCCCTGGCTGTGCCTCACATCTGGTGGAGCAATAACCCCACCCACTGGCAAACAGCAGCCACTGTGGCCCAGCACTACACAGCCACTGCGGTCAGAAACAACATCCACCTTTGGGACCAGCCGTTTCCATCGGCATGCTGCAGCAGCAGCCACGGCCCTGCCACAACAGAAGGATGGGTGCAGCCCATATAGGGAATACCTCTTGAGTGCCTGGCTCTGCAGCCCAGGCAGGATTGTGCTTATGAGCCCCACAAGAAATCTCCTACATAAGGCCACTACTTCTAGATGGAGAGAGGTAGCATATTTATCTAATAAATAGAAACACAGAGAATTAAGCAAAGTGAGGAGAGGGAGAAATATGTTCCAATTGAAAGAATAAGACAAAACACCAGAAAAAGAACTAAATGGAAGGGAGATAAGCAATCTTCCAGAAAATATTTCAAAGTAATGGTCATAAACATGCTCACCAAATGCAGAAGAATGGAGGAACACAGGGAGAACTTCAACAAATTGATACACAATATTACAGAGAACCAATCACAGCTGAGGAAGATAATAACTGAAATGAAAAATACACTAGAAGGATTCAACAGGAGATTGGATGATGTAGATGTTGATTTGATTTCAACAAATCAGTGAGGTGGAAGACAAAGCAATGGAATTCACTCAGACAGAGAAGCAAACTGAAAAATTAATACAAAGTGAATATACCTTAAGGGACCTTTGGAACAACATCTAGCAGAATAACATTCACATTATAGGAGTACCAGAGGAGAAGAGAAAATGAAAATGTCTGAAAAAATATTTTAAGAAATAGTGCCTGAAAACGTCCCTAATCTGGGGAAGGAGACATACATTCAGGTCAAGGAATCCCAGAGAGTTACAAATGAGATGAACCCAAAGAGAAAAAAATCAAAACGTATTATAATTAAAATGGTTAAAGTTAAGTATAAATAGAGAGTCCTAAAAGTAGCACGAGAAAAACAACATGTGACATACCAGGGAAAAGCCACAAAGCTAATAGCACATTTCTCAGCACAACACTTACAGTCCAGAAAGGTGTGGCATGACATATTCAAAATGCTGAAAGAAAATTACTTCCAACCAACAATTCACTACCCAACAAGGTTATTATTCAGAGTTTGATGAGATTAAGAGTTTCACACATAAAAGCTAAAGAAATTCACCACTACTAAACTGGCACTACAAGAAACATTAAAGGGACTTCTTCAATCAGGAAAGAAATGACATTAATAAAAAATAGGAAAAGATATGAAAGTAAAAATCTCACTGGAAAGGGTATACACAGGCATACCTATTTTATTGTGCTTTGCAGATATTACATTTTTTAAAAATTGAAGGTGTGTGACAACCTTCAATATTTGTGTCAGCAAATATTTCAGTGCCATTTTTACAGCAGCATTTGCTCACTTCATGTCCCTGTGTCAAATTTTGGTAATTCTCGCAATATTTCAAAGTTTTTCATTATTATTATATATGTTATATATTATTATTATATTTGTTATATATATATACCTGTGATCAGTGACCTTTGATGTTGCTACTCTGACTTCCTGAAAGCTCAGATGATGACTAGTAATTTTTAGCAATAAAGTATTTTTAATTAAGGAATGTACAAAAATTGGGGTTTTTTAGACATAATGCTACTGCATATTTAATAGACTCTAGTGTAAAAATGATGTTTATATGCACTAGGAAATGAAAAAGTTTGTGTGACATGCTTTTTTGCAATATTTGTGTATTGTGGTGGTCTGGGACTGAACCCGCAATATATCTGAGATATACCTGTAATAAAGGTAGTAGATCAATTACTTACAAAGCAAGCATGAAGGTTAAAAGAAAACAGTAATGAAATTAAAACTATAATAATTAGTTGAGACACATAAAATAAAAAAGATGTAAAATGTGCCATCACAAGTATAAAATATGAGGGGGAAGGGCTTCCCTGGTGGCACAGTGGTTGAGAGTCCGCCTCCGATGCAGGGGACATGGGTTCGTGCCCCAGTCCAGGAAGATCCCACATGCCACGGAGTGGCTAGGCCCGTGAGCCATGGCCGCTGAGCCTGCGCGTCCAGAGCCTGTGCTCTGCAATGGGAGAGGCCACAACAGTGAGAGGCCTGCATACCGAAAAAAAAAAAATATATATATATATATATATACACACACACACACAATGAAATACTACTCAGCCATAAAGAAGAATAAAGTCCTGCCATTTGTGATGACATGGATAACCCTTGAGGGTATTATACTATGTGAAATAATTCAGACAGAGAAAGACAAATAGCATATAATTTCACTAATATGTGGAACCCAAAATAAAAATCAACCAATAAACAAAATAAAACTTAAACAAATTCATAGATGCAAAGAACAGATTGGTGGTTACCAGAGGAGAAGTGGGGTGGGGTGGGCTAAATGGTTGAAAAGTGAAACTACAGTGATAGATGGTAACTAGACGTATGGTAGTCATCACTCTGTAATGTATACAGATGTTGAACTATAATGCTGTATATCTGAAACTTATAGAATTTATAAAAAGATAAAATATACCTTCCTTCGATTTACCTTAGTATTTACTGCATATGTTTTCCATATAAAATGTCATTTAATCCTCACAACAGACCTATGAGGTTGGTATTACTTTTATTCCCAGTTTATGGATGGAGATCATGCTCAGAGATGTTAGATAATGTGCTCAAGGTCAAACAGTAAGAGAATCCAGCCAAAAGCACTCACAGTATAATAGAATTGAGGAACTATGTTCAATGTCTGATATACATTAAGGACTGGTGATACCTTTAATTGAAAGAGAATTATAGACATAAATTGTACCTTACCAGTAATTACATTAAATGTAAATAAATTAAATACCAACGACAAAAACTGGCAGAATGAAGTACAAAAGTATATCATCCAACGATATGCTGTCTACAGGAGACAAACTTTAGATGCAAATGTTCAAACAGGTTAAAAGGAAAAGGATGGGAATAATACTATATAAATAGCAAACATATAGACCCATAATGGTTATAATAATGTCAGACAAAATAGATTTAAAACAAAAATTGTCATTAGAGGCAAAAAGGGACATTTTACAATGATAATTAGATCAATTTAACAGGAAGACAGAATAATTGTAAACATAGGTGCCTCTAAGCACAGAGCCTCAAAATACAAGAAACATTTTTGACATTCATGATTGATGTACAGGGTGAAATAGACAGCATAATATTAATAATTAGACACTTTAATACTGCACTTCCATAATTGATAAATTAATTAGACAGAAAATCAATGAGTATATAGAAGACTTGAACAAAACTATCAAGCAACTTGACCTACCAGACATTTATATAAAAACCCAATCACAGTATATTACTTTTTCTTTTTAAGAGCACATGGACTATTTTCCAAGACAGACCATATACTAGACCATAAAACCAGTATTAATAAATTTAATAAAATTTAAATCATAAAGGTATATTATATGACTACAATGGAGTTACATTATCAAAAAAATATAGAAATTTAGGAAATCCACAAATATTTGGAAATTATATACTATAAACCTAAGTAACTTGTAGGTCCAAAAATAATTAAAAGAAAATAGAAAGTACTTATATCTGAATGAAAATAAAAATAAAACATATCAACATTTATTGAACATTGTTAAACTGATGCTTAGAGGGATATTTATAATCTTGAATGCTTATATTAGAAAATAATAAAAATCTCAAATTATTAATCTAAGCATTTATCCTAGAAATCTAGAAAAAAAATACAAAATCAAACTGAATCAAGCCAAGGCAATAAAACAATAAAAATTAGAGCATAAATTAAAGAACTAGAAAAAGCAGAACAATCATAGAGAAAATTCATAAAACTGAAAGTTTATTCTTGAAAATATCAACAAATCCTTAGCTAGATTATGTAAGAAACAGAGAAGACACATATCACAAAAATAAGAGATGAAAGAGGAAACAATACCACTGACCCCTAAGAAGTTAAAAAGATTATAAAATTTAATTAGTAATTCAAAATTTTGCTATAAAGAAAAGCCCAGGCCCAGATGGTTTCACTGGTGAATTTTATCAAACATAAAAAGAAGAATTAATGCCAATACTACAAAAGTTCTTCCAGAAAATGGAACACTTCCCAACTCTTTCTATAAGGACAGTATCATAGCAAAGCCAGAAAAAGGATATCAGAAGAAAGAACAAAATTATATACCAATATATCTTATAAATATGGATGCAAATATCTTCATCAAAATATTAGGAAAAGAAATCTAAAACTTTTTAAATGATTATACATTGTGACCAAGTGGGATTTATTCAAGGAATGCAAGATTTGTTTAACATTTGAAAATTGATTAATGTAACAAACCACATTCATAGGATAAAAGACAAAAAATATATGACCACTTGCATTTGACACAAAGCAACACCCATTTATAATAAAAGCTATTAACAAACTTAGATTAGAAGGAAACTTTCTCAACCTAATAAAGGACATAATGGTGAAAGACTAAATGCTTTCCTCCTCAGACTGGGAACAAGATGAGGATATCTACTCTTGCCTCTTCTATTTACCCTAGGATAGAAGGGTCTAGCCAGTGTTATGCAGCAAGAAATACAAATAAAAGTCATCTACATTGGAAAGGAAGAAGTAAACCATTTTTTTCCACCAATTGCATGGTCCTGTATACAAAGAAGAAAATCCCAAACTATTAGAGCTAACACATGAGTTCAGTACAAAGTCACAGGAAACAAGATCAATATCCAGAAACCAGCTGTATTTCTATATATGAATAATGAGCAATATGAAAATAAAATGAATAATGCAACTGCATTTACAACAGTATCAAAAAGAATGAAATATTTAGAAACAAATTTAACAAAAGGAGTGCAAGACTAACACACTGAAAATTACAAAACTTTGTTAAAAACATTAAGAAGATCTAAATAAATGGAGAAACATTCCATTTTCATGGACTGGAAGACTGTTATGGACTAAAGGTTTGTGTTCCTCCGAAAATTTACATGTTTAACTCCTAAACCTCAATGTGATAGTATTGGGAGGTGGGGCCTTTGGGATGCATTTAAGTCATGAAGGTGGAGCTCTCATGAATGGGATTGGTGTCCTTATTAAAGAAAGCCTAGAGAACGCTTTCATTTCACCATGTGAAGATACAGTTAGAAGACAGCTATCTATGAGCCAGGAAGTGGGTCCTCACCAGACATCCCATCTACCAGCACCTTAATCTTGGACTTCCTAGCCTCCAGAACTGTTAGAAGTAAATGTTTGCTGTTTTAGTCACCCAGTATATGATATTTTCATTATAGGAGCCCAAACTAACTATGACAGGAATTGGTAAGAAGAATGGGGTGCTGCTGTAACAAATATCAAAAAATATGGAAGTGGCTATGGAACTAGGTAATGGACAGAGGCTGGAAGAGTTTCTCAAAAAGTTAAATAGAAATTTACTAATTTACTGTATGATGTAGCAATTCCTCTCCTAGTTACCTACTGAAGCGAAATGAAAATGTATGTCCACACAAATACTTGGACACAAATATCCATAGCAGCATTATTTATAATATTCAAAAACTAGAAACAATTCAAATGTTCATCAACTTAAGAATGGAAAGACGGGGCTTCCCTGGTGGCGCAGTGGTTGAGAGTCTGCCTGCTGATGCAGGGGACACGGGTTCGTGCCCCGGTAGGGGAAGATCCCACATGCTGCAGAGTGGCTGGGCCTGTGAGCCATGGCCGCTGAGCCTGCGCATCCAGAGCCTGTGCTCCGCAACGGGAGAGGCCACAACAGTGAGAGGCCCGCGTACAGCAAAAAAAAAAAAAAGAAGAAGAATGGAAAGATGTAGTATATTCATACAATAGAATACTGTTCAGCAATAAAAACGAATGAACTACTGATGCATAGGTACATCACAGATGAATTTCGAAAACACTATCTTAAGTGAAAGAAAACAGACACGACAGAAAACATATCATACAATTTCATTTTTATGAAATGCCCAGAAAAGACCAATTTATAGAGACAGAAAGAAGTTTATTGGTTGCCTGGGGCTGAGGTTAGGAACAGGAATCAACTATAAATCCATCTGTGGGATCTTATTGGAGGGATAAAAATGTTCTATAACTGATTTATGGTATGGCTGCACCACTGGCTAAAGTTAGTAAAAAACATTGAATTGTACGCTTGAAATAAGTGATTTTATGATATGAAAAAAAAGTCCTCAATGAGTTTAAAAAACTGAACATATACACACCCTGTGAACCAGCAATTTCATTCCCAGATATATCTGTAACAATATGCATGTGTATATTCACCTAAAGGCATGTGCAAGAATAATCAGAGTAGTGCTACCCACAAACTGGAAACAACCCTAATGTCTATCAACATAGAATGGATAAATATATTATAATATGTTAATACCTTGTAACACTATGCAACATTCAGAAAGAGCAAACTACAACCACAAATAATGATAGAGATGAATCACTCAAACAATGTTGAATGAAAGAAGCCAGGCACAAAAGAGTATATACTGTATTATTCTATTTCTATCAAAACAATAATAAAGAATATTAGTCTATAATGTTGGAAGTCATAATAATGGTTAACCGCTGTTATGGGGTTGTGACTACGAAAGGTCAGAAGGGGCTTCTGTATGCAGGTAATGTTCTATTGTCTTGATCTCAGTACTAGTGACACAGGTTTGTTCACTTTGTGAAAATTTATTGAGATTTCTGCACTTTAGTACATGAATGGACATTTTTTAAAGTGTCCATTAAAACGTACCTTTAAGATCTGTGTATATCTCTGTCCATTAATTGTATCTCAATTTAAAAATGGGTGAATAAGAGCCCAAAGCCTATCCTTGAATCACTGAAACCGCATTCTTACTATCAGAAGTAGCTGACTCTTTTTTTCCTATTAAAGACACACTTTCTAACTATGCAGTTATATTTTTTTGTTATAGCCCCATCATTTAAATTGTTATTGGACTTTGCCTTATGTGTTATGAAGATTACCTTTGGACTTATTCTAAAAATAGAACTTTAATATTTAGGATGAGAAAAAATTAAGCTCTGTCTTGCTAGGAATGATTCATCTAAAACCCCAAGAAACTAAACTATTCAGAATCATGTGAAAAAATTAGAAATTCTGCCCTGCATAATGTAGATATAACAATCACTATGTGTGAGATTGGTTCAACAATTAAAATGGAGAGTTTTAAAACAAACTTCATACTGTAAGCCTACTAATTATGTCACCTAAGTACATAAAAAAACCCAAACTGTCTTCTGAGTCACACACAAACTATTATTTTGCAAGACAGTTATTTCAGTACATAATTGGTTATATGTTTAATGTATTTGGTTGGATAAAATAAATTATATCATGATTAAGAAAGAAATGAAACTATTTAAGCCAAAGCAGGGTTTTTCCTATTTAAATATCTAAATAAATATCTTTGAACACTGAAACATTTTCTGTTCAAAATCCAGGATAGTATCTTAACCCAAATTCTGGCATAGAAAAAGGAGTTAAGTACAGTGACAATGTTGAACTTTACCTGAACCCTGTGATCCAAGGAAATAGGGATGATTAAGAAATCACCCTCATCAATTTTGTGTCCAGAAGAACAACTAACTTCAAAGGACCACCCTACCCTTGCATATAAGACACATCCCTGTCCTTCTGCAGAATTCACACAAAACTCATGCTGACTCCATTGCTTACCTACTTCTACAAAAACCCAAATTTCTTTCCTTTTCTATGATATGTATTTGAGATACCCCTCATTAATAAAGGTTCTGGCTGTTGCAAAAGCCTGAATAAAACCATCCCCTTAATTGTTTGGTGCATCTTGTCTTGGACAAAGCCACAGTAATCAAAACAGTGTGGTACTAAGAGAGTCTATTTTAGAAGTTCTCATCACAAGAAAAAAACAATAACTCTGGGGAAAAAAAAAAACAGTGTGGTACCTGAAAAAAGACAGACATAGATTAATGGAAAAAAAATAGAGAACGCAGAAATAAATCCTCCTATATGTGGTGAAATGATTTTTGACAAGCGTATCAAGACCATTCAATGGGGAAAGGACAGTCTTTTCAAAAAATGGTGCTAGGAAAACTGGATATCCACATAATATGAGATTCTTCATGGAAAGTTCCAGCAAAGCAAACTTAAAAAGGCCTATGTAGTCAATTATCATTCTTGCTGCACTTATGTAAATAACCAAGCAAAATCTAATGAGACTACACTTATTTTCTAAACAAGAATCAAAAAGGGGGATGACTCCACAGAGACATTTTATGTTTCAATGGAAAATTATTGCACACCCATATGAGTCATTAGATTCTAGTCCTGTTCATTATCTTTGAGCTATTTTTTCACCTCTTGGTAAACTACATTTTACTTTCTATTTCATCAGCCTATAACTTGGACTGGATTCTGCCATCATGCACATTTTGTCAGTACATACCAAATTCTCAATTCTTCTAGCTTCCTTCAATATCTGGCTAACAACTCTGTAAATTAATATTTCCAATTTTTCCCACCCTGCTGACTTGGCCTCACTTAGGACTAAAACTGCTCTCTTCCCAAAGTCCTGCAACCTGAAGGTGGGTGGCTTAATAAAACCCTCAAAGAAATCACCACAACAGATCATGTATAGGCAATCTTCACATATTGAGTTGCTGCTGTGTATCCCATACAGAATACTTTGAGTTCAACACCTAGGAATCTTCTAAACTAGCTGGCCTACTGCTAAATCACAACAGATGGTTCAGCTGCTCCTTAATTAACAAAAGGTGACCAAATGGGAAATGGACTTGTATTTTTCAAAGGAGAAAAGAATGTCTATTCCACACAGGGAACTATATTCAAAGTACTGTGATAAACCATAATGGAAAAAAATATGAAAAAGAATGTGTGTGTGTGTATATATATATATACATATATATATATATATATATATATATATATATATATCTGAATCACTTTGCTATGTAGCAGAAGTTAACACAACATTGTAAACCAACACTTCAATAAAACTAATTTTTAAAATATAACAACAGAATGTCTATTATTTCCTTGATCAACAGAAGGGACTGACAAAGACTCTTTCTTAAAACCTTTTTTTTTTTTTGGCTGTGCTGTGTGGCATGTGAGATCTTAGTACTCCAACCGGGGAATGAACTCGTGACTCCTGCAGTGGAAGCATGGAGTCTTAACCACTGGACCACCAGGGAAGTCCGTGGACTCTCTCTTTGACAAAACTTTAGTCAGCATCTTCTGAGACCTCTTCTCAACTAAGCTTCAGCTTTGGGCTTCAGGGTCTGTCTTTGCAGAATTCAGTTTTAACAAGAATCCCATTAAGTATGCTTAGAGAGAATCCTCCCACCCTTAATACCTGAAAATGTTCACCAATGTTCATTGCAACACAATTTACAATAGCCAGGACATGGAAGCAACCTAAATGGCCATTGATAGATGACTGGATAAAGAAGACGTGACATATATATACAATGGGATATTACTCAGGCATAAAAAGAAACGAAACTGAGTTATTTGTAGTGAGGTGGATGGACATAGAGTCTGTCATACAGAGTGAAATAAGTCAGGAAGACAAAAGCAAATACCATATGCTAACACATATATATGGAATGTAAAAACAAACGTAATAACGAATTAGTAGCAGGGCAGGTATAACGAGATAGACATAGAAAATGGACTTGAGGACATGGGGTGGGAGGGCAAAGCTGGGGCAAAGTGAGAGAAGCATCAACATACATACACTACTGAATGTAAAATAGTTGGCTGCTGGGAAGCAGCAGCATAGCACAGGGAGATCGGCTCGTTGTTTTGCGATGACGTAGAGGAGTGGGATAGGGAGGATGGGAGGGAGGGTCAATGTGGAGGGGATATGGGGACATGTGTATGCATATGGCTGATTCATTGCATTGTGCAACAGAAACTAATACAATATTGTGAAGTAATTATACTCCAATAATGATCTACCAAAAAAATCTAGATAAAAACAAGAAAAAAGAAATAAATAAAAAGAAAGAATAACAAAAAACCCCCCAAAAGTTAGCAGAAGGAAAGAAATCATACAGATCAGCTCAGAAATAAATGAAAAAGAAATGAAGGAAACAATAGAAAAGATCAATAAAACTAAAAGCTGGTTCTTTGAGAAGATAAACAAAATTGATAAACCATTAGCCAGACACATCAAGAAAAAAAAAAGAGTAGACTCAAATCAACAGAATTAGAAATGAAAAAGGAGAATTAACAAATGACACTGCAGATATACAAAGGAGCATGAGAGATCACTACAAGCAACTTTATGCCAATAAAATGGACAACCTGGAAGAAATGGACAAATTCTTAGAAAAGCACAACCTTCCAAAACTGAACCAGAAAGAAATAGAAAATAGAAACAGACCAATAACAAGCACTGAAATTGAGACTGTAATTAAAAATATTCCAACAACCAAAAGCCCAGGACCAGATGGCTTCACAGGTGAATTCTATCAAACATTTTGAGAAGAACTAACACCTATCCTTCTCAAACTCTTTCAAAATATAGCAGAGGGAGGAACACTCCCAAACTCATTCTATAAGGCCACCATCACCCTGATACCAAAACCAGACAAAGAGGTCACAAAGAAAGAAAACTACAAGCCAATATCACTGATGAACATAGATGCAAAAATCCTCAACAAAATACTAGCAAACAGAATCCAACAGCACATCAAAAGGATCATACACCATGATCAAGTGAGGTTTATCCCAGGAATGGAAGTATTCTTCAATATACACAAATCAAACAATGTGATACACCATATTAACAAATTGAAGAATAAAAACCATATGATCATCTCAATAGATGCAGAAAATCCTTTCAACAAAATTCAACATGCATTTAGGATAAAAACTCTGCAGAAAGTAGGCATAGAGGGAACTCCCCTCAACATAATAAAGGCCATATATGACAAACCCACAGCCAACATTGTTCTCAACGGTGAAAAACTGAAATCATTTCCTCTAAGATCAGGAACAAGACAAGGTTGCCCACTCTCACCACTATTATTCAACGTCGTTTTGGAAGTTTTAACCAAAACAATCGGAGATGAAAAAGAAATAAAAGGAATCCAAATAGTAAAAGAAGAAGTAATATTGTCACTGTCTGCAGATGACATGATACTATACATAGAGAATCCTAAAGATCCTACCAGAAAACTACTAGAGCTCATCAAAGAATTTGGTAAAGTAGCAGGATACAAAATTAATGCACAGAAAGCTCTTGCATTACTTTACACTAACGATGAAAAATCTGAAAGAGAAATTAAGGAAACACTCCCATTTCCACTGCAACAAAAAGAATAAAATACCTATTAATAAACCTACCTAAGGAGACAAAAGACCTGTATACAGAAAACTATAAGACACTCATGAAAGAAATTAAAGATGATACAAACAGATGGAGAGATATACCATGTTCTTGGATTGGAAGATCAACATTGTGAAAATGACTATACTACCCAAAGCAATCTACAGATTCAGTGCAATCCATATCAAACTACAAATGGCATTTTTCACAGAACTATAAAAAAAAATCTACAATATGTATGGAAACAAAAAAGACCCCGAAGAGCCAAAGCAAGCTTAAAAAACAAAAACGGAGCTGGGGAAATCAGGCTCCCTGATTTCAGAGTATGCTACAAAGCTCCAGTAATCAAGACAGTATGGTACTGGCAGAAAAACAGAAATATAGATCAATGGAACGGGATAGAAAACCCAGAGATAAACCGACGCACATATGGTCACCTTATCTTTCACAATGGAGGCAAGAATACACAATGAAGAAAAGACAGCCTCTTCAATAAGTGGTGCTGGAAAAACTGGACACCTACATGTAAAAGAATGAAATTATAACACTTGCTAACATCATAGAGAGCAATGAACTCAAAATGGATTAAAGACCTAAATGTAAGGCCAGACACTGTCAAACTCTTAGAGGAAAACATAGGCAGAACACTCTATGACATAAATCACAGCAAGGTCATTTTTGACCCACATCCTAGAGAAATGGAAATAAAACCAAAAATCAATAAATGGGACCGAATGAAACTTAAATACTTTTGTACAGTAGTGGAAACCATAAACAAGACGAAAAGACAGCCCTCAGAATGGGAGAAAATATTTGCAAATGAAGCAACTGACAAAGGATTAATCTCCAAAATATACAAGCAGCTCAATATCAAAAAAGCAAACAACCCTATCCAAAAATGGGCAGAAGACCTAAATAGACATTTGTCCAAAGAAGATATACAAATTGCCAACAAACACATGAAAGGATGCTCAACATCACTAATCATTTGAGAAATGAAAATCAAAACTACAATGAGGTATCACCTCACACCAGTCAGAATGGCCATCATCAAAAATTCTACAAACAGTAAATGCTGGAGAGGGTGTGGAGAAAAGGGAATCCTCTTGCACTGCTGGTGGGAATGTAAATTGATAGAGCCCCTATGGAGAACAGTATGGAGGTTCCTTAAAAAACTAAAAATAGAACTACCATATGACCAAACAATCCCACTACTGGGCATATACTTTGAGAAAACCATAATTCCAAAAGAGACATATACCACAATGTTCATTGCAGCACTATTTACAATAGCCAGGACATGAAAGCAACCTAAGTGTCCATCGACAGATGAATGGATAAAGAAGATGTGGCACACATATGCAGTGGAATATTACTAAGCCATAAAAAGGAACAAAATTGAGCTATTTGTAGTAAGGTGGGTGGACTTGGCGTCTGTCATACAGAGTGAAGTAAGTCAGAAAGAGAAGAACAAATACCGTATGCTAACACTTATATATGGAAGCAAAAAAAATTAAAACAGTTCTGGTGAACCTAGGTTCAGGACAGGAATAAAGACACAGACGTAGATAATGGACTTGAGGAGATGGGGAGAGGGAAGGATAAGCTGGGAAGAAGTGAGAGAGTAGCATGGACATATATACACTACCATATGTAAAACAGATATCTAGTGGGAAGCAGCTACATAGCACAGGGAGATCAGCTTGATGCTTTGTGACCACCTAGAGGGGTGGGATAGGGAGTTTGGTAGGGGGACACAAGAGGGAGGGTATACGTTGATACATGTATACATATAGTTGATTCACTTTGTTATACAGCAGAAAATAACACAACATTGTAAAGCATTTATACTCCAATAAAGATGCAAAAAAAGAAAAAAGAAAACTACATGAATGGGATGGGGAGAAGAATCAAAACTGAACTAACTACCCAGGTAAGAAGAGCCTTCAGGAAAGCTGGATGTGATTATCTGGACAGCAAAGGAACAGCAATGAGGGAATGATGAGGGCAATAGGAAGAACAAATAAAAGATGCCCTCAAATAGAGAAAAGGACCTGCAGTTCTCCTTTGCCCATTATCATCTACGTGGTTTAAATGAAGAATTGCCTCTGACTGGGATTTGGGCATCTTTGAGAATTCTGGCCTCCATACACAAAATAATAATAATAATAATGACTTGCTAATTACTATCTGTTATGCCCAAATATTAATTACATGTCAGTTCAAATAACTTAATGGTACTAATGCTCTTTGTAGAGATTCACAGCAGCTATATTTTTTGAAACTATATAAGGTAGGAACTTTGTGCAATAGTATTTAGTACAGCCATATATGGAATGGTTCCTGTTTCTGAGAAAAAGGAATTATCATGGGAGAGACATGCATGAAGAAATAATTTCAATAGAACGTGATAGGCAATAGGTACAATAAATGTGTTCAACATAGGGAATTAGTATAAAAGAGTGAAACATTTATTGTTTTACTTTAATTCTGAGGTATAAAAAATCCTTATTGCTAAATTTGTCCATTATTGATGGGTTTTATGCTTTCACTCATGACTTTTTTGTTCTGTTCTCAATATTTTACAACACTTTGTACTATTAAAAAACAAGAGGCCCAAAATGGAGTCTTTTATGCTAAGCCTCATGTCACCAAACTAAGACATAATTACAATTTCTGCTCTCCCAGAAATACAGTCTTAATCTGGTCAATCAGGAATCACATGATCAACACTAGTTAAGTAATCTACTTGATAGATCCCTGTTATCCCCTAAAGGAAAGTAACCTTGCAATAACCAACCCACTTTTTTACCAGTAATATTTCCTTATTCCTGCTCCCCATTCCCTATAAAAGTCTTCATTTTGTACAGCTCCTTGGGGCTCCTTTCTATCTGTTAGATGGGTGCTGCCTGATTCAAATCAATTTTTGCTCAAATAAACTTTTAGAAACCTTAATATGCCTCAGTTTATCTTTTAACAGTAGATATGCCCACCATGGAATGCAAAATTTTGAGTGCAAGTATAGACTGATCAGCTCATGAAATCAATTTAGAACATGTATTCACATGATAGTGGGACTCGCTGAGAATTCTTATTCTACAAATGTGTTGGTTTCTAATTTTTGCTTTGTTTTTAATTGAAAAAGTATGTGGAACTTTGCTTAATGTAACTGGCAATTAATTTCTTGTACCATTATTAGGGATACAAGGGGAATATACAAATATGGAATTATAGCTGGCTTTTGCTGTGGTCTACATTATGTCATTAGTTTGGAGATATCATTAGTTAATTCACTACAGCACTCGTTCATTCCACAAATATTTCCTGTGTCAGCCACTGTGCTGCATACTAGATTCCTAGAGATTCAGGCATCTGGTGAAGGAACATAGATAGAAAAATGCTAGAGCATGTACTGTCTACCTGAGCATTCAGTAAATGCAATTTTCCCAGATGATAGCTAGGTTTGATCTAGGGAAGACTAATCTTTCATTTCTGATTATTTTGCTACTTGTATCTGGAAGTGTTTCTAATATGAGCTAATGGGAGAGATTTTATGGAAAAGAATCAATAGTCATAGTAAATTAGAATAGAAAGCAAGGGAGAAAAGTGAACCCTCTTGCACTGTTGGTGGGAATGTAAATTGATACAGCCACTATGTAGAACAGTATGCAGCTTCCTTAAAAATCTAAAAATAGAATTACCATATGACCCAGCAATCCCACTACTGGGCATATACCCAGAGAAAACCATAATTCAAAAAGACACATGCACCCCAATGTTCACTGCAGCACTATTTGCAATAGCCAGGTCATGGAAGCAACCTAAATGCCCATCAACAGATGAATGGATAAAGAAGATGTGGCCCATATATACAATGGAATATTACTCAGCCATAAAAAGGAATGAAATTGGGTCATTTGCAGAGACGTGGATGGATCTAGAGAGTGTCATACAGAGTGAAGTAAGTCAGAAAGAGAAAAACAAATATCGTATATTAACACATATATGTGGAACCTAGAAACATGGTACAGATGAACCAGTCTGCAGGGCAGAAATAGAGAGACAGATGTAGAGAACAAACATATGGACACCAAAGGAGGAAAAAAGCAGGGGGTGGTGGTGGTGGTGGGATGAATTGGGAGATTGGGATAGACATATATACACTAATATGTATAAAATAGATAACTAATAAGAATGTGCTGTATAAAAATATAAAATAAAATTCAAAAATTAAAAATAAATAAAATAAAAGCATTGCTTAAAAAAAAGAATAGAAAGCAAGGGATATGTGAAGAATGGGATAAAAGAACAAATAAAGAGAGATAAACAGTAGCCATAAATACCAGTGTCTATCACATAGTAGGCATTCAATAAACACTGGGTGAATCAATGAATGTGATGGAGAGAATTGTAAGACTGGTCTAAAGAAAAGGAGAAAAGTGTTGATAATTCAAGACAGAAGGAGGCAGAAGACAATAAGACCTGTAAGAAAATGAAAACAAATGGAGTTTAGACAGAAGAAATGAGGTATATACTCCACATCAGGAAAAGGAATACTTTTACATTATCCCTAAGTTAATATATTTTCCTTACATGCATCATAGAAATATATGAAAGATCTTGGTTCAAGAAACAGGCTATTTTATTCCAAGGGGAATACTGTGATTTCTCTTTTGTACTGTTTTATGTCCTTCTGCTGCCAGTAGAGATCAACAGGACCCTGTATCTGGGATATTCCAGAGGTTACTCTGAGAGGAAAATGTATGACTATGTCCATGAACTAAAGCTTCTGCGAGACTCTAAGCTCTGCGAGGAAAGGAATTTTTGTCTGCCTTGTTCTCTGCTGTGTACTGACCACCTAATACAGTGCTTAGCACATAGGAGACAAGGAAAATGGACATCCTCTAGAAGCTGGAAAAGGCAAGGAAACAGATTATCTTCCAGAGCCTCCAGAAGGAATCTAACCCTGCCAATATCTTGTTTTAGCTCCATAAGACTGATTTTAGACCTCTGACCTCTTAAACTGTAAGAGAACAAATTTGTGTTGTTTTAAGCCACTATGTTTGTGGCAATTTGTTACAGCAGCAATAGGACACTAATGTGAACAATTCCCTGGTTCCTTACTCATGGTGAGATAACTGAAAAACTGTCCATATATCAGAAACCCAGCAGCATGGAGCAAGTTGGGTGAGGGGGTTGCCAGATTCATATGTCAGCTTTAATTTATTTTCTGTACATTAAAATACCCCTGAAACAAAAATTCTTACCCCACCTTTCATATATTGACAGAAATGCTAAGAAAGGGCAATATGTTCGTTGGGAACTAAAGATGAATTTGACCTCAGATATTCAGATCTTGAGAAAACAGTAGAAAAAATATTCAGTCTATAAACTTTATTTCTAAAAGTTTTTGAAGTCAGCTTCAAAACTAAAGAAAAATAAGAAATATTTTTTAAAGGACAACATTACATATAGGTGGTAAATTCTTTTGGCCTCCAACAGTACTGGTTCAAAGCAAGCATAATCTGAGAATAATCAAAGTATCTAGGTTAGTAAGTATAGTCATGATTAATGTATAGAAGCTACATGAATTTTTAAAATATATGTACACACACAGATCTGGACTTAGGAATAAAAGCATTTTGATATGTATTGAAAGTTAAAGATCTCCACTATTCTAGAGTATAATAAAAATTATTAACCTATAGAATTGCTTTAAAGGTTAATGCATAGAGTTCAAGTTCTGGGACTACTGAAGTGGAGTGTAACATGGTTTTGTTTTATTTTCTAATGGACTTCTTTCTCCTTGAGCCAAAGAGCTCATATAATTTGAAGTTGCTTCTGTTTAATATATACTTATTATCTATTTGTCTAAATATACGTGAGTTTAATACTAAAGTTAAGTTTTCAGGTGCTGAATACTTTGCATTAAGTATGGAAATAAAAAATGTCTACTATCATCCATGTGTGCACGTTTCTACTCTATTTAACTCTCTACATATGATTATATTAGGTGATATTCCACTTGGTTTCTGAAAATAAAATATATTTTCTTCTAATAGCATGAATGTGAAAGGAGCAATTTAAATACCTAACTAACATCTTAGTGATTAGTTACTTCACTCACCATGCCAACTTCCCCTCTGTTTAGCTCAGTAGGCCTCTGTCATGGTAATAGTATTGTAGGAGCAATGCTTTTCTGTGTATGGTTTCCTAGCCAGGTTCAACTTCATCAAGGACTTCTGTTAATATATCCAGTCTCTTTGCTCTCCATGCCCCATCTCACCCCTTTGCTCCAGTCATCGTAAAACACTTAGTCTCTGAAGCACAACATGATCTCAGAGTTCCATTGAAGGAACAGTTACTGAGTTACCACAGTGTGCTAGGTACATTGGCACTATCATGAGCATTAATTATGATTATCAAGATTATAATGATAACAGTAGGCATTATCATTAATGAAATGCCTATGACTTGGTAAAGGGTGAAGAAGCAGAACTCTTAGATGTGGTGCCAAACTGCCTCTGAGGTAATCAAATTAGTTCCTCTGTGACCAACATAGTTTTTGATGGATCCAGCACAAGTGAAGACTATTCCTCACAGTTTGTAGGATCTATTAACATAGGGCATCATGCAACAATCTAGGGTAGGGGAGAACTGTGACTAACCAACCAACAGACTGATTGAAAAATAATTATTAATTGTGGATATATCCCCTTCGACTTAGTGTTATATTTGCCAAAAAGACAGATTTTCAGGTAGGGGAAGTATGGAAGGCTCTAGTAAACAACAGAAGAAAGCCCACAGTCAAGTGTTATAGGAGACACCATAGAGAAAGTAGTCTGCAGTCCGCAGATTGTTTGGGTTAAAAAAGTGGCTGCAAGTGTCTTTTTGACTAGCAAAGAGCATGAGACCTAAGGAAAGAAGTAAGGAAGAGATATCATGCTGGCAAAAGGAAATGAATGCTCTTTCTTCTGGATAAATCATGGTGAGCCTACATGAAGCCAAGGCAGCCAATTCGTAGTGGTATGGGAAAAGATCAGGATAGGTCAAAAGAAGCAGGGCAATTTGGAGTATCCCAGTGAGAATCTCCAGAAGACATAACACGAAAGAAGCTTAGAAGGGAGGTCTCTTTACATATTTATAGATTATACGCTAGATGACAGACAGTCTTCTCCATAGCATGTAAGTCCCACAAAGGTAGGAAATACAAGTGGTGTGTTCAGTGTTTAATCTATAGCCCTGAGTGTAATGCCTGGCCCTTTGTAGATACTCAAATATTTGCTAGATGAATAAATAAATGAATGAGGATCATCAACAGATCTAGAAATTCTTAGATCTGGGGCAGGGATCAGGGTTTACCAGTTTTATGAATACATAAGTAAATTAACACTGTTTTATAAAATACTTATAAATATTTTTATTCAGAATATAAATATTCTGAATATAATAGACTATTGTCTATTTTTCAGATATTCTTATGAGTATTGATATTTGGGGGTTGATGTTGAACACATGCACTGCACCAGCCCAGCTACTTTCCATGATACTTTAACTGAATTGTACTGTCATGTGTGATTTGAATAAACCATTTCAGTCCTATTGAAGCCTGTAACAGAATCAGTAGGATGCCCAGCATGGCGGTTCTTTTAGCTTATTATACATCAGGTAGAAGAATGTAGTGATACTGGAAACAGATTTCTAAATAGTTCAATAATTTTTTAGAGACTAAATATCCTGGCCCATGCTGTCAACTGTTTTATATATGAAAAGTGTCCTTTAGCTTACAAAATGCAATGTATATTGGCCAGGAATAACACAGCTTAAATTTTTAAAAGTCAACAGTGTAAAATGATAAATAGAAACAGATATTGAGGTACCAATGATGTAATCCACAATGCAAAATCTCCATAACTGTTCTTAATGGATGCTGCAGCACCCTCAAGTGTTAATAGATTAGGATGTCAGGCCTGCAGGTTTGTGGAAGGTAAGGTATGCATCAGAGAAAAGACCAAAAATATATGCTTTATCCAAACTGCAGCTTTCCACACTCAATTTGTTCTCTGACACTTTATGAGAACTGAGCTTACCAGATAGTTCACCATAATTCACAAAAGGAAGAAGAGCAGGTTTTCAGGAAGAGATAAACAATGAGTTTAGTTTTGGACATGTAAAACATAGGTACCTGTGGAACATCTATGTACAGAGACCTTGTGCAAAAATTCCAATACTGACTTCCTCAGCCTCTGGAGCTTACTGCCTCAGCCATGATCAGTTTTGTCCACTTATCAGAGTGTGCTACACAGATATGATCATTCCAATGTGTGCCATGACCTGAGTATGTTTGAGAAGCACAGGTCCAGTGGGAAACTGAATCCATGATTTTAGAACTCATGAGATGATGTCTGGACTAGTGAATTTTGAGTGCTGAAAGCAAAGAAGTGCTAGTAAAAACCACAAAGAGGAATTTCCACTCCTGGCCATGTTGGAGTAACTGGGACCAGACTTCCCTCCTGTTATAACAATTAGAACACAGGACAAAATATATGAAATAGCTGTTTGTAGTCATTGAACAACATACAGTATAAGACTATGACTCTGAAAGGGGAAAAAAACAAGAATAAGCCCTACCATCGCCATAGCTTGCTACCTGAAAACACTTTCTGGATGGTAGCATGGGGAGTGAGAGCTCAAGCTGAGCATGCAAGTCTTGCTCAGTTGAAGAGACAAAGATCAGAGTTCAGAGAGGCTCAAAGTTCAGAGAGGCTGAGGAAACTAGAATTTGCAGGGCAGAGTACCAGAGAACAGGGAGCTGTGTAAAAAAAGAACTGAAAAAACCCTAGCTATGAGTCCCCTTGAGTCTGTTATTGGATATAAATCCTAGTGCCTAGGATGAAAATCCATTAGTCTAGGCAAAGAAATACCAAGAAGTTTTAAGCTGAAGAATACCCAGAACTCACACAAAGCTGGCAAACGTTTAAGTTCCAATAGAATAAAGAGACAAAAGAAGTCAGACCTTAGATGTAAGGCTAAACTAGCCAGGAAAGGATACTTTATATCTATCCTAACAAGCTTAAAAATAATCTTCAAATGGATCAAGCTGCTCCACAAATAACTGCCTGCAATACAAAATTCAACACTCTTAAAAAGAAGTCAACGAAATTGAAACACTCAAGTCACGATGTCCAGTGTCCAACAAAAATTACTAGACATATGTATAAAAGAAAAATATGATCCATAGCCAGGATAAAAATCAATCATTAAGAAAACATGTAGAAGAAGAAATGAAGGGGGGCAAAGATAGCATGCTGGGAAATACCCAGACAAGATTTAAAAGGTAAGAAAAAGAAAAAGGACCTGACAAGAGTCACTTGAAAGGAATAATACAAGATGTTAGAAGAATCAAGAGACCATTGAGTCACAGAAGTCATGTAGGGAGAAAGTTTCGAAAAGGAGAGAGTGGTGAACAAGGATATCAAGCAAAATAGAGACTGAAAAGAGTCCACTGGATTTCACAAGAAGGTGCCTTCTAAGCATGGCCAGAGTAGTTCCAATGGAGAGGTTGGGTTGGAATCCAGATTGCAAAGGATTTGAGGAGTGAATAAGATGTTTCAAGGCAAGATTGTCTCTGACTCAGGATAGGCAAATATGTGTACATTTTTGTATGTTTGAAAACATTTTTAAAAATATATTCTACAACCTTCTTTAGCAATGTCTCCTTTCTCTTATAGCCACATTTCTTCCTAATACACAGACAACTCCCAAAAAGAATTATGAAATAAAAATTGTTACCAAAAAAGGCATTCAGCAACTTCTGAACCTGAATATTGCTGCCCACGGTACGGTACAATCCCTCTGTCTTGATCCCTAGGGAAAGAAAACCAAGTCAGTTTTATTTATATAACTAGAGCTTTCATCTCCCTCAGGGTAGAGAAAGTAGGTACTTACACAGTGGAGTCAGTTCAAACAGGAAAGGGTCTCCCTACTCTCTCCAATCTCTTCAGCCCTCCCCTGCAATAGGGGAACAGTCCTGAAACATCTCTGCAAATTATTCTTTTCATACTTTCATTTGGATTGTACCAAGGCCTCATTAACCTGAGCAGAAAAGAACACACTCTATAGTAAATAGAAGAAAATGCTCAGGTGAGTAGCAGCGGATGGCTGAGAATGGTGTTACCATCTTGTCAAGGAACTAGGGTTTATTTGATAAAGGAGGAAATATGAACCTTCAAATTGCCCCTGAGCAGTGGTATAAAGTAAGAGAGGCCTAGAGTGTGGCAGATGTGAAGCAAACAGCCATTTTTTGCATGGAGAAAGACTGAAGAAACTTTAAAAAAAAAAAAAAAAAAGAGGCCTGGCTCATACACTACACTTGCCTACATTCAAAATATTCTCAGAGAGAAACAAGAGATTATCGTCAACCTGGAAGAATGCTGATGCCACATTTGCCTGAATTTAACTTTGCCCCCCAAAATTTTTAAATCAATATGTATTGTGGCAGAAACTGACCTCTTGTTTATTTAGGATGGAACTATCATAACACTACTTGAAGAGTGCCAGATAGTATTTGAGAATATTTTATAAGCCATTTGAAGTTCTTTATCTTTAAAAGCAGTAAACCACAAATTATCCAACATGGTCAAATGCCACTGATTTACAATCTGAGGGAATTTAAAAAATTGTGTCTAGTACTCAAGGTTTATAAACAGTCTCCTTTCCTAAAACGGGTCCTGACTAACAGATGATATCATTGTTCCTTTAGAGAAATTGCCCAGGAAAAATTCAGAATGACCAGATTTTGTCATTTGCAGCAACGTGGATGGACCTGGAGTGTATTATGCTAAGTGAAATAAATCAGACAAAGACAAATACTGTATGATATCACTTACAGGTAGAATCTAAAAGATAAAATAAAACTGGTGAACATAACAAAAAAGAAACAGACTCGCAGATATAGAGAACAAACTAGTGGTTACCAGTGGGGTTGGGGGGAGGAGAGGGGTGAAATAGGGGTGGGAATTAAGAGGTACAAACTATTATGTATAAAATAAATAAGCTACAAGAATATATTGTACAATACAGGGAATATAGACAATATTTTATAATAACTATAAATGGAGTATAATATTTAAAAACTGTGAATCACTATGTTGTATACCTGTAACATATAATATTGTACATCAACTGTACGTCAATAAAAATAAATAAATAAATAATAAAACCATGTTTAAAAAAATGAATTACCAGATTCAAACACTGCTAAGGCTATGGTTCATATCTTACCTTTGGTTTCAATGACATTGATGCACTTCCTAACGAACTTGAACCCCACTTCGTTCAGCTCCACTGTTTAAAGCAAAAGAAAGCAGAGTTAGATTCTGCTGTAATAACCCTCACCTACCAAGCATTCAATAATCTTGCTAAGAGACTTCAGTGAGAGAACTAGGGGTTTGGTTGCTCTTCTTCAATCAGCCTTAGGTGGAAAGATTCCTCATTCAGGGGAGAGGGTGGTTAGAGTTTTTACTCTTATAACACAAAATGCTTTTACTTGACCCTTTGCATTATGTCTGCTTTAGGCATGAGCTACATCAAATGTGAAATGTGAGGCTGGTAATGCACAAAATTTCTATCATGTGTCTAGAAAAAGAAGGATATAATGTGTTACTTTATATTACTACTACTATCCCACCTATAAGCTAAGATAAAGTGACTTCCTTAATTCAATCAATAAACACCTTTTAAAAAAAATAGGCCTGTTTCCAGCTCCGGGCTATTGTGAATAGAGCTGCAATGAACATTTTGGTACATGTCTCTTTTTGAATTATGGTTTTCTCAGGGTATATGCCTAGTAGTGGGATTGCTGGGTCATATGGTAGTTCTATTTTTAGTTTTTTAAGGAACCTCCATACTGTTCTCCACAGTGGCTGCACCAATTCACATTCCCACCAGCAGTGCAAGAGTGTTCCCTTTTCTCCACACCCTCTCCAGCATTTATTGTTTCTAGATTTCTTGATGATGGCCATTCTGACTGGTGTGAGATGATATCTCATTGTAGTTTTCATTTGCATTTCTCTAATGATTAATGATGTTGAGCATTCTTTCATGTGTTTGTTGGCAGTCTGTATATCTTCTTTGGAGAAATGCCATCGGATGAATGGATAAAGAAGATGTGGCACATATATACAATGGAATATTACTCAGCCATAAAAAGAAACAAAACTGAGCTATTTGTAATGAGGTGGATAGACCTAGAGTCTGTCATACAGAGTGAAGTAAGTCAGAAAGAGAAAGACAAATACCGTATGCTAACACATATATATGGAATTTAAAATAAAATGTCATGAAGAACCTAGGGCTAAAACGGGAATAAAGACACAGACGTACTTGAGAATGGACTTGAGGATATGGGGAGGGGGAAGGGTAAGCTGTGACCAAGTGAAAGAGAGGCATGGACATATATACACTACCAAACATAAGGTAGATAGATAGTGGGAAGCAGCCGCAGAGCACAGGGAGATCAGCTCGGTGCTTTGTGACCGCCTGGAGGGGTGGGATGGGGAGGGTGGGAGGGAGGGAGATGCATGAGGGAAGGGATGTGGGAACAGATGTATATGTATGACTGATTCACTTTGTTATAAAGCAGAAACTAATAAAAAAAAAGTTAAAAAAAAAATAGGCCTGAATTTCATTCCATACAGAGGTATCCACAAATACACTTGCATCAATATTACATATCATTGATGATAGCATTTACTGTGATTAGGACAGCTAACAGTTCATAATATCAGTAGATCAGAAATTTAACTCACTTTCTTCCTGTTTCGTTATAGGGCTGTGATAGATCTACAAAAAAAGAGACAGAAAGAGCCATGGTTATTGTGAATCACTATAGGTAAGTACAGCAAATACTAAATATCTTTCCCCAAATAAGCCATCAAAAGTATTAGCAACTTCAAGGCTTTAACAAGAAAGAAAGTGGGCTAAACAGAATCATCTTTGCCTAGGGCCCTAGGAACAGTTGGATTAACAATCACTAAAGATTACACTGGATTTCATACAGTTTCACTGCAGTTGTAGCCTACTCATCTTAGACATTTACTTATGTAAAGCTTAGAGAATTTTTCTGATGGAGCAAGAGAGCATGAGAGAAAGAAAGTGATTTTCTCATGGATACCTGGGTAATTGGCATTGATGGTAAAATTTAAATATTCCTAATACCAACCTCCCCACCCAGAGACATTAATGGGTGTTTCCTTGTAGAAAGGCAAGTGCCCATCTGAAAGAGATCCATGCATTCACCAAGATTTCTCTGAGCCATCTTGAAGTATGCATTGTGATAGCTGTGAGAGACCAAAGAGGAGATCCTTGACTCTTGAAGTCTAATCTTGGCTCTACCTCTACCTCTACCTCATTATGAAACTTAGGCGTGTCCTTTTCATTCTCTAGACTTCAAAATTCATATCTCTAAAATGATCAGGGTTAGAGTAGATGTTCCTTCAAGTCCTGATCTTCTTTGACACTTTAAGCAAAGGCAAGCATACTATGTATGAGATCAGTGACTGGGGGGGTTAATAAAGCAGTGACAACATTAATAATGTGAGGCTGCAGGAAATAAGTCCTCTATATGCCATCTGTATAGTTTGCTTTAACAAGCTCTCCTTTTAAAAGAAAATTTTCTCCCTATGTGTGTATGCCAATGGATATTTCAGTGAAAGAGGTTTCTGTGCTTGGCCAGCCCCTTTTCACCACTGCTATAAACAAGATATTTGTGAAACGTCTCTCATAATCAAGTTGGTAAGGATCCACATGCAGTGGGCCCATGTTCTAACATCATCCTCCACAAAAAGCCATCTGTATCCTTTGATTTTTAAAACCCTAAAGGGAGAGCAATTTCAGGAGAGGGAATTAAAAGTAAAATGCCTTACAATATTGTAAATTAACTATACTTCAATTTTAAAAAGTAAAAAGAAAGAAATATGAACAACAACAAAAAAGAATAAAATGCCTCGCGGAGCTTCCTACTATCCTCCCAAAGAAATTATCACAGGCATGTAATAGTTAAGCTCCAGGTTTCTGGGAGGGGAGGAAGGGGAGAAAGGCCCTGGCCTATTTTCTGGATGACAGTCCTCACAGCACCACTTCTCTCCTGCTACCATCTTGGTTGCTATTAATGCAATCTGGCATCTGGGCACTCCTCTTTAGTCTCCAAGGCACTGAAAACACACAGAAAGAAAGCCCTGTAATATATTTCCTCTCTTAGCAAGTTTTTGCCTTGTGTAAAGCAAGAAGATTGGACTGTATCCAAACACTGTTGAATTTCAGTAGGTTTGTACCCAAACTTCAGACCAGTCAGAAGCACCTCAACCTAATATAGTACATTATGGTTGACAAACTGGCTTTCAATTGATTTTTCAAATCAACTCTGTGAGGTAGGTAGAACAGAAATTATTAAAGCCATTTTACTTAAGAGAACAGTCTCAGAGATTAAATAACTATCTCAAGGTCACACAATCATTGAATGGCAGAACCAGATCCAAATCTAACCTTCTGGGATTCCAACACTAGGAAGCTGATATTATTTCATACGCCTCGAGAAGAAACCTACACAGAAGATACTGAAGAGAGAAAATGCTTTTCAGTGACCTCTGACTGTTCATATTGATCTTTCTATGATAATCACTAGCCTTTTAAAAGTATTACTTGTCATCATATGTAACAGTGTTCTAAATGGAGTGGTGCATCCTGAGATATAGGATGACAATGCCATCTCCTGCCCTTAAAGAGAACAAGTTGACTTGGGGATGTAAGGGGGGGGCAGCAAAACCATTTTGAATAAAATCTTAATAAATGCTTGTTCACAACCATGGAAATTATTTTCCATCCTTATATATGAATACATATTAATGTTATAAACTGCAAAAAGGCTTAATTTTCTTTTTTAAGAAGATTTTGGGGGCATGGCTGCATAATCTAAGACCAGAGCAAGAAGCTGAGAGACCTGGATTCTAGGCCCATTGTGAAGCCTTTCTGAGAGTGATCCTAGAGAAGTCTTTCACCCTCTCTGGAACTCAAGTTGCCTAACTTGTTAAACAAGAAATGTCAACTCAACAATTCCTTCTACCTCTAAAATTTTGAGTATCAAAGATCTATCACCGGGCTTCCCTGGTGGCGCAGTGGTTGAGAGTCCGCCTGCCGATGCAGGGGACGCGGGTTCGTGCCCCGGTCCAGGAAGATCCCACATGCCGCGGAGCGGCTGGGCCCGTGAGCCATGGCCGCTGAGCCTGCGCGTCCAGAGCCTGTGCTCCGCAACGGGAGAGGCCACAACAGAGAGAGGCCCGCGTACCGCAAAAAAAAAAAAAAAAAAAAAAAATCTATCACCATTTACTTATCCTGGATCCACTGCTACCACTAGAGCGACAAATATACTGGATTATGTTGCTGAGGTTTCCCCAGGATAACTTACAGGTTCTTTCCCATCCATGGCCTCCATCCATAGTCTTCTGTTAGCTTCTGAAAGGGCTTGCAGAGTGATGGTTCCTGGCCTAAGGAAAAAATGACAACTTGAGAGCAGAAAAGTCACCTGAGAGAATGGAGTCTTGTGATCTATGGTCCCTCTCAGCCCTGGGAGATATCAGACTGAGCAGGCACAGGCATATAGATTTCCAACTTCTCATAATCTTTTTTACTCAGAAAAACAATGGAACTTAGAGAACAGTAACTTTGGAGACACTGGTGGAGGTGGTATCTTGGTGGCCTCATGCCAGAGTTAGACAAGGAAATAGGAAGGCAGATACTGACACCTCACGATAATACACACTTAAACTGGCCCCACTGTGCTTGAGCCAAACTGAGGCTCGCCCTGCCTCTCTCTCTTGGAAGCCAGCCATTTGGTCTGGGCTCTAGGGGTTCTGAGCATGTTCATTATGGGCACGTTCATCTATCAGGAAGATGGCTTGCTACTTCTACCACATAGGATGTCCAAGGAGCATTTCAGTTGGAAATAAGTCAACAACTTGCACAATGGCTCAGCCACAGGGAGGAGGACTTTTGGCTGATTTAAGCAATCTTATGAATAACAATGACAACTAATAGTTATTGAATGCTCACCAGATGCCAGGTTCTTTTCTAAGTACTTTATAGGTATTAATTCATTTAATCTACACAGGAAGGCTATAAAGCAGGAAATATAGTAATCCCTATTTTATAGAAGGGGAAACTGAGGCACCTAGAGAGGTTACCTAAGTTCACACAGTGGGTAAATATAGAGCCAGGATTTCAATTTAGGAATTTTGGTCCAGCAGCCATTTTCTTTCTTAACTAATTCACTATAAGGCCTCTTCTGCATGGCAGATGACTTCAAATCCAATTTTATTTTATTTACTTGCAGTAACTATAACTACATACCCAGAGATACCCCAATTAGACCTTCAAAACCAAACTGGAATTTGGGGATTGACCATATTACTGCAGGTATAAGGTCTCTTCCATTCTCTGTGTAGTTGTGCCATTATGAGATGCTTGTTACTCTCACTCCTTCTATGTTGAGACCTCTCTCAGAGTAATGAAATGATAAGAGCAATTACAAGAGAGTTCAGTGGAAAAGTCACTGTTCCTCAGTTTCTTTATCCATAAAAATGTTGGAGCAGACAAGCTGGGAGGTCCATCCCAGTTCTAATATCATGAGATTCCTGTTCTACCTGTCCTTCTGTTTCTTATTCCATTAAAGTACTCCTTAAAAAAGGAAAGAAAAAAAAAGCAATTCATTAACTAGAATGAATCGTTCTTTTTCCTGCTCTTTAGCTGTTTGGACACAATTACACTTTACAGGATTTGCTACTGAACTAGGGATATTAGCTAACATAGTCATCAGTTAATGAAAAGGAATTCTGAATTCTACGTGTCCTCGGGAGCTTATGAGCACTGTGACCACCTATCGACTCATGCCAATTTTTTTTCTTCACAGACTCAAATTATAATATTCAAATAAGACTAAACCCTTAAGTAAAAAAAGAAAAAAAGAAAAAAAACAAACAAAAAAAAAACGAAAGCCCCCAAATGATCTTTAAGCCAGAATCAATAGAAAACCAGGACTTGGCTTTGGTCACTGGATTCTTTCAAGTTTACCTTCTTCTAAGAAACATCCAATCTTTTGGATATATTTTATGGGGCTAGAAAGTCTAGAAATCTTTGTGTAAACAGCTACGCAGCTGAATCCTGAAGCCAGAAGGAAGGAGAGCAAGCAAATGGGCAACAAACATAAAAGCAGATGCTGTAGACTAGATAGGATGTTAAGGCCATTCTAGACTCAGTTTCCTTACTTGGGAAACCAGTAAGCTGGTATGTGTCCTCTCTTGACTATACGGAGAAGCTGAAAGAATAAATGACTATTCAATAAGCATTTGGAGATTCTTGGGTGCTACCAAAAGTCAAATTCAAAGAAAAATATTGCTAACAAAAAGATGACAAAGTAGAGAGTACTGACTTCTAGTCCAGGCTTTTCCATTATGACTTTAGACAAATCCTTTGCCCACCCTGAGGTCTGAGTCACTCATCAAAAACAAAAAGGCATATACAGCATATTTGCAGTAGAGTCCAGTGGTTAGGAGTATGACTTGGAAACCAGTATTCCTGGATTTTGATCCTAGCTCTAATATTTAATAACTGTATAACCTAAGGGTTTAACTTTTTTCTGTCTCCTTGTCTTTGTGAAATTGGGATAGTAACACACCCTACTTCATGTGACTGATGAAGACTAAAGGAAATTATACACTTAAAAGGCTGAGAATGGTGCCTGACACATAGAGGTACTCAGAGAATATTAGCAGTTGCTGTTGTCATAATCATCCTCACTGCTGTCATTATTACTATTATTATTGCCCTTCAAGTTCTGATGGCCTATGAGCCTGTGGCTTCAAATATTGGTAGGAACACTAATAAAGAAGTTATCCTCTATTCTGGAGATAGAAAAAGGGACTCAAAGAGTCCTTTGTTCTATCCCACAGGAAACATGAGTAAAGGTGCCTGATGTCTACTGGGAGGCCTGCCTCTGCCCCTTATATCTGATTGACCAGCAAGGAAAGCATATGCAGAGGTCACATCACTCAGAAAGCTACACATGCACAGAGGTACCTCAGCATCTGTTCATTATTATATTTGACCCTCTATTTCAGAACATATATATTCTCCTTAAAATAGACAATGGAAAAAAATTAAAAAGAACATGGGGTGTGGAGACCTACAGAACAGGCTTTGAGCACAGCCTTGCAACTATGTGACTTTGATTAGGCAAGGCAGTTAAATATATACAAGTCTTAGTCTCCTCACTGTTAAAAAGGGAATGTTTTTTTAAAGTGCCCAATATTTTGCATCTATGTTCATCAGGGATATTGGCTTGTAGTTTTCTTTCGTTTGGACATCTTTGTCTGGTTTTGGTATCGGTGTGTTGGTGGCCTCGTAAAATGAGTTTGGGAGTGTTCCTCCCTCTGCTATATTTTGTAAGAGTCTGAGAAGGATAGGAGTTAGCTCTTCTCTAAATGTTTGATAGAATTCGCCTGTGAAGGCATCTGGTCCTAGGCTTTTGTTTGTTGGAAAATTTTTAATCACAGTTTCAATTTCAGTGCTAGTGATTGGTCTGTTCATATTTTCTCTTTCTTCCTGGTTCAGTCTCGGCAGGTTGTGCATTTCTAAGAATTTGTCCATTTCTTCCAGGTGGTCCATTTTATTGGCATAGAGTTGCTTGTAGTAATCTCTCATGATCCTTTGTATTTCTGCAGTGTCAGTTGTTACTTCTCCTTTTTCATTTCTAATTCTATTGATTTCAGTCTCCTTTTTTTTCTTGATGAGTCTGGCTAATGCTTTATCAATTTTGCTTATCTTCTCAAACAACCAGCTTTTAGTTTTATTGATCTTTGCTACTGTCTCCTTCATTTCTTTTTCATTTATTTCTGATCTGATCTTTATGATTTCTTTCCTTCTGCTAACTTTGGGGGATTTTTTGTTCTTCTTTCTCTAATTGCTTTAGGTGCAAGGTTAGGTTGTTTATTTGAGATGTTTCCTGTTTCCTAAGGTAGGATTGTATTGCTATAAACTTCCCTCTTAGAACTCCTTTTTCTGCATCCATAGGTTTTGGGTCACCGTGTCTCCATTGTCATTTGTTTCTAGGTATTTTTTAATCTCTTCTTCGATTTCTTCAGAGATCACTTGGTTATTAAGTAGTTTATTGTTTAGCTTCCATGTGTTTGTATTTTTTACAGATCTTTTCCTGTAATTGATATCTACTCTCATAGCGCTGTGGTTGGAAAAGATACCTGATACAAATTCAATTTTCTTAAATTAACCAAGGCTTGATTTGTGACCCAAGATATGATCTAGTCTGGAGAATGTTCCATGAGAACTTGAGAAAAATGCATATTCTGTTGTTTTTGGATGGAATGTCCTATAAATACCAATGAAGTCCATCTTGTTTAATGTATCATTTAAAGTGTGTGTTTTCATAATTATTTTCATTTTGGATGATCTGTCTATTAGTGAAAGTGGGGTGTTAAAGTCTCCTACTATGATTGTGTTTCTATCAATTTCCCCTTTTATGGCTGTTAGTAATTGCCTTATGTATTGAGGTGCTCCTATGTTCGGTGCATAAATATTTACAATTGTTATATCTTCTTCTTGGATTGATCCATTAAAAGGATCATACACCACGATCAAGTGTGGTTTATTACAGGAATGCAAGGATTCTTCAATATATGCAAATCAATCAACGTGATACACCATATTAAAATATTGAAGGAGAAAAACCATATGATCATCTCAATAGATGCAGAGAAAGCTTTTAACAAAATTCTACACCTATTTATGACAAAAAACCCTTCAGAAAGTAGGCATAGAGGGAACTTTCCTCAACAAAATAAAGGCCATATATGACAAACCCACAGCCAACATCGTCCTCAATGGTGAAAAACTGAAACCATTTCCACTAAGATCAGGAACAAGACAAGGTTGCCCACTCTCAGCACTATTATTCAACTTAGTTTTCAAAGTTTTAGCCACAGCAATCAGAGAAGAAAAAGAAATAAAAGGAATCCAAATGGGAAAAGAGGAAGTAAAGCTGTTACTGTTTGCAGATGACATGATACTATACATAAAGAATCCTAAAGATGCTACCAGAAAACTACTAAAACTAATCAATGAATCTGGTAAAGTAGCAGGATACAAAATTAATGCACAGAAATCTCTGGCATTCCTATACACTAATGATGAAAAATATGAAACTGAAATTAAGAAAACACTCCCATTTACCATTGCAACAAAAATAATAAAATATCTAGGAATAAACTTTCCTAAGGAGACAAAAGACCTGTATGCAGAAAATTATAAGACACTGATGAAAGAAATTAAAGATGATACAAATAGATGGAGAGATATACCATGTTTTTGGATTGGAAGAATCAACATTGTGAAAATGATTCTACTACCCAAAGCAATCTTCTACAGATTCAATGCAATCCCTATCGAACTACCAGTGGAATTTTCCACAGAACTGGAACAAAGAATTTCACAATTTCTATGGAAACACAAAAGACCCTGAATAGCCAAAGCAATCTTGAGAACGAAAAACGGAGCTGGAGGAATGAGGCTCCCTGAATTCAGACAATACTACAAAGCTACAGTAATCAAGACAGCATGGTACTGGCACAAAAACAGAAATATAGATCAATGGAACAGGACAGAAAGCCCAGAAATAAACCCCCGCACATATGGTCACCTTATCTTTGATAAAGGAGGCAAGAATATACAGTGGAGAAAAGACAGCCTCTTCAATAAGTGTTGTTGGCAAACTGGACAGGTACATGTAAAAGTATGAAATTAGAACACTCTCTAACACCATACACAGAAATAAACTCAAAATGGATTAAAGACCTAAATGTAACACCAGACACTATCAAACTTTTAGAGGAAAACATAGGCAGAACACTCTATGACATAAATCACAGCAAGATGCTTTTTGACCCACGTCCTATAGAAATAGAAATAAAAACAAAAATAAACAAATGGGACCTAATGAAAGTTAAAAGCATTTGCACAGCAAAGGAAACCATAAACAAGACCAAAAGACCACCCTCAGAATGGCAAAAAATATTTGCAAATGAAGCAACTGACAAAGGATTATTCTCCAACATTTACAAGCAGCTCAAAAAAAAAAATCCAAAAATGGGCAGAAGACCTAAATAGACATTTCTCCAGAGAAGATATACAGATTGCCAATGAACACATGAAAGAATGCTCAACATTATTAATCATTAGAGAAATGCAGGTCAAAACTACAATGAGATATCATCTCACACTGGTCAGAATGGCCATCATTAAGAAATCTAGTAACAATAAATGCTGGAGAGGGTGTGGAGAAAAGGGAACACTCTTGCACTGTTGTTGGGAATGTGAATTGGTACAGCCACTATGGAGAACAGTATGGAGGCTCCTTAAAAAACTAAAAATAAAACTCACATATGACCCAGCAATCCCACTACTGGGCATATACACTGAGAAAACCATAATTCAAAACTTCATGTACCAAAATGTTCATTGCAGTTCTATTTACAATAGCCAGGACATGGAAGCAACCTAAGTGTCCATCACCAGATGAATGTATGAAGAAGTGGCTCATATATACAATGGAATATTACTCAGCCATAAAAAGAAACGAAATTGAGATATTTGTAGTGAGTTTGATTGACCTATAGTCTGTCATACAGTCAAGTAAGTCAGAAGGAGAAAAACAAATGCTTTATGCTAACTCATATATATGGAATCTAAGAAAAAATATAAACAAAAAGGTCATGAAGAACCTAGGGGTAAGATGGGAATAAAGACACAGACCTACTAGAGAATGGACTTGAGGATATGGGGAGGTGGCAGGATAAGCTGTGACAAAGTGAGAGAGTGGAATGGACATATATCCACTACCAAATGTAAAATGGATAGCTAGTGGGAAGCAGCCACATAGCACAGGGTGATCAGGTCTGTGGTTTGTGACCACCTAGAGGGGTGGGATAGGGAGGATGGGAGGGAGGGAGATGCAAGAGGGAAAAGATATGGGAACATATGTATATGTATAACTGATTCACTGTGTTATAAAGCAGAAACTAACACACCATTGTAAAGCAATTATACTCCAATAAATATGTTAAGAAAAAAATAATAAAATAAAATAAAGTGCCCATGATGTGGCAAGTAAAATCATAGATACATTGAATCTTTAATTCCTGGGTTCTATTCTCAGAATGCCTCAGCATTCTTGGTTAGGGAAAAACACATTTAAAAATGAATACCAAATTCAGTATCTACCATGAGCTATACATATCACTAGATGCAATATATATAAAGATGAGTTGGTCTTAGCCCCTAACCTTAGTGCCAAACTGTTTGCAAATGCTTTGAGTCTATGGGAATATTACTTGCAAGTGGGTGGCAAATTTAAGGTGAAAAGTGAATCAGAATGGAACTAGACACAGAAAATTTTTATTTCGTTTATGTACATTGATGCTGCATAGCCAATGACACTAAAGGTTCATGAAAAGAAAGACAGCCAACAGTCACTTTCTCCTTCCTACTGGGCCTGAAGCTGTGGGGGAAATGAGTGACAGCCTTATGCTTATCAGTAACAATGTTTACAATTACAACCATCTTTGATTGAGACCATCCATTCTTTTTTTTTTTTTTTTTTTTGGCTGTGTTGGGTCTTTGTTGCTGCGCACCGGCTTTCTCTAGTTGCGGCGAGTGGGGGCTACACTTTGCTGCAGTGCGTGGGCTTCTCATTGTGGTGGATTCTCTTATTGCGGAGCAGGGGCTCTAGGAACACGGGCTTCAGTAGCTGTGGTACGCAGGCTCAGTAGTTGTAGCACACGGGCTTAGTTGCTCCGCGGCATGTGGGCTCTTCCTGGACCAGGGCTTGAACCCGTGTCTCCTGCATTGACAGGTGGATTCTTAACCACTGTGCCACCAGGGAAGCCCAAGATCATCCATGCTTAAGAAAGAAAGCATATAGATTCACAAACAGCATTTTTTAATATCTTTATTGGAGTATAATTGCTTTACAATGTTGCTTTACTTTCTGCTGTGTAACAAAGTGAATCAGCTATACATATACATATATCCCCATATCCCCTCCCTCTTGTGTCTCCCTCCCACCTTCCCTATCCCACCCCTCTAGGTGGTCACAAAGCACCGAGCTGATCTCCCTGTGCTATGCAGCTGCTTCCCACTAGCTATCTATTTTAGATTTGGTATTGTATATATGTCCATGCCACTCTCTCAACTTCGTCCCAGCTTACCCTTCCACAAACAGAAATTTAAAATGGGGAAATGGACTAATAGTTACTTTTTCCCAGACAAAAAAAATGCTTTATTTTCTTAGTCTGATCTATATGATTCCAGTCACTAATAGTTTTGCTCATATGATATTGTAATTGAACCTTCAAGTTCCTTTCTAGCAATCTGATCATTTTGTTAAATTCTACTGTATTACTTAGTGCCTAATACACGGAAATAATGGACTGAAATAAAATAAACACATTTAGTCACTGAATTTTGGATCAACCTCCCAACTATATAGCATGCCTTTTTCCAAAGTAACTCCAAATGCTCTCATTTTAAAATTTAACAGTTAAATTCCCCTCTGATAAAATTGCCCAGGCTGAAAAAACAAAAAGAGGGCACTGGAGAGAAACAAATGCAATGAAGTCCAATGTTTGCAAGCTTTTGCTGAAATCAGAAATTTGATAATCAAACTATTTCCACTTTACATAAATATCTGCAAAGTAGGAAAATCTGTATCATATTTGTACCAAATGGGGAAAAAAGACTCCCCAATATCACTACCATCCTCCATCCAATCTACCTCCCCTTAAATATGTGTTCTAATTCATTTGTTCTTGTATATTAGGAAATAAAAAAAAGAATGAGTTTTGTTATCCTGTCCTTTTGTAGCATCACCAAATGTTGACCTTTTGCATATATAATAACAAATTAAATCCTAAGAGTAACTTCTTCTGCCTAAAGCAAGTGAGGCAAAGCTGAGTGAACCTTGAATAGAGAGAACTAGCTCTGGCCCAGCTCTAACAGGGATCCCTGAAAGGGCAGTCAGAAGTGCCAAGACAATGATGTCATGAATAATTTTGCTCATTTTTATCAACAAGAGATGACAGAGGAAAATAAAATACCTACCCAGGGCCAGCATCTGGCACATGGGGACATTGTCAATTCATATCAGCACAGCTTACCTTTCATTAGTTTCTATATCAAAACAGAATCTCTTGTCGATAGACTCCGTCTTCCTTCTCACGCAGTACTTCAGGGTTAAGTCCAAGGGTCCCTGATATAAGAAAAGGATTAATAGCCAGCTTGAAAAAAAATACATAGAAGCTTCTTCTGCCTACTGCAGCGTCCTCAGTGTCACTTGGAAGGCATCTCTCAGGCAGCGGGAACAATGTTTAGCCTCACTGAGAACCTTGTCCCCTCAAATGGTAGTTGCAGCAAGGTGGCAGATGGTTTCTCTCTGCTCCAAAAATCAATGGCTGAGTTTAGGAGAAAATGCTCAGGATAAGCCCTTGCTCTTTTCCAAGCATGATGTATTAAATAGGAAACTCATTATACAACATGTAAAGGGGAATTCAGGAGAAATGGGCTGCCCAAATGCCATTAAGTGTACAAAATAAAATTTCGTCAGGCTTCTAGGTAGGGAGTTTGTAATGGGTAAGTGGCTTTCTGTATCTTCCTTCCATTAAAGTGGCAGATAGAAGAGGGGAAGAAAAACATTTTTGGTTCCCCACTTCCATAGTCTTTAAGATGATGGGAATTACAAAAGCAATATCTCCAAAGATAGGGCAGAAGTAGGGACAATAGGCATGTTTGTGTAATAGTCAAGGTGGCATTTGGTATTTCATATGTGCAGGATAGTGTGGTCCACCTGTCTTGTGGTCATGTAACAAGGCCATAGAAATCCACTGTGTACACAGACTAAAATTCCCCAAATCCCAACATAGTTCAGTTCCCCTCTATTATCTCAACAGAGACAGTGGGGTATAGGAAAGAGAAGTAATGTTTATGGATCACCTACTATGTACCACATATTATGCTAGGTATTTTTAAACCACTTTTCTTCATAACAACACTCAGAGGGAAGTGAACCTCAGAGAGGTAAAATGGCTTACCCAGTCACCCAAGTCGCTATAGCAGAAATAGCCATAAACTAAGGAGTTTAAAACCTTGGGTCTTTTCTCAGTTATGCCATTTACTAGCTATGTGGCCCAGGGTAAATATTCTTCCTCTCTGAATATAAACTTCACAACCTATTAAATAGGAATAATACTACCCACCTTGCTGTCTCGAATTCAGAAATACTGCCCAAGTGCCAGGTTTGTGTCTAAGCACTATACCATCCAAACTGGTCCATACAGCTGATCATCCAGGACTTCCCACTCATTGTCACACTCAAGCCTTTTGCAGGTCTATCCTTTTACCTGTTCTTGCACTATAGAAACAAAACTCTATGTTCACCTTTCAATCTGCCTTCCCAACCCCAACACTTAGGATATTAAGCATTGTTAGCCTTGCAAGATGAGAGTAATTAACAGTATCCTGTACTCACCCTCCTTCTTTAAACTCTCAACTCCTTCAGATTTGGTGAGGTGATGTCAAAGCTTGGGGGACAACACCCTGCCCACCACTCCAGGTTCACCTCCAGCCACCGTCATCTAGTTTATGTCCAATCAGTGCAAAAGGGCTCTTATTTCACACATGTATCATGCTCTTTCATGACTCCAACTTTGCATATACTGTTTCCTCCACCCAAAGTGACTTTATCTATATTCTTTGACAAGCTAAACTCTTAACTTGTTCTGCAACTTGTAGTTCAGCTTTCATTTCCTCAAAAATCCTTCCCCAATATCATATACTGTCTGGTATGTGTTTTCTGCATTGTATTAGAGCTTCTTTTTTTCATGTCTGATTTCCCTACTTGACTGAGATCTCCTCAAGGATATGGGAAGTGTCTTATTTATCTTTATATCTCTAGTACCTAGTAAAGAGTTAGTGCTCAATAAATATAAACTAAATTATCATCCTTACCATTTTTTCTGAGAAAAATGATACTGAGCAACATTAAGTAATTTACTCAAGATCACAATTTACTAGGCCACAGAACTAGGATTTAAGACTAGTTCTTTTTTTTTTTTTTTGGTACGCGGGCCTCTCACTGTTGCAGCCTCTCCCGTTGCGGAGCACAGGCTCCGGACGCGCAGGCTCAGCGGCCATGGCTCACGGGCCCAGCCGCTCCGCGGCATGTGGGATCTTCCCAGACCGGGGCACGAACCCGTGTTCCCCGCATCGGCAGGTGGACTCTCAACCACTGCGCCACCAGGGAAGCCCTTAAGACTAGTTCTTGAGACAAGAGTGTCCAAGAGGTGGAGTAGGACGACCGTTAGCTCACTTCCTCCCATGGGCACACCAATATTACAACTATTTATGGAGCGATGATCAATGATGAGAATCACCTGAAGACTAGCAGAAAAGATCTTCTACAGCTAAAGGTATAAGGAAGGAATCACAACTAGACAGGTAGGAGGGGCACAGGCATGGTATAGTCAAGGTGCACACCCCTGAGTACATGATCCACAAACAGGGAGATAATTAAAATTGCAGAGTTTATCCCTAAGGGGCAAGGGATAAACTGACCCCCATATGGGATTCCTAGTCAAGGGGTCCTGACCCGGGAAGACAAGGCCTCAGAACATCTGGCTTTGAAAGCCAGGGCTTCCTTTCAGGAGGGCCAGAGGGCTGTAGGAAATAGACACTCTATTCTTAAAGGGTGCACACAAAATCTCACCTGCTCTGAGAACCAGGACAAAAGCAGTAATTTGAAAGGGGCCTGGGACAAATCAACCTGCTGGTATTACAGACCCACCCAGAGAGACAGGAGACAACTGGAACTCACCCTGGGGACACAGACACTGGTGGCAGCCATTTTGAGGAGATAATTCTACCATGAGGAAACAAGTGCTGGAAAGCACCATTTTGGAGTTCCCCTTGTAGCTTATTAATGTCAGACCTGGCCCCACCCACCAGCTAGTTGGCAAAAGTCCTAGGACATGCTAGGCCAAGCAGCCAGCCACAGAGGGATACAACCCCATCCACCAGCAGGTTAGCAGCAGCAATAGGTCCCCCTGGACTACCCAGTCACTCCAGGACCCAGTGTGATCTAACAGAGAGCACAGGGCTCAGCCCTGCTCACCAGTAAGTGGGCAAAAACTCCAGGAACTGGCCTTACTCTGTAGCAGGCAGGCAACAGCCCCAGGATACACTGGGCTCCAACACTGCCCAGCAGTGTGCTGAAACCAGCTTTGAGACATACTGTGCCCCACAACCAGCTTACCCAGGATCCAGCCCCACCAAACAGCAGGATGACACCAGCACCCAGACCCCAGCTTGACCCAGCAGCAGCTTGACACCTGCTCTGGGACCCTTCCTTTGGGCTTCACAAGAAGCCAACCAGTGACCTGGCCAAGCCCACCAGTGGGTAAGGACCAGGGCACAGCCTAAACTACCATGGGGCAGTAAACAGTTCCAGGACTCCCTGGGCCCCACAGCCAACTGCAATGGAACTCAGACCAGCCCACCAACAGATGGTAGCTTCAGCAGTAGGCAGGGCCTGGCAACTAACTATGGGGGTTTGCCCACCAGTGTGCCCATAATAGTAGGCCCCACCAAAAGAAGGGCCTCTTTTTATATATAAGACATTCTATTCAAAAGCTAGCTGCAGAATATACATTCTTTTCAAGTGCACATAACACTCTCCAGGATAGATCACAAGCTAGGACGCAAAACAAGTGTCAGAAAATTTAAGGAGATAGAAATCATATCAAGTATCTTTTCTAACCACAACACTATGACTAGAAATCAACTACAAGAAAAAAACTGCAAAAAAACCCATAAACATGTAGAGGATAAACACTGTGTTACCAAACAACCAAAGGATCACTGAAGAAATCAAAGAGGAAATCAAAAATACCTGGAGACAAATGAAAATGAAAACAAAACAATCCAAAATTTGTGGAATACAACAAAAGCAATTCTAAAAGTGAATGTTACACCAATACAAGCCTACCTCAGGAAACAAGAAAAATCTCAAATAAACAACATAACCTTACACATAAAGTAACTAGAAGAACAAACAAAAGCCAGTGTCACTACAAGAAAAGAAATCATAAGATCAGAGCAGAAATAAATGAAATAGAGACTAAAAAACAAAAAACAGAAAAGATAGAATAAATTAAGAGCTGGTTGAAAACATAAACAAAATTGATAAATCTTTACCCAGAGTCATCGAGAAAAAAGAGAGAGGGCCCAAATCAATAAAATCAGAAATAAAAAAGAAGTTACAACCAACGACACAGAAATACCAAGGATCATAAGTGATTACTATGATCAAACATCAATAAAAAGGACAACCTAAGAGAAATTCCTAGAAATAAATGTACAAACTTCCAAAACTGAATCAAGAAGAAATAGAAAATACAAACAGACCAATTACCTGTAATGAAACTGAATGAGTAATTAAAAGAAATACTCCCAACACACAAAAGTACAGAACCAGATGGCTTCACAGGTGAATTCTACCAAACATTTAAAGAAGACTAACACCTATTCCTCTCAAACTATTTCAAAAAATTATAGTGGCAATACACTTCTGAATTCATTCTGTAAGGCCTGCATCACGTTGATATCAAAGTCAGACAAAGACACCACAAAAACAGAACATTACAGGCCAATATCACTGATGAACATACATGAAAAAAAATCCTCAACAAAACTTTAGGAAAGCCAATTCAACAGTACATTAAAAGGATCATACACCATAATCAACTGGGATTTATCCCAGGGATGCAAGGATGGTTCAATATCCACAAATCAATGTGATATACCACTTAATAAACTGAAGACTAAAAAATCATATGATCATCTCAAGAGATGCAGAAAGACAAAATGCAACATCCATTATGATAAAAAAATTCTTAACAAAATATACAGGGAACATGCCTCAACGTAATAAAGGCCAAATATGATGAGCCCACAGCTAACATCATAGTCAATGGTGCAAAGCTGAAAGCATTTCCCCTATGACCAGAAACAAAACAAGGATACCCACTCTTACCAGTTTTAATGAACATAGTATTGGCATTGCAGGCCACAGCAATCAGACAAGTAAAAAATAAATAAACCAAATCCTAATTGGAAAGGAAGAAGTAAAAGTGTCAATGTTTGCAGATGACATGATACCACATATACAAAATCCTAAAGATCCTACCAAAAAACTATTAGAACTCATTGAAGAATTCAGTAAAGTTTCAGGATACAAAATTAATATACAGAAATCTGTGGCATTTGTACACACTGACAACAAACTATCAGAAAGAGAAATTAATAAAATAATCCCATTTATAATCACATAAAAAATAAAATACCTAGGAATAATCTAAGGAGGTAAAATGCCTGTACTCAGAAAACTATAAGATGCTAATGAAAGAAACTGAAGATGATACAAACAAATGGAAAGATACTCCATGCTTGTGGATTAGAAGAATTAATATTGTTAAAATGACCGTACCACCCAAGGTAATCTACAGATTCTATGTAATCACTATAAAACTAGCAATGGCATTTTTCACAGAACTAGAACAAGTAATTCTAATATCTGTATGTAAACGCATAAACCCTGAGCAGACAAAACAATCTTGAGAAGGATGAACACAGATGAAGTTAACATGCTCCCTGATTTCAAACTATACTACAAAGATACAGTAATCAAAACATTGTTCTGGCAAAAAAACAGACACATAAATCAATGCAACAAAACAGAGAGACCAATAATGAACCCACACTTATGTAGTCCATTAATCTATGACAAAGGATGCAAGAATATACAATGGGGAAAAGATAGTCTCTTCAATAAATGATGCTGGGAAACTAGACAGCTACATGCAAAATAATCAAATTGGACTACTTTCTCACATCATATACAAAAATAAACTCAAAATTAATTAAAGACTTAAGTGTAGGATTTGAAAGCGTAAATCTCCTAGAAGAAAACAGGCAGTTCTCTCTGTGACATCAGGCTTAGCAATATTTTATTGGATCTGTCTTCTCAGACAAGGGCAACAACAGCAAAAATAAACAAATGGGACTCCCGCAACCTAAAAAGCTTTTGCACAGCAAGGAAACTATAAACAAAATGAAAAGGCCACCTACTGAATGGGAGACAATATTTGTAAATGATATATCTGATAAAGGGTTAATATCCAAAATATACAGAGAACTCATAAAACTCAAAATTAAAAAAAAAGAACAATTTAAAGAATAGACAGAGGGCCTGAATTTTTTGAAAGCAGACAAACAAATGGCCAACAGGAACATTAAAAGATGCTTAACATCACTAATCATTGGGGAAATACAAATCAAAACCACAATGAGATGTCACCTCACATCTGACTGAATGGCTATCATCAAAAAGACCACAAATAACAAATATTGGTGAGGGTGTAGAGGAAAGGAAACCCTAGTACACTCTTGGTGGGAATTTGAACTGGTGCAGCGACTGTGGGAAACAGTATGGAGATTCCTCAAAAATGTAAACATAGAGCTTCCATATGATCCAGCAATTCCACTCCTGGGTATTTGTCAGAAGAAAACAAACACACTAATTAGAAAAGATATATGCACCCCTATGTTCCGCATTACTTACAGTAGCCAAGATATGGAAGAAATCTAAGTGCACATCAGTAGATAAATGGATTAAAAAACATGTGATATATAAAAACCATGGAATATTACCCAGCCATACAAGGGAATGAAATCTTGCCATTTGTGTCAACATGGATGGACATCGAGAGTATTATGCTAAGTGAAACAAGTCAGACAAAGACAAATACCATATAATTTCACTTATATGTTAAATCTAAAAAAACAAAACAAATGAACCAACATAATGAAACAGAAATAGAGTCATAGGTACAGAGAATGAACAGGTGGTTGTCAGAGGGGAAGTGGGGGGCGGGATGTGAAAAATAAGTGAGAAAGATTAAGAGGTATAAATTTCCAGTTACAAAATAAATGAATCACAGGTATGAAATGTACACTGTGGAGAATATAATCAATAATTATGTACTATCTTTATCTGGTGACAGATCATAACTAGACTTATCATGGTGATCCTTTTATAATACATAGAAATCCCGAATCACTATGTTGTTCATCAGGAACTAACATAGTGTTACAGGTCAATTATACTTGAAAAACAAACAAATAAACAAGGTAACTCATAGAAAACAGAGATCGGATTTGCGCTTACCAGAGGTGGAAGCTGGGGGAATAGGGAATTGGACGAAGGCATCTAAAGGTACTAATTTCCCATTATAAGATAAATAAATACTAGGGATGTTATGTATAACATGATTAATATAATTAACACTTCTGTATGTTATATATGAAAATTGTTAAGAGAGTAAATCCTAAGAGTACTCATCACAAGAAAAAAAAATTTATTTAATTTTGTACCTGTATAAGACAATGGGTGTTCACTAAACTTATTGTGATAATACTTTCATACTGTATGTAAGTCAGATCATTATGCTGTACACCTTAAACTTATACAGTACTTTATGTCAGTTATATCTCAGTATAACTGGATGGGAAAAATATTTGATATGAGGAATGAATGAATGAATAAGTAAATGAATAAATAGGTAAAACTAGTTATTGTGATTAAAAATGTAGCTCTCTTGCCTCTTACAATTACCTGAATGGGGAGGGATGAGAATCTTATAAAATAGTATTTGGGATTGTGCTCTATAAAGTAAGCAGTACAACCCAAATGGAAGTTGATAGGCTGAACTACTAGTGTACACTGGTAAGTACCACACTCAGAAAGAGAGCTGATTCTTCCAACTCCAAATTGGGCTAATGATACTTCACAGTGCTGCTGAGAAAGTAAATGAGGCACATGGCAGCAAATGTCTAGCTCAGAGCCTAGTGCACAGCAAACATTGAATAAATAGTGGCTTTTATGGTGTTATCATTATTATAGTCTCACTTATTTGTATTATTTACCTTTCTAAAACACAAACTAGTAAAAGGAACTGAGAGAAATGATAAGAAAAAAACATTTCCAATTCAGTTTATGGAAATTAAAGTAACTACTTCCACCTCCCTTTGCTGTAAATGGACAACCAAGTTCCTCTTTCCATTCCATAAAGAGTCCCATATTTAAATTACTTAGGCTGACACTTACTGCAGTTTTGCAAGTAGCCACTCAATTAAAAGGGCAGGGTGAAAGAATAACTAAAAGAAGGGCTTGCTCTCATCTGCTAAGAAGCTATGAAAGTGGTATCTGCTGCCTCTGGCCTCAGCTTCGCAGTAGGACCTGCCTAAGAAAGGAACTTTGAAGTCCAAAATTTGGAAAGTAATGTGTGTAGAAAAAGAAAAGAAAGAGAATACAGGACAGTGTTACTTAAAAGCACTTGCCAGTCAGATACATAAGCTAAGTTCTGACAGAAATGGGACAAATTCTGTGCTACAGCACAATTTACTGGAACCACGTTGAAAGGTTCTTTGGCAATTGGCAGACTGGAAAGTAAGGAGAGTTTTGGATTCATGGATGAATAACTGGGCCGCATAGAAACATGGATGAGATTTAGAGAAGAGCTAACACCCATCCTTCTCAAACTCTTCCAAACAATTTCAGAGGAAGGAACACTCCCAAACTCATTCCACGAGGCCACTATCACCTTGATACCAAAACCAGGCAAGGATGTCACAAAGAAAACTACAGGCCAATATCACTGATGAACATAGATGCAAAAATCCTCAACAAAATACAAGCAAACAGAATCCAACAGCACATTAAAAGGATCATACACCATGATCAAGTGGGGTTTATTCCAGGAATGCAAGGATTCTTCAATATACGCAAATCAATCAATGTGATACACCATATTAACAAGTTGAAGGAGAAAAACCATATGATAATATCAATAGATGCAGAGAAAGCTTTCGACAAAATTCAACACCCACTTATGATAAAAACCCTGCAGAAAGTAGGCATAGAGGGAACTTTCCCCAACATAATAAAGGCCATATATGGCAAACCCACAGCCAACATTGTCCTCAATGGTGAAAAACTGAAACCATTTCCACTAAGATCAGGAACAAGACAAGGCTGCTCACTCTCACCACTCTTGTTCAACCTAGTTTTGGAAGTTTTAGCCACAGCAATCACAGAAGAAAAGGAAATAAAAGGAATCCAAATTGGAAAAGAAGAAGTAAAGCTGTCACTGTTTGCAGATGACATGATACTATACATAGAGAATTCTAAAGATGCTACCAGAAAACTACTAGAGCTAATCAATGAATTTGGTAAAGTAGCAGGATACAAAATTAATGCACAGAAATCTCTGGCATTCCTGTACACTAATGATGAAAAATCTGAAAATGAAATCAAGAAAACACTCCCATTTACCATTACAACAAAAATAATAAAATATCTAGGAATAAACCTACCTAAGGAGACAAAAGACCTGTATGCAGAAAATTATAAGACACTGATGAAAGAAATTAAAGGTGATACAAATAGATGGAGAGATATACCATGCTCCTGGATTGGAAGAATCAATATTGTGAAAATGACCCTACTACCCAAAGCAATCTACAGATTCAATGCAATCCCTATCAAACTACCACTGGCATTTTTCACAGAACTAGAACAAAAAATTTCAAAATTTGTTTGGAAAAACAAAAGACCCCGAATAGCCAAAGCAATCTTGAGAACGAAAAACGGAGCTGGAGGAATCAGGCTCCCTGACTTCAGACTATACTACAAAGCTACAGTAATCAACACAGTGTGGTACTGGCACAAAAACAGAAAGGTAGATCAATGGAACAGGATAGAAAGCCCAGAGATAAACCCACGCACATATGGCCAACTTATCTTTGATAAAGGAGGCAGGAATGTACAGTGGAGAAAGGACAGCCTCTTCAATAAGTGGTGCTGGGAAAACTGGACAGGGACATGTAAAAGTATGAGATTAGATCATTCCCTAACACCATACACAAAAATAAGCTCAAAATGGATTAAAGACCTAAATGTAAGGCCAGAAACTATCAAACTCTTAGAGGAAAACATAGGCAGAACACTCTATGACATAAATCACAGCAAGATCCTTTTGGACCCACCTCCTAGAGAAATGGAAATAAAAACAAAGATAAACAAATGGGACCTAATGAAACTTCAAAGCTTTTGCACAGCAAAGGAAACCATAAACAAGACCAAAAGACCACCCTCAGAATGGCAAAAAATATTTGCAAATGAAGCAACTGACAAAGGATTAATCTCCAAAATTTATAAGCAGCTCATGCAGCTCAATAGCAAAAAAACAAACAACCCAATCCAAAAATGGGCAGAAGACTTAAATAGGCATTTCTCCAAAGAAGATACACAGACTGCCAACAAACACATGAAAGAATGCTCAACATCATTAATCATTAGAGAAATGCAAATCAAAACTACAATGAGATATCATCTCACACCAGTCAGGATGGCCATCATCAAGAAATCTAGAAACAATAAATGCTGGAGAGGGTGTGGAGAAAAGGGAACACTCTTGCACTGCTGGTGGGAATGTGAATTGGTACAGCCACTATGGAGAACAGTATGGAGGTTCCTTAAAAAACTAAAAATAGAACTACCATATGACCCAGCATTTCCACTACTAGGCATATACCCTGAGAAAACCATAATTCAAAAAGAGACATGTACCAAAATGTTCATTGCAGCTCTATTCACAATAGCCCGGAGCTGGAAACAACCTAAGTGTCCATCATCGGATGAATGGATAAAGAAGATGTGGCACATATATACAATGGAATATTACTCAGCCATAAAAAGAAACGAAACTGAGCTATTTGTAATGAGGTGGATAGACCTAGAGTCTGTCATACAGAGTGAAGTAAGTCAGAAAGAGAAAGACAAATACCGTATGCTAACACATATATATGGAATTAAAAAAAAAATGTCATGAAGAACCTAGAGCTAAAACGGGAATAAAGACACAGACCTACTTGAGAATGGACTTGAGGATATGGGGAGGGGGAAGGGTAAGCTGTGACAAAGCAAAAGAGGCATGGACATATATACACTATGAAACGTAAGGTAGATAGATAGCGGGAAGCAGCCGCAGAGCCCAGGGAGATCAGCTCGGTGCTTTGTGACCGCCTGGAGGGGTGGAATGGGGAGGGTGGGAGGGAGGGAGATGCATGAGGGAAGGGATGTGGGAACAGATGTATATGTATGACTGATTCACTTTGTTATAAAGCAGAAACTAAGAAAAAATAAAAAATTAAAAAAAAAAAGAAACATGGATGAGGGTTGTGGAGACCCAATTTGGTATGCTCTGTTAGAGGTGCATCCCATGTCTAATCCACATTCAAAGCAGAGTGGCAAAACTTGTGGTTAATGACAAAAAAGAAAAGCAGTTTTTCAACAGTCTGCCACCAAATCTCAATCATCACTAATTTCCTATGAACAAGCCACATAAGAGAGATCTTCCATGGAGAGCACCAGCAATGGAGGAAAAAATGGCCCCCAAAGCCTCCAAATTTCTGCCTATCGAAATTGGGTCTTCATGCACCACAACTTTCAATGCTAACAAGTAAACCTTTTTTTTTCACTTTATAAACAATTTGTAAATAAGGAAAATCCTTAAAAATTATGCCCTAAGACCCTGTCTGAGAAACAGTTAAAGGGACACACTGAACTACTTTTAGAATATGAATAGTCAGTCTATCAGCTTTTATCTTAAGAAACCTTCAGGTGTGTGCGTGTGTGTGTATGTGTGTGTGCCTGTGTTCCCAAAGCCCCTACCAAGATAGCAAAAGTGAGATAACAGAATAATTTTTTTAGCTGGGTGGTCATACATAAAAAATAATATATAATGTATAACATAATATAACATATATATACAAGATCAGGTTCCTCCAGGTAAGTGAACTATCTTCTCAGTGTGTTAAACTCATCTTGCCATTTTGGGGAGTAGGGGAAAGTGTGGAGGGCAGAAGAAGAGGCATTAACTGCTTAAAGATATTTGAGCATTACATACAGTGTGGGGTATAGATTATTCCAACTTTAGGCAACAGAATACTCCTTTAAAAAAGGAATTTTGGAAAATGTTTTGTATTTTAAACTCTTAACTATTTAAAGGAATCCTATAGCAGAGCCTTCTTAAAAGCAAATAATACTCTCCTCCAATTTATCCATAGTTTTTGCAAATTTTCCTTGTACAATGTGATAGACTCTTGTAATAATGATCTAAAAGAGTACAGGCACTTTCAGAAGGCCTGGAATCATTAACAGAGATATTTCACTCAACTGAGTAGTATCTGGCCCAATGCAAACTTAGGCCACGGAGAACACATGAAGTCATGGCTTCACACGACAGTGGTGGACTTGATTCTTTGACACGAAGTCAACATATACTCTTTTCTGAGATGCAGTCACAGATGAATTTCAAAAAAATGTGGCCCATAAAAGAACTGACCTGCTGCTTAGCACCTGGCTTCTGCTCCATAGGTGTCATGGTGAGCGTTTTGGTCTCTTTCTCATATTGGCAGTAGTATTTCACCCAGGATATTCCCAAAGCCCCTACAAAGATAGGCAACAGTGAGCTGATAGAATAAGTATTTTGGCTGCATGGTCAGTCCACCCCTAAGACAGAAGCTGTGTACAGATTATTCTTCATGGTCATGATCCAGATCTAGTGCTACTTTTCCCCTGAGCTCCAGCCCTGCAGTACCACCTGCCCACTACACAGATGGATAACCTAATCATCATCAACTGCTTTCCATATCTGCTCTGGCTGGCTCCAAAGCACTCTCCTTGCCATGTTCCCTGTGAATGCTCCCATTATATATCCTATTGTATGATCTGGAAACATCTGTAATCTTCTGCTCCTCCTTCCCTGTAACCTGCCCTTCTATCCCCTACATGTCTCTCCTTTCACCCCTTTCAAAACTGAATTCATTCAGGACCGTATTTCTGACTTTTTAAAAAAATGTTTTATGAGCTATTTCAAACAAAACAAAAATTCCCTATTTCTCCAATTAATTCTTTCAGTGACCTTCTCTTTGGTTTCCCCCATCTGTGATCACTCCTTTCTAGCCCATTCTCTACTCTTTTGCTAGATAAATAGTTTTTTTAAATTATAGGTTTATTTATATCATTCTTTTTATTATAAACCACCCATGGCTTTCCCATTCTCTCCGAACTCCTTAGGTTGGCTCACAAAGCCTTTTATAATGTGATTGTATTTACCTTTCCAACTTTGTCTTTTGCCACCCTCACATGTATGCTCTGGTCTCATGGAATTATATTCAGTTACCAAAAAAATAGGTTGTAATATAATATATAGACCAAGTTCAAGACATATTTAAGAGTGAATAGGGCACTATCACTAATTATATCAGGACAACAAGAATAATCCAGGACTGTTCTTGGAAAACCAAGATCCTACAAACTATAACCTCACACACCTCTGTGCCTTTATTCATGCAGTAGTATACACTTGGAATTTTCTTTGCCATTTTCTTTACCTGTCAAACTCCCAGTCATAATTCAAGTTTCAGTTCATATATCACTTCCTCAGTGAAGCCCTTAGATATATGCCCCAAATGCAGTGCTCAACACATTTCATTATAGTTCTTGATATACTTGTGTCTTAATCAGACTGTGAACTTCTTGAGGGCAAAAAACAAGTTTGATCTATTTTTTGCACCCCCAATGCATTGCATATTGTCTGGCAAAAAGGATTCTTAGTAAGCGTACATTCAACTGAGTAGGCATGTCATATCCATTTAACAAATCAGAAAATTGGGGCATAGAAGGATCACATAGTTAGTTGATATTAGAGCCAAGATTACATACTCATTACTCTGTGCCTCTCTTATAATATAGCAGTGATTCTCAAGTAGGGGCAATTTTGCCTCCTAGGGGACATTAGGCAGAGACATTTTAGGTTATCACACCTGGGAAGTGCTATTAGAATAAAGTGGGGAGAGGCTATAGATGCTTCTAAACACCTTATAATGCATAGGATAACTGCTAAAAACAAAGAATTAGCCAGCCTGAAATGTCAATATCACTGAGACTGAGAGATCCTGCAATGGAGAGTTGAAGAGATGAACCTGACAAATAGAAGAACACATCTTTGAAAACCATCAAAGTGAGTTGCTCTAAGGGATGAAAAGCATGAAAATATGACTGCTGAAATACCATGTTTTGTGGATTTCAGTGGGTTTTGCCACTGGTAACCTCTGGGTAGTCTCATCTGCCTACTCACCATGTAGAATAATTCTGGTCAGGGAATGAAATCACAGGCTTTGGGGACATTGGGTCATAGTTCAAAAGGAAAATCAAATAACACATACAGGTTTACATAACGTTATTTAGGAGGTAGAAAAGCTTGAACCCTCTGCAATATTCAGTGACCAGATGAGTTAACCCATTTTCCTTGGTTAGCAATGAACAACTGTGTTGCTCACTGAAATCGCAATGGTTGTGTAGTGCTTTAAGGGCAAGTTTATGATCCTAAGGCAGTGGAAGGTATAGGGTATAGCTGTAGGAGCATAGGTTTTGGCATTTCACAAACCTGATTTTACACTTAGCCCTGCTACATGATAGTTGGGTGACTTTCAACTAGTGATCTCTCTAAGCCTCGGTGGCTTCGTGTGTAAAATGGGTATGATAAAGTGGCTTCAAAGATTACATGAGGTAGTATATTTAAAGCACTTAACACCATGCCTGGAACATAGTAGGTATAATAATTATTATTTTATGTCTCCTTTCTCCTACCTCCCTTTTAGCCCCAAAGAGTCATTGAAAGGATTAAGCAATTAACAATCCCCATTTTGAATCTCAGAGAAAACCTTAGGTCTTATCATCCCACAGCCTTTGTGAGACAAATCCTTAACCTCCTCCTCCAATTTCTCCCTCTTTTTTATTTTCTCTACTCCCACACTACTCTCCAAATAGGTATAGCTGGCAGGGGTCTATGAACTATATGGGTGCCTGGAGTTTGGAGAAGCCAAGTGGCAGCTGGTGTCAGCCTACTGAAACCCAGTAGCTATCCCTGTATTCCCACACACATTTCTCTTGTGTATAGAGATAGCCTTCGATGGTTGGCTGTCCTGGAAGTTTGCATGTCTGTGGAGCTTCTTTCATCCTTTTCTTAAGTTCTTCCATCTCTTCTCGGGTACTGGAGAAATGATTTCTTGTCTGTCAAGATATTATCATCATAATCATTATCATCATCACCATCATCATGAATAAGCATTCACTGGTCAGAGACCCAGTGCAGAGTTTTCTTGGCTTTCACCATGTGCTACAACATAGCAAAAAAAAAAAAAAAGTTGAATGGCATAGTAATTAGAAAACAGTTTAGTGGAGTTTAACAGTACTAAAGTCTAATAGGGAGAGGGAAACATAAATACCAATGTACCCATAAAACCACATCTGGGAGACATTTTCTAATGGAAATGACAAAAGCCTCCAATAAATAAAGGCTCTAAGAATTCTGAGCATCAGACTGACCCCTGCCTTAAAAAAAGGGAGGCTATAAAGAAGGGTCCCAAAGATAATATTATCACGGCAACTTCTACATTCTGCCTCAAGTAAAGCTACTGCCTACTTGACTCTGAATCAAATCCAGGCCATTAGAATAAAGGATATGACAGGGTGCTCTCTTTGAACATAGGTTAACAGAAAACCTATGTTTTCATGCCCATGAATAGCAAAAGCTAATGTTAAGAAGTAATATATTTAAAAGTACACAACTAAACATTCCTGGTTATAGGAATATTTTTAAATCAGCAGAAGAGAGGGGCTCTCACATTCTGGTGAAAGACAGTACCCAGAAAGAAAAACAACAATAAAAACAATACCTGTAAATCAGGATTCTCCTAAACAACCAAGTAAAGTTTATTTCCACTGCAATTTACCAACTGTTTTCATCTAAAAATACAACTGTAAATTTTATGCAAGGTAAAGTCACTACCTCAGTGATGCCTTCTTTTACTGTACCAGACAGTCAATTATTCCACTCTCTGTGCTTCTTTAACTTTTTTGGTCTTAATTGTATTTTAGCACTTTTCATAAGTAATCATGATATATCTCTGTTTATATCTCTCGGCTCCAAGAGACTATATACTCCTTGAAGGCAAAAACTAACATGCCTCATTATGGTATGTCCAGTGCACTTTACAATGCCTGGCACAGAGTGTATGTTCATTATATACGTAAGTATTTGTTAAATATGGGTTAAATAAGTAAATGAGAAAAATAATATATGTGACAAGGAAGGGAAGGGTGTGCCTTTGCCCATCTATAAGAAACAGCATGGGATGGGCTTCCCTGGTGGCGCAGTGGTTGAGAGTCTGCCTGCAGATGCAGGGGACACGGGCTCATGCCCCGGACTGGGAAGATCCCACGTGCCGTGGAGCAGCTAGGCCCGTGAGCCATGGCCACTGAGCCTGCGCGTCCGGAGCCTGTGCTCCGCAACAGGAGATGCCACAACAGTGAGACAAATGCATACTGCAAAAAAACAAAAAAAACAAACAAAAAAAAACCAGCATGGGAAAGAATGTGGAGACAACCTTTAAAAATAATTTATTCAACTCTAGAAATGTAATGAGAAAAGTAGTGATAAAAGGAAAAGAGGGGAAAATGGGCATTTGTGGTAATAAAACCTACAAAGAGAGTGCCCTGACTAACTAGCAGGGAAGTAGCATAAGATCTGTGCTTAAAAAAGCCCATAGGTGGGTTCTGATCTGGGAGAGATATAGCAAACTAGCAACATTTAATAAATATTGGATAGATAGACACGTCAGTGGGTAGAAGGGTGGGTCTGAACAACAGTCAGCCTCAAACACATGGAAGAGCTGAAACTGGAAGAGTAAGAACAATCTAGTACACTAAAACATTTGTGATCCATACCAGTCTGTGCTGACAAATTATCTGGAATGTAATAACCTAGAACTCCAAGGTCAAGATATTGGAGCTAAAATCCAATTGGAATGTAGAGACAGGTGAAGAAATCCACATGTAAACTCACATTCTGTAAACTGAGCTGGAGTTGCTGTTTATATGGGAGGAAATCCTGTGTGAGCTCCACAGTCAAGCTGTTGGAAATGAAGAGGCTATGAAGAAAGGCCAAGACCTAGGGAAAATGTATAAAAATAACTTTATCACCAGCACCTTCTCATTAATCAAATAAAGGAAATAGATGTACAAAAAGAAACTCCACACAGTGGAGTATAGTGTTAAAAGCAGTAACACAAACACAAACAGGTCTACACATAGCTATTATTTTATTAGGTTAAACATTAACACTGGACTCAGATCTACAAAATAAGAACTATTACCAAATTTATTCATCAATACCCTTTTCAGATAGCATATAAAACCATTCATAATGTGGACAGTATGGACATAATGTGGGAATAGACTGTGTCTTTATATCCTCAGGAATGGCACAGAATAGGTACTCAATATATTAAAATGGCTAAATGACCATAATGAAGACTGTCATAATGATAAAACGTCCATGGATCTTTTTTTTTTTGAAAACGAATTTTCAAGTTAGAAATGTTTCAGGGAGGAGTTGGGACATTGCAGAAGAAGACGTAGAAATGATCAATAAAATATATTTTTAATGTTTAAAATGTTCAACCCCAATAAAAATCAAATATACACAAATAAAAACAAAAGAAAATAAAATTTTCATCTATCAAATACAAACATTTTAAAAGCAATGCTCAGGGCTTCCCTGGTGGCACAGTGGTTGAGAGTCCGCCTGCCGATGCAGGGGACACGGGTTCATGCCCCGGTCTGGGAAGATCCCACATGCTGCGGAGCGGCTGGGCCCGTGAGCCACGGCCACTGAGACTGCGTGTCCGGAGCCTGTGCTCCGCAACGGGAGAGGCCACAACAGTGAGAGGCCCGCATACCACAAAAAAAAAAAGAAAAAAAAAAGCAATGCTCAATGCTGGCAATAGTAAAGTGTAATAGGAAGTAGTAAAAACTGTTCTGTTCTTTTTAGAAAGTAAACAGGTGAGTACATATAAATATGCACACACATATATACATACAAACACATAAATATGTGCGTATATATGTACATAAACACAAACTATATATATATGTATACATACATAAACATATAAAAACTATGTACACACGTATGTACTATACACGTGTGTATGTATATATACATATAGTTATATATATGTACATATATATGTACACATATATATAAATGCATATGAGTGTGGGTACCACACACACAGTTATATAGGCATTCTTCCTGCTTCTCTCCAAGGTTTCACATCTCAGGAAATGACACTACCACCCACTCAGTCAATCAAGCCAGAAAGTAAAGAATTCTGATTTCTTTCACTCACATCTCTATCTAATCAATTAGTAATTCCTGTCAGTTTTGCTTCTAAAATATATGTCTAATCCAATCATTGTTTTCTGTTTCTACTACCACCACCCGAACCCAAAGCAACATTTTTTGCTTTCCTAGACCACTGCAGTAGCCTCCACAACAAAATCAGCATGTCATATCCTATTTAATACCCGTCAGTGATTTTTCTACTATATTTAGACTAAAATCTAACCCCTTCACCATGCTTACAGATCCTATGCCTTCCTGTCAGATATTGTTTCCTGCCACTCTCCTTTTTCTCTCACCAGTATCTAAAGGCACTACTTTTTCATTCCTTGAGCACATCATTCTTTTCTAACTTAAGGACTGTGCACATGTGTTTTTCTGTGCCTGGAATGTTCTTTCCCCATTATTCACATTGCCTTATCTTCTCTTTCTTTAGATCTCCTCTTAAATGACACTTTCAGAGGTGCCCCTTGACCACTTGATCTAAAGTAGCTGTCTGTTCTTGTTCTTTGGTTTAGTCCTTATCACAACTTATAGTTATTTTATTTATGTGTATCCTTCTTTCCCCTCTGTCTACCCCATGAAAGTATAGTCTTCATAAAGACAGAAACTGAGTCTGTCTTTTTCACTGTAGGATACCCAGTGTTTAGCACTGTGCCTGGCAAATAACAGAAGTTCAATAAATGCTTATTGGATAAATTAATAAATACTTGTTTGCACATATACACATGCAGATATATACAACTGTGAGCACAGATACACATGTACATAGATATATACATGTTCATGTGTAATATGTGTACACACACATGCACATGTGTACACACATCTACAAGTACACATGCACAATAGATAGAGAAAGGAATATAACAGATACACAGGGAATTTAGGAGGAAAAATGCCACAATATTAACAGTGATCATCTCTGTATGGGAGATTTGTTGTATTTGTTTTGTTCTACATATAAGTTTTTATAGCTTTTCTGAAATTGTTTTTTACATTGTTTTCTACATTATTTTATAATAAAAAAGAAAGTTGTTAAAATTCAACATAGTTGTCAAACCACAGTCCGTCATCTTTTATAATAAATTAAGGCTATTTAATTAGAAAATTTTTCAAAAGATGGAAGTAAAAATAGTAGAATGGGAAGTCACTGAATACAAGGAACATGAGTTCCTAGAACAGTGTCTGGGATATAATGAGTACATTCAGAAACCTTATGAAAGTATGAAAGGAAGGAAGGGAGGAGAACAAGGTAAAATGAAAGGTGACAGAGAAATCAAGGAATGGAAGGAAGGAAAGGAGGAAAAGAAAGATAAAGAAAAAATCATAGCTATAGAGAGAAATGGGGGAGAAAGGAGTGTGGGGGAGGGAAAGGAAGAGTGAGAGAGAGAATATTAGTGAGAAAGCAAGGATAACATAAGCCAGTGTGTCTACTTCTTTGACATTCATTACTAAGCACTGACTATCCTTCATATTCTTGGAGACTCCAACTTTATAATCAAAGTTCTCCACATTTACCCGAGATTTGGTAAATATTTTTAGACCATTCATCAACAGATAGAACTTACGGGCTCCACAATATTGAACTTCTTAGACTCCTGAACTTCCTGGATTTGATAAACATAATCAAGGGACGACTCGAAGAAATTGTGTCTCTCCTTGTCCACCTGGAGGTCTGCCTGTAGAAGAAGGGTAACAAACGTCACATAACAGCATAGTCATTCATGCAAGTCAGTGCTTATGGATCCAACAGAATGTTAGGGCTGGAGGAGAATTATGCCACCAAGCAGTGATCTTATCCCTTTATTTTACAGATAGGGAACATAAAGCCAAGATAGAAAAAGTGACTGATGCAAGATTTCCAGTTTCTGGCCTAACAAGTAAGAAGCTTAGAAGTTATTGTACCTATCCTCATACAAGGAAAAGCTAAGCTGAGAATCAACAACTCTTCTTAGAATCAACAGAGCATTGAAGTCAGAGGAAAAATCACTGCCTCAAAAATTGGATAGATAGTTGAATATGGAGAATCCAAGCTTGCCAGAGCAGAAGTCCACAAGCAGAAGCCTGTTGCTGCAACCAGAATCAAACCTTATTTAAGAATATCTCTCTAAAGAAATCCAAAGACAATAGGGAAGACAAAAAACAAGATACCAGAGGAAATTTTGGCCTCTGACAAGAATAGCTATAGCAAACTAAGCACAGACTAAATCCTAGTCAGAGGAGCATAAAACCTCATAATAATGGCCTTTTTACCTCAGTTCCTTTTACCCAGGGCATCATGTTCAGTTTTCAACAAAATATTACAAGGCATGAAAAAAGGCAAAACAAACCAACAAACACAGTCTGAAGAACCAGCATCAGAATCAGACTCAAAGAAGGCAGAGATGGTGGATGGTGAAATCATAGAACCAGGGATTACAGCTAAAGGCTGTTATGGAAAAGAGGACAATACACAAGAACAGATGGATAATATAAGCAGACATGAAAATTTAAAGCAATAATCAAAGGGAAATGATAGCAATCAAAAACACTAGCAGAAATAAAGAATGCCTTTAATGGGCTCACCAACAGACTGGGCAAGGCTAAGGAAAGAATCAGTGAACTGAATATATGCCAATAGAAATTTAAAAAACTGAAATGCAGATAAAACGGAATAAAGAAGACAGAGTAGATTATTCAAGAAATGTTGGACAATTATAAAAGGTGTAAGATATGCATACTAGGAATGCCAGAAGGAAATGAAGGAGAGAAACAGAAGAAATATTTAAAGTAATGATGACTGAAAACCTTCTAAAGTTAAACACAGATACAAACAACAGATTGAGGAAGCTCAGAGAATAATAACAGGGTAAATACCAAAAAAACTACATGCAGGCATGTCATATTGAAAGTGTAGAAAGTAAAAGGCACAGAGTAAATCTTGAAAGAAGAGAAAAAAACACCTTACTCGAAGAGGAGTAAGGATAAGGCTTCTTTTTTTTAAAAAAAAAATGCAAAAAGAGGAGAGTAGAGTAAAATGTTTAAGGGGTTAAAATTTTTAAAAATCACAAACTTAGAATTCTGTATCCAGTGACATTATCCTTCAAAAGTGAAGGAAAATTAAACAATTTCAAAACAAAACCCACAAAAACTGAAGGATTCGGTTTCCAGTAGACTCTGAGTCCAAGAAGTGTTACAGTTCTTAAGAAAGAAGATGATATAGGTCAGAAATGTGTACCAACATAAAGAAGAGCACTAGAGAAGCAATGAATTAAGGTAAAATAAAATCTTATATTTTTCTTATTCTTAACTGATCTTACAAATAAGAGTTTGTCCAAAATAATAATTGAAACAATGTATTTGGTGATTAGAGATTATGAAAAAGTGAAATGAATGACAGCAATATTATCAGGGACTCAAGGGAGAAATTGGAAATACTCTGTTATAAAGTTCCTGTATTACCAATGAAGTAGAATAATGTTATTTGAAAGTAGACTTGGCTTAACTGTAAATGCATATTGAAAACACTAGGATAACCTCAAAGAAAGTTTTTTTTTTAAGTATCATTGCTATGCTAAGAAAGGACAAAAAATGGAATCATATTACAATTTCCAATTTAAAAAAAGAGAATGCAGAACAAGAATGGAAGACAAAAAAAGGAACAAAGAACAGAGGCAATGAATAGAAAACAGTAACAGGCATGGTAGACATCTATCCAACTATATCAATAATCACTTTAGGGCTTCCCTGGTGGCGCAGTGGTTGAGAGTCCGCCTGCCGATGCAGGGGATACGGGTTCATGGCCCGGTCCGGGAAGATCCCACATGCCGTGGAGTGGCTGGGCCCGTGAGCCATGGCCGCTGAGCCTGCGTGTCTGGAGCCTGTGCTCCGCAACGGGAGAGGCCACAACAATGAGAGGCCCGTGTACCGCAAAAAAAAAAAAAAAATAATAATAATCACTTTAAACACACCAATTAAAAGGCTGAGACTGTGAGGGCACATAAAAAATAAGTTAATTATATGGTATGTATAAGACATCACTTTAAATATAAAAGACAAAGATAGATTAAAAGTAAAGTTATGAGGAGACTTGAATCAAGATGGCACAGTAGGAGTATGTTCATCCCACCATAAACACATCAAAAATACATCTATAATTCTCATTGAAAACTAACTGGAGACTAGCATAAAAACTCCTGTACAACTAAGGCTATAAGAAAGACACACACAGAACTTGGTAGATAGGGAAAAGAAGCAATCAGGTCAGGACTCATGCCCCTGGGAGGGGACTCAGAGGAAAAGGGAGATTACACTGGTGGGGATTCTCTTTGGGGAGTGAGTGGTTCAAGCCACATATTGGGCCCCACAGCCCTGGGGCTCAACAAAGGGAAGACAAGCTCCCTTAGCTGGTCAGAGGACCAGTGGGACTATCAGAAAGGCTGCAGCAAGCCTGGATTCTGCTCCTGAGGAACACATGAATTCTTGCTTGCTCCTAAAGCAAGGCAGAAAGGGCCGACTGAAACTGTGTGTCTCACTGACTAGTTTCCTGTGACTACCTAGGTGCACACACCAGCCTGAACCAAGAGAAGACTCCAGCATCATTTGCCTCAAGTCACAACTCCACACTGGACAGAAGCCTGCCACTACCATATGATCCAGCAATTCCATTGCAGGGTATATACCTAACGAAAACAAAAACACTAATTTGAAAAGATACATCTACTGCAATGTTCATAACAACATTATTTACAACCATCAAGATATGGAAGCAAACTGAGTGTCCATCAACAGAAAAAGAAAGAATAAAGAAGATGTGATACACACACACACACACACACACACACACACCCAATGGAATATTACTCAGCCATAAAAAAAGAATAAAATTTTGCCATTTGCAACAACATGGATGGACCTAGACAGTTTTATGCTTAGTGAAATAAGTCAGAGAAAGACAAATACTCTATGTTATCACTTATATGTGGAATCTAAAATATAAAATAAACAGATGTATATAACAATACAGAAACAAACTCACTAATATAGAGAACAAACTTGTGGTTACCAGTGGGGAGCAGGAAAGGGGGAGGGGAAATATAGGGGTATGGAATTAAGAGACACAAACTGCTATGTATAAAATAAATAAGCAACAAGTATATACTGTACATCACAGGGAAATATAGCCATTATTTTGTCATGACTTTAAATGGAATAGAACTTTAAAAATTCTGAATCATTATGTTGTACACCAGAAACTAATATAATATTGTAAATCAACCATACTTCAATTAAAAAATAATTTTAAAAATTTAAACATTTTTCAGAGTAAAGGTATGAAGAAATATCCCATGCCAACAAAAATCAAAAGAAAGCTGTAGTAGCTATATTAATTTCCAAAAAGGAGCCTTCAGAGAATTGAAAGCTATCAGGAAAAAAGAGGGGCATAACATAATAATAAATAGGTCAATTCTGAAAGAATATATATCAACCCTTATTATGTATAACAGAACATCAAAACATGTGAGGCAAAAACTGATAGAACTGCAAGGAGAAATAGATGAGTCTACTATTAAGAGTTGGAGACTTCACCATTCCTTTACCAATAATTGACAGATCCAAGAAGCAGAAAATCTGTACAGGTATACCTCATTTTATTGTGCTTCATTTTACTGTGCTTTGCAAATATTGTGTTTTTTACAAATTGAAGGTTTATGGCAACCCTGCATTGCCTGATGATAGTTAGCAATTTTTAGCAATAAAATATTTTTAAATTAAGGTATGTACATTTGAAAAAATATAATGCTATTGCTCACTCAACAGACTACAGGATAATGTAAAGATAACTTTTACATGCATTGGGAAAACCAAAAAATCATGTGACTCACTATATTGCAATATTCACTTTATTGCAGTGGTCTGTAGCTAAACCCACAATATTTCTGAGGTATGCTTGTGAAGACATAATTGAACTGAACACCCCATCAGCAAGTAGATGTAATCAACATCAATAGAACACTTCATCCAACAACAGCTTATTTTCAAGCTAACCCAAAACAATCGCCAAGATCAATCACATTCTGGGACATACATCTAAACAAATTTAAAAGAATAGGAATCATACAAAGTATGCTCTCAGACCACAGTTAAATTACACTGAAATCAAGAACCAGAAATAGATGGAACACACCAAAATACTTGGAGATTAATCAGCACATTTCTAAATGACACATGGGTCAAGGACGAGTCCTTAAGAAAAATTAAAAAGTATTTTCAAATGAAAATGAAAATACAATTTAATATTTGTGGGATGCAGTGAAAGCAGCACATAGGAACTGAATCAATAATTAATAGCCTTCCAAAAAACAAAGCACTAGGCCCAGCTGGGTTCACTGGTGAATTCTACCTGACATTTTAAGGAAGAAATGATACTAAATTCTACACTCTCTTTCAGAAAATAGAAGCAGAGAGAATATTTCCTAACTCATTCTCTGAGGCCAACATGACACTGTTATCAAAACGAGACAAAGATATTACAATACAGGAGAAGTACAACTAATCTCTCTCATGAACATCGAGGCAAATATTCTCAACAAAATATTAGCAAATCAAATGCAACAAGGTGTAAAATAATTATAGAGGAGGACCACGTGGGATTTATTCCAGGAATGCAAGGCTGGTTCAACATTCAAAAATCAATTGATGTAATTAATCACACCAAGAGGTTAAAGAAGAAAAATCATATGATCGAAGAGATGTAGAAAAAGCGTCTGACAAAGTCCAACACACATTCATTCATGATAAAAACTCTCAGCAAACTAGGAATATATGGGAATTTCCTCAACTTGACAAAGAACATCTGCAAAAATCCTGCAGCTAACATCATACCTAATGGTGAGACACCAGATGCTTTGCCTCTAAGATCAGGAATAACTATTAAAATCATATTGGAATTCCAAGCTATTGCAATAAGACAAGAAAATGAAATAAAAGGTATATACATTGGGAAGGAAGAAATAAAACTGTCTTTTTTTGCATACAACACAATTATGTATGTAGAAAACCCTAAAGAATATACAAAAATCTCCTGGAGCTATTAATGAACTATAGCACAATTTCAGGATACAAGGTTAATATACAAAAGTCAATTGTTTTCTTATATGCTCACAGTGAACATTCAGAATTTGAAATTTAAAACATAATATCATTTACATTAGAAGAAAAAAGAAGTATTTAGGTATAAATCAAAAAATATGTATAAGATATATTGATGAATACTACAAAACTCTAATGAAATAAATCAAAGATCTAAATAAATGGAGAGATATTCCATGTATACAGATAGGAAGACAATATTATCAACATTTCTGTTCTTCACAACTTGATCTATAGATTCAATGTAGTCCAATTCAAAATCCCTGCAAGCTATTTTCTAGATATCAACAAAGTGATTATAAAATTTATATGGAGAGGCAAAAATATCCAGAATAGCCAACACAATACTGGGGGAGAAAAACAAATCAAAATATTGACACTATCTGACTTCAAAATTACTGGTAAGTTATAGTAATCAGAACAGTACGGTATTGGTGAAAGAAAAAATAGATCAATGGAATGGAATTGAGATCCTAAAATAAATCCACATAAACATATTCAACTGATCTTTGACAAAGGATCTAGGAAAATTCAATAGAGAAATGATAGTCTTTTCAAAAAATGGTGCTGGAACAACTGTATATCCCCATGCCAAAAAAATAATAATAATAATCTAGAGACAGACCTTACACCTTTCATAATAATTAACTCAAAATGGATTATAGAAGTAAATATAAAACACAAAACTATAAAACTCCTAGAAAATAACATAAGAGAAATCTTAGGTGATCTTGGATTTGGTGATGACTTTTTAGATATAACACCAAAAGCATGATTCATGAAAGAAAATATTGATAAGTTTAATTTCATTAAAATTACAAACTTCTGCTCTGTGAAAAATTCTGTTGAGTGAAAAGACAAGCCACAGACTGGAAAAGAAATCTTTATAAAACATATATCTGATAAAGGACAGGTATCTAAAATATACAAACAGCTTTTAAGATGCAATAATATGAAAACAAACAACACAATTGAAAATGGGCAAAAGATTTGAACAGACACCTCACCAAATAAGATCTACAGATGGCATATAAAAAGATGTTCTGCAACACATGGCATTAAGAAAATGCAAATTATAAAAGTAATGAGGTATCACTACACACCTACTAGAATAGCTAAAATCCAAAACATAGACAATATCAAGTGCTGGCTAAGGTGTGGCACAAGAAGAACTCTCATTCACTGATGGCAGAAATTTAAAAAAAAAAAATAGTACAGCCACCTTGGAAGATAATTTGGCAGTTTCTTAAAAAAAACTAAATATACTTTTACCATGCAGTTCAGTAATTGTGGTCTTTGGTATTTAACTGAATTATTTGAAAAGTTATATACACAAAACCTAGACACAAATGTTTATAGCAGCTTTAATAGTAGTTGACAAAATTTGGAGGATTCCAAGATGTCCTTTGATAGGTGAATAGGTAAACAAATTGTAATACATCCACACAATGAAATATTATTCAGTGCTAAAAAGAAATGAGCTATCAAGCCATGAAAAGACACAGAAGAACCTTAAATGCACATTTCTAAGTGAAAGGAGCCAATCTGAAAAGGCTACATGCTATATAATTCCAACTATATGACATTCTGGAATAAGCAATATTATGGAAACCATAAAGAGATCACTGGCTGCCAGGGGTCAGCGGGGGTATGGAACGAGGAAGTGATGAATAGGTGGTGCCTAGGGATCTTTAGGGCAGTGAAACTATGTTGTATGACAGTGTAATGATGGATTCATGTCATTATACGTTTATCAAAATCTATAGAATGTGCAACGCATTGGCTCATCAACTGTATCAAATGTATCTCATAAATGCAAATGTTAATAATAGGGGTAACTGTATGCAGGGGGTTAAGAATATATGAGAACTCTCTGTACTTATCATTCAATTTTTCTTTAAATCTAAAACTGCTCTAAAAATAGTCTCAATATTAAAAAAGAAGTGAGTGATCCAAGGTCCCCCAGCTTTGTGTTAATTAGACAAACACAAAGGCTGCATTCTTGCTCATTAGGAAAGCCACCAGGGACATCTAGATACAGCACCAATCTGCTAGGACACTCTAGAAGCTTTCATTGCAAAAGCCTCTAAAAGAATCGAGTTTGGACTGTGTCTGGGCTTCTAAAACCCACAGGTTCAGTAATTCTCTAGGAGGACTCAAAGGACTCTGCATATAGTCATACACATGGTTAAGATTTATTTCTGTGAAAGGATAAAAAGCAAAATCAGCAAAGGGAAAAGATGCATGGGATGAAGTCCATCGAAAGCTAGGTGCAAGCTTCCAAGAGTTCTCTCTTAGTGCACTCACACAGGAAATACTTAATTCCTCCAGCAACAAGTTATGACAACACATATGAAATGTTGTGTACCAGGGAAGCTCATTAGATACTAAGTGCCCTAGGTTTTATATTGGTTGCTGTACCCAGGCTCCCTCTGCTGAGCATGTACCAAACTTCTCGACTCCCAAAAGAAAATAAGTTGTTTAGCATAAACCACATTGTTTGTACAGGCAGTCTATGCACAATGAGTCACTCTTAACACTTAGGGAAACTTTTATATCAGTGTAGGGTACTGTTTACCAGCCAAGTTCTCAGAGACCAGCCAAAATGGGAACATATGTATATGTATAACTGATTCACTTTGTTATAAAGCAGAAACTAACACACCATCATAAAGCAATTATACTCCAATAAAGATGTTAAAAAAAAAAGGAGCTCATCTTGTAAGCAGACTTTTCTAAGCACAGAAGTCTTAGGCCAGTTATGTTAACTTTTTTCTGCATAGGAACCCTGGCACAGAATAGAAGAAAAAGGAAGAAAGCAAAATTGTGCAAGAGGAAAATGGCAGATGACCCCAGACTAGTACTTCATTCCAGTTTATGGAAGAGAAGTAGTCCTTCACCTTTCAACACTAACTCCATCTACCACTGAGTATCTTGACTCATCACCTTCATGTACCTCACATTCTGTGATGGATACTCACTAAATCAGGTGTCAGGAGATGAGTTTCAGCTTTGCCACAGTCTGTGTGACCATGGACAAGATGATTTCTAAGCTCGTGTCTATGACTTCATTCAGTTGGGTATCTCTTTTTATACTTGAACCTTCAATATCTCTATATCTTACTGGATCTTTTATCCAAAACATAGATCCATTCTACCAGTAAATAAGCCTTAATCAGTTAATTCCTGTTTTTCCCTTTCCAAGTGACACTTTTTGTGACTCAGAACTTTTCCCCTAGATCATCGCAATAGTTTCCTAAACTGGTTTACTTGCTTCCCGTCTCTCCCGCATTTAATTCATCCTACAACTTCAGCCAGTTTAAGATTCCTAAAATAGAATTCTAATCATATTGCTTGCACAACCAAAGGCCTTCAATAATTCTTCCAGGGTCAACAGAATTAAAGCAAACTCCTGAGCCTATTACACCACAATATCTCTACAACTTGTCTGATCCTTTCCTGTCTTTCACTATCCTCCAATAGTAATGCAAATTCTGGTCAAACCTTTAGCCAAACATTGTTTTCCATCCCTGGGGCCACTGCCCTCCACTTGAAAGGTCCATTTCTATATTTTTATCTGTCAAACACTTTACATATAATCATATTACCACCTCAAATTTAGAAGGGCAACATTCTTCCACAAAGGCAATTCTCCACGTCCAAATGTAAGTTTTTTATTCTCCAAATACCTTCCTATCCCTACAAGGACACCACATACACATTACATTATGTAAAAAAAAACTACTTGTATAAGAGTCATGTGTTCTCATTTTAGCATCCTAACTGTAAGCTGCAGAAGAGCAGGAAGTACGTCTTACTGTCTTTGTAGTCCTATTGCAACCATCATAGTGCCTGGAATGTGGTAGGCGCTCACTGAGTAGTGACTTCTTTGAACTGAAGTCAGTGGAAGTGCCATATAAGTTGTAGTCCCAGTGTAGGACCAAAAAAAAAAAAAAAAAACCTACCTTTGGAACACCTCATGGGAAAAAAGTAGATCTACTCCTGGTCTATCAAATATAGCGCTAGTTTAACTCTATCCTAATATGTAATCTAGAATCAGAAACTTAGAACTGAAAAGGATTCTAGAGATCTTTGAGTACCACTCTTCCTTTGATAGATAGAGAAACTGAGGACAAGAAAGAAATATCTTATCCAAAGTCACACTGTGAGTTTGTGGAGGAGGTGGCTTGAGAACTCAGGGCTCCTGAGTCATTGGCCATGGTTTTATCTACAAGCACAACTATTATACATGGTTCTCTGCTGAGGCAGGGTATGAGGAAAGCCTTGAAATAGGAAGCTGCGACGTACCAAGGCATAGCTGGCAATAGAAGGCAGGGCAGGCTGTTTGAACATACCTCTTGTAACTGAGATTCTTTCTTTTTGGAAGACAAATGTAAATGCCGATCCAGCAAGGAATAAAACCTCTCTCCATCCTTTTCAAATTTCTTTTTCCGCTCCTAGAGGTGGGACAGAAGGCACAGATTAGCATGTCTACGATTTTAATTGTCTGCTCAGAAATGAGAATGCATAACACAGTGTCAGGTTTCATGTGGTCAATCTCTCTAGTTCCCAGGAAGGAAAAAAAAAAAAAGCAAGAGAGAATTAATTTCTGCATTGGTCTCAGTAATTTCGGCTTCCTCAAACATAACCTTGAAAAATTCCACCTACACAAGGGGTAGTTCCTATTGGTATAGCTAAAGGCTCTGGGAGCTGCTGCTCAGAGAATGGCACTTAAAATGCACCTGTGTGCAGGTTACCTTTTCTTCTCAATATTTTTCACATGCATTAACTACATTAATTATTTAAAGGAGAAAGAAGGAACAAAATAGTGAACAGTGAATACACCTTTTAAATATTAATCTGCAATGCATTTAGACAGCCAAATAATAAGTAAAATATCTCCAAGGCAATTGGAACCTAAGACTGCCTCTGTGAATGATGAGTTCTTTGATATTATTCAAGCATTTGAGTACTGCATATTAAAACACTGTGTTAAAGATGAGGAAAAAATCCCAGAAGGTTTAACTGAAAATAAAGAGTTGAAAAGCCTTATGAAGGATGGAGTACTCAGTCGTCACTCTCTTCAAGTATGAAATTTAATTAAGCTCTCTGCCTCTCAATACAAGGAGAAATCACACAGTCTCCAAAGGAGCACTAAGAATACTAGTTTGTCACAGATTAAGGCTGACATTCTGCAATCCTCTCAGCACCACGTTGGGAAATTCACGTAAAAGGCTTGTGTTGTCACATAGGAAATCTAAACTCACTGAGCCCCTACAGTGTGTCAGGTATTCGAAGAAGCAGTATGGGGAACACACAGACAAAAAGAAAAAAAGTACCTCACCCATGGTTTATTTCCACAGGCAATCTGTTGCTGGGCAAGAAGCCAGCACAGAACTGAGGGACCTCTGATCTGTAAGGAATGTGCTTTTCACCAGAGGGAAAAAAATAAAAGAGGAAGCTAATATTAACTGAGGCATACATCAGGCCAGGAAGGACCTTAGGTACTTACTATTTTTTTTTGAATTTTTGAATCTTATATATTTAATTTTTCTACAGCAGGTTCTTATTAATTATCCATTTTATACGTATTATTGTATATATGTCAATCCCAATTTCCCAATTCACCACATCAACACCCTCCCATCACTTTCCCCCCTTGGTGTCCATAAGTTTGTTCTCTACATCTGTGCCTCTATTTCTGCCCCCTGCAAACCAGTTCATCTGTACCATTTTTCTAGGTTCCACAAATATGCGTTAATACACGATATTTATTTTTCTCTCTATGACTTAACACTGTATGACAGTCTCTAGATCCATCCACGTCTCTACAAATGACACAATATTTTTCTTTTTATGGTTGCATAATATTCCATTGTATATATGTACCATACCTTCTTTATGCATTCGTCTGTCGATGGGCATTTAGGTTGCTTTCATGACCTGGCTATTGTAAATAGTACTGCAATGAATACTGGGGTGCATGTGTCTTTTTGAATTATGGTTTTCTCTGGGTATATGCCCAGTAGTGGGATTCCTGGGTCATATGGTAATTCTGTTTTTAGTTTTTTAAGGAACCTCCATACTGTTCTCCATAGTGGCTGTATCAATTTACATTCCCACCAACAGTGCAAGAGGGTTCCCATTTCTCCACACCCTCTCCAGCATTTGTTGTTTGTAGATATTCTGATGATTCCCATTCTCACTGGTGTGAGGTGATATCTCATTGTAGTTTTGATTTGCATTTCTCTAAATAATTAGTGATGTTGAGAAGCTTTTCATGTGCTTCTTGGCAATCTGTATGTCTTCTTTGGAGAAATGTCTATTTAGGTCTGCTGCCCATTTTTGGATTGGGTTGTTTGTTTTTTTAATATTGAGCTGCATGAGCTGTTTATATATTTTGGAGATTAATCCTTTGTCCGTTGATTCATTTGCAAATATTTTCTCCCATTCTGAGGATTGTTTTTTCGCCTTGTTTATGGTTTCCTTTGTTCTACAAAAGCTTTGAAGTTTCATTAGGTCTCATTTATTTATTTCCATTTTTATTTCATTACTCCAGGTTGTGGATCAAAAAAGATCTTGCTGTTATTTATGTCAAATAGTGTTCTTCCTATGTTTTCCTCTAAGAGTTTTATAGTGTCCGATCTTACATTTAGGCCTCTAATCCATTTTGAGTTTATTATTGTGTATGGTGTTAGGGAGTGTTCTAACTTAATTATTTTCTATGTAGCTGTCAATTTTCCCAGCACCACTTAGTGAAGACACTGTCTTTTCTCCATCGTATAGCCTTGCCTCCTTTGTCATAGATTAGTCGACCATAGGTGTGTGGGTTTATCTCTGGGCTTTCTATCCTGTTCCATTGATCTATATTTCTGTGTTTGTGCCAGTACCATATTGTCTTGATTACTGTAGCTCTGTCATATAGTCTTAAGTCACAGAGTATGATTCCTCCAGCTCCGTTTCCTTCCGTCAAGACTACTATGGCTATTTGGGGTCTTTTCTGTGTCTCCATACAAATTTTAATATTTTTGAAATAGTTCTGTGGAAAATGCCATTGGTTATTTGACAGGAATTAAATTGAATCTGTAGATTGCTTTGGGTAGTATAGTCATTTTCACAATATTGATTCTTCCAATCCAAGAACATGGTATATCTCTCCATCTGATTGTATCATCTTTAAGTTCTTTCAGCACTGTCTTATAGTTTTCTGCATACAGGTCTTTTGTCTCCCTAGGTAGGCTTACTCCTAGGTATTCTACTCTTTTTGTTGCAATGGTAAAGGGGAGCATTTCCTTAATTTCTCTTTCAGGTTTTTCATCATTAGTGTATAGGAATGCAAGAGATTTCTATGCATTAATTTTGTATCCTGCAACATTACAAAATTCATTGATTAGCTCTAGTAGTTTTCTGGTGGCATCTTTAGGAATCTCTATGTATAGTATCATGTCATCTGCAAATAGTATCAGTTTTACTTCTTCTTTTACAATTTGAATTCCTTTATTTCTTTTTCTCCTCTAATTGCCATGGCTAGGACTTCCAACACTATTTGAATGATAGTGGCAAGAGTGGACATCCTTGTATTGTTCCTCATCTTAGAGGAAATGCTTTCAGTTTCTCACCACTGAGAATGATGTTTGCTGTGGGTTTTTCATATATGGCCTTTATTATGTTGAGGTAGGTTCCCTCTATGCCAACATTCTGGAGACTTTTTATCATAAATAGGTGTTGAATTTTGTCAAAAGCTTTTTCTGCATCTATTGAGATGATCATATGGTTTTTATTCTTCAGTTTGTTAATATGGTGTATCACATTGGTTTATTTGCGTATATTGAAGAATTCCTGCATCCCTGGGATAAATCCGACTTGATAATGGTGTATGATCCTTTAAATATGTTGTTGGATTCTGATTGCTAGTATTTTGTTGAGGATTTTTGCATTTATATTCATCAGTGATATTGGTCTGTAATTTTCTTTTTTTGTAGTATATTTGTCTGGTTTTGTTATCAGGGTGATGGTGGCCTCATAGAATGAGTTTGGGAGTGTTCCTTCCTGTGCAATTTTTTTGAAGAATTTGTGAAGGACGGGGGCTAGCTCTTCCCTAATGTTTCACAGAAATCACCTGTAAAGCTGTCTGGTCCTGGATGTCTGTTTGTTGGAAGATTTTTAATCACAGTTTCAATTTCATTACTTGTGATTAGTCTGTTCATATTTTCTATTTTTTCCTGGTTCAGTCATGGAAGGCTATACCTTTCTAAGAACTGGCCCATTTCTTCCAGGTTGTCCATTTAATTGGCATAGAGTTGCTTTTAGTAGTCTCTTAGGATGCTTTGTATTTCTGTGTTGTCTGTTGTAAGTTATCTTTTTTCATTTCTAATTCTGTTGATTTGAGTCCTCTCCCTCTTTTTCTTGATGAGTCTGGCTAATAGTTTATCTTCTCAATGAACCAGCTACTAGTTCTATTGATCTTTGCTATTGTTCTCTTTGCTTCTATTGCATTTATTTCTCCTCTGATCATCATGGTTTCTTTCCTCCTACTATATTTGGGTTTTGTTTTTTTTTCTTTTTTCTCGAGTTACTTTAGGTGTAAGGTTAGACTGTTTACTTGAGATGTTTCTTGTTTCTTGAGGTAGGCTTGTACTGCTATAAACTTCCCTCTTAGAACTGCTTTTGCTGCACCTGATAGGTTTTGGATTATCGTGTTTTTGTTGTAATTTGTTTCTAGGTATTTTTTTGGTTTTCTCTTTGATTTCTCAATGATCTCTTGGTTATTGATTAACGTATTGTTTAGCCTCCATATATTTGTGTTTACATTTTTTCCCTGCAATTCATTTCTAATCTCATAACGTTGTGATCAGAAAAGATGCTTGATATGATTACAATTTTCTTAAATTTACTGAGGCTTGATTTGTGACCCAAGACGTGATCTATCCTAGAGAATGTTCCATGGGCACTTGAGAAGAATGTGTAGTCTGCTGTTTTTGGATGGAATGTCTTATAAATATCAATTAAATCTATGTGATCTGTAGCGTCATTTAAAGCTTGTGATTCCTTATTAATTTTCTGTTTGGATGATCTGCCCATTGGTGTGAGGTGTTAAAGTTCCCCACTATTACTGTGTTACTGTCGATTTCCTCTTTTATAGCTGTTAGCAGTTGCCTTATGTATTGAGGTGCTCCTATGTTGGGTGCATATGTTTATAATTGTTATATCTACTTCTTGGATTCATCCCTTGATCATTATGTAGTGTCCTTCCTTGCCTCTTGTAACATTCTTTACTTTAAAGTCCATTTTATCTGATATGAGTATTTCTACTCCAGCTTTCTTTGGATTTCCATTTGCACAGAATATCTTTTTCCATCCTCCCACTTTCAGTCTGTATGTGTCCCTAGGTCTGAAGCGGGTCTCTTGTAGACAGCATATATATGGGTCTTGCTGTGTATCCATTCAGCATGCCAGTGTCTTTTGATTGGAGCATTTAATCCATTCACATTTAAGGCAATTATTGACATGTATGTTCCTATTACCATTTTCTTAATTGTTATGGGTTTGTTTTTGTAGGTCATTTACTTCTCTTGTGTTTCCCACTTAGAGAAGTTCCTTTAGTGTTTCATGTAGAGCTGGTTTGAACTCTCTTAGCTTTTACTTGTCTGAAAAACTGTTGATTTCTCCATCAAATCTGAATGAGATCTTTGCAGGGGAGATTAATCTTGGTTGTAGGTTCTTTCCTTTCATCACTTTAAATATATCATGCCACTCCCTTCTCGTTTGTAGAGTTTCTGCTGATAAATGAGCTGTTAACACTATGAGAGTTCCATTGTATATTATTTGTCATTTTTCCCTTGATACTTTCAGTAATTTTTCTTTGCCTTTAATTTTTGTCACCTTGATTACTATGCACCTCAGTGTGTTTCCCCTTGGGTTTATCCTGCCTGGGACTCTCTGTGCTTCCTGGACTTGATTACTATTTTGGATCCCATGGTAGGGAAGTTTTTGACTATAATCTCTTCAAATATTTTCTCGGGTCCTTTCTCTCTCTCTTCTCCTTCTGGAACCCCTATTATGTGAATGTTGTTGCATTTAATCTTGTCCCAGAGGTCTCTTAGGCTTTCTTCATTTCTTTTCATTCTTTTTTCTTTATTCTGTTCTGCAGCAGTGAATTCCACCATTGTGTCTTCCAGATCACTTATCCGTTCTTCTGCCTCAGTTACTCTGCTACTGATTCCTTCTAGTGTATTTTTCATTTCAGCTATTGTATTGCTCATGTCTGTTTCTTTGTTCTTTTATTTTTCTAGGTCTTTGTTAAACATCTCTTTCATCTTTCCGATCTTTGCCTCCATTCTTTTTCCGAGGTCCTGGATCATCCTCACTATCATTTTTCTGAATTCTTCTTCTGGAAGGTCTCCTATCTCCACTTCAGTTAGTTGTTTTTCTGGGGTTTTATATTGTTCCCTCATCTGGTACATAGCCCTCTGCCTTTTCATCCTGTCTATCTTTCTGTGAATGTGTTTTTTGTTCCACAGGCTGCAGGATTGTATTTCTTCTTGCTTCTGCTGTCTACTCTGTGGTGGATGAGGCTATCTAAGAGGCTTGTGCAAGTTTCCTGATGGGCGCGACTGGTGGTGAGTAAAGATGGGTGTTGCTCTGGTAGGCAAGGCTCAGTAAAACTTTAATCCGCTTGTCTGCTGATGGGTGGTGCTCAGTCCCCTCCCAGTTGATTGTTTGGCCTGAGGCAACCCAACACGGTAACCTACCCAGCTCTTTGGTGGGGCTAGTGGCAGAGTCTAGGGGAGCTGACACCAAGGAGTACTTCCCAAATCTCTGTTGCCAGTGTCCTTGTCCTAAAGGTGAGACACAGCCACCCCTCACCTCTGCAGGGAATCCTCAAACACCAACAGGTAGGTCTGTTTCAGTCTCCTATGGCGTCACTGCTCCTTACCCTGGGTCCCGATGCACACACTATTTTGTATGTGCCCTCCAAGAGTGGAGTCTCTGTTTACCCCAGTCCTGTTAAAGTCCTGCAATGAAATCCTGCTAGCCTTCAAAGTTTGATCCTCTAGGAATTCCTCCTCCTGTTGCTGGACCCCCAGGTTGGGAAGTCTGATGTGGGGCTCAGAACCTTCACTCCAGTGGGTGTACTTCTGTGGTATAAGAGTTCTGCATTTTGTGAGTCACCCAGCCAGGAGTTATGGGATTTGATTGTATTGTGGTTGCACCCCTCCTACTTATTGTGGCTTTTCCTTTGTCTTTGGATGTGGGGTATCGTTTTTGGTGAGTTCCAGTGTCTTCCTGTCAATGACTGTTCAGCAGTTAGCTGTGATTCTGGTGCTTTCTCAAGAAGGAGTGAGCACACGCCCTTCTACTCCGCCATCTTGAACCGATCTCCCATGTTTGGTACTTAAAATCTATATCTCATTTAGTATTCACAACTCTGAGAAATACATACTGTAAAGGAAATTAAGGTTCAGAAATGGTGAACTAACTTGCTGTAGGCCATATAGCATACACGTCTGATTTATTCTACATAGTCATATAGGACCCAGATGATCATGAAAGGATTTACACTCAGGAGGCTTATGAATACTCAGGGAACCTTGTCTATAGCCTTAGCCCCAACTCAGATACCAAAACACTTGAGATAGAAAATTTCACACAAAAGATAGTAGGGGAAACTGTTCCTTCAGGTACTGAATTTATTTAAAGTAGCAACTGTTTGAAGAAAGCATGGGAGCCAGAAAATGTCAGGGACTTCTCTAGGAATAAAGTTCTGTGGGTCACATTTTCCTCCACTTCCATTTTTAAAATAAAAACTATGAGATAGAATTCATGTATCCTAAAATTCACCATTGTAAAGTAGATAATTCAGTTTTTAGTATATTAATTAAGTTGCATAACCATCACTGCTATCTAATTCCAAAATATTTCCATCACCTCAAAAAAAAAAAACATACCTATTAGTAATCATTCCCTATTCCTCCCTCCTTCGCCTCAGTAACCACAGTTTACTTTCTGTCTCTGTGAATTTGCCTACTCTAGACATTTAATATAACTGGAATCGTATAATATGTGGCCTTTCATGACTCTCTTTTTACACTTAAAATAATGTTTTCAACGTTTATCCCTGTTGATTGTCCCTTTGCATATACAGTTTACCCTTGAACAACATGTGGGTTAGGGACCCCAAATCTCTGTATAGTTGAAAATCTGCATATAACTTATAGTCCACTGTCCATACACATGGATCCACTATATCCACAGTTCTGCATCTGCAGATTCAACCAACCACAGATTGTATACTACTGTAATATTAACTACTGACAAAATACACGTATAACTGGACCCATGCCGTTCAAACCAATGATGTTGAAGGGTCAAATGTATATTCTATGGAGAAATGTTTATTGAATTATTTTGCCCATTATTAAATTTGGTTTTATCTCTGTATTTCACCAAAGAAGAAATACAAATGGAAAAAAGCACATGAAAAGATGTTTGGGTTGCTGGCACTTTCTTGGTAGTGCCCTTTGAAGCATAAATATTTTTAAATTTGTGAAGTCTATCTAACTGGCCTATTTTTTTCTTTGGTTACTTGTGCTTTGGTGTCATATCTCAGAAACTTGGCTGATCTAAAGTCATGAAGCTTTACACTTATATTTTCTTCTAAGAGCTTTATAATCGTCAGTTATTTTTTTTAGTTAACAACTTCATTGGAGTATAATTGCTTTACAATGGTGGGTTAGTTTCTGGTTTGTAACACAGTGAATCAGTTATGCATATACATATGTTCCCATATCTCTTCCCTCTTGCATATCCCTCCTTCCCACCCTCCATATCCAACCCCTCTATGTGGTCAAAAAGCACCGAGCTGATCTCCCTGTGCTATGAAGCTGCTTCCCACTAGCTATCTATTTTACGTTTGGTAGTGTATACATGTCCATGTCACTCTCTCACTTTGTCAAAGCTTACCCTTCCCCCTCTCCATATCCACAAGCCCATTCTCTAGTAGATCTGTGTCTTTATTCCCATCTTACCCCTAGGTTCTTCATGACATTTTTTTTTCTCTAATTCCATATATATGTGTTAGCATAGTGTATTTGTTCTTCTCTTTCTGACTTACTCCACTTGGTATGATAGACTCTAGGTCAATCCACCTCACTACAAATAACTCAATTTTGTTTCTTTCTATGGCTGAGTAATATTCCATTGTATATGTGTGCCACATCATCTTTATCCATTCATCTGGTGATGGACACTTAGGTTGCTTCCATATCCTGGCTATTGTAAATACAGCTGCAATGAACATTTTGGTACATGACTCTTTTTGAATTATGGTTTTCTCAGGGTATTTGCCCAGTAGTGGGAATGCTGGGTCATAAGGTAGTTCTATTTTTAGTATTTTAGGAACATCCATACTATTCCCCATAGTGGCTGTATCAATTTACATTCCCACCAACAGTGCAAGAAGGTTCCCTTTTATCCACACCCTCTCCAGCATTTATTGCTTGTACATTTTTTGATGATGGCCATTCTGACCGCTGTGAGATGATATCTCATTGTAGTTTTGATCTGCATTTCTCTAATGATTAATGATGTGGAGCATTCTTTCATGTGTTTGTTGGCAATCTGTATATCTTCTGTGGAGAAATGTCTATTTAGGTCTTCTGCCCAATTTTGGATTGGGCTGTTTCTTATTTTGATATTGAGCTACATGAGCTGCTTGCAAATGTTGGAGATTGATCCTTTGTCAGTTGCTTCATGTGCAAATATTTTCTTCCATTCTGGGGGTTGTCTTTTGGTCTTCTTTATGGTTTCCTTTGTTGTGTAAAAGCTTTTTAAGTTTCATTAGGCCCCACTTGATTATTTTTGTTTTTATTTCCATTTCTCTAGGAGATGGGTCAGGAAGGATCTTAGTGTGATTTATGTCATACAGTGTTCTGCCTATGTATTCCTCTAAGAGTTTGACAGTGTCTGGCCTTATATTTAGTTCTTTAATCCACTTAGAGTTTATTTTTGTGTATGGTGTTAGTGAGTTTTTGAATTTCATACTTTTTCATGTACCTGTCCTGTTTTCCCAGCACCACTTATTGAAGAGGCTGTCTTTTCTCCACTGCATATTCTGGCCACCGTTATCAAAGATAAGGTGACCATATGTGTGTGGGTTTATCTCTGGGCTTTCTATCCTGCTCCATTGATCTATATTTCTGTTTTTGTGCCAGTACCATACTCTGTTGATTACTGTAGCTTTGTAGTATAGTCTGAAGTCAGGGAGCCTGATTCCACGGGCTCCATTTTTCGTTCTCAAGATTGCTGTGGCTACTAGGGGACTTTTCTGTTTGCATACAAATTGTGAAATTTGTTGTTGTAGTTCTGTGAAAAATGCCCCTGGTAGTTTGATAGGGATTGCATTGAATCTGTAGATTGCTCTGGGTAGTAGAGTCATTTTCACAATGTTGATCTTTCCAATCCAAGAACATGGTATATCTCTCCATCTATTTGTATCATCTTTAACTCCTTTCATCAGTGTCTTATTATATTCTGCAAAGAGGTCTTTTTTCTCCTTAGGTAGGTTTATTCCTAGATATTTTATTCTATTTGTTGCAAAGGTAAATGGGAGTGTTTTCTTAAATTCATTTCCAGATTTTTCATCACTAGTGTATAGGAATGCCAGAGATTTCTGTGCATTAATTTTGCATCCTGCTACTTTACCAAATTCATTGATTAGCTCTAGTAGTTTTCTGGTGGCATCTTTAGGATTCACTATGTACAGTATCATGTCATCTGCAAACAGTGACAGCTTTACTTCTTCTTTTCCTATTTGGATTCCATTTATTTCTTTTTTCTTCTCTGATTGCTGTGGCTGAAACTTCCAAAACTATGTTGAATAATAGGGGTGAGAGTGGGGCACCTTGTCTTGTTCCTGATCTTAGTGGAAATGGTTTCAGTTTTTCACCACTGAGGACGATGTTGGCGGTGGTTTTGATATATATGGCCTTTATTATGTTGAGGAAAGTTAACTCTATGCCTACTTTCTGCAGGGTTTTTATCATACATGGGTGTTGAATTTCGTCGAAAGCTTTCTCTGCATCGATTGAGATGATCACATGGTTTTTCCCAGTCAATTTGTTAATATGCTCTCTCACGTTGATTGATTTGTGTATATTGAAGAATCCTTGCATTCCTGGAATAAACCCCACTTGATCATGGTGTATGATCCTTTTAATGTGCTGTTGGATTCTGTTTGCTAGTATTTTGTTGAGGATTTTTTGCAACTATGTTCGTCAGTGATATTGGCCTGTAGTTTTCTTTCTTTGTGACATATTTTTCTGGTTTTGGTATCAGGCTGATGGTGGCCTCGTGGAATGTGCTTGGGAGTGTTCCTCCCTCTCCTATATTTTGGAAGAGTTTGAGAAGGATGGGTGTTAGCTTTTCTCTAAATGTTTGATAGAATACACCTGTGAAGCCATCTGGTCCTGGGTTTTTGTTTGTTGGAAGACTTTTAATCACACTTTCAATATCAGTGCTTGAGATTGGTCTGTTTGTGTTTTCTATTTCTTCCTGGTTCAGCCTCGGCAGGTTGTGCCTTTCTAAGAATTTCTCCATTTCTTCCAGGTTGTCCATTTTATTGGCATAGAGTTGCTTGTAGTAATCTCTCAAGACATTTGTATTTCTGAAGTGTCAGTTATTACTTCTCCTTTTTCATTTCTAATTCTATTGATCTAAGTCTTCTCCCTTTTTTTTCTTCATGAGTCTGGCAAATGGTTTATCAATTTTGTTTATCTTCTCTAAGAACCAGCATTTAGTTTTATTGATCTTTGCTATCATTTCCTTCATTTCTTTTTCATTTACTTCTAATCTGATATTTATGATTTCTTTCCTTTTGCTAACTTTCGGGTTTCTTTGTTCTTCTTTCTCTAATTACTTTAGGTGCAAGTTTAGGTTGTTTATTTGAGATGTTCCTTGTTTCTTAAGGTAGGATTGTATTGCTGTAAACTTCCCTCTTAGAACTGCTTATGCAGCATCCAATAGGTTTTCGGTCGCCGTGTCTCCATTGTCATTTGTTCCTAGGAAATTTTTGATTTCCTCTTGGATTTCTTCAGTGATCACTTGGTCATTAAGTAGTGTATTGTTTAGTCTCCATGTGTTTGTATTTTTTCCAGGTCTTTTCCTGTAATTGATATCTAGTGTCATATTGTTGTGGTCGGAAAAGATACTTGATACAATTTCAATTTTCTTAAATTTACCAAGGCTTGATTTGTGACCCAAGATATGATCTATCCTGGAGAGAGTTCCATGAGCACTTGAGAACAATGTGTATTCTGTTGTTTTGGATGGAATGTCCTATAAATATCAATTAAGTCCATCTTGTTTAATATATCATTTAAAGCTTGTGTTTACTTATTTGTTTTCATTTTGGATGATCTGTCCATTGGGGAAAGTGGGGTGTTAAAGTCCCCTACTATGATTGTGTTACTCTCCATCTCCCCTTTTATGGCTGTTAGTATTTTCCTTATGTATTGAGGGGTTCCTATGTTGGCTTCATAAATATTTACAATTGTTATATCTTCTTCTTGAATCGATCCCTTGATCATTATGCATAGTCATTCTTTGTCTCTTGTAATAGTCTTTAAAGTCTATATTGTCTGATATGTGAATTGCTACTTCAGCTTTCATTTGATTTCCATTTCCATGGAGTATCATTTTCTATCCCCTCACTTTCAGTCTGTATGTTTCTCTAGGTATGAAGTGGGTCTCCTGTAGACAGCATATATTCGGGTCTTGTATTTGTATGCATTCAGCGAGTCTGTGACTTTTGGTGGGAGCATTTAATCCATTTACATTTAAGGTAATTATCGATATGTATGTTCCTTTTCCCATTTTCTTAATTCCTTGGGTTTTATTATCGTAGGTCTTTTACTTCTCTTCTGTTTCCTGCCGAGAGAAGTTCCTTTAGCATTTGTTGTAAAGCTGGTTTGGTGGTGCTGAACTCTCTCAGCTTTTGCTTGTCTGTAAAGCTTTTCATTTCTCCATCAAATCTGAATGAGATACTTGCTGCGTAGAGTAATGTAGGTTGTAGGTTTTTCTCCTTCATCACTTTAAATATGTCCTGCCACTCCCTTCTCACTTGCATAGTTTCTGCTGAAAGTTCAGCTGTTAACCGTATGGGGATTCCCTTGTGTTTTATTTGTTGTTTTTTCCTTGCTGCTTTTAAAATATTTTCTTTGTATTTAATCTTTGATAGTTTGATTAATATGTGTCTTGGTACGTTTCTCCTTGGATTTATCCTGTATGGGACTCTCTGTGTTTCCTGGACTTGATTAACTATTTCCTTTCCCATACTAGGAAAGTTTTCAACTATAATCTCTTCTAATATTTCCTCAGTCCCTTTCTTTTTCTCTTGTTCTTCTGGGATCCGTATAATTCGAATGTTGGAGCGTTTAATGTTGTCCCAGTCATATCTTAGACTGTCCTCAGTTCTTTTTATTATTTTTTTTCTTTATTCTGCTCTGAAGTAATTATTTCCACTATTTTATCTTCCAGGTCACTTATCTGTTCTTTTGCCTCAGTTATTCTGCTGTTGATTCCCTCTAGAGAATTTTTAATGTCATTTCTTGTGTTGTTCATCATTGTTTTCTCTTTAGTTCTTCTAGGTCCTTGGTAAACATTTCTTGTATTTTCTATATTCTATTTCCAAGATTTTGGATCATCTTTACTATCATTATTCTGAATTCTTTTTCAGGTAGACTGCCTATTTGCTCTTCGTTTGTTAGGTCTGGTGCGTTTTTATCTTGCTCCTTCACCTGCTGTGTGTTTTTCTGTCTTTTCATTGTGCTTATCTTACTGTGTTTGGGGTCTCCTTTTTTCAGGCTGCAGGTCTGTAGTTCCCGTTGTTTTTGGTGTCTGTCCCCAGTGGTTAAGGTTGGCTCAGTGGGTTGTGTAGGCTTCATTGTAGAGGGGACTAGTGCCTGTGTTCTGGTGGATGAGGCTGGATCTTGTCTTTCTGGTGGGCAGGTCCACGTCTGGTTGTGTGTTTTGGGGTGTCTGGGGACTTATTAAGATTTTAGGCCGCCTCTCTGCTAATGGGTAGGGTTGTGTTCCTGTCTTGGTAGTTGTTTGGCATAGCCTGTCCAGCCCTGTAGCTTGCTGGTCATTGAGTGAAGCTGGGTCTTGGTGTTGAGATGGAGATCTCTGGGAGATTTTTGCCATTTGATGTTATGTGGAGCTGGGAGGTCTCTTGTGGACCAGTGTCCTGAAGTTGGTTCTCCCACCTCAGAGGCACAGCACTGACTCCTGGCTGGAGCACCAACAGCCTTTCATCCACACAGCTGAGAATAAAAGGGAGAAGAAAGAAAGAAAGAAAGAAAGAAAGAAAGAAAGAAAGAAAGAAAGAAAGAAAGAAAGAAAGGAAGGAAGGAAGGAAGGGAGGAAGGAAGGAAGATGATAAAATATAATAAAGTAAAATAAAGTTATTAAAATAAAAAAATAAGAAAATTTTTTAAAGTAAAAAAAAAAAAAAAAAAACGGATTGACAGAACCCTAGGACAAATGGTGAAAGCAAAGCCATGCAGACAAAATCACACACAGAAGCATACACATACGCACTCACAAAAAGAGAAAAAGTGGAAAAAAGAATATATCTTTGCTCCCAATGTCCACCTCCTCTATTTGGGATGATTCATTGTCTATTCAGTTATTCCACAGATGCTGAGTGCATCAAGTTGATTGTGGAGATTTAATCCACTGCTCCTGAGGCTGCTGGGAGAAATTTCCCATTCTCTTCTTTGTTCTCACAGCTCCCAGGTTTCAGCTTTGGATTTGGACACGCCTCTGTGTGTAGGTCGCCTGAGGGCGTCTGTTCTTCGCTCAGACAGGACAAGGTTAAAGGAGCAGCTGATTCGGGGGCTCTGGCTCACTCTGGCAGGGGGGAGGGAGGGGTACTGATGCAGGGAAAGCCTGCAGCGGCAAAGGGCAGCGTGACGTTGCCCCAACCTAAGGTGTGCCATGCATTCTCCTGGGGAAGTTGTCCGTGGATCACGGGACCCTGGCAGTGGTGGGCTGCACAGGCTCCCAGATGGGGCAGTGTGGATTGTGACCTGTGTTTGCTCACAGGTTTCTTGGTGGCTGCAGCAGCAGCCTTAGCGTCTCATGCCCATCTCTGGGGTCTGCGCTGATAGCCACGACTCGCGCCCATTTCTCGAGATCCTTTAAGCAGCTCTCTTAATCCCCTCTCCTCACACACCAGGAAACAAAGAGGCAACAAAAAGTGTCTTGCCTCTTCGGCAGCTCTGGACTTTTTCCCGGACTCCCTCTCATCTAGCCGTGGTGCACTAGCCCCCTTCAGGCTGTGTTCACGCAGCCAACCCCAGTCCTCTCCCTGGGATCTGACCGAAGCCCGAGCCTCAGCTCCCAGCCCCCACCCACCCCGGCAGGGGAGCAGACAAGCCTCTCGGGCTGGTGAGTGCTGGTCAGCACCGATCCTCTGTGTGGGAATCTCTCTGCTTTGCCCTCTGCACCCCTATTGCTGGCTCTTCTCTGTGGCTCCAAAACTTCCCCCCTTCGCCACCTGCAGTCTCCACCCACGAAGGGGCTTCCTAGTGTGTAGAAACCTTTCCTCCTTCACAGCTCCCTCCCACTGGTGCAGGTCCCATCCCTATTCTTTCTCACTGTTTTTAATTTTTTATTTTGCCCTACCCAGGTACGTGGGGAGTTTCTTGCCTTTTGGGAGATCTGAGGTCTTCTGCCAGCATTCAGTAGGTATTCTGTAGGAGCAGTTCCACATGTAGATGTATTTCTGATGTATCTGTGGGGAGGAAGGTGATCTCCACGTCTTACTCTTCCGCCATCTTGAAGAGCTAATCCAATTTTCAGTTCTAATTTTTTTTAACATAGTATGATCTAGGGCCCCATCTTCATTCTTTTGCATGTCAATATCCAGTAGACTTAGCATCATTTGTTTAAAAAAACATTCTTTCCCATTCAATTGTTTTGGCATCCTCGTAAAATATCAATTAGCCATAAAAATATACAGTTATTTCTGGACTCTCAGTTCTATTCTATTGATCTATAAGCCTACCATTATGTCAGCACCACACTGTGTTGATTACTATAGGTTTGTGGTAAGTTTTAAAATTAAAAATTGTGAATCTTTTTCAAAATTTCTTTTTCCATTTGCTTCTTTCTATTCGGATTTTAAGGTCACCATATCAGTTTGTACAAAATGGTCAGCTGATATTTTACTAGACATTTGCACTGAATGTATATATATTTTGTATTACCATCTTAACAATATTGCCTTCCGATTCATGAACATGGAGCTTCTTTCTATTTATTGAGGTCCTCCTTAATTTCTTCCAATGATATTTTGTACTTTTTAGTATACAAGTCTTGAACTTATTTTGTTCAATTTATGCCTCAGTACTTTACTCTTTTTGATACTACTGTAAATGGGTTTGTTTTCTTAGTTTTCAATTTTTTAATTAATAGTGTATAGAAATACAATGTACTTTTGTATATTGATCGTGTATCATGCAACCTTGTTGTACTCCTTTTTTAGTTCTAACTATGTGTGTGTGCACATGTGCATGTATGTCTTTGTATTCCTTAGGATTTCCTATATACAAGATAAAGTAATCTGCAAATAGAGATAGTATTACCTCTTCAGCCAGAGAACGACAAATACTGTATGATACTCCTTATACATGGAATGTAAAAAATAAAACAAAGTAGTGAATATAACAAATAGGAAATAGACTCACAGATACAGAGAACAAACTAGTGATTAGCAGTGGTGAGAGGGGAGGGGAAGGGGTAATATAGGGGTATGAGGTTAAGAAGTACAAACTATTATATATAAGTTACTCAGATATATTGTACAACACTGGAAATATAACCAATTTTTATAATAACTATAAATGAGGCATAACCATTAAAAACTGTGAATAACTATATTGTACACCTGTAACATATAATATTGTAATTCAAATATACTTCAATTAAATAAAGAAGTTGCATTTCAGGGTCAATTTGACTGCAAGTGCCAAATGTAACAAAGGCTCTAATCAAGAATCACTTCTATACTCAGGTAAAAATGCTGCATTAAGACAGTTCTGGACTTATGAATAAGGGAAAGAACTACTATGTTGAAAAGACATATTTGCCAAACAGCATGTGATGCTCTTCAATATATGTTATTTAATTGAAATATTCATATCAACTCTGAATGCTAGGTGTAATTTCTTAAATTCTAATATTGAATAGAAATGTATACAGAATCACAGACAGAAGAGAGGAAACAGAGCCTGGGAATTTGATTGCATCATTACATGCATAATGCTCACATGACCACATAAGTAGCATTCAAGGTTAAGACATTTTTTAAAACTCTTTTGTTATTCAAATAATCATCTAGTCCAATGTAGTAAGTTAAGACAAGTAGAGATCCCCGGTCCTCTTTCTCCTATTTCCTCTTTCCCAAAAGCAACAACTTTCATCTCTTTAAGCCAATTATTCTAGAAGTTCCATCCAAATTTCTAATATCTCAAAATAAATGTTTATATTGCTGTTACTAATTTTTAAGTTTTATGCATTATCTATTAGCATATTTATCAGTAAAGGAGATGAGAATTTAGTTCCCTTACCTCTCACCATCTCATTATCACCACCACCACCTTTGCTCCCCTACCCAAAAATACTTCCTCATACTTCCAATATACTCTTATTATAATCTTGGTTTGATTCATATTAAGTATTCATATTCATTATTATGACTATCTAAATACTATTTATAACGATACATATAACGGAATACGAGTAATCTTACTTTCTTGTACAATTTTTATAAAACATAAAGGTGCCTATTACCCTTTCTGTTTTGCTTTATTTGGTTGGTAATTTTCAATGCACTTAGAACTAAATCTCTAACTCTACTCCAGTTCTCTATATCTCCTCTCAAAATGTCCATTCATATCATTTCATTTCAATACCACCTGGAACCTTCTGGTAGCTCTAACCTGAAATTTTTGACTTTTATTCATAGTTCCTGGTTTTGAGCTTGGGACATCCTTCCACATTCATCCTGGGGTATTCCATTTGAAACTCTAATATGTTGGTATACTTTTCCCCCAGTATTTCCTGTTTTCATTTTTCTTTCATTGCTCACTTTTTATGATGAACCCATTCACCTGTAGCTTTCTAGAAAAGGGTATATATGTCAGTTTTTGAGACATTCAATATCCAAAAATTTCTTTATCCTCCTATTTGATTGGTATTTTGGCAAATATAGAATGATAGATTGGCAGGATTGAGTCTTGGTTCCAGACATTTTGATGATGTCAGATTTCCTGAAGATGTCCTTAAGTAAAGTCTATCTCCATCCATCTTGGAGGGTACTTGCAGGACCCTTTCAATCCTCGGATTCAGCTCTTTCAGTTCTTAGAACTGAAACAGTTCAGTCGTTTCATGTATAACTTCCTCCCCACTATTTTATCTTTAAACACTTCCTTTTATTTTGAACTCCTAAGACAGGACTTTTACTTTTCTATTTTCTTCTTAATCCTCAATATCTTCCACTTTTTGTCCTACTTTAAAATTTTTTTATTAACCTTACCTTCCAAACTTTCTACTCAGTTATTCACTTTTGCTATCATTTTTTTTTAATTTCTAAACTTTCTTACTCATTCTGTTGCACACATGAAGTTCTTGATTAAGATGCAGTCATCTACTTGGACATATTAAAATATTAAATATTGAATTTATATATTTTATTTATTTTACATTGAAATATAGTTGATTAACAATGTTGTGTTAGTTTCTTTTTTCTTTCTTTTCTAAACACGTTTATTGGAGTATAATTGCTCTACAATGGTGTGTTAGTTTCTGCATTATAAGAGGGTAACACAGCTATACATATAAATATATCCACATAAATCTTCCTTCTTCCATCTCCCTCCCTCCCACACTGCCTATCCCACCTCACTAGGTGGTCACAAAGCACCGAGCTCATCTCCCTCTGCTATGTGGCCGCTTCCCACTAGTTGTCAGTTTTATATTTGGTAGTCTATATATGTCCATGCCACTCTCTCACATTGTCCCAGCTTACCCTTCCCCTCCCCGTGTCCTCAAGTCAGTTCTCTAGTAGGTCTGCATCTTTATTCCTGTGCTGCCCCTGGTTCTTCATGACGATTTTCTCTTTTTATTTTTTTTAGACTCCATATATATATTAGCATACAGTATTTGTTTTTCTCTTTCTAACTTACTTCACTCTGTATGACAGACTCTAGTTCCATCCACCTCAATACAAATAATTCAGTTTTTTTTATGGCTGAGTAATATTCCATTGTATATATGTGCCACTTCTTTATCCACTCATCTGTCAATGGACACTTGGTTGCTTCCATGTCCGGGATATTGTAAATAGAGCTAAAATGAACATTGTGGTACATGACTCTTCTTGTATTATGGTTTTCTTAGGGTATATGCCCAGTAGTGGGAATACTGGCTCGTATGGTAGTTCTACTTTTAGTTTTTTAAGGAACATCCATACTGTTCTCCATACTGGCTGTATCAATTTACATTCCAACCAACAGTGCAAGACGGTTCCCTTTTCTCCACACCCTCTCCAGGATTTATTGCTTGTATATTTTTTGATAATGACCATTCTCACAGTTGTGAGGTGATACCTCATTGTAGTTTTGATTTACATTTCTCTAATGATTAGTGATGTTGAGCATTCTTTCATCTGTGTATTGGCAATCTGTATATCTTCTTTGAAGAAATGTCTATTTAGGACTTCTGCCAATTTTTGGATTTGGTGGGTTTTTTTTTTTAATTGAGCTGCATGAGCGGTTTGTGTATTCTGTATACTAATCCTTTTCTGTTGATTCATTTGCAAATATTTTCTCCCATTCTGAGGGTTGTCTTTTTGCCTTCTTTATGGTTTCCTTTGCTGTGCAAAAGCTTTTAACTTTCATTAGGTCCCATTTCTTTATTTTTGTTTTTACTTCGATTTCTCTAGGAGGTGGTGCAAAAAGGATCTTGCTGTGCTGTATGTCACAGAGGGTTCTGTCTATGTTTTCCTCTAAGAGTTTGACAGTGTCTGGCCTTATATTTAGGGCTTTAATCCATTTTGAGTATATTTTTCTGTATGGTGTTAGGGAGTGTTCTAATTTCATTCTTTTACATGTAGCTGTCCAGTTTTCCCAGCACGACTTATTGAAGAGGCTGTCTTTTCTTCACTCTATATTCTTGGCTCCTTTAGCAAAGATAAGGTGACCATAGGTGCATGGGTTTATCTATGGGCTTTCTTTCCTGTTCCATTGATCTATATTTCTGTTCTTGTGCCAGTACCATACTGTCTTAATTACTTAAGCTTTATAATATAGTCTGAAGTCAGGGAGCCTGATTCTTCCAGCTCCGTTTTTCTTTCTCAAGATTGGTTAGGCTATTTGGGGTATTTTGTGTTTCCATACAAGTTGTGAAATTCTTTGTTCTAGTTCTGTGAAATATGACACCGGCAGTTTGATAGAGATTTCATCGAATCTATAAATTGCTTTCGGTAGTAGAGTCATTTTCACAATGTTGGTTCTTCCAATCAAAGAACATGGTATATCTCTCCATCTATTTGTATCATCTTTAATTTCTTTCATCAGTGTCTTATAATTTTCTGCATACAGGTCTTTGATCTCCTTAGGTAGGTTTATTCCTCGATAATTTATTCTTTTTGTTGCAATGGTAAATGGGAGTGTTTTCTTAATTTCACTTTCATATTTTTCATCATTGGTGTATAGGAATGCAAGAGATTTCTGTGCATTAATTTCATATCCTGCTACTTTACCAAATTCATTGATTAATTCTAGTAGTTTTCTGGAAGTTTTAGCGTTCTCTATGCATAGAATCATGTCATCTGCAACCAGTGACGGCTTTACTTCTTCTTTTCTGATTTGGATTCCTTTTATTTCTTTTTCTTCTCTGATTGTTTTGGCTAAAACTTCGTTGAATAATAGTGGTGAGAGTAGGCAGCCTTGTCTTCTTCCTGATCATAATGGAAATGATTTCAATTTTTCACCACTGACAACGATGTTGGCTGTGGGTTTATCATATATGGCCTTTATTATGTTCAGTAAACTTCCATCTATGCCTACTTTCTGTAGGGTGTTTATCATAAATGGGTGTTGAGTTTTGTCAAAAGCTTTCTCTGCATCTACTGGGATGATCATATGGATTTTCCCCTTCAATTTGTTAATATGGTGTATCACGTTGATTGATTTGCATATAGTGAACAATCCTTGCATTCCTGAGATAAACCCCACTTGATTATAGTGTATGATCCTTTTAATGTGCTGTTGGACTCTGTTTCTTAGTATTTTGTTGAGGATTTTTGCATCTATGTTCATTAGTGATATGGGCCTGTAGTTTTCTTTCTTTGTGACATCCCTGTCTGGTTTTGGTATCAATGTGATGGTGGTCTCGTGGAATGAGTTTGGGAGTGTTCCTCCCCCTGCTATATTTCGGAAGAGTTTGAGAAGGATAGGTGTTAGCTCTTCTCTAAATGTTTGATAGAATTCGCCCGTGAAGCCATCTGGTCCCAGGCTTTTGTTTCTTAGAAAAATTTTAATCACAGTTTCAATTTCAGTGCTTGTGATTGGTCTGTTCATATTTTCTATTTCTTCCTGATTCAGTCTTGGCAGGTTGTGTATTTCTAAGAATTTGTCCATTTCTTCCAGGTTGTCCATTTTATTGGCATAGAGTTGCTTGTAGTAATCTCTCATGATCTTTTGTATTTCTGCAGTGTAAGTTGTTATTTCTCCTTTTTTATTTCTAATTCTATTGATTTGTGTCTTCTCCCTTTTTTTCTTGAAGAGTTTGGCTAATGCTTTATCAATTTTGTTTATCTTCTTTATATTTAATTTTTGATAATTTGAGTAATGTGTGTCTTGGTGTGTTTCCCCTTGGATTTATCCTGTATGGGACTCTCTGCACTTCCTGGACTTGATTGAATATTTCCATTCCCATATTGGGCAAGTTTTGAAGTATAATCTCTTCAAATATTGTCTCAGACCCTTTCTTTTTCACTTCTTCTTCTGGGACCCCTATAATTCAAATGCTGGTGCATTTAATGTTGTCCCAGATATCTCTGACACTGTCCTCTGTTCTTTTCATTCTTTTTTCTTTATTCTGCTCTGCAGTAGTCATTTTCACTATTTAATCTTCCAGGTCACTTATCCATTCTTCTGCCTCAGTAATTCTGCTATTGATTCCCTCCAGAGAATGTTTATTGTCATTTCTTGTGTTGCTCATCATTGTTTGTTTGTTCTTAATTCTTCTAGGCCGTTGTTAAATGTTTCTTGAATTTTCTTCATGCTATTTCCAAGATTGTGTATCTCCTTTACTATCATTACTCTGAATTCTTTTTCAGGTAGACTGCCTATATCCTCTTGATCTGTATGGTCTGATGGGATTTTTACCTTGCTCCTTCTTCTGGTGTGTTTCTCTTTCTTCTCATTTTGCTTAACTCACTGTGTTTGGGGTCTCCTTTTCACTGGATTCAGGATCGTACTTTCCATTGTTTTCATTGTCTGTCCCCAGTGGCTAAGGTTGCTTCAGTGTGTTGCCTAGGCGTCCTGGTGGAGGGGACTAATGCTTGTGATATGGTGGATGAGGCTAGATCTTGTCTTTCTAGTGGGCAGGTCTGTGTCTGGTGGTGTGTTTTTGGGTGTCTCTGTCCTTACTATGATTTAAGGCAGTCTCTCTGCTAATGGCTGGCATTGTGTTCCTCTCTTGCTAGTTGTTTGGCATAGTGTGTCCTTCACTGTAGCTTGCTGGTCATTGAGTAGAGCTGGGCCTTGGTGTTGAGATGGAGAGCTCCAGGAGATTTTTCCCATTTGATATTATGTGGAGCTGGGAGCTCCCTGGTGGACCAAAGTCCTGAGCTCATCTCTCCCACCTCAGAGGCACAGGTCTGATGCCTGGCCAGAGCACCAAGGCCCTATCATCTACATGGCTCAGAATAAAAGGAAGAAAAGGGAGAAAAGAAAGAAAAGAAAGAAAGGAAGGAAGGAAGGATGGAAGGGAGGAAGGGAGGAAGGAAAAGAAAATAAACTTATTAAAATAAAAAAATAATTATTAAAACCAAAAAAAATTATGCAATAAGAAAAGAAAGAAAGAGAGCAACAAAACCAACAACAAATCCACCAATGATAAGAAACCCTAAAAACTATACTAAAAAACAAACAAAAATGAACAGGCAGAACCCTAGGACAAATGGTAAACGCAAAATTATACAGACAAAATCTCACACAGAAGTATACACACACACTCACAAAAAAAGCAAAAGGGGAAAAGAAATATATATATATATATATTTCATTGCTCCCGAAGTCCACTGCCTCAATTTGGGATGATTCCTTGTCTATTCACATATTCCACAGATGAAGGTACATCAAGTTGACTGTGGAGATTTAATCCGCTGCTCCTGAGGCTGTTGGGAAAGATCTCTCTTTCTCTTCTTTGTTCACAGAGCTCCTGGGGTTCAGCTTTGGATTTGACGCCGCCTCTGCAAGTAGGTCATCTGAGGGCGTCTGTCCTTCGCTCAGACAGGAGGGGGTTAAAGTAGCAGCTGATTAGGGGGCTCTTGCTCACTCAGGAAGGGGGAGGGATGTGCACGGAATGTGGGGTGAGCCTGCAGCAGCAGAGGCCGATGTGATGTTCTACCAGTCTGAGGCACACCGTGTGCTCTCCCTGGAAAGTTGTCCCTGGATCACAGAACCCTGGTAGTGGTGGGCTGCAGAGTCTCCCAGTTGAGTAGGGGTGGATAGTGACCTGTGCTTGCACACAGGCTTCTTGGTGGCTGCAGCAGCAGCCTTAGCATCTCATGCCCCCACCTCTGGTGTCCGCCCTGATAGCCACAGCTCACTCCCATCTCTGGAGCTTGTTTAGGGGGCAATCTTAATCCCCTCTCCTTGCGCACTGTGAAACAAAGAGGTAAGAAAAAGTCTCTTGCCTCTTTGGCAGCTCCAGACCTTCTCCCAGACACACTCCCAGCTAGCTGTGGTGCACTAGCCCCCTTCAGGCTGTGCTCACGCAGCCAACCCCAGTCCTCTCCCTGGGATCCAAGCTCCGAAGCCAGAGCTTCACCTCCCAGCCCCACACACCTCACAGGTGAGCAGACAAGCTTCTCGGGCTGATGAATCCTGGCCAGCACTGATCCTCTGTGAGGGAACTCTCCACTTTGCCCACTGCACCCCTGTTGCTGTGCTCTCCTCCGCGGCTCCAAAGCTTCCCCCCTCCGCCACACACAGTCTCTGCCAGTGAAGGGGCTTCCTAGTGTGTGGAAACATTTCCTCCTTCACAGCTCTCTCCCACTGGTGCATGTCCCATCCCTGTTCTTTTGTCTCTGTTTTCTCTTTTTTCTTTTGCCCTACCCAGGTACTTGGGGAGTTTCTTGCGTTTTGGGAGGTCTGAGTTCTTCTGCCAGAGTTCAGTAGGTGTTTTGTAGCAGTTGTTCCACATATAGATGTATTTCTGATGTATCTGTGGGGAGGAAGGTGATCTCCATGTCTTACTCTTCCGCCATCTTGAAGCTCCCCATTGAGTTAGCTTCAAGTGCACAGTGAATTGATTCGTTATACATATATATGTATCTATTCTCTTCCACATTATTTTCCTATTTAGATTGTTGTAGATTATTGAGCAGAGTTCCCTGCACTACCCAGTAGGTTCTTATTGATTACCTATTTTAAATACAGTACTGTGTATATGTCAATCCCAAACTCCTAATTTATCCTACTCCACCTTTCGACTTTGGTAACCTAAGTTCGTCTTCTAACTCTGTCAGTCTGTTTCTGCTGTTTACGTTAAGTTCATTTTTTTTTAAGATTCTGCATATAAGCAGTATCATGATATTTGTCTTTCTCTGTGTGACTTATAAGGTTATATATTTTGAGCAAAGATATAGATTTTAAGTATTTCTCTCCCGCTGTTGCCTTCTACTTGCCTTGGATTTCTTTTAGCCTCTTTCTTTCATGTTCAGGAATTTGCTTGACTGTGAGGGACTTCCCATGATGACTGAAGAGTGTGGAGCTAGACAGTTAAATGTAAGTTCAAGTTGCATATATGGGGATTGTTACCTGTGGGCTTCATTTCACTGATGCATTTTTAAGGAAAAGTGGAATATTTACACTTTTTTTTTCCTTAGTCCTACCCCTACTCACATTTCCAGAGGTTTCCATTGCTGCCAATTTTTCAGTATTTAGGATTCTCCGCTATGGGCATACCTTGTTTTACTGTGCTTTGCTTTATTGTGCTTCACAGATATTATGTTTTTTACAAATTGAAGTTTTGTTGCAACCCTGTTTTAAGCAAATCTATCGGCACCAACAAATATTTGAAGAGATTATAGTTGAAAACGTCCCTAACATTGGAAAGAAAATAGCCACACAACTCCAGGAAGTGCAGAGTGCCCCTCATAGATAAACCCAAAGAGAAACACAGGAAGGCACATATTAATCAAACTATCAAAAATTAAATACAAAAAAAATTAAAAGCAGGAAGGGAAAAGCAACAAATAACATACAAGGGAATCCCCATAAAGTTATCAGCTGATTTTTCAGCAGAAACTCTTCAGCCCATAAGGCAGTGGCAGGATATATTTAACGTGATGAAAGGGAAAAAAACTATAATTAAGATTTCTCTACCCAGCAAGGGTGTCATTCAGATTTGAAGGCGAAATCAAAAGCTTTACAGACAAGCAAAAGCTAAGAGAATTCAGCACCACAAAAACAGCTTTACAACTAATGCTAAAGGAACTTCTCTTGGTGAGAAACACAAGAGAAGAAAAAGACCCATGAAAACAAACCCAAAACAATTAAGAAAATGGCAATACGAACACACATATTGATAATTACCTTGAATGTAAATGGATCAAATGCTCCAACCAAAAGACACAGAATGGCTAAATGAATACAAAAACAAGATCTGTATATATGCTGTCTACGAGATACCCACTTCAGACCTAGGGACACATACAGACTGAAAGTGAGGGGAAGAAAAAAGATGTTCCAAGCAAATGGAAATCAAAAGAAAGCTGGAGGAGCAATACTCATATCAGATAAAACAGACTTTTAAATAAAGAATGTTACAAGAGACAAGGAAGGACACTGAATAATGATTAAGGGATCAATCAAAGAAGAAGATATAATAATTATAAATTTCTATGCACGCAATATAGGAGCACCTCAATACATGAGGCAAGTGCTAACAGCCATAAAGTGGAAATCAGCATGAAAACACGAGGACCCAAAACCTATGGGATGCAGCAAAATGTATTCTAAGAGGAAAGTTTATAGCAATACAATCCTACTTCAAGAAACAAGAAAGAACTCAAACAAACAACCTAACCTTACACCTAAAGCAAACAGAGAAAGAAGAAGGACAAAAAAACCCAGAAAACCAAAGTAAGTAGAAGGAAGGAAATCATAAAAATCAGAGTAGAAATAAATGAAATAGAAATGAAGAAAACAACAGCAAAGACCAATGAAACTAAAAGCTGTTTTTGAGAAGACAAAAAAAATGATAAAACTTCAGCCCGACACATCAAGAAAAAAAGGGAGAGGACTGAAATCAATAAAGTTAGAAATGAAAAAGGAGAAGTTACAACTGACACCACAAAAATTCAAAGGATCATAAAAGACTACCACACGTAACTATATGCCAATAAAATGGACAACCTGGAAGAAACAGACAAATTCTTTAAAATGTACAACCTTCCAAGACTGAACCATGAAGAAATAGAAAATATACAGACCAATCATGAGAATTGAAATTGAAACTCTAATTAAAAATCTTCCAACAGAGAGGCGTGGGCAGCTTCGAGACTGGTGGACTCACCAGCCTGAGGGAGCATGCTCCTGGCCGGACTTGGCCTCACTTCCGGAGATACGTGGCATTCACGGTGGCACAGCCTGGCTGGAGGTGCAGGCCCTGCTCGAGTGGCAGCAGCAGCGGTGATCAGACCAGCATGATGGGAGCAGCAGTGGGGAGTGGCCTCCAGGGCGTGGCCCAGCGGGGAAGATGACCATGCATTGCAGCATGCTCCTCATGCTGCTCTTGCTCTCTGCCATGCTCCAGGCCCACAATGGGGATCATACAGCCAGGAAGACAGACCTGCAAGGCTGAATGTTCTGAAGAAGATTACAGGGCATTAATCGCCCAAAATATTCTGGAAGGAGAGAAGGTCCTCAAAAACAGGTAACACTTGCCACAGTGGCAGGCATGGCTACATGCATGGACCAAACGGTGAGCAAGTCTGATGGCACAACTATCACCCAGTGTCATGCCTGCCTTGTGAGGTGGTGGGCATGCAACCAGCATTGTCAAATGAAGCCATGAATGAGCCAGAAAATACTGACACCCCAGTGTTTCCATGTCCCCTCCATCAACTCACAGACAAGCAGGAGCTGCTCTGAATGTTCAAATAAATGGCACACATGACAAACCAAAACAAAAAAATAAATCTTCCAACAAATAAAAGTCCAGGACCAGATGGCTTCACGGGCAAATTTTATCAACCATTAAGAGAAGAGTTAACACCTATACTTCTCAAACTGTTCCAAACAGTTGCAGAGGGAGGAACACTCCCAAACACATTCTATGAGGGCACCGTCACCCTGATACCAAAACCAAAGATGTCACACACTCAAAAAATTACACACCAATATCACTCATGATCATAGACACAAAAATCCTCAACTAGATACTAGCAAACAGAATCCCACAACACATTAAAAGGATCATACACCATGATTAAGTGGGACTTACCAGACGGATGCAAGGTTTCTTCAATATATGCAAATCAACCAATGTGATACACCATATTAACAAATTGAAGAATAAAAACCATATTAACATCTCACTAGATACAGAAAAAGCTTTTGACAAAATTCAACATCCATTTATGATAAAGACTATCCAGAAAGTGGTCATAGAGGGAACCTACCTCAACATAAAGGCCATATATGACAAACCCACAGCAAACATCATTCTCAGTGGTGAAAAACTGAAACCATTTCCATTAAGATCATGAACAAGACAAGGATGTCCAATCTCACCACTAGTAACTCAACATAGTTTTGGAAGTCCTGGCCATGGCAATCAGAGAAGAAAAAGAAATAAAAGGAATCCAAATCGGAAAGAAAGTAAAACTGTCACTGTTTGTAGATGACATGATACTATACATAGAAAATCCAAAAGATGCCACCAGAAACTACTCAAGCTAATCAATGAGTTTGGTAAAGTTGAAGGATACAAATTTAATGCACAGAAATCTCTTGCATTCCTATATACTAACAACAAAAGATCAGAAAGAGAAATTAAGGAGACAATCTCATTTACCAGAGCAACTAAAGGAATAAAATACCTACGAGTAAACCTACCTAAGTAGGAAAAGACCGGTACTCAGAAAACTATAAAATACTGATGAAAGGAATTAACAATAACACAGAAAGATGGAGAGATATACCATGTTCTTCGTTGGAAGAATCAGTATTGTGAAAATGACTATACTACCCAAAGTAATCTACAGATTCAATGCAATACCTATCAAATTACCAACGGCATTTTTCATAGAATTAGAAAAAAAAAATATTTACGATTTGCATGGAAACACAAAAGACCCTAAATAGCCAAAGCAATCTTGAGAAAGAAAAACAGAGTTGGAGGAATCAGGCTCCCTGACTTCAGACTATAGGATAAAGTTACAGTAATCAAGAAAGTATGGTACTGGCACAAAAACAGAAATATAGATCAATGGTAGAGGAGAGAAAGCCCACATGTAAACTCACACACCTATGGTCACCTAATCTATGACAAATGAGGCAAGGATATACAATGGAGAAAAGACAGTCACTTCAATAAGTGGTGCTAGGAAAACTAGACAGCTACATATAAAAGAATGAAATTAGAACACTCCCTAACACCATACATAAATATAAACTCAAAATGGATTAAAGACCATAATGTAAGATCAGACACTATAAAACTCTTAGAGGAAAACATAGGAAAAATACCCTTTGATGTAGATCACATCAACCTTTATTTTGACACACCTCCTAGAGTAATGAAAATAAAAACAAAAATAAACAACTGGGACCTACTGAAACTTAAAAGCTTTTGCACAGCAAAGGAAACCACAAACAAGACAAAAAGACAAACCACAGAATGGGAGCAAATATTTCTAAATGAAGCGTCTGACAAGGGATTAATCTCCAAAATATGCAAGCAGCTTATGCAGCACAATATCAAAAAAGCAAATAACACAATCAAAAAATGGGCAGAAGACGTAAATAGACATTTCTCCAAAGAAGATATACAGACTGCCAACAAACACATGAAAGAATGCTCAACAGCATTCATCATTAGAGAAATGCAAATCAAAACTATAATGAAGCATCACCTCACACTAGTCAGAATGGCCATCATCAAAAAATCTACAAACATTAAATGCTGGAGAGGGTGTGCAGAAAATGGAACCCTCTTACACTGCTGGTGGGAATGTAAATTTATACAGCCCGTATGGAGAACAGTATGGATGTTCCTCAAAAAACTAAAAATATAGCTACCATATGATGAAGCAATCCTACTACTGGGCATAAACCCTGAGAAAAACATAATTCTAAAAGACACATACACCCCAATGTTCATTGCAGCACTATTTACAATAGCCAGGACATGGAAGAAACCTAAATATCCATCAACAGAAGAATGGATAAAGAAGATGTGGTACATATATACAATGGACTATTACTCAGCCATAAAAAGGAACCAAATTGTGGGAGATGTGCATGGACCTAGAGACTACCATACAGAGTGAGGTAATTCAGAAATAGAAAAACAAACATCATATATTAATGCATATATCTGGAATCTAGATAAATAATAAAGATGATCTTATTTTCAAAGCAGAAATAGAGACACCGATGTAGAGAACAAAGGTATCGATACCAAGGTGGAAAAGATAGGTGTGATGAATTGGGAAATTGGGATTGACATATATACAGTACTATGTATAAAATAGATAACTATTGTGAACCTACTGTATAGCACAGGGAACTCTACTCGGTGTGGACCAAATCGGAAGGAAATCCAAAAAACAGGGATCTGTGTATACATATTGCTGACTCACTTTGCTGTACGGCAGAAACGGATACAACCAGGTAAAGCAACTACACTCCAATAAAAGTAAAATAAAAAAATAATAAAATAAATATAAAGTAAAATAAAATGTATTAGTCTACTGAGTATCTTTTTTTCTTATGCCATTTTTGGTCTTTTGTTTTTTCTAGGAATTTAGTTCTTCAAATGTATTAGCATATAGCTGTTTATAATTCTTTTGTCTTTAAAAAAAATCTCTGTTGTGTCTGTAACATTACATTTATTTTATTCTATATTCTGTATTTTGCTTCTTTGCATCTTCTCTTTCCTGCATCAGTCCTACCAGTGGTTTATCTTGTTAACCTTTTCAGTCTTTCATGTTTTGGTTTTGTTAATATTCTCTACCATTTTTATTGTTGTTACAGTTATCCTTTAATTTATTTATTTTCCACCCTTAATTCTTATATGTTAAGAGCCTGTCTTGTTACATTGGGTATGCTCTGCTCTTTCCAATTTCTTGAATTAAATCCTCATCACGTTTGTTTTCTGTCTTTGATGGCCAATAGATTTGAAGCAATAAATAAAGTGTGTTCCACAAATGTTGATGTATAGTGACTTCATTATTCCATCCTCGAATGTATTTTTTTTTAAACTCAAAGAATTTTAACATGATGTTATAGTTCGAAAACATGGAATGTTTTAATATTTATTATTATTTTTCAGTTTTATTGTCATGGTCGGAGAACACAGTTTATATAATATTGATCCTTTGGAATTTTAGAGGATTCCTTTATAGCCTAATTTGTACTCTATTTTTGTAAATGTTCCCTGTATACTCAAGAAGAATATGTATCTTCTGTTTATCCTCTATGTATATCCAATATCTCAACATTACTGTATTATTAAGACATTGGTATTGTTGTTTATTTTTCTCTATTACAAATGATTTCTGAGAGGCACATGTAAAATTTTCCAATGCAGTTGCTGTCTTATCTATTTCATTAATTTAATTTATCATGAGGATGTCTGTTATTGCATTATTAATAAGAAAAATAAAACAAAACCTGAAAACAGCTTGTTTCTAAATTATATTTTATTTATATAATAGAATAACATGAGCAATTAAAAATTATAAGTTATCTATATTTATTAACATACACTGATGTCCATGAGATTGGTAAGTAGAATAAAAAGTTACAAAGCAGCATGGCTTATGATCTTATTTATGTAAAATTATACATAATTATGCAAATATGCCAGCATTTGTATGTATGGGCATTCATATATACTTTATGTTGACATTTATTTATCAGGTAGACAGTAGAAACAAGCAAAGGCAACTGAGGAGTGGCCACTGAAAGAAAGGGGGTTGGGGCAGCAGGCCTAAACGGAGGTTCAGCAAAATGTCAACCTGTTTAGCTCTTGGTAATAGGATTTCAGGTAAAAGGTTTTTCCCTGATTTATATTTTCTAGTATATTATATGCTTTTTTAAAAAAAATAGTGAGTACATATAATTTCATTAAAAACCAGAAATTTCTTTAAAAGGAAATAGAGAAATAATTTTTAAAATATTTTGTGCCTATACCTCTCAACATTGGAATTTGATTATATGATATAAAAATTCTAGCAATAGTTACTTTTTTCAGTATAGCAAGGAATAGTTGCTTCATACTAAAAGTTTTGAAGGAAAGCGGGTGGAATTGAGCAGGTAGACTTCTAAATCACTAAGTTATTGTAGGCATTATAGATTCACTTCCCATCTACAGTGATAGAAAGGCACGACTATCACCATCTCTACTGCTACCACTCAAGCCAAGACTGCCATCATCTTTCACCTATATTACTGCAGTAGCTTCCTAAATGGGATAGCTGATAGCACTTTAGCCCTCCTACTATACATTGTCCACACAGCAGCTAGTTAGCTTGATGGCCATCTTGAAGATGGCAGACCACATTGCCAATGGTGGACCCTGGTCCTTGGTTAGGGAAGGAGCAGAGCAGACCTCATTCACAAATAATTATGTATGTCTATTCTAAACTCTTTGGGGACTACCTGAAGGACTAATGAAAGCACCCATTTCTGTTTCACTTAATGTAGAATTCAGGGCAAAAAAACTTCCCAAATTTGATGAAATACACGAATCTATGCATCCAGGAATCTCAACAAACTCCAATAGGATAAATTCAAAGATATATACACTGAGACACACTTTAAAAATTTTTTCAAAAGTCAAAAACAGAGAGACATTCTTGAAAGCAGCAAGAAGGAAGCAATTGGTCATGTTAAAAAAATCCTCAATAAGATTAACAGCCAATTTCTCATCAGAAACTATGGAGGCCAGAAAGCAGAGGAATGACATACTAAAGTGCTGACAACAAAACAAAACAAAAAGCTGTCAACCAAGAATTCGATATAGGGCAAAAATCCCCTTTGAAAACTATGGAAAATTAAAACATTCCCAATCAAACAAAAGCTGAGAAAATTCATTATCAGTAGAACTACTTTACAAGAAATAATAATGGGAGCCATTCAAGTTGAAATGGAAGGGCACTAGACAATAATTTTAAGCCATATGAAAATACAAAATTATCCAGTAAAAGTAACTATGTATGCATATAAAAGCAAGGATTATTGCGTTTTCATTTTGTAACTCCAATTATTCATTTACTATATCACTTAAAAGACAAATGCATAAAGTAATTATAAATCTATGTTACTGGACACACAATGTAAAAAATGTAATTTTTAAAAATGACAATACAAATAGAAGGGGCAAAGTATTTGTATGCTACTGAAGTTAAGTGGGTAAAAATTCAAGCTCAACTGTTATAAATTTACTATGTTAAAAGTAATCCCCATGGTAACAACAATAAAATATCTAAAATACAAGTATACCTCATTTTATGGCACTTTGCTTTATTGCTCTTCACAGATATTGCTTTTTTTTTTTTTTTTTTTTTACAAATTGAAGGCTTGTGGCAACCCTGCATTGAAGAAGTCTATCAGTGCCATTTTTCCAGCAGCATTTGCTCTCTTAAGTGTCTCTGTGTCACACTGGTAATTCTCACTGTATTTCAAACTTTTTCACTATATTATATTTGTTATAGTGATCTGTGGTCAGTGATCATTGATGCTATTATTGCAAAAAAAATTATGGCTTGCAGAAGGCTCAAGATGATGATTAGCATTTTTTAGTAATAAAGTATTTTTAATTTAAAGTGTGTACATTGATTTTTAGACATAATGCTATTGTACACATAATAGACTACAGTATAATGTAAACATAACTTTAATACGAACTGGAAAACCAAAAATTTGTATGACTCATTTTATTGTGATATTCACTTTATTGTGGTGGTCTGGAATTGAACCTGCAATATCTCTGAGATATGCCTGTATAAACACAAAAGGGAATGACAAGATAATCAAAATGGTTCACTGCAAAATTCAAATAAAGACAAAATAATATAGTAATGAGGCAATAAGGAACAAAAGACATAAGACACAAAAAAATAGCAAAATGACAGAAGTAAGTCCTTACATGTCATTAATTACTTTAAATGTAAACTGACTAAAATATCCAATCAAAAGGTATGGATTGGCTGAATTACCTTGAAAAACATGATCCACTATATGCTGTCTACGAGAGACTCTACTTCAGCTACAAAGACACAAATAGGTTGGAAGTGAACAAATGGAAAAAGATACTCCATGCAAATAGAAACCAAAAAAGAGCTGAGGTGACTTTACTGGGTAAAATGCCAGGTAAAATAAACTTTAAGTCAAAAAGTGTTATAAGACAAATAAGGACATTATATATTAATAAAATGGGCATTCATAAAGATATAAAAATTACTAAGAAATATGCACCAAAGAAAAGACCCCTCAAGTGTATAAAGCAAATATTGACAGAAATGAAGGAAGAAATACACAATTCTACAATAGTAGCTGAAGATTTGAATACCCACTTTCAATAATGGATAAATCATCTAGACAGAAGATCAATAAGGAAGCAAAAGACTTGAACAACATTATAAACCATCTACATCTAACAGACATATATAAAACACCCTACATAGCAACAGCAGAAAACACATTCTTCTCAAGTATACACAGAACATTTTCCAGGATAGACAATATGTTAGGACACAAAATAAGTCTAAATAAAGAACCACAATGGAATGAAGCTCAAAATCAGTAACAGAAGGGAAAACTGTAAAATTCAAAAATATGTGGAAATTAACACTCTCTTAAACAATCAATGGGACAAAAAAGGAATCACAAGGGGAATTAGAAAATACTTAGAGATAAATAAAAATGAAAATGCAACATACAGAAACTTATGGGATGCAACAAAGGCCATGTTCAGAGTGAAACTTAAGCTGTAAATGCATATATTAAAAAAGAAGAAAGATGTAAAATCAGTAGCTGTCAAAGATATGGCCAAGAATGTGAAGTAAGAGACCCTGAGCTCACCTGTTCGCATGGGCACAGCAAAATTACAACCATTCACAGAGCAACTATTGATGAGAAAGACTTGAAGACTAGCATTTAAATTTTCTACAACTAAAGATATAAAGAAGCAACCACAATGAGACAGGTAGGAGGGGTGGAGGGAAGAGATGCAGTAGTCAAGACCCATACTCCTGGTGACCCACAGACAGGAAGATAATTAAAATTGCAAAGGTTATCCCCAAGGAGTGAGGAGTCCAAGCCCCAGACTGGGTTCCCCAGCCTGGGGGTCCTGTACTGGAAGGACAAGTCCTCAAAATGTTTGGCTTTGAAGGCCAGTGGGGTTTACTTTTGGGAGAGCCAGAGGGCTAGGGGAAATAAAGACTCCACTCTTAAAGGGCAAACAGTATCTCACATGCTCGGAGACCCAGGCAGAAGCAACAATTTGAAAGGAGCCTGGGTCAGCCCCACATTCTAATCTGAGAATGCCTCCCAGAAAGGTAGGAGGCAATTGGACTTTATCCTGAGGACACATACACTGGTGGCAACCATTTTAGGGAGCTTGTTGTACCATAAGGAAAATGGTATTGGCAAGCACCACTTTGGAATCCTCCATCTAGCTTATTAGCACCAGGAAACAAACCTGCCCATCAGCCTTTAGGCTCCAGTACTGAGATGGCTCGGGCCAAGCAACTAGCAGTGTGGGAAAACAGCACTGACCCACCAGCAGGCTGGCTGCCACAGAATCCCTGAGCTCACAGACACTCTAGAACCCAGCCCTGCCCACCAGACGGCCCAGGACATGGCCCCACATACCAGTGTGCTGGCACTAGCACCTGGGCCAGTTTCACCCACCAGTGGGCAGGCACCATTGACAGAACCCCCTGAGAGCTGCCCCCACCAATGAGCGAGCAGAAATACCAACTCCAGGATACCCATGCCATACAGACAAAGTCCCCAACACTGAGCACTGCCCACCACTAAGTGGGTAACCAGCCCCATACAACAGGAGGCAGACACCAGCACCAGGACCATCCCAGATACAGAGCCTGTGACGTCAGGACCCAGATAACCCACCAATAGGCATCACCAGCCCCAGGTCGCCTTGGGACCCAGGCCCACACAGCATTAGGGCAACACCAGCTCTGAGATTCTTTGGGCCCCTCAGCCAGCTGCCCTGGGAACTGGCCCCATCTACCAAGAGGACAACACTATATCAGGAATAAGACAAGAATGCCCACACTCGCCACTTTTATTCAACACAATATTGGAAGTCCTAGCCACCACAATCAGACCAGAAAAAGAAATAAAAGGACTCCAAAGTGGAAAGAAATAAATTAGTAAAACTGTCATTGTTTGCAAATGACATGATACTATACACAGAAATCATAAAAATGTCACCAAAAAACTATTAGAACTCATCAATGAATTTGGTGAAGTTTTAGGATACAAAATTCATACACAGAAACCTGTTGCATTTCTATACACTAAAAACTATCAGAAAGAGAAATTAAGAAAACAATCCCATTTAAAATTGCATCAAAGAGAAAAAAATACATAGGAATAAATCTAAGGAGCTAAAAGATGGAAAGATATACTGTGTTCATGGAGTGGAAGAATTAATACTGTTAAAATGAACATACTACCTAAGACAATCTATAGAGTCAATGCAATCACTATTAACATATCAATGGCATTTTTCACAGAATTAGAACAAATTATTTGCAAATTTCTATGGAAACAAAAATTACCCCAAAAAGCCAAGCCAATCTTAAGAAAGAAGGAAAAAACTGAAGGTTTAATGCTCCCTGATTTCAAACTATCCTGTACCAAGCTACAGTGATGAAAACAGTATGGTAATGGAAACAAACAAACAAACAAACAAAAGAAAAAAACAGCAGTAATGTAAGATCAATGGAATTGAACAGACAGTCCAGAAATGAAACCACAATTATATGGGCAATTAACCTACAACAAAGGAGGCAAGAATATACAACGGGGATAAGACAGCCTCTTCAATAAATGGTGCTGGTAAAACTGGACAGCTAAGTTCAACAGAATCGAACTGGAGTGCTCTCTCACAATATGCACAAAAGTAAATTCAAAATGGATTAAAAACTTAAATGTCGGACCTGCAACCATACAACTTCTAGAAGACATAGACAGTAAGTTCTTTGACATTGGTCTTAGTAATATTTTTTGGATGTTTCCTCAGGTAAGGGAGACAAAAACAAAAATAGCCAAACGGAACTACATCAAACTAAACAGGTTTTGCACAGCAAAGGAAACTATCAACAAAATGAAAAGCTACCTGCTTCCATGGGAAAAGATATTTGCAAACAATATATCCAATAAATGGTTAATATCCTAAATATACAAAGAGCTCATACAACTGAACATCAAAAAACCAAACAATACAATTGAAAAATGGCCTGGGGGTCTGAAAAGACATTCTTCCAAAGAAGACATACAGGGACTTCCCTGGCAGTCCAGTAGTTACGATTTCGCCTTCCAATGCAGGAGGTGAGGGTTTGATCCCTGGTCAGGGAGTTACGATCCCACACGCCTTGCAGACAAAAAAATCAAAATATAAAACAGAAGCAATATCGTAAAAGCTTTAATAAAGACTTAAAAAAAAAAGAAGACATACAGATGGCCTACAGGCACAAAAAAGATGCTCAACATCACTAAACATCAGGAAAATTCGAATCAAAACTGTAACGAAATATTGCCTCACACATGTCAGAATGGCTATTATCAAAAAGACAACAAATAACAAGTGTTTGTAAGGATGTGGAGGAAAGTGAACCCTTGTACACTTTTGGTGGGAATGTACATTGGTGCAGCAACTATGGAAAACAGTATGGACATTCCTCAAAAATTTAAGCATAGAGCTTCCATAGATCCAGCAATTCCACTCCTGGGTATTTGTCAGAAGAAAACAAAAACACTGGTTAGAAAAGATATATATGCACCCCTATGTTCACAGCAGCACTATTTACAAAACCCGATATATGAAAACAACATAAGTGCCTAGAAATAGATGAATGGATAAAGAAGATGTTGTATATATATACACACACGATAGACTATTCCTCAGCCATAAAACAAAATGAAATTTTGCCATTTGTGAAAACATGGATGGACCTAGAGGGTATTATGCTAAGTGAAATACTACAAAGGCAAACACTCTATGATTAGGCTTACATGTGGAATCTATATAACAAAACAAATGAACAAACATAACTAAACAGAAAGAGAGTCATTGATTCAGAGAACAAACAGGTGGTTGCCAGAGAGTAGGGGAGTGGAGTGTGGAAAGTAATACATGATGAAATTAACAGGCACAAACGTCCTTGCAAAATAAATGAGTCACAGGCATAAAAAAAACAATGTGAGGAGTACAGTCAGTAACAATGTAATGTCTTTTTTTATTTATTTATTTTTTCTAATTTCTTAACATCTTTATTGGAGTATAGTTGCATTACAATGGTGTGTTCGTTTCTGCTTTATAACAAAGTGAATCAGTTATACATATACATATGTTTCCATATCTCTTCCCTGTTACGTCTCCCTCCCTCTAACCCTCCCTATCCCACCCCTCTATGTGGTCACAAAACACCGAGCTGATCTCCCTGTGCTCTGCGGCTGTTTCCCACTAGCTATCTATTTTACGTCTGGTAGTGTATATATGTCCATGCCACTCTCGCACTTTCTCACAGCGTACCCATCCCCCTCCCCATATTCTCAAGTCCATTACCTAGTAGGTCTGTGTCTTTATTCCCGTCTTGCCCCTAGGTTCTTCATGACATTTTTTTTCTTAGATTCCATATATATGTGTTAGCATACGGTAATTGTTTTTCTCTTTCTGACTTACTTCACTCTGTATGAGAGACTCTAGGTCGATCAACCTCACTACAAATAACTCAATTTCGTTTCTTTTTAGGGCTGAGAAATATTCCATTGTATATATGTGCCACATCTTCTTTATCCATTCATCTGTTGATGGACATTTAGGTTGCTTCCACATCCTGGCTATTGTAAATAGAGCAGCAATAAATATTTTGGTACATGACTCTTTCTGAATTACGGTTTTCTCAGGGTATATGCCCAGTAGTGGAATTGCTGGGCCATATGGTAGTTCTATTTTTAGTTTTTTAAGGAACCTCCATACTGTTCTCCATAGTGGCTGTATCAATTTACAATCCCACCAACAGTGCAAGAGTGTTCCCTTTTTTCCACACCCTCTCCAGCATTTATCGTTTGTAGATTTTTTGATGATGGCCATTCTAACCGGTATGAGATATCTCATTGTAGTTTTGATTTGCATTTCTCTAATGATTAGTGATGGTGAACATTCTTTCATGTGTTTGTTGGCAGTCTGTATATCTTCTTTGGAGAAATGTCTATTTAGGTCTTCTGCCTGTTTTTGGATTGGGTTGTTTGTCTTTTTGATTTTGAGCTGCATGAGCTGCTTGTATATTTTGGAGATTAATCCTTTGTCAGTTACTTCATTTGCAAATATTTTCTCCCATTCTGAGGGTTGTCTTTTGCTCTTGTTTATGGTTTCCTTTGCTGTGCAAAAGCTTTTAAGTTTCATTAGGTCCCATTTGTTTATTTTTGTTTTTATTTCCATTTCTCTAGGAGGTGGTCAAAAAGGATCTTGTTGTGATTTATGTCATAGAGGGTTCTGCCTATGTTTTCCACTAAGAGTTTGATAGTGTCTGGCCTTACATTTAGGTCTTTAATCCATTTTGAGTTTATTTTTGTGTATGGTGTTAGGGAGTGTTCTTATTTCATACTTTTACATGTACCTGTCCAGTTTTCCCAGCACCACTTATTGAAGAGGCTGTGTTTTCTCCACTGTATATTCTTGCCTCCTTTATGAAAAATAAAGTGACTATATGTGCATGGGTTTACCTCTGGGCTTTCTATCCTGTTCCATTGATCTATATATCTGTTATTGTGCCAGTAGCATACTGTCTTGTTTACTGTAGCTTTGTAGTGTATTCTGAAGTTAGGGAGCCTGATTCCTCCAGCTCCATTTTTTCTCTCTCAAGATTGCTTTGTCTATTCAGGGTATTTTGTGTTTCCATACAAATTGTGAAACTTTTTGTTCTAGTTCTGTGAAATATGACAGTGGCAGTTTGATAGAGATTTCATTGAATCTATAAATTGCTTTCGGTAGTAGAGTCATTTTCACAATGTTGATTCTTCCAATCAATGAACATGGTATATCTCTCCATCTATTTATAACATCTTTAATTTATTTCATCAGTGTCTTATAATTTTCTGCATACAGGTCTTTTGTCTCCTTAGGTAGGTTTATTCCTAGATATTTTATTCTTTATGTTGCAATGGTAAATGGGAGTGTTTTCTTAATTTCAGTTTCATATTTTTCATCATTAGTGTATAGGAATCTAGAGATTTCTGTGCATTAATTTTATATCCTGCTACTTTACCAAATTCATTAATTAGCTCTAGTAGTTTTTTGGTAGCATCTTTAGGATTCTCTATGTATAGTATCATGTCATCTGCAAACAGTGACAGCTTTACTTCTTCTTTTCCGATTTGGATTTCTTCTACTTCTTTTTCTTCTCTGATTGCTTTGGCTAAAACTTCCAAAACTATGTTGAATAATAGTGGTGAGTTTGGGCAACCTTGTCTTGTTCCTGATCTTAGTGGAAATGGTTTCAGTTTTTCACCATTGAGGACGATGTTGGCTGTGGGTTTGTCATATATGGCCTTTAATATGTTGAGGAATGGCCCTCCATGCTTACTTTCTGCAGAGTTTTTATCATAAATGGATGCTGAATTTTGTCAAAAGCTTTCTCTGTATGTAATGTATTTGTATGGTGATATATCATAACTAGACTTATAGTGGTGATAATTTTGAACTTTATAGAAATGTGGAATCACTATGTTGTTCACTAGGAACTAACATAGTGTTGTAGGTCAATTATACATCACAAGCAAAGTGATAGGAAAAGATATCTGATTTGTGGTTACTGGAGACATGGGGTGAGGGGAGGGGGAACTGAATGCAGGTAGTCAAATGATAGAAAGTTGCAGTTATAAGATAAATATATATGAGAAACATAATGTACAACACATTAAATATAATTAACACTACTCTATGGTTTACCTGAAATTTGTTGAGAGAAAATCCTACGAGTTTTCATCAAAAATTTTTTTTTCTATTTCTATAATTTTGGATATGCATGAGATGATAGGTGTTCACTAAACTTATTGTGATAATCATCTCCTGATGTATGTAAGTCAAATCATTATGTTCTATACCTCAACTTATAGTCTATGTGTCAATTATATCTCAATAATACTATAAAACTATAGGAAAAAAACCCCATAACCACATAAATGTTAAAACATGTTGTATATTTAAAATACCTTGAAGTCCTAATATATATATTTAACACATCTTCCTACTCCAAAAAAAAAAAACTTTCATATACACCTCAAAGAATTAGAAGAAGAAGAGCAAATTAAGCCTAAAGCTAGCAGAATGTAGGAATAACACTTAGAGCAAAGAGAATGAAATAATAAGAAGAACAATAGAGAGAACCAAAAAAACAAAATGTCGGTGCCTTGGAAAAAAAATTGACAAACCTTTAAACAAACTGAAAAAGAAATAGAGAAGAGACAAATTAAATTTACAAATGAAACTGGGGACATTACTACCAACCTTACAGAAATAAAAAGGATTATGAGAATATGTTGAAAAATTATATGCCAACAAATTAGACAACCTACATGAAATGAACAAATTGCAGGAAACACTCAAATTACCTAAACTGCCTCAAGAAGCAATAGAAAATTGTAACACACCTATAAGAAGTAGAAAGATTGAATCAGCAATCACAAAGCGCTGAACAAAAAAAGTGTCCACGCCTTCACTGGTGAATTCTACTTCATTCTCTGAGGCCAACATTACCCTGATACCAAAGTCAGATAAAGACATCCCAAGAAAATAAAATTATACACCAATATCAGTTATGAATATAGATGTAAAACCCCTCAACGATATACTAACAAACTGAAGCTAAGAGAATACTTAAAGGATTATACACCATGACCAAGTGGGTTTCTCCCCAGGACTGCAAGGGTGGTTCAACATAAGAAAATCAATGTAATACACCACATTAAGAGAATGAAAGGGAAAAACAAAACACATGATCATTTCAATTGATGTGGAAAAGTCATCTGACAAAATTCAAAATCCTTTCAAGATAAAAACACTCTGGGGCATCCCTGGTGGCGCAGTGGTTGAGAGTCTGCCAGCCGATGCACAGGACATGGGTTTGTGCCCCGGTCTGGGAAGATCCCACATGCCATGGAGTGGCTAGGCCCGTGAGCCATGGCTGCTGAGTCTGTGCATCTGGAGCCTGTGCTCCACAACGGGAGAGGCCACAACAGTGAGAGGCCCGCATACCGCCAAAAAAAAAAAAAAAAAAAAAAAACTGAAACCTAGGAATAGAAGGGAAATTCCTTAACCTAATAAAGGGCATTTATATTGCATTATACTAAATGGCAACAGGCAGAAAGCTTTCCCCCTAAGGTCAGGAACAAGACAAGGATGCCTGGTTTCACCACTGTTATTCAACATTGTACTGGAAGTTCTAGCCAGGGCAATTAGGCAAGGAAAGGAAATAAAATGCATCCATATTGGAAAGGAAGTAAAATGCATCCATATTGGAAAGGAAGAAATAAAACCATCTCTATTCATAGATAACATGATCCTATATATACAAAATCCTAAGGAATCCACTGGAAAGCTACAACAGCTAGTAACTGTATTCAGCAAAGTTGCAGGGTACATAATCAACACAAAATAATCTTCTTTCCTAGCTAGAGGATGTTAACATAAATTGCCAGGTTTAAGACATTGATTCTGGTTCAGCCAATCTCCCCTCTCCATGCTGAGGAGGCTCTTCTGGCCAAATAAGGCTGGGACTAGTTGGGCTGGCAAGACCAGCTGTGGAGCTGGCAGTTGTTGACCTTCTCCTCCTCCCACTTGGAAGTGGATGTTACGTTATATAACCTCCTCCACCCACTTGGAAGAAAAAAAAAAAAAAACACCAGATACGTTGGATCAACGGAATGCAACAGAGAGTCCAGAAATGACACCACAATAATATGGGCAATTAATCTACAACAAAGGAAGAAGAATATACAACGGGGATAAGACAGCCTCTTCAATAAATAGTACTGAGAAAACTGGACAGCTAAGTTCAACAGAATTGAACTGGAGTACTCTGTCCACAGGACATGTGACTCTGGCATTTAGCAATATACTCAGGCCCTTCTCCACAAGGGCAACAGCAAGATTTAATAATTTCTTTCTGTGGCTTCAGAGAAGAAATAATAAACATAACAAATTAGAAAACTCAAAACTATACTGTAAGATTAACCTTCAACAGTACATACAAAATTCAGATTCAGTACCATCTTTAAGTTAAGGAAAAATTAGGAAAAAGGAGATGGCACAGTTCAGCAACTTCCCAGACAACCAAGACACATGGGGTCACTGGCTTTCAATCTCTGCCCAGAGGGAAATTCTATAAGGTAGGTACTATTACTTATCCCATATGGTTAAGGAAATTAAGGCCCAGAGAAGTTAACTGACTTCCATAAGCTCAAGAGCTAGTAATTTGAAGAGCTGGGATGCAAACCCAGATAGTTTAGCTCCACAGTCCACAGTTAAACCGCTATACTATATAAAATAATACTATGTGTTGCTTAGGGAAATTCACATATGTGAGAAAAGGGAGGGAAAGTCATAATAGGGTAGAAAGGTCCATATGTAAAGATAATTAGGAAGATAAACCCACACAGCTTATCTCAACTACTGCCTCCGTGTATATATTAGGTGGGCCAAAAAGTTCATTTGGATTTTACCGAAAGCTGGCTCTAGCAATGCTTAGTTGTCTTTGACTTCATTCAAAACAATTTTGTTAAACTGTACTGTGACAGCTGTCATATTAGCATGCATTTTAAAATAAAACTTATCAAAATTGGTGAATTTTTGTGTAGCCATTTTAATACTGAAAATGGAAGAATAAAGCAACATTTTTGGCATATTATGCTTTATTATTTCAAGAAAGGTAAAAACACAACTGAAACGTAAAGAAATATTTGTTCAGTGTAACAGGAAGGTGCTGTGACTGATCGAACATGTCAAAAGTGGTTTGTGAAGGTTCATGCTGGAGACTTCTCGCTGGATGATGCTCCACAGTCGGGTAGACCACTTGAACTTGATAGCGATCAAATCAAGACATTAATTGAGAACAATCAATGTTATACCACACAGGAGATAGCTGACATATTTAAAATATCCAAATCAAGCGCTGAAAATCATTTGCACCAGCTTGGTTATGTGAGTCGCTTTGGTGTTTGGGTTCCACAAAAGTTAAGTGAAAAAAACCTTCTTGACCCTATTTCCTCATGCGATTCTCCACTTAAACGTAAAGAAAATGTTCCTTTTTTAAAACAAATTGTGATGGGCAATGAAAAATGATACTGTACAATAATGTGGAACAGAAGAGATCATGGGGCAAGCGAAATGAACCACCACCAACCACACCAAAGGCTGGTCTTCATCCAAAGAAGGTGATGTTGTGTATATGGTGGGATTGGAAGGGAGTCCTCTATTATATGAGCTTTATCCGGAAAACCAAACACTTCATTCCAACAAGTACTGCTCCCAGTTAGACCAACTGAAAGCAGCACTCGACGAAAAGCATCCGGTATTAGTCAACAGAATATGCATAATCTCCCATCAGGATAATGCAAGACCCCATGTTTCTCTGATGACCAGGCAAAAACTGTTACAGCTTGGCTGGGAAGTTCTGATTCATCTGCTGTACTCAACAAATATTGCACCTTTGGATTTCCATTTATTTCAGTCTTTACAAACTTCTCTTAATGGAAAAAATTTCAGTTCCCTTGAAGACTGTAAAAGGCACCTAGAAGAGTTCTTTGCTCAAAAAGATTAAAAGTTTTGGGAAGATGAAACTATGAAGCTGCCTGAACAATGGCAGAAGGTAGTGGAACAAAAGGGTGAATACGTTGTTCAATAAAGTTCTTGGTGAAAATGAAAACTATGTGTTTAATTTTTACGTTAAAAACTGAAGGAACCTTTTGGCCAGCCCAATACATACACAGCAGAATTTCAGTGGAAAACGTGCTACAGGAAATATTGATATTTTAAATGTTTTTGAATTAAAAAAATATAACATAGACTCTGAAAAAATACTCTGCACAAATCTCAATAAAAATGTTCACCAACTGAACACAGCTGTGTAATCAGCAGTCAGATCAAGAAAACATTACCAACACTGGTAAAGGCCCCCTTGTGCCTATTTTTGCCACTAATATCCCACTCTGAGGGAACACTTATCCTGGCTTCCAACACTATCAATTAGTTTTCTCTGTTTTTGAACTGTACAGAAATGGGCTCATGCAGCAAGTAATCTTTTGTGACTGACTTTTCTCCCTCGCAACCTTGTATTTGTTGGTTCTTCCATTGTGGTGTACAACAACTCTAGTTCATTCATTCTCATGGCTAAAGTAATATGAATTTCATCACCCATTCAATTATTGAAAGACTTTATTGATCATGTTTTTAATCCATCCATAGCAGTCCCACAAAGCTGGGTTCAGAGTGCAGTATAGTGGAAAGAATATAGTTTCTGGAGCAACACAAATCTGGTTGAAGCTTGCTTCTGTTAATATCTGTGTGTCCTCGGAAAAGCTATTTGACTATTATGTTTTTACTTTCTCATCTATAGGATGTGGATAATAATGCTTAACTGAGATAACATATAGCAAGTAGCAAGTAGGTGGTAATTATTATGATAAGCCTTGTAAAATATTCAATTATGGCTCAAAAATCACGTATGGATTACTCTTAGAAAGCTTAGCTCTTAGGCACCGTGACTACTAGATTCTTCCAGATAATGAATTCTTGTGGCCATTGAGACCCAAACTGGACTAGGGGCCATCTAAAATTCAATTTATTTGCAGCTGTTGATGGTGATTTGCTGCTGCTTTCTTCCCCTCTCTTCCAGGAGACTGACCTTTGGAATTCAGGACACACTAATATCCTTGTCTTCATACACCCAGAATATCAGCTTTGTGCCTTCCTCCATCTTCTGCATTTGTTCAACCCCATCTACCTCCAGAATAGGCCCTTTTCCTTTTTTTTTTTTTCTTTTTTTCAGTACGCAGGCCTCTCACTGTTGTGACCTCTCGCGCTGCAGAGCACAGGCTCCAGACACACAGGCTCAGCGGCCATGGCTCACGGGCCCAGCCACTCCACAGCATGTGGGATCTTCCCGGACCGGGGCATGAACCCGTGTCCCCTGCATTGGCAGGTGGACTCACAACCACTGCACCACCAGGGAAGCCCCAGGCCCTTTTCCTAAAGTTCTTTCTTTGATCTCTGTTCGTGGAGAAGAAACAGCAACAAGACTGAAAACCCGATGTCTTGCTGTCGATGCTTTCTTGCCTACTGTCTGTTGGGTGAGAATACACTATATCATAGCTTCGACACCAGCTCCAACTCCCCCCAAAATGGGTTAAATGCAGACTCAGATATCTTAGACAGTTTGGCTCTGGTCCCACCACAGTGTACACAAAGGCTCCATTCAGTGGTGGTTCTTCTCTGGCAAAGGCATCCTTGAAAGAGAACTGAAAATATCATACTGTGGGGAACTCTAACATGACCCAAAAAGATATGAATCAAAGGGTAAAAATACTCTCCCTGTCACGTGACTATGGATGATGACTGAGTCTTTATTTTGTCCTCTCCAATCAACAGCCCAGCATTCTACAGTGTGGGATGAAAGACCCATTATGAAAAGAGCTGGACTGAGCCTTGTTTGTCCTCTCTTGACCTTGGGGCAGAGGGGCAGGGGTAAGTTGCATGGTGGTGAGAAGGGGAATAGTGGTGGGAAGAATTCTGCCAATCAAGTAAGAGCTAAAATATAGTCATGGGTGAGGACTCACAAACTTTGCATGTGCTGGAACTTTTGAGAGGTGAGAAGGATAGAAGGAGTTAATGAAACAGGAGACTAGAGAAGGTGGACAAAGAACTCTGAGCCTAGTAGACAAGAAATTAGGAGAAAAAGGTAAAGAAGGGGATCATCCTTGATCTGTCTCAGCCACGAGAAATTAATACTGACATTAACCCAATACAAGAAATTTCAAACTTCACGGACTCAGAGGCAAGAAACTTGCGTTCAAATCTTGGATTTACTACTTGCTTTTGCCACTATAAAATGAGCCTAATAATAACCACCAACAAGATTTAATTAAAGTTCAGACTAAAATAATAATGTTATCAACCCCAAGTGAAAAGCGAAGGTGTGGCTGACAGAAGTTGAGGGTTAAAAGGTATTAAAGGAAGACAGAAGTGCTAATATCTTCATCTTACAAAGCCACAAGTCAAAAGTTGATGGAACATCCTTGGCAAGACTTGTTAATTGTAGTCTTTTTGATGATAGCCATTCTGACAGGTGTGAGGTGATATCTCATTGTCGTTTGATTTGCATTTCCCTGATGGATAGTGTTTTTTTTAAAATTGATGTAGTCCCATTTGTTTATTTTTTGCTTTTGTTTCCCTTGCCTAAGGAGACATATGCAAAAAAATATTACTAAGACTGATGTCAAAGAGCTTACAGCCTATGTTTTCTTCTAGAACTTTTATAGTTGCAGGTGTGACATTTAAGTCTTTAATCCATTTTGAATTTATTTCTCTGCATGGTGTGAGAGAGTACTCCAGTTTGATTCTTTTGCATGTAGCTGCCCAGTTTTCCCAACACCATTTACTAAAGATGCTGTCTATTCCCATTTTATATTCTTGCCTCCTTTGTCATAGATTAATTGACCATATAAGTGTGAGCTCATTTCTGAGCTCTCTATTCTGTTCCATTGATCTGTGTCTGTTTTAGTGCCTGTACCATACTGTTTTGACTTCCATAGCTTTGTAGTATAGTGTGAAAACATGAAGTCTGATGTCTCCAGCTTTATTCTTCTTTCTAAGTATTACTTTGGCTATAGAGGTCTTATGTGGTTCCAAACAAATTTTAGAATTATTTGTGCTAGTTCTGTGAAAAATACCATTGGTATTTTGATAGGGGTTGCACTGAATCTGTAGATTGGTTTGGATAGTATGGACATTTTAACAATATTAATTCTTCCCACCCAAGAACATAGTACATCTTTCCCTCTGTTGCCATCATCTTCGATTTCTTTCATCAGCTTCTTATAGTTTTCATGGGACAGGTCTTTTACCTCCTCAGTTAGATTTATTCCTAGGTATTTTATTCTTTCTGATGTGATTATAAATAAGATTATTTCCTTTATTTCTCTTTCTGATAGTTCATTGTTAATGTATAGAAATGCAACAGATTTCTGTACATTATTTTTTGTATCCTGCAACTTTACCAAATTAATTGACGAGTTCTAGGCAATAAATAACAAGTGTTGGTGAGGACATGGAAAAAAGGAAACCTTCATGCACTGTTGGTAGGAATGTAAATTGGTCCAGCAACCATGGAAAACAGAGTGGACATAACTCAAATATTTAAAAATAGAGTTTCCAATATGATCCAGCAATTCCATTCCTGGGTATCCATCTGAAGGATGTGAAAACACTAATTAGAAAAGATATATGCACCACTATTTTCCTTGCAGTATTATTTACAATAGCCTAGATATGAAAGCAACCTAAGTGTCCATCAACAGATAAATAGATAAACAAGATGTGGTATATACACACAATGAAATATTACTTAGTTAAAAAAAGGCATGAATTCTTGCTATTTATGACAACATGGTTGGACCTAGAAGGTATTATGATAAGTGAAATAAGTCAGACCAAGAAAGACAAATTCTGTATGATTTTACTTATATGTGGAATCTAAAAAATCAAAACAAGTGAACAAACATAAGAAAACAGAAATTAAGAGTTATAGATCTGGAGAACATAACAGATGGTTGCTAGAGGGAAGGGAAGTGGGAGGAGGAAAGAAATAGGTGAGGTAGATTAACAGATACAAACTTCCAGTTACAAAATGAATGAGTCATGGGCATGAAATGTACAGTATGGGGAATATAGCCAGTAACTACATAATATCATTGTATGGTGACAGATGACAACTAGACTTAACATGGTGATTATTTTGAAACATACAGAAAAATCAAAGCAATACCCAGCACAAACTAAGACAATGGTGTAGGTCAATTATATTTCAAAAACAAACTAACCAATAAACAAACAAACTCATGGAAAAATATATCAGGTTTGTGGCTACCAGAGTCTGTGGGTGGGGGGTCGGGAGGATGAAGGCAGTCAAAATTTACAAGCTTCCAGTTATAAGATAAATAAGTAGTAGGGATGTAATGTACTACATGATAAATATAATTAACACTACTGTATGTTATACATGAAAATTGTTGAGAGTAAATCCTAAGAGTTCTCCTCACAAGGAAAACAAATTTTTCTATTTTTTTAAATTTTGTATCTATATGAAATGATTGATATTCACTAAACTTGTGAAACACATTTCATGATTTAAGTCAAATCATGCTGTACACCTTATACAGTGCTGTATGTCAATTATATCTCAGTAAAACTGGAAGAAAAAAGGTACTAAAAAGTAATAAATCTTGGGCTTCCCTGATGGCACACTGGTTAGGAATCCACCTGCCAATGCAGGGGACATGGGTTCTAGCCCTGGTCTCGAAAGACCCCACATGCTGAGGCGCAATGAAGCCCGTGCTCCACAACTCCTGAGTTTGTGCTCTACAGCCTGTGAGCCACAACTACTGAGCCCACATGTCACAGCTACCGAAGCCTGCATGCCTAGAACCTGTGCTCTGCAACAAGAGAAGCCATTGCCGTGAGAAGCCCATGCACGGCAATGAGGAGTAGCCCCCACTCACCAGAACTAGAGAAAGCTCAAGCACAGCAACGAAGACCCAACAGAGCCAAAAATAAATTTAAAAAATAAATAATTTTTTAAATAATAAATATTGATACACACACAAAAGAGAAGTTAATGAGTAGGAAATAGGGGTTTAAGTACGTTTTTTAAAGTAACAGGGGACCTTCAAGATGGTGGAGGAGTAAGACGTGGAAATCAACTTCCTCCCCATAAATACATCAAAAAAACATCTACATGGGGAACAACTCCTACAGAACACCTACTGAACACTAGCAGAAGACCTCAGACTTCCCAAAAGGCAAGAGAATCCTGACATACCTGGGTAGGGCAAAAGAAAAAAAGAAAAAAAAAAAGAGACAAAAGAAGAGGGATGGGACCTGCACTTCTGGAATGGAGCTGTGAAGGAGAAAAAGTTTCCACACATTAGGAAGCCCCTTCACTGGCGGGGACAGGATGGGGTAAGCTTTGGAGCCACCGAGGAGAGCACAGCAACAGGGGTGCAAAGGGCAAAGTGGAGAGATTCCCGCACAAAGGATCAGTGCCAACCAGCACTCACCAGCCTGAGACACTTGTCTGCTCACCCACCGGGTTGGGTGGGGGCTGGGAGCTGAGGCTTGGGCTTCAGAGGTCAGATCCCAGGGAGAGGACAGGGGTTAGCTGTGTGAACACAGCCTGAAGGGGGCTAGTATATCACAAGTAACTGGGACAGAGTCTGGGAAAAAATCTGGACCTGCCTAAGAGGCAAGAGACCATTGTTTCAGGGTGCTTGAGGAGAGGTGATTCCTTCCATGTCTGCCCACAGAAGGCAGAGCACCACCAAAATGAGCTCGAGAGAAAGGCACGAGCCAGGCTAACAGCTCGGATGGCAGAGATGGGCATGAAACACTAACGTTGCTGCTGCAGCCACCAAGAATCCTGTGTGCAAGCACAGGTCACTATCCAAACACCCGAGCCCCCTGGGAACCTGTGCAGCCTGCCACTACCAGGGTCTCATGATCCAGGTAAAACTTCCCTGGAAGAACACATGGTGTGTCTCAGGCTGTTGCAATGTCATGCCGGCCTCTGCAACTGAAGGCTTGCCCTGTGTTCCAATTATAAGTACCGAACCCCTCCTTCCCCATGGCATGAGTAAGCTAGCGCCCCCTAATCAGCCACTGCTTTAACCCCAACCTGTCTGGGTAGGAACAGAAGCCTGAGGGCAACGTACATGCAGAGGTGGAGCCAAAACAAAAGCTGAACCCCAGGAGCTATACAAGGAAGAGAATGGAAAATTTCTCTGTGCAGCCTCAGAAGCAGCAGATTAAATCCCTACAATCAACTTGAGGTACCCTGCATCTGCGGAATACCTGAATAGAGAATGAATCAACCCAAGATTGAGGCAGTGGATTTTGGGAGCAACTGTAGACTTGGGGTGTGCTAGCTGCGACTGACTTGTTTCTGATTTTTATGTTTATCATAGTATACTTTTCAGTGCTTGTTATAAATGGTGGATTTGTTTATTGGTTTGGTTGCTCTTTTGTTTTCATTACTTTTTCAATTTTTTATTTTAAAAATTTTTAATTTTTTAAATAATTTCATTTTATTTTATTTTATTATTATCCTTTTTCTTTCTTTTTTTCTCCCTTTTATTCTGGGCCATCTGGCTGACTGGGTCTTGGGGCTCTGGTCTGGTATCAGGCCTGAGCCCCTGAGGTGGGAGAGCCGAGTTAAGGGTGTTGGACCACCAGAGACCTCCAAGCCCCATGTAATATCAATTGGCAAGAGTTCTCCCAGAGATCTCCATCTCAACAGTAAGAGCCAGCTCCACCCAACGGCCAGAAAGCTCCAGTGCTGGACGCCCCATGCCAAACAACTAGCAAGAAAGGAACACAACCCCATTCATTAGCAGAGAGGCTGTCTAAAATCATACTAAGTTCACAGACACACCAAAACACAACACCAGACACGGCAATGCCCACCAGAAAATCAAGATCCCGACGCACCAACCAGAATACTGGCACCATGCCCCTCCACCAGGAAGCTGACACAAGCCACTGAAACAACTTCACCCATTAGGGGCAGACACCAGAAACAATGGGAATTATGAACGTGCAGCCTGAAAAAACGAGATCCCAAACACAGTAGGTTAAGCAAAATGAGATGACAGGAAAATATTCAGCAGATGAAGGAGCTACATAAAAACCCACTAGAACAAACAAACATAAAGGAAATGGCAGTCTACTTTAAAAAAATTCAGAGTAACGATAGTAAACATGATCCAAAATCTTGGAAATAGAATGGAGAAAATACAAGAAATGCTTAACAAGGAAAGAGAAGAACTAAAGAGCAAATAAACCATGATGAACAACACAACAAATAAAATTTAAAATGCTCTAGAAGAAATCAATAGAATAACTGAGGCAGGAGAATGGATAAGTGACCTGGAAGATTAAATAGTGGAACTAACGACCACAGAGCAGAATAAAAAATTAAGAATGAAAGGAATTGAGGACAGTCTCAGTGACCTCTGGGACAACATAAAATGCACCAAAATTTGAATTATAGGGGTCCAAGAAAAAGAAGAGAAAAAGAGAGGGTCTGAGAAAATATTTAAAGAGATTATCATTGAAAACTTCCGTAATATGGGAAAGGAAATAGTCAATAAAGTCCAGGAAGCACAGAGAGCCCCGTACAGGATAAATCAAAAGAGAAACACATCACGACACATTAATCAAACTGTCAAAATTTAAATACAATGAACAAATATTAAAAGCAGCAAGGAAAATGTTACAAATAACATACAAGGTAATCCCCGTAAGGTTAACAGCTGATCCTTCAGCAAAAACTCTGAAAGCCAGAAGGGGGAGGCAGGACATATTTAAACTGGTGATAGGGAAAAGCATACAACCAAGATTAATCTATGCAGCAAGGATCTCATGCAGATTTGATGGAGAAATTAAAACCTTTACAGACAAGAAAAAGTTAAGAAAATTCAGCATCACCAAAGCAGCTATACAACAAAGGCTAAAGAAATTCTCTAGGCAGGAAAAATAAGAGAAGGAAAAGACCTACAAAAAGAAACCCAAAACAATTAAGAAAATGGTAATAGGAATATACATATTGATAATTACCTTGAATGTAAATGGATTAAATGATGCAACCAAAAGACATACACTGGATGAATGGATACAAAAACAAGACCCATATATATGCTGTCTACAAGAGACCCACTTCAGACCTAGGGACATATACTGTCTGAAAGTGAGGGGATGGAAAAAGATATTCCATGTTAATGGAAATCAAAATAAAGCTGGAGTAGCAATTCTCATATGAAACAAAATAGACTTTAAAATAAAGACTATGACCAAAGACAAGGAAGGACACTACATAATGATCAAGGGATCAATCCAAGAAGAAGATAAAACAATTGTAAATATTTATGCACCCAACATATGAGCACCTCCATACATAACGCAAATGCTAACAGCCATAAAAGGGGAAACAGACAGTAACACAATACCAGTAGGGGACGTTAATGCCTCACTTACACCAATAGACAGATCATCCAAAATGAAAATAAACAAGGAAACTCAATCTTTAAATGATACATTAAACAAGATGGACTGAATTGATATTTATATGACATTCCATCCAAAAACAACAGAATACACTTTATTCTCAAGTGCTCATGGAACATTCTCCAGGATAGATCATATCCTGGGTCACAAATCAAGCCCTGGTAAATTTAAGAAAATTGAAATCATATCAAGTATCTTTTCTGACCATAAAACTATGAGACTAGATATCAATTACAGGAAAAACTGTAAACAATACAAACACATGGAGGCTAGACAATACGCTACTAAATAACCAAGAGATCACTGAAGAAATCAAAGAGGAAATCAAAAAATACATAGAAATAAGTGACAATGAAAACAGGATGACCTTAAACCTATGGGATGCACCAAAAGCAATTCTAAGAGGGACGTTTACAGCAATGCAACCTACGAGAAGAAACAAGAAAAATAGCAAATAAACAACCTAATCTTACACCTAAAGCAATTAGAGAAAGAAGAACAAAAAATACCCAAAGTCATCAGACATAAAGAAATCATAAAGATCAGCTCAAAAATAAATGAAACAGAAGTGAAGGAAACAGTAGCAAAGATCAATAAAACTAAAAGCTGGTTCTTTGAGAAGATAAACAAAATAGATAAAACATTAGCCAGACTCATCAAGAAAAAAAGACACGAGACTCAAATTGATACAATTAAAATGAAAAAGGGGAATTAACAACTGACACTGCAAAAATACAAAAAATCATAAAAGATTACTACAAGCAACAATATGAAAATAAAATGGACAATCTGGAAGAAATGGACAAATTCTTAGAAAAGAACAATCATCCGAAACTGAACCAGGAAGACATAGAAAACATAAACAGATCAATTACAAGCACTGAAATCGAAAGTATGATTAAAAATCTTCCAACAAACAACAGCCCAGGACCAGATGGCTTCACAGGCGAATTCCATCAAACATTCAGAGAAGAGATAATACCTAACCTTCTCAAACTCTTCCAAAATATAAAAGAGGGAAGAACACTCACAAATTCATTCTACAAGGTCACTATCACCCTAATACTAAAACCAGACAAAGATGTCACACAAAAAAACAAAAAACGACAGACCAATATCACTGAGGAACATAAATGCAAAATTCCTCAACAACATACTAGCAAACAGAAGCCAACAGCTCATTAAAAGGATCGTACACCATGATCAAATGGGGTTTGCCCCAGCAATGCAAGGATTCTTCAATATACGCAAATCAATCAATGTGATACACCATATTAACAACCTGAAGGATACAATCCATATGATCATCTCAACAGATGCAGAAAAAGCTTTCGACAAAATTCAACACCAATTTATGATAAAAAACTCTCCAGGAAGTCAGCATAGAGGGAACTTACTTCAATATAATAAACTCCATATATGACATACCCGCAGGCAACATCATTCTCAATGGTGAAAAACTGAAACCATTTCCTCTAAAATCAGAAACAAGACAAGGATGCCCAATATCACCACTATTATTCAATGTAGTTTTGGAAGTTTTAGCCACAGCGGTCAGAGTAGGAAAACAAATAAAAGGAATCCAAATTGGAAAAGAAGTAAAGTGCTCACTGTTTGCAGATGACATGATACAATACATACAGAATCCTAAAGATGCTACCAGAAAACTACTAGAGCTAATCAATGCATTTGGTAAAGTAGCAGGAAACAAAATTAATGCACAAAAATCTTTTGCATTCCTATAAACTAATGATGAAAAATCTTTAAGAGAAATTATGGAAACACTCCCATTTACCACTGCAACAAAAACAATAAAAAACCTAGGAATAAACCTACCCAAGGAGACAAAAGACCTGTATGCAGAAAACTATAAGACACTGATGAAAGAAATGAAAGATAATACAAAGTGATGGAGAGACATACAGTGTAAATGGATTGGAAGAATCAACCCTGTAATGATGACTATATAACCCAAAGCAATCTACAGATTCAATGAAAACCTTATCAAACTACCAAGGGCATTTTTCACAGAAATAGAACAAAAATTTTCACAGTTTGTATGGAAACACAAATCCCCGAATAGCGAAAGCAATCTTGAGGGAAAAAAATGGAGCTAGAGGAATCAGGCTTCCAGACTTCAGACTATACTACAAAGCTACAGTCATCAAGGCAGTACGGTACTGGCACAAAAACAGAAGTATAGATAAATGGAACAGTATAGAAAGCCCAGAGATAAACCCACACACATATATTCACCTTATCTTTGATAAAGGGGGCAAGAATATACAGTAGAGAAAAGATAGTCTCTTCAATTAGTGGTGCTGGCAAAACTGGACAGTTACATGGAAAAGAATGAAATTAGAACACTTTCTAACACCATATACAAAAACAAACTCAAAATGGATTAAAGACCTAAATGTAAGTCCAGACACTACCAAACTCTTAGAGGAAAACATAAGAACACACTTTGACATAAATCACAGCAAGATCCTTTTTGAATCACCTCCTAGAGAAATGGAAATAAAAACAAAAATAAACAAATGGGACCAAATGAAACTTAAAAGCTTTTGCACAGCAAAGGAAACCATAAACAAGACGAAAAGACAACCTTCAGAATGGGAGAAAATATTTGCAAACGAAGCAACTGACAGAGTATTAATCTCCAAAATATACAAGCAGCTCATTCAGCTCAATATCATAAAAACAAACAATCCAATCCAAAAATGGGTAGAGGATCTAAATTGACATTTCTCCAAAGAAGATAAACAGATTGCCAACAAACAAATAAAAGGATGCTCAACATCACTAATCATTAGAGAAATTCAAATCAAAACTACAATGAGGGGGCTTCCCTGGTGGCGCAGTGGTTGAGAGTCCACCTGCCGATGCAGGGGATATGGATTCGTGCCCCGATCCAGGAAGATCCCACATGCCACGGAGTGGCTGTGCCCGTGAGCCATGGCCGCTGAGCCTGTGCATCTGGAGCCTGTTGCTCCACAATGGGAGAGCCCACAATAGTGAGAGGCCCGTGTAACACACACACACACACACACACACACAAACTACAATGAGGTATCACCTCACACCAGTCAGAATGGCCATCATCAAAAAATCTACAAACAATAAATGCTGGAGAGGGTGTGGAGAAAAGGGAAGCCTCTTGCACTGTTGGTGGGAATGTAAATGGATACAGACACTATGGAGAATAGTATGGAAATTCCTTAAAAAACTAAAAATCAAACTATCATATGACAGCAATTCCACTACTGGGCATATACCCTGAGAAAACCATAATTCAAAAAGAGTCATGTACCAGAATGTTCATTGCAGCACTATTTACAATGGCCAGGACATGGAAGCAACCTAAGGGAATATCCACATATGAATGGATAAAGATGTGGCACATATATACAATTGGATATTAGCCATAAAAAGAAACAAAATTGAGGTATTTTTCATGAGGTGCATGGACCTAGAGTCTGACATACATAGAGAAGTGAGAAAGGGAAAAACAAATACCATATGATATCACATATATATGGAATCTAAAAAAAAAATTTCTGATGAACCTAGGGGCAGGAAGAAAGATGTAGCCATAGAGATTGGACTTGAGAACACAGGGAGTGGGAAGGATAAGCTGGGAGGAAGTGAGAGAGTAGCACTGACATACATACGCTACCAAATGTAAAATAGATAGCTAGTTGGAAACAGCTGCATCACAGGGGAGATCAGTCAGTGCTTTTTGACCACGTAGAGGGGAGGGATAGGGAGGGTGGGATGGAGATGCAAGAGGGTGGGGATATGGGGATATATGTATACATATAGCTGATTCACTTTGTTATACAACAGATACTAACACAACATTGTAAAGCAATTATACTCCAATAAATATGCTAGAAAAATAATAAAGTAACAGAGTTAAGCAATAGAAGAAGTAAAAGGATTTAATTATTCCAACAATTATAAAGGGAGGGAAAGAGAGGTGTGAACAATGCTGTCTTGTATTCATAGCATGAAGAAGTAATTTCTAAATTGGATAAATCAAGAAATAGCAATACAAGTATATTTTTAAATAGGAAAATAACCACTAAAGAATACAAATAAAACTGGTTAAAAATAGATGCCTCTGAGAAATGCAAGACAAAACTACAATTTGGTACCACCTCACCCTGGTTAGAATGGCCATAATTAAAAAGTCTACAAATAACAACTGCTGGAGAGACTGTAGAGAAAAGGGAACCCTCCTACACTGTTGGTGGGAATGTAAATTCGTGTAGCCACTATGGTGAACGGTATGGAGGGTACTCAGAAAACTTAAAATATAGTTGCCATTTTAGCCAGCAATACCACTCCTGGGCATATATCTGGACAAAACTATAATTTGAAAAGATACATGCACTCCTAAGTTCATAGCAGCACTATTTATAATAGCCAAGACATGGAAACAACCTAATTGTCCACCAACAGATGAAGAGATAAAGAAGATGCAGTACACATACACACACACACACACACACACACACACACACACACACTGTAGTATTATTTGGCCATTAAAAAGAATGAAATAATGCCATTTGCAACAACATGGATGTACCCAGAGATTATTATACTAATTGAAGTAAGTGAGACAAAGACAAATACCATATGATATCACTGTATATGTGGAATCTTAAAATAAGATAAAAATGGACTTTGCAGCTGTCAAGCCATCAGCCACTACAGCCAACCCCAAAGTTGAGCCCTGAAGGAACTCAGGATGGAAACAGGCAGGATGCCTGCCATTAAGCCATCAGCCATCAGCCACTGCATCCACCCGCAACAGTGTACCTTGAGGGGTTTCAGGATGGAGAAAAACAGGATACTGGCCCTGGATAGTTAAGATGCATGTCAAAGGAATGATTTCAATGAGCCCAGGCTCTTGCATCTTCCCATACACAGAAAATTCATGTACTAAATTCATTAACTTGAGATGTCTAGTTTTCTTTAATTAACAGTAATCTGTTGAGGTTCCAACTACCTGATTTTTCTTGCAAAAACCCCTGTATATCTTGGCTCATCCCTCACCTCTTCACAGCAGTCCCTCGGAACTGTCTGAGAGGTTGCCTCCCGGGCTTGAGTCCTTAGAAAGTTCATCAAAAAAAACCATAATTCTCAACTTTTAGGTAGTGCATTTTTTCAGTCGACAATACTATTCACTTTAAATTATATATGTGTGTACACGCTGTATATAATTTCAATCTTCAGAACACAAAAAACAAACACTACGTTTTCAAAAGCTAAGCACTGTAAAATAGTAGCCTGATAAACTGTAGATTACACATTAAAATTAGAAGAAAATAAATGCCCACCTAACTGCATAAGTACCCAAACTACCACACAGAAGTTGAAAGACAAATCGTATTTAACTGGAAAAGTGAGATCTATCCAGATTTAGCATAAAGAAATGGTTTACTAACTTTTTAACTAATACTGTCCTGTTTAAAAAGAAATATTATCCCCAAAAATCCCCTATATAAAATAGATCCAAAGAAAACTGATGTGCCTGAAGTAGAGAATTAGGAGCCCCAATCAAAAGTTTCCCCCTGGGAAAAACCCTCCAATACAGATGATACCTGTGACGTCACCTGGCCCATGATTCTATGCTAGGAAAGTGAACCATCTGACAGCCACTTATAAGCTATTGTATAACAGAAGCTAGAGCCCAAGTTATCACAGATTGGCTAATCTGATGGGAACTGTTGTCTTTACGAAATGACTCAGCTACAAAATAGACTTCTAAGATTCATATTATTGAAAGAGCCTGTCAACTGGGGCCTAATCACCCAAGTTGAACTAACAACAGATGTGACTGGCCTGTAAATGAACTCTGCAAACGGGGCAACTTGCATAAGCCACCAAAACCATCCCTGAACAGCAGCTCAACATCTGTCCATACAGGAGCAACAGGAGATTATTGAGTATCAAAAGTCACTCCCCGTCATGCTTGCCCCATCACTTTTCCACAAATTACACATAAGACATTTATTATTTCAAGAGTTTGTAGCATCAGTGTAATTTGAAGAGGATAATCCCATTTGAACAACAGGATACTCAGAATGTGTCCCTTCTTACTTCCCAGAACTCTTTTCTACATCTTTTTTGTTTGTTTGTTTCTATGACAAAAAGACAACTACCACATCCTGTGGAGCCAGACAGAGATCTAAACACTTAGTGACATGAAATCTCTCCATATACCAGTAGTCACCTGGGCAACAGTCATTGCCCCTACCTCTCTTTTTCTGCCTCATTCATAAATTTCTTTTCTGAATTTTTGAAATCAGAGTAAATCCATCATCAATGGGATAATTTCGTGGGGACTATTCTATTCTCCCTGTTTTGCGGGCAGTAATTACAATGATGATGAGGAGGAGGAAGAGGACAGTGACGACCACAGGAAACACTTATTATTGCCAGCTGCTGTTCTAAGAACTTTATATATGTTAAATAATTTAATTAATTCTATATCTATGTATATATAATTTTCTTCAAATGCTGCCTCTGGTTCCTGTTAGACACAGAGAGCCTCTGCAACAGCAAGAGCTCTCTACCAAAGGTAGCTACTTTGATTAGTTCAGTGCTATCAAATAGAAATAAAATGTAAACCACATCTATAAATTTTAAGATTTCTAGTAGTCACATTAAAAAAGGAAAAACAGGTGAAATTAACTTGTGGAGCTTAAGAATAGAACACCCATCTTAGGCTGGGGAGGTCCTTTCAAGATAAGAAAATAGCACCCTCCCCCAAAGTGAAATTACCAGCAGTCAAAAGCAGTTGGCATTCCAGGAAGATTGAGATACAACACATGCAGCCCAAACAACCATATGGGGGAAACATTAACCTAAGGGTGACCAGAATGGAACATAAAAGAAGCTCAGTTTCTCTCCCCTGGGGCAGACCCCCTCTTGGTCTCATATGGTGTTCCCTTGCAGTGTACTCAAAAAATGTCACTTTCTACAATTGCTTCTAACTCAGAAAATACTTTTACCAACTGCATTGCCAGCCCCAACACTGCACTCCGTGGCAAACTTATTAATATATTTTATTTAACCCACCATTTTGAAAATAGTCTCATTTCAACATGTAAACAATATAAAATATTGAGATATTTTACATTTTTCATACTATGTTCAAAATCGAGTGCATTCCAAACACAATACTATGAGATTAGAAATCAATTACAGGAAAAAAATAACTATAAAAAAACATATGGAGTCTAAAAAATATGATACTAAACAACCAATGGATCACTGAAGAACTGAAAGAGGAACTCAAAAAATACCTAGAGGCAAATGACAATGAAAATATGATGATCCAAAACCTATAAGACACAGCAAAAGCAGTTCTTAGAGGGAAGTTTACAGCAATAAAATCTTACCTCAGGAAAAAAGAAAAATCTCAAATAAACATCCTGACCTTACAGTTAAAGCAACTGGAGAAAGAAGAACAAACAAAACCAAAAGTTATTAGAAGGAAATAAATCATAAAGCTCAGAGCAGAAATAAATAAAATAGAGACAAAGACAACAATATCAAGGATCAATGAAACTAAAATCTGGTTCGCTGAGAAGATAAAAAAAAAAAATTGGTAAACCTTTAGCCAGACTCATCAAGAAAAAAAGGGAGAGGACTAACATCAATAAAAATAGAAATGAAAAAGGAGAAGTTACAACTGACACCACAAAAATTCAAAGGATGTTAAAAGACAACTACAAGCAAATATATGCCAGTAAAATGGACAACTTAGAAGAAATGAACACACTCTTATAGAGACACAACCTTCTGAGACTGAACCAGGAAGAAATAGAAAATATGAACAGATAAGTCACAAGTACAGAAATTGAAACTGTGATTTTAAAACTTCCAACAAACAGAAGTCCAGGACCAAATGGACTCTAGGAGAATTCTATCAAACATTTAGAGAAGAGTTAACACCTATACTTCTGAAACTATTCCAAAAAAATAACAGAGCAAGGAAGGCTCCCAAGCTCATGCTACGAGGACACCATCACCCTGATCCCAAAACCAGACAGAGATATCACACAAAAAGAATATTATGGGCCAGTATCACCGATGAACATAGATCCAAAAATCCTCACCAAAATACTAGCAAATCGAATCAACAACACATTGAAAGGATCATATATCATGACCAAGTGGGACTTATCCCAGGGATGCAAGAATTCTTCAATATATGCAAATCAATCAATGTGATATACTATATTAACAAATTAAAGAATAAAAACCATATGACCATGTTAATAGATACAGAAAAAGATGTTGACAGAATTCAACACCGATTTATGATAAAAACTCTCCAGAAAGTGCGCATAGAAGGAACCAACCCCAACATAATAAAAGCTATATATGACAAACCCACAGCAAACATTATTCTCAGTGGTGAAAACTAAGTATTTCCTCTAAAATCAGGATCAAGACAAGGGTCCCCACTTTCGCCACTATTATTCAACATAGTTTTGGAAGCCCTAGCCATGGCAATCAGAGAAGAAAAGGAAATAAAAGGAATCCAAATTGACAAAGAAGAAGTAAAACTGTCACTGTTTGCAGATAACATTATACTATATATAGAAAATCCTAAAGATTCCAACAGAAAACTACTAAAGCTCATCAATGAATTTAGTAAAGTTGCAGGATACAAAATTAATACACAGAAATCTCTTGCAATCCTATACACTAACAAGGAAAGATCAGAAAAATAAATTAAGGAAACAATCCCATTTACCATTGCAACCAAAAGAATAAAATACCTAGGACTCGACCTAGTTTCTGGTCCATGGCCTGGGGGTTGGGGACCCCTGCTCTATGACATAAATCATCAAGACCTTTTGACCCACCTCATAGAATAATGAAATTAAAAACAAAAATAAACAAATGGGACCTAATTAAAATCAAAAGATTCTGCACAGAATAGGAAAACATGAATGAAACGAAAAGACAACCCACAGAATTGGAGAAAATATTTGCAAATGAAGCGTCTGAGAAGGGATTAATCTCCAAACTATACAAACAGCTCATGCAGCTCAAAATCAAAAAAAACAATAACACAAATCAAAAAATGGGCCAGATAACTAATTAGACATTTCTCCAAAGAAGACATACAGATGGCCAAGAGGCATATGAAAAATGCTCAACATCACTAATCATTAGAGAAATGCAAATAAAAACTACAATGAGGTATCACCACACAATGGTCAGAATGGTCATCATCAAAAACATCTACTAACAATAAATGCTGGAGAGGGTGTGGAGAAAAGGGAACCCTCTTGCACTGTTGGCGGGGATGTAAATTGGTACAGCCACTATGGTGAACATTATGGAGGTTCCTTAAAAAATGAAAATAAGAACTACCATATGACCCAGCAATCCCACTCCGAGGCAAATCCATGGAGAAAACCATAATTCGAAAAGATGCATGCACTCCGATGTTCACTGCAGCACTATATACAATAGCCAGGACACGGAAGCAACCTAAATGTCCATTGACAGAGAAATGGATAAAGAAGACGTGGTACATTTATAGTATGGAATATAACTCAGCCGAAACAAACAAACAAACAAACAAACAAATAAATAAATAAAGTCATTTGCAGCAACATGGATGGACCCAGAGACTGTCATACTGAGTGAAGTAAGTCAGACAGAGAAGGACAAATACATGATATTTCTTATATGTGGAATTAAAAAAATGGTACAAATGAACTTTTTTACAAAACAGAACTAGAGTTACAGATGTAGAAAACAGTCACAGGGTTATCACCAGTGAAAGAGGGAGAGGAACAAATTAGGAGATTGAGATTGACATGTGCACACTAGTGTACATAAAATAGATAACTAATAAGGACGTACTGTATAGCACAGGAAACTCTACTCAGTACTCTCTAATGAGCTATATGGGAAAAGAATCTAAAGAAGAGTGGATATATGTATATGTATAACTGATTCATTTCACTATATAGCAGAAAGTAACACAGCATTGTAAATTAACTATACTCCAATAAAATTTTATTTTTAAAAATTGCGTATTTTACGCTTATGGCACACCAAATTCTGACTAACTAATTTGTACATCTCAATAGATGCACATTTAGTTAATTACCTTTAGAATCTCAAACAGAATATTAGATTATGAGTTATTTGTCCATTGTTCTTATTGTACCTATGAGAAAACTGAGGCCCAGGGAGAAGTGCTATCTCTCATACACTGAAAGGAGACATAGACTTACAACCAGGAGAACTGAATTCACATCCAAGCTCTGCCACTTCCTTGTCGAGTGACCTTAGACGCCACAGGTCACTGAACCTTAGTTTCCTCATCTCTAAACAAGGGATAATAACCTGTACTTTACAGGGTTGTCCGGGGCTTCATATGAGAACATATAATTATATTTGTAAGGGCCTAACAAAGCACATACCAATAAAATCACAGAGCCAGCTAGCAGCAGTGTATCAGTCTGGGGCATCAGTCTAGGCCTAGTCAAGAGGTAGAAACCAGTATAAAGAATTACTGAACTACAAACTTATTAAACTAAAATAAACTAACCATAAGATATAAGGAAACTATATATGGTACCCTAAGGCTGAAGGAAGGTACTCAAAGAAGGACAAATTTGGAAGGGGTTCAGATCTCATTGGAAAAGGTATAATTGAAGCCACTGAACAGCAGAGAAGTTTGCTATTTTGGTCTGGTAGTCCACAGCCACTAAGTAAGCAGGAGGCAAGTCCAGAGGGCAGGTGGGCAGCAGAGAATCAGCAACCAGTGAAGCAGATAGAGAGGATGGGAACACTCTAGGTTTCAGGAAAGTTTCATAGGGCCAGTAGGAACCTTCCAGAGCACAAGCAGGTGGTAATGCGGGCTGGCAGAGGAAGTGGAGAGCAGCACCTGTGTTATAAACCTTCAGTCAGCAGGTAGGATATGTGGGGGTCCTACAGAAGGAAGCTCGAGGATAGCATGAGTGGAAAGGCCTTCAGGGAAAGACATATATTGAAAGGCCTACAGAAAGGTTATCAGCAGGCCAGGTGGAGGTTTCAAGGTCATTGAGGGACCCTATATTGTGGGTGTATGGCTGGATCAGAGCCCCACTGGATATCTCACTCCCTCTCTACCAACTCACCTACACAGCAGCTAGAAACTACAGGACAATCCCTCCTCCTTCAATATCCCCCCAGCACCCTCTACTGAGAATGCTTAATATCTTGCTTACGGTAAAGGAGAGATGCTTAAAGGATTTCTGTCCATTTTGACAGAACAGGTATTGAAGAGGGTTGGAGCTAAGAGGCCATAAATTGATAAACTACAGGGGTGGACTGGAAGCTACAGTTTCTAGTACTTAGCTCAGTGCTGTTTCTACCACCTTAAACTTAACTACTGGGAGAATTCTAGACAGTTTCTTGAAAACTACTCTCACACTGAGCTGTTTACCTTCCTTATAGGTGTGCAGGATCGTCCCACTGTTAGAGAAGTAGGAAAAAAGACTGATAAGAAGATGGGATTTGTTCAAGATGGCAGAGTAAAAGGACAAGCGCTCACTCCCTCTTGGAAGAGCACCGGAATCACAACTAACTGCTGAACAATCATTGACAGGAAGACACTGGAACCCACCAAAAAAGATTCCCCACATGCAAAGACAAAGGAGAAGCTGCAATGAGATGGTAGGAGGGGCACAGTCACAAGAAAATCTAATCCCATAACCACTGGGTGGGTGACTCACAAACCGGAAAACAATTAAACCACAGAAGTCCACCCACTGGAGTGAAGGTTCTGAGCCCCACATCAGCCTTGCAAACCTGGGGGTCAGGCAACGGGAGGAGGAATTAGCAGAGAATCAGACTTTGAAGGCTACTGGGATTTGATTGCAGGATTTCAACAGGACTGGGGGAAACAGAGACTCAACTCTTGGAGGGCACACACAAAGCAGTGTGTGCATCAGGACCCAGAGGGAAGAAGCGGGAGACTGAACCAGAACAACCTGCTAGTGTTGTTGGTTCTCCTGCAGAGGTGGGGGATGGCTGTGGTTCAGCACAGGTATGGGACACTGGCAACAGGGGTTCTGGGGGTGCTCCTTAGTGTGAGCCCTCACCTAGTTGGCCAATGGCCACAACAGGGAGCCTGTAGCCTCCAGTGCTGGGCTGTCTCAGGCCAAACAACCAACAGGGAGGGAACCCGGTCCCACCCATCAGCAGACAACTAGATTAAAGTTTTACTGAGCTCTGCCCACCAGAGTAACACCCAGCTCTACCCACCACCAGTCTCTCCCATCAGGAAGCTCGCACAAGCCTCTTAGATAGCCTCATCTACCAGAGGGCAGACAGCAGAGGCAAGAAGAACTACAATCCTGCAGCCTGTGGAATGAAAACCACATTCAAAGAAAGATAGCCAAAATGAAAAGGCAGAGGGCTATGTACCAGATGAAGGAACGTGATAAAATCCCAGAAAAACAGCTTAATGAAGTGGAGATAGGCAACCTTCCAGAAAAAGAATGCAGAATAATGATAGTGAACATGATCCAGGACCTCGAAAATAGAATAGAGGCAAAGATCGAGAAGATGCAAGAAATGTTTAAAAAAAGACCTAGAAGAAGTAAAGAACAAACAAACAGAGACGAACAATATAATAACTGAAAAGAAAAATAGACTAGAAGGAATCCATAGCAGAATAACGGAAGCAGAAGAATGGATAAGTGACCTGGAAGACAGAATGGTGGAATTCATGCCGTGGAACAGAATAAAGAAAAAAGAATGAAAATAAGTGAAGACAGCCTAAGAGACCACTGGGACAACATTAAGTGCACCAACATTCACATTATAGGGGTCCCAGAAGGAGAAGAGAGGGAGAAAGGACCTGAGAAAATATTTGAAGACATTATAATCAAAAACTTCCCTAACATGGGAAAGGAAATAGCCACCCAAGTTCAGGAAATGTAGAGAGCCCCAGGCAGGAAAAACCCAAAGAGAAACACACCAAGAAACATACTAATCAAATTGACAAAACTTGACAAAGAAAAATTATTGAAAGCAACAAGGAGAAAATGACAAATAATATACAAGGGAATTCCCATAAGGTTAAGAGTTCATTTCTCAGCAGAAACTCTAAAAGCCAGAAGGGAATGGCATGATATACTTACAGTGATGAAAGGGAAGAACCTACAGCTAAGACTATTCTACCTGGCAAGGATCTCATTCAGATTCGACAGAGAAATCAAAAGCTTTACAGACAAACAAAAGCTAAGAGAATTCAGAACCACCAAACCAGCTCTACAACAAATGCTACAGGAACTTCTCTGAGAGTGAAACACAAGAGAAGAAAAGGACCTACAAAAACAAACCCAGAACAATTATCAAAATGGCAATAGGAACATACATATTGATAATTACCTTAAATGTAAGAGGATTAAATGTGCCAACCAAATGTGCCAACATAGACAGGCTGAATGGACACAAAAACAAGACCCATATATATGCTGTCTACAAGAGACCCATTTCAGACCTAGGGACACATACAGACTAAAAGTGAGGGGATGGAAAAATATTCTGTGCAAATGGATATCACAAGAAAGCTGGAATAGCAACACTCATACCAGATAAAAGAGACTTTAAAATAAAGAATGTTACAAGAGACAAGGAAGGACACTACATAATGATCAAGGGATCAATACAAGAAGAAGATATAACAATTATAAATATATATGCACCCAACGTAGGAGCACCTCAATACGTAAGGCAAATGTTAACAGCTATGAAAGAGGAAATCGACAGTAACACAAGAATACTAGGGGACTTTAACACCTCACTTACACCAATGGACAGATCATCCAGAAAGAAAATTAATAAGGAAACACAAGCTTTAAATTACAAAATAGACCAGATGATTTAATTGACACTTATAGGACATTCCATCTGAAAACAGCAGATTACACTTTCTTCTCAGGTGCACACAGAAAATTATCCAGGATTGATCACATCTTGGGTCATTAATCAAGCCTTGGTAAATTTAAGAAAATTGAAATTGTATCAAGCATCTTTTCCGACCACAACTCAATGAGGTTAGAAATCAATCACAAGGGAAAAAAACGTAAAAAACACAAACACATAGAGGCTAAACAATATGTTACTAAATAACCAAGAGATCACTGAAGAAATCAAAGAAGAAATACCTAGAGACAAAGGACAATGAAAACACAATGATCCAATACCTACGGGATGTAGCAAAAGCAGTTCTAAGAGGGAAGTTGATAGCAAAAAAATCCTACCTCAAGAAACAAACAAAAAAAATCTTAAACAATCTAAGCTTACACCTAAAGGAACTAGAGAAAGAAGAACAAACAAAACCCAAAGTTAATAGAAAGAAAGAAATCATAAAGATCACAGCAGAAACAAATGAAATAGAAACAAAGAAAACAATAGCAAAGACCAATATAACTAAAAGCTGGTTATTTCAGAAGGTAGACAAAATTGATAAACCTTTAGCCAGACTCATCAAGAAAAACAAGGAGAGGACTCAAATCAATAAAATTAGAAATGAATAAGTAGGAGTTACAACAGACATCATAGAAATACAAAGCATCATAAGAGACTACTACAAGCAAGTCTACTCCAATAAAATGGGCAACCTGGAAGAAATGTAAAATTTCTTAGAAAGATGTAACCTTCCGAGACTGAATCAGGAAGAAATAGAAATTATGAACAGACCAATCACAAGTAATGAAACTGAAACTCTTCCAACAAACAAAAGTTCAGAACCAGATGGCTTCACAGGTGAATTCTATCAAACATTTAGAGAAGAGCTAACACCCATCCTTCTCAAAGTCTTCCAAAAATTTCAGAGGAAGGAACACTCCCAAACTGATTCTACGAGGCCACCATCCACCTAATACCAAAACCAGACAGAGATACAGCAAAAAAAGAAAATTACTACTGATGAATATAGATGCAAAAATCCTCAACAAAACACTAGCAAACAGAATCCAACAACACTTCAAAAGAGTCATACATCAATTTTAATTGGGATTTATCCCAGGGATGCAAGGATTCTTTGGTATATGCTAATTAATCAATGTGATACACCATAATAACCAATTGAAGTATAAAAACCATATGATAATCTCAATAGATGCAGAAAAAGCTTTTGAAAAATTCAACACCAATTTATGAAAAAGCTCTCCAGAAAGTGGGCATAAAGGAAACCTACCTCAACATAATAAAGGCCATATATGACAAACCCACAGCAAGTATCATTCTCAACGGTAAAAAACTGAAGGTGTTTCCACTAAGATCAGGAACAAGACAATGATATCCACTCTTGCCACTATTATTCAACATAGTTTTGGAAGTCTTAGCCACAGCAGTTAGAGAAAAAAGATAAATAAAAGGAATCCAAATTGGAAAAGAAGTAAAACTGTCACTGCAGATGACATGACACTATACATAGAGAATCCTAAAGATGCCACCAGAAAACTACTAGAGCTAATCAGTGAATTTGGTAAAGTTGCAGGATACAAAATTAATACACAGAAATATCTTGCATTCCTATACACTAACAACAAAAGGTCAGAAAGAGAAATTAAGGAAACAATCCCATTAACCACTGCAACAAAAAGAGTAAAATACCTAGGAATAAACCTACCTAAAGAGGTAAAAGACCTGTACTCAGAAAACTATATGATACTGATGAAAGAAATCAAAGATGACACAAACAGATGGAGAGAAATACCATGTTCTTGGATTGGAAGAATCAATATTGATAAATGACTATACTACCCAAAGAAATCTCCAGATTCAATGCAATCCCTATCAAATTACCAATGGCATTTTTTACAGAACTAGAACACAAAATCTTGCAATGTATATGGAGAAACAAAAGACCATGAATAGCCAAAGCAATCTTTAGGGAAAAAAAAAACGGAGCTGGAGGAATCAGGCTCCCTGACTTCAGACTATACTACAAACCTACAGTAATCAAGACAATATGGTACTGGCACAAACATAGAAATATAGATCAATGGAACAAGATAGAAAGCCCAGAGATAAACCCACAAACCTACGGTCAATTAATCTATGACAAAGGAGGCAAGTATATACAATGGAGAAAAGACAGTGTCTTCACTAAGTGGTGCTGGGGAAATGGACAGCTACATGGAAAATGATTAAGTTAGAACACCCCCTAACACCATACACAAAAATAAACTCAAAATGAATTAAAGACCTAAATATAAGACCAGACACTTTAAAACTCATAGAGGAAAACACAGGAAGAACACTCTTGGACATAAATCACAGCAAGATCTTTTTTGACCCACCTTCTGGAGTAATGGAAATAAAAACATATATAAACAAATGGGACCTAATGAAACTTAAAAGCTTTTGCACAGCAAAGGAAACTATAAACAAGGCAAAAAGATAACCTTCAGAATGGGAGATAATATTTGCAAACGAATCAACAGACAAATGATTAATCTCCAAAATATATAAGCAGCTCATGCAGCTCAATATTAAAGAAACATACAACCCAATCAAAAAATGGATATAAGATCTAAATAGACATTTGTCCAAAGAAAACATACAGATGGCCAAGAGGCACATGAAAAGCTGCTCAACATCACTAATTATTAGAGAAATGCAAATCAAAAGTACAATGAGGTATCACCTCACACCATTTAGAATGGGCATCATCAGAAAATCTATAAACAACGAATGCTGGAGAGGGTGTGAAGAAAAGGGAACCCTCTTGCATTGTTGGTGGGAAAGTAAATTGATACAGCCCCTATGGAGAACAGTATGGAGGTTCCTTATAAAACTAAATATATAATTACCATATGACCCAGCAATTCCACTACTGGGCATATACCCCAAGAAAACCATAATTCAAAAAGACACATGCACCCCAATGTTCATTGCAGCACTATTTACAATAGACAGGTCATGGAAGCAACCTAAATGCCCATTGACAGACGAAGGTATAAAGAAGTTTTGGTAAATATATACAATGGAATATTACTTAGCCACAAATAGGAACGAAATTGGGTCATTTGTAGAAACGTGGATGGAGCTAGAGTCATACAGAGTGAAGTAATTCAGAAAGAGAAAAAAATATCGTACATTAACACATATATATGGAATCTAGAAAAATGGTACAGATTAACCGCATTGCAAGGCAGAAATAGAGACACAGATGTAGAGAACAAACGTATGGAAACCAAAGGGGGAATGTAGAGGGATTAATTGGGAGATTGGGATTGACATACATATACTAACATGTATGAAATAGCTAATAAGAACCTGCTGTATAAAAAAAAATTTTAAACTGTGCATTTCGACAAAAAAAAAGAAACATGCATATGATCTATCAATATCACTTCAGGAATGTATCTTAAGGAGATGATTAGACAAGTTTCGAAATCTGTATGTAAAAGGATGTTCATTACAATGTTTTTTTTATGATAGTAAAAAAAAATAGAAAAAACCTAAATGACCAACAATTGAGAAATGCATAAATGGGTTATGGCACAGCTATTTAATGGAATATTATATTGTATGTAGCCACTTAAAAAAAAACTAATAGGAATTTCACCTTTCTGAGGCTCAGTTTCTTCATTGCGATAGTGAATAATAGTCATCCTACCTCACAGGTTTACTGTAAGAATTAAGGAAGACGGAATACATAAAATCCCCAGCCCAGGCATGGGACATAGGAATTACATAACATAAGTTTTTTTTCCTTTCCCTTAGATGACATGAAGTCAACCACTGCAGCATATTCTTACTTTCATTTTTCCTATTCTCACTGGGAATGAAAGAAAACCAGATGTGGGTTTTCCCATCATCTGTCCTTCATCCCCTTAATCAGTGTTATGTTAACAACTATCATGTCACTTAACAAGTAGCTAATTATTTTCATACCACACTTGTGATTTTAAAGGCTCTTTTTTCCTTCAATTATACATTTTCCCAATTACGTATTCAATGATGAACTGAGTGGAATCCAGAATTGCTGGCCTATCCAAAGAACTCACTTTGCTTGAATGCCAGTTACTCACATAATGCCATGTCAACCTGACTGATGATACCAGGCAATGGAAAGCACATCCACTAGTCTGCTCTTTCTTCTCATAACTTGCTACTTTCATAGCCTCATCCAAAATGCTTGTCAAAGTATACCATATGATAACCACTGTGCAGTGTGCTCTTAGTCCTAAAAGGGCCAGATGCTTGGTCAAGAATCTACATTTAGTTCTGGTAGGCTGTCTTGGTCACATGTTACATACATATTGGAGCTCACAAGATAGGCCTACACCTAGTTGTAAAGAATAAACTTGACCATTATTCATACCCCTTCATGAGACACTGGGGAATCAGAGAGATCCATGGGAATCTGACATTATCTGGTACAATGCTGCCCTGTCCAATACAGTAGCCACTAGCCACATGTGACTCACTGAGCACTTGAAATGCGACTAGCATGACGGAGAAACTGAGTTGTTAATTTTATTTTCTTTATATAGCTTGTGGCTACCATATTGGACAGCATAGATCTAGACAGTATAGTTTAATGGAAAGAGTGTGGGATTTGAAGCTAAATAGATTCTCAGGTTTAAATCTTGTCAACTGTTAATTACTAACTCTATAGCTATAACTTTGATCATGTTATTTATCTTGTTCAAACCTCAGTTGCGTGATTTGTAAAATGCGGATAATACCAGAACCTTACAGGGTTGCTGTGATTAGAGAATGAATGTAAAAGACCTAGCCCGGGGCTTATCACATGGTAAGTCACCTTTAAATAATAGCTATTTATCAAGCTCCCCATTTTCCATATGGAGAAACTGAAGCTCCAAAAGAAGTGTCTTGTCCACAGTTACAGAGCTACTTGGAAGCACAGTCAGGAGCCAAATCCAGATTGTCTCACTTTTTTTGATAATGACTTTTCCTATAGAGACAAATCCTCCTCACCCCTGAAGAGTGAAGGGTGGTATCCCAAACAACTACTCAACTGCTTAAAAAAGATCTTATACATGTAGAGAAAATGTACCTTTGTGAAGCCTATTTGTTCCTTCCGGAAATTTTCCAGGGGTTTGATCAGCAAATCACTAGCATTGTGTACCTAGAGAAAAAGAAAGAACATGCAAAATAACTTGGAGATTAGTAAGGTTCAGATTCAACATTCATTGTTACTAGGGTATTTCCTTGTAATACACCAACCTGCAAAACGTTCACTAGTTTGCTGGTTTGTTGGGTTTTTTTACTGTTGTTCCCATATTGGTCTTTTAAAATCAAATGCTTTGACGATTACCTTAAGAGAATACCATGGGAGACAGCACAGGGGAGCATTTTTCTCAAGGACAAGAGCCCTTCCTGTGGGGGAGAAGATGAGAGTGTGGGTTCTCCTGTCATAGAGACCAGGGTGCAAATTCCAGCTGTGCCACTTAAAGTAATTTGCCACTCCAAATCTTTGTCAAATAGGATCATCACAGCACCTATCTTGTAGACAAAGTACCTAGCACAGAGTAATCACTCATTGTGGAAACTGGGAAGAAGGCACAGAAACCACCCGATTTCTTGAATTCTAAGATTCATATTTTAACATTTCTGAAATCACCATGCATCATGGTGTTTTCCCTTCTTAGCAGCACATAAAATAATGACTCATCTAACAATCAATGACATCTTGGATTTAATGAGGGAATTACTCCCTAACCCTGGAGTAGTTGAGTAACTGACCTAGCTTTAGGCAAACTGGTTTATGAAGAAATGTTAAAGTGAACATTTCGCTTAAATTAACAAGGGTTTCAAAAAATCTTCTGGGTCCTTGCTACTCAAAATATGGCCCACTACCCAGCAGCAGCAGCATCACCTGGGATCTTGTTAGAAATGCAGAATCTCAGCCTCCACCCCAGATCTATTAAATAAGAATCCTTATTTTAACAAGGGCCCTAGGTAATTTGTGTGTACACTCAAGTTTTAAAAGCACTGTTCTAGCTTTTTGTTTAATTTGTTTTAAGTTGGAGCTATTGGTATAATTAGACATTTGGATTCATTTCCTTAACTACTCACCAAAACTTTATTCTTTCATTAAAAATAGAATGGCAAATTGGGATTAAGTTGATGCTTTCAAATCTTTCGATATTTATGATGTATCTGGGAATTAATATAACTGTGCTTGGAAATCAAAATCTGTGAAAATCAGAGATAATGTTAATACCAAAGTTGGAGAGGTGTGGAATCAAGTTTTAATTTGAAAAAATAAACTTTTCCTCCTAAAAAAAATCAAATTCTGTGAGAGGAAATGAAAGAAGGAACATTAGGGGCATTTCTCTGTAACTTTACTGGTAGTCTGATCTGAGTTTTTAATCGACAAATATCCAGGGTCATGCCCAGAAACAGACACAGGAAGCCTGAAGTATATGTGGAAAAGAGAAGAGAAAGGGAATGGAAAATACATGAAAAGGCCAATTGCACCAAGTGCAAATCATTTCATGGGAGGCAAATGAGTTAGCAGGAATAGCATCAGGAAAATTCCCAGTATAAATTGTTTCCAGCCCTGCTCTGGTGTGTCATAAAACCAGAACACTTCCCTCAGAACTAGGAGTGTATTACAGCATCACAGAGAATACCGGACCAGGCCTTCTCACAACCTAACTGTAAGTTCAGAACCTGACAGGAACAGCCCGTCCAGGTACTAAAAATATTGGCATTAATATGGTGTTATAAATATAAAAACATCAGATCCAAATTGAATCCCTTGCACAGTGGGCAGGTAGAGACATACAAAGCTTTGTCTTCACGTAAACCTCTTGGGAGATTTCATCTATCCAATGCAACAAGTGGGGTTTGTTTCTTCAGAGGTGCAAATTAGCTGTACTTTAATTTTGATCCATTACAAGACAAGAAAATGAGGGACTGGCTTCGTTATCACATGAGACAAAGTGTCAGCAAGACAAGATATGTCTTTATAAAAAAAGTAGAATAGAGAGTAGAAAGCCGGTTTTGACCAGTTCTGTATTCTCCAGAGTAAGAAGCAATTTTTAAACTACCAACAAAAAGCAACACGAATTGAGGCATTAATACATATTGTATCCAAGTCCTACAGGCACTTTGGGCCTCTTATTTTGTATCCAGGTATGATTCAACGTTCAACTAAATGGGCAAACTCTCATCCAATCAAAGATCCATGATATCAAAAATAGACACCTGTGACTATCCTTGATTGAAAACAATAATTCTCTTACTAAAAGTACCAGCCTGTCTCCTTTGCCCAATACACTCTACATTTCTACGGATTGTGAATTATGTGCTATCAACTTTGTGTACCCACCTGGCAATAAACTAAGTTATTGGTGTCATAGATTACATACAGGGAATAATTTTTCTTCATTACTATTGTGGAAGTTTTAAAACATGGCCACAAATTCTATGATACTCCTCACATTGAGAAGGAAGGTCTCCATCCCCTCTACCTTGAATATGAGTGGGCTTGTTACTGCTTTGAACAAACACAGTAGAGCAGAAGGGATACTACATGACATCCCAGGCTAGGTCATAAAAGGCCAGTAACTTCCACCTGGTTCCCTTGGAACACTCCCCATGAGCCCTGAGCCACAATATAAAAAGTTGGACTACCCTGGGACTACCAAGCTAGAGAGACCAAATGTAGACATTCTTGTCAAAAGACCCACTGAGCCCAGCCTTCCAGTCATCTCACTAAGGTGCCAGATATGTGAGTGAAGCTATTTTGGACCCTCCATATCACCCCACCTCCAAGGTGAATACCACCACATACAGCAGAAGAATCTGTGAGCTGACCCCTGCATGAATTCCTGACCCTCAAAATCATGAGATAAAATTAAATAGTTTAAGTCACCACGTTTTGGAATAGGGTGTTACGTAGCAATAGATAATTAGAAAAACTATTTCCAGTTTCACTAAGATAACACAAAAGTAGCCAATTGGGAAACATTGAGGAAGTTTGTCTTTGAATAAGAAGTGAACATGCCACTTCTAAAGAGAGTAATATGTGTCAAGCCTCTGTATGGATATTCAGCTGAGCCCTTGCATAGGCAGACACCCCAAGAATGGTACAGGTGCCAGTTTTTCATGTTCCACGGGGGATTTTCTTGCATAAGTAAGTGTGCCATTAACTTCTCACAGAGTTCATAAGGCTACTATTTTTACGTTTGGCCCTGTCCCAGTCTAGAAAAGTAGTACATGGTTCACTTAAATTGGAGTCGACAGTTTTCCTTAATCACATTGGCAATACTGCTCCCTGTCTCCTACAACACAAATAGATTCTCTGAACATTTTCCTCTCTTTAACATTCATTGGTTATTATACTAATTTCTGCCAGAACATAGAGCTAGAAATGTAGGAAAATGTCGCACTGAGGATTGGTTCTTTTTTCTTTCCCATTCAGCTTTACCTTTAAACTCCTTAGAAATCTAACAATTATTCAGAAAAGCCCTTTTAAGTAAACTTGGCCTTTATTCCCTTTCTGATCACTGCATTCATTTTGTGAGCTCTCTAGGAAAAAAGCTCCTGCCTACTATATCACCGTAGAAGCCCCAGCATAAGTGACATTCTAAACACATTAGTGAGTTTATCTAAAATCTAGTTCTGATTGAATAAAACCAAACTAGATAGGCCACTTACTAAAATAGAGATGGCATTCAATCTAGTAGTGAAGAATTGCTCAGGAATCTTTGATGGTTAACCAATTACCAAAAGAAGGCATTGAGCATACACTGTTTTAGGTCATTCTTGGAAGTCCTCAAAGAAAGACCTTACCACTGCCAACAGAGTCCCCTTCAGAGTTAGAAAGGCATCTAGGCAAGCCTCCTATCGTTAATCATACAGAAAGTCTGTTATCCAGACTTTTAAAGGCCACTTTCAGAGGTACTACAATCTCCCCCACTGTATTTTTTAAGAAATAAAAGCGGGGATGCTCCTCTTCATTTATTCCCTCCATAGTTTCTTCAACAATTTAAAATTCATTTACGAGAATGACTAGACATCTGCAGTTGCCACATGCTAGGGCTATGAAATTCCTTCATGTTCTACTAAAGCTTCTTTGGGCCTCTTTTTATAGAAATGATAAAAAGCTGTTTAACATCTACCATATTGAGGTACAGGAGTCCTTCTACCACAGTTCCAGGAAATGAGAGAGGTGCAGTCAAGCAATGATTCCTGGCATGTTGTAAAAGGCTCATTGAGCCTAACCTACACAGCATTCCTGTAATTAAATGGGAAATGGGGAGCCAATACTCAAGACATGGCTGAAGAACTGAGGGAACAAAGGGGCAGAACATAATTAAAGACAAAAGAAAATGAGTCAGTCCTGTGGAAAACAGCCAGCAATTATGGTGAGAAAAACATCTCAAAAGGTGAATCCTTCTTCAATACTTTAGAGCTTTGTAATCAGGTAAATAAAAGAGATCAAGAAACAACTAAGGCTGAAGAGTTGTACAGCTGACATTTCTAGTGGTATCTGAATGAAATAGGGGTGAATGCCTTTGAGATCAACATTGGTAGCAGTCCACAAACTCTTATGACAGAAGAAAATATTTACTAGAGTGTGGATTAGCTAGTGGGGCATCTAACAGGCTCTGGGAAAACTACCCATATTGGCCTCTCTTACTTATCATTATAAGCAAATCTCTTAAAAGAAGAAAATTCCCAAGTCAAATTTCCACAAGCCAAATGTTGGGGGCGACAAAAGATAACTAGAAACATTTATATAATCAGTGCTTTTTGCTATTATAAAACACTACCATATTCATTTTATCATTTGGAGTACTTACAACAAACTTGGAAGGTGGGAATTTTTTCTCATTCTACATAGAAAGAAAGAGAGACTAGAAGAAATAAAGTGATTAGTGTGAAGTCACAAATAAGTTAGTGGCACAGCCACTATTAGCACCTAAAGATCTAATTTCCCAGATTTAAGGGCCCTGCCTTCAATCCTAACTCTCTAGGAGCTGAGATGAAACGGTAGCAGTATTCTGAGAAGCCAGTACCACCCTGTTGAAAAGGAAGAGTGATTACAGATTAAAGAACTCTTGCTACTGGAATAAATGGGTTTAACAAAACTGAGCTGCCAATACAAAGTCATCCAGTGAGAGAAAGGGAAGATAGACCATTTTCTTGTCCTTAACATTGTTTCACTTGACCCACATGCTCCTAATAAAAATAAATATTGACCAACATAGGTACTTCCACATTTAAGTCTCAGCTAGCTCTGGTGTGTGGCCAAGGACCTTCATTTTTAACAATTTCCCAGGGGACACTTGTGGTACAAGTCTAGGGACCACACAAAAAGATTATTTATTCAACTGTTAAAATAGAGTTCACAAAAAAATATAAATACTTAGGAATAAATCTAACAAAATATGTATAAGATCATTATGAGGAAGCTATAAAACTCTGATGAGAAAAATCAAAGAAGGTCTAAATAAATGGAGATAACCCATGTTCATGAATAGTAAGACTTAATATTTTTAAGATGTCAGTTTGTCCCATCTATAGATTCAATGCAATTCCAATCAAAATTCCAGCAATTTGTTTTGTGGATATTGATAGACAGGTTCTGAAGTTCATACCCTACTTCAAGACTTACTACAAAGTTACAGTAATCAAATAGTGTGGTATTGGTCCATAACATTTTTCACAGAACTAGAACAAATAATCCTAAAATTTATATGGACCCACAAAAGACCCAGAATTGCTGAAGCAATCCTGAGGAAAAAGAACAAAGCTGGAGGTATAAACTATCCAGACTTCAGACAACATTACAAACCTACAGTAATCAAAGCAGCATGGTATTGGCACAAAAGCAGATATATAGATCAATGGAAAAGAACAGAGAGCCCAGAAATAAATCCACAGATATATGGTCAATTAATCTATGACAAAGGATGCAAGAATATACAATGGAGAAAATACATTCTCTTCAACAAGTGGTATTGGGAAAGCTGGACAACTATGTAAGTCAATTAAATTAGAGCACTCCCTCACACCATATACAAAAATAAACACAAAGTGGTTTAAAGACCTAAATATAAGACATGGCAACATAAAATTTCCAGATGAGAACATAGGCAAAACATTCTCGGACATGAATCATAGTGATATTTTCTTAGATCAATCTCCCAAAGCAAAAGAAATAAAATCAAAAATAAACAAATGGGATTTAATGAAACTTAAAAGTGTTTGCACAGCAAAGGAAACCATTGGCAAAATGAAAAGACAACCTACAGAATAGGAGAAAATATTTGCAAACAATGTGACTGACAAGGAGTTAACATCCAAAACATACAAACAGCTCATACAACTTGATACCAAAAAAAAATTAAAAACTGAACAAAAGACCTAAATAGACATTTCTCCAAAGACATACAGATGGCCAACAGTCACAAGAAGAGATGCTCAACATCACAAATTATTAGAGAAATGCAAATCAAAACCACAATGGGGTATCACCTCACACTGGTCAGAATGGCCATCATTAAAAAGTCTACAAATAATAAATGCTGGAGAGGATGTGGAGAAAAGGGAACCCTCACACACTGTTGGTGGGAATGTAAATTGGTGTAGTCACCATGGAAAACAGTATGGAGGCTCCTTAAAAACCTAAAAATAGAGCTACCATATGATCCAGCAATCACACTCCTGCACATATATCCAGAAAAAAATTAAAACTTTAATTTGAAAAGATACATGTACCCCAAGGTTCAGAGCAGCACTATTTACAATAGCCAAGACATGGAAACAACCCAAGTGCCCATCAACAGATGACTGGCTTAAGAAGGTGTGATATATATATACACACACACACATATATCAATATATATACACACACACATATATATTTATATATAAACATACACATAATGGAATATTACTCAGCCATAAAAAAGAATGGAATATTGCCATTAGCAGCAACAGGGATGGACCTACAGATTATCATACTAAGTGAAGTAAGTCAGACAGAGAAAGACAAATATCTTATGATATCACTCACATGTGGAAGCTAAAAAATGAGACAAATGAATCTATATACAAAACAGAAACAGACTCACAGACATAGAAAATAAACTTACAGTTACCAAAGGGGAATGGGAGGGGAGGAGGGATAAATTAGGAATATAGGATTAACAGATACAAGCTACTATACATAAAATAGATAAGCAGAAAGGATTTACTGTATAGCACAGGGAACTATATTCAACATCTTGTAATACCTGATAATGGAAAATAATTTGAATATATATATATATATATATATATATGAATCACTTTCCTGTTACACCTGAAACTAACACAATATTTAAATCAACTATACTTCAATAATTTTTTAAATTTTGTAAAAAATAATTCTGTGATATTGCTGAACAAGTAGACAAACAGATCAATGGAACAGAATAGAGAGCCCAGATATAGATCCACACAAATATAGTCCATTGGTCTTTGCCAAAGAAGCAAAGGTAATTCAATGGAAAAAGGACAGTCTTTTCAGAAATGGTGATGAAACAACCAGACATCCCCATGAAAAGAAAAGAAAAAAAAAATAAAGAATCTAGAGACAATCCTTACACTTTCTCAAGAATTAGCTCAAAAGGGGTCATAGACCTAAAGGTATAACATAGAATTATAAAACTCCTAGAAGATAACATATGAGAAAATCTAAATGACCTTTGGTTTGGTGCTGATTTTTTAGATACAACCCCAAAAGCATGATCTATGAAAGAACTTATAAGCTGGACTTCATTAAAATTTAAAACTTCTGCTCCACAAAAGACATTGTTAAGAAAATGAAAAGATAAGCCACAGACTGGAAATTTGTTTGCAATGCACGTTTCTGATAAAGGACTGGCATACAAAATATACAAAGAAATCTTAAAACTGAACAATAAGAAAACAAACAAACCAATTAAAAAATAGGCAAAAGACCTGAACAGACACCTCACCAAAGATGATCTACAGGTGGCAAATAAGCATATGGAAAGATGTTCCAAATCAAATGTCATCAGGTAAACACAAATTACAACAGCAAAGATATACCATTACACACACATATTAAAATGGGTAAAATCCAAAACACAGCCAACATCAAATGCTGGTGAGCATGTGGAGCAACAATAACTCTCATTCAAGGCTGGTGAGAATGCAAAATGGTAGTCACTTTGGAAGACAGTTTGGCATTTTCTTACAAATCTAGACATATCACACAATCTAGCAATTGGATTCCTTGGAAATTAATCAAAAGAGTTGAAAATTTACATCCACACAAAAATCTACACACAAATGTGTATGGTAGGTTTTTCATAATTGCCAAAACTTGGGAGTAACCAAGATATCCTTCAATGGGTGGAGGGATGAACAAACCATGGCACATCCATATGATGGAATATATATTATAATATATGCATATATGTTATTCAATGACAAAAAGAAATGAGCTATCAAGCCATGAAAAGATATAGAGGAACTTTAAATGCATATTGCTAAGTCAAAGGAGCCAATCTGAAAAGGCTATATACTGTATGACTCCAACTGTATGATATTCTAGAAGAGGCAAAACACAGTAAAAAGATCAGTGTTTGCCAGGGGTTTGGATATCAGAGAAGGAAGGGGGAATCACAGGGGATTTTTAGGGCAATGAAAATATTCTTTATGATGAAACTTTGATGGTGAATATATGTCATTAAGTATTTGTCAAAACCCATAAAATATTCAATAAAGAGTGAACCCTAATGTAACTATGGACTTAATAATATTGTGTTGATGTTGGTTCATTAACTGAAACAAATGTACCACACATGCAAGATAATAATAGAGGAAACTGTATGGGGAGGGGTGGGGGGAAGAAAGGGAGTACAGTTTACCCTTGAACAGTGCAAGGGCCAAGGGCACTGACCCCCCACCCACACTGTGCAGTCAAAAGTCTGCATATAACTTTACAGTCAGTCTTCCAGTATCTGAGGTTCCACAACAATAGATTCAACTGAACTCGGATCATGTAGTACTGTAGTATTCATTGAAAAGCACCCACATATAAGTGGACACACACAGATCAAACCTGTGTCGTTCAAAGGGCAACTGTATATGAAATCTCTCTGCACATTCCACTCAACTTTTCTGTAAAACGAAAACTGCTCTAAATATTAAAGTCTATTAATATTAATAAATTAGACTTTAAATGTAAGGAAAAAATTTTTTCACATAGATTTAAATAAAACAATCATATGTCAAATATAAATAAAGCCTACATTATTACTCCTAAAAGCACATAAACACATAAATAAATAGATAATTTGCTTAAGAACACTAAAGACCACAATTTTTGTCAACATGTTCAACAGTCGAATTTAATGTCCTCTGAAATCTTATCTCACTGAAATGAATAGACTAATTTCCCTCTACCTAATGCTAAACTCTCAGGATGGGAACTTGAGATAGAATAACCAGATCGATTCCCTGTCTTTATAGTACCCAGGTAATGATGAGACAGAAACTGAAACAACATAGTGTCACTCCAACCAATGAGGACAAGAAAACTTCCCAAGATCAGAGATGATCTTGGTTCTAGGCCCAGTGTTAATGACCTACCATCATCATCCTCTCGTTTTCTACTTCGTTGAGCAATTCGGCAAATTCCTTGAAGGATTCGGCTGAAATGACACAATAAAAGATAAACCAAATTAATCATGATACTTGATAGGCAAGTGGGCAGAAATCTATGGGACAAGAGGTAGAGACTAGTGCCCTAAGATGATATGGCCACTAGAAGAAGGTGTCAAATCTAAGGACAACAGAAGAAGGAGTTCAGTACCTGCTGAATATTTATTTCCTTTTTCTTCTTTTGTTTTTGTTTTTGTTTTGCTAATGCTCCTACCCCAATTTTTTTCCCTCCAGTTGTACTGAGATATAATCAACATATAACACTGTATAAGTTTAAGATGACTTTGGCAAATGCTAAAAAAAACCCCAATAAATTAGCATAAGATTAAAAAAATGTTAAACATAGAGTTACCACATGATTCAGCAATTCCATGCCTAGGTATATTGCTAAAAGAACTGAAAACATATCCACACAAACAATTATATACAAATGTTGTTGACTGCGTTATTCGTAATAGCCAGTAAATGGAAAAAATGAAAGTGTTCTTCAATTGCTGAATGGTTAAACAGTTGTGATACAGCTATACAATGGAACAATGTGAGGCAATGAAAAGAAACAAAGGATTGATACTCAATACAACATAGAATAACTTTGAAAACTTTATGCTCAGTGAAAGTAGCCAGTCACAAAAAGCCACATATTGTATGATTTTGTTTAAATGAAATGTCTAGACTAGGCAAATCTAGAGAGACAAGAAGTAAATCAGTGGTTCAATGAATGTAGGGGAATGATGGGAATGGGGATTGATGCTAATGGGTTTGTGGTTTCTTTTGGGGGTGTGAAAATGATCTGGAATTGTATTGCAGCAATGCTTACACAACTCTGTGAATATACTAAAAGCCACTGAGTTGCACACTTTTAAATGGTGCATTTTAAGTGAAAATAATATCTCAATTTATAAAATAATGTAATCATTTAGCCAAAGCTCACTGAGAGGCATCCTTAGTATTGTTGAATTTTCATTTTTTTTCCTCATGAATAATGAAGCCTGATTCATTTTTAAAGCCTAGATTCCAGTAGTAGCAGCTCCTCCCATCTCTGTTTGATCATCTATTCAGATGCTATTTAGTAACCTATTCTTTGGTTACCTCTACCTGGAGGTGTGGGCAGTGTGAGAGTGGCAAGACCTTAGCTCTGGCAGCAAGATGGATCTGAATTTGAAACCTAGTTCTGCCATTTATTTTCTGTGTGACCTTGAACACGTTGCTTAGCCTCTTCTAAACCTTAGTTTTCTCCTATTCAAATTAGGGATAATTACATGTTCCTAACAAATTTATTGTGAGGATTAAACCCTGAGTCAAGGGCTTGACACAATTACATTTCACAGAGTCAAACTTTTCCTTTAAATGTTCCAGTATTATATGCACTTGTGACATTTCCTTTAGAGGCAAACTGATATTCCCCGGAAAAGTGCCAGAATAACAAAAATATATCTCTGACTCCTTTTGTAGCCATAAAGTATTTGGAGACAGGAGATCAGTGAATATTTTCATCTTTTCCTATTTACTCTTTCTGATTGGGTATTTTTCTTCTTTATGCTGAGTTTGAGCTTTTAATTTGCCATGTTTGCAACAGTGACTTTCCTGAGTGTGTGCAGCAACTTAATCCTCAGAAGTAAGAAATGCCATTGTCTGATGACCTGCATTGATCGTGAACTTAGCTTCCTTGGTACTAGGAATGCTGGATTAGTTGTCTAGCTCTCTTAGGAAGAAAAACCTATTTTTGATTTACAATATTAATATGAATGCATTTGTTTTTCTAGGCTTTCAATATCTTCTCTTTAATTCATATACCATTTGAGAATATAGTTCCTATTTGAGGTAAAATGTTTGGGACTTCAAAATAGTAGTTATTAGAGTTTGAAGGAATACAAAAGAATATTTAGCTTATCTATATATGTATAAATTGAAGTCCAAGGAGGAAGAAGTGACTTGTCCACTCACCTTTCCAATAAGTGGCAGAACTGACACTAGATAAGCAGAAATTTGCGATGGGGGAGAAGCAGTAACGTTTATTATCTACTATGTGTTGGCACTCTACATTTACCTTCTTAAAGATTTAGTCCTTACAACAACACTCTCAGGTTTATCATCATGCCTACCTGACAAGTTAGGCAACTGAAGTTCAAAGGGGTCAAGTCACTCATCAAATATCACATAGCAGGAAGATGATAGAATAAGGCTAAAAATCCGGGTCTTTCTCTCTCTAAAAGTCATACTCCTTATATTTCTCTATCTTTTTCCCTAAACGAGAATTCTCCTCACCTCTTAGCCCATCTATTGTTCTTTCTAACATACCACATGCCTTTCGTATCTACAGTCCCACAAAAGCTCTTCAGGAACCCAAGGAGAAACAAAACCAGAATGCAGGGAGATGATTCTAGGATTAATATAAAGGAAGAGGTTTTAATGGATACTGAAAGTGAGAAATGGCCTGCCTCAGGAGAGAGTGTGCCCCTGTCATTTAGCGTGACTAACAGTCCTGGGCAAACAGGTACTGGAGGTTTTTCTGGAATGTGGGTTGTTCAGTTTTATAACTGTGATAGTCTTGGGCACACCTAGACAAGTTGGTTAACACTATTGTCACTAGAGGTGTGTGAGCAGGGTGGTTGCTAACGGTGGCTGTTGCATGAAGAGTTGTTTACGACCAGCTGAGTCCCCTCTGTTACTATGGACAAATATATTTAGATTGTTGTTTTTGTTTCTGGACCTATTGTCCAAATCCTGATAAAACTGGGTCAAGGAACTGGTAGTGAAACATAATAAGAAGAAGACAAAAGTCAATAATTTTTTAAATATTTAAAGTTAAAAAATTTAAAATTTAAAAAAGTAATAACAAGAGACTAGCTGGGGTTTACTGCTCTCTGTACTATAAAAACATAGTTTTGTTATTGTCATTTTCTTTGTTCAACCATTTTTTTTGTTCAATATAAGAACACACTCTCAGGTAATTAAGCTTTATTTCCTAATTCAACCTCTGGGTGTGCACTTCAACAATTGTATTGTGTCACAACAACTAGGCTTTTTGACACTTAGCAGGTGAATCTGGGTTTAATTGTTATGAGGAGGGATGAAGTCTTGTTATTTAAGTTCCCTAGATTATTCTAACGTATAGCCAGGGTTGAGTATGTCTGCCTTACATTCAAGAAGGAACAAAACTAACATTTTTTAAAAGGCTTTTCTGTGTGCTTGGAGCTGTGCATGTATTATCTTATTTAATCATGAAACAACCCTGTGAAAGAGGCATTATTATTTCTAGGTAAGAAAAGTGGGACTCAGAGAATTTGAGTAATTTGCCAAAGGTCACAGAGCTAGTAAGTCATATGTGCATTTTATTCAAACACAGTGCTTCTAACACAAGGAAAATGAAACTTAACACTTTATAAAATCTGCTCGAAACTAATTATTTCATTCTATATCCATAACCACTCTGAAGTAACAATTAGTAATATCCTCATTTTATGGGTGAGGAAATTGAGGCATTAAATGGCTAAATTGAGAGTTATTTGTCTAGGTTGGTGAGTAGTGTGGAGTAGGGAATCAAACTCAGTTCTCAGGATTCTTGCACCATTTTTCTTTACAAAGCGCATCCATTACTTCTCCCCCAACCTTTGCTTGTCTATGAAATGAGAGAAATCCTAGCTACTCCTAAGGGTGGCTGTAAGGATTAAATGAAATATCAGATATGAAAGAACTCTCAGAAAACTACAGGCCAATATCCCTGATGTATATAGATGCAAAAATTCTCAAAAAATAAAATACTAGTAAGCAGAATTCAGCAGTAAATTAAATGGACAATACACCACGATCAAGTGGGATTCACCTCTGGGATGCCAGGGTAGTTTTACATATGAATATCAATAAAACTGATACATCACATTAATAGAATGAAAGACAAAAATTATGTTCACCTCAATAGGTACAGAAAAAGCATTTGACAAAGTACAACATCTGTTTGTCATTAAAAATTCTCAACAAATTAGGTACAGAAGGAACATACCTCAATATAATAAAGGCCATGTATGGCATGCTCACAGCTAACATCATACTCCATGGTGAAAGTCTGAAACTTTTCTTCTAGGATGAGGAAGAAGACAAGGGTGCCCACTCTCACCACTCCTATTAAACACAGTACTAAAATTCCTATCCAGAGCAATCAGGCAAGGAAAAAAAAATAAATGGCATCAGAATTGGAAAGGAGGAAGATAAACTGTCTTTATTTGCAGATGACATGATTTTATATATAGAAAATCCTAAAGATTCCACCAAAAAACTGTTAGATATAATCAACAAATCCAGTAAAGTTACTGGATAGAAACCAACACACAAAATTCAGAAGAATTTCTATACACTAACAATGAGTTATCTGAAAAATAAATAAAGAAAATGATCCCATTTACACTAATATAAAACAATAAAATAGGTAGGAATAAATTCAACCAAGAAAGTGAAAAATCTCTACACTGAAAACTAAAAGAAACTGCAAAAGAAAAAGAAGACACAAATAAATGGAAGGACATCCTGTGTTCATGGATTGGAAAAATTAATATTGTTAAAATTACAATACTACCTAGAGACATCTATAGACTCAATGTAATCCCTATCAAGATCCCACTGGCATTTTTTTTAACAGCAGTAGAAAAATCAGTTCTAAAATTTGTGTGGCACCACAAAAGACTGCATATGGCCAAAGTAATCCTGAGAAAGAGGAACAAAGCTGAAGACATCACATTTCCTGATTTCAAACTATATTTTAAATCTATAGTAATAAAAACAAAGCGGCATTAAAAACAGACACCTATGGGACAAATTTGAGAGCCCATAAATAAACCCATGCCAATACTGGACAAGAGACCCAAGAATACTCAATGGAGAAAAGACAGTTTCTCCAATAAATGGCGATGGGAAAATTGGATATTCACATGTAAAAGAATGAAACTAGACCTTATCTTACACCACTCAAAAAAATTAATCTGTAATGGATTAAAGATCTAAATGTGAGACTGAAGCCACAAATCTCCTAGAAGAAAATATAGGGGAAAAACTTCTCAACATTGGTCTTGGCAATGAGTTTTTGGATGTGACACCTAAAACACAAAAAACAAAATTAAAAAATTCACAAGTGAGACTACATCAAACTAAAAAGCTTCTGCACAACAAAATAAATGACTAATGAAATGAAAAGGCAACCTGTGGAATGGGAGGTAACATCTGCAAATCCTATATCTAATAAGGGAGTAACATCCAGGATATATAAAGAATTCATCAACTCAATAGCAAAAACAAACAAATAATTCAATTAACAATGGATAAAGGAACTGAATAGACATTTTCCCAAAGAAGATATTGAAACAGCCAACAGGTATATGAAAAGATACTTGGAATCACTAATCATTAGGAAAAAGCAAATCAAAACCATGATGAGATATCAACTCATGCTTCTTAAAATGACTAGCATTAAAATGATAAAAGATATAAAGGTTGGAGACAAGATGGCAGAGCGGAAGGACTTGAGCTTATTTCCTCTGATGAAAACACCAAAATCACAACTAACTGCTGAACAACAAGAGAAAAAGACTGGAACTTACCAAAAAAGATCTTCTACATATAAAGACAAAGAAGGAACCATGAGATGGTAGAAGAGGCACACTCACTATACAATCAAATCCCAAACCAACTGGGTGGACAACTGACAAACTGGAAAATAATTATATAGCAGAGTTTCTCCCACAGGAGTGAGAGTTTGGAGCCCCACATCAGTCTCCCCATTATGGGGGTCAAGCATCAGGAAGAGAGCCACCAGAGCATTTATTTGAAGGACAGTAGAGCTGAATCACAGGAACACCACAGGACTGGGCGAAACAGAAACTCCACCCTTGGAAGGCACACACAAGGTCTTGTGTGCACAGGGACCCAGGAAAAAAGCAGTGACTTCATAGGAGCTTGGGCAGATCTACCAGCTGGTCTTGGTGGGTTTCCTCGGGAGCTTGGGGGTGGCTGTGGATCACTGTGGGGGAAAAGGACACTGGTGGTAGAAGTATCAGGGAGTAATCATTGGAGTGAGCTCTCCTGGGGAGGCCAGAATTTTGTCAGCAAGACCTGATCCTACTAAACACGCTGTAGGCTCCAGTGCTGAGACGCATCAGGCCAAAGAACCAGCAGAGTAGGAACACAGCCCCACCCATCAGTAGACAGGCTGCTTTAGGTCTTCCTGAGCCCACAGCAACATCTAAACACACCCCATGACATAGCCCTGTTCACCAAAGGGACAAGACCCAGCTCTACCAACCAGTGGACAGGCACAAGTTCCCCCACCATTATAGGGGTCCCAGAAGGAGAAGAGAGAGAGAAAAGGCCTGAGAAAATAATTGAAGAGGTAATAGCTGAAAATGTCAGTAACATGGGAAAGGGAATAGTCACCCAAGTTCAGGTAGCACAGAGAGTCCCAGGCAGGATAAACCCAAGGAGGAACATACTGAGACACATAGGAATCAAACTGATAAAACTTAATGAAAATGTGAAAATATTAAAAGAAACAAGGGAACGGCAACAAATAACATACAAGGGATTTCCCCATAAGGTTATGAGCTGATTTTTAGCAGGAAATTTGCAGGCCAGGAGGGATGGAAGGCTCTCATTCAGATTTGACAGAGAAATCAAAAACTTTACAGAGAAGCAAAAGCTAACAGAATTGAGCACCATTAAACCATCTTTAAAACAATTGCTAAAGGAACTTCTCGAGGCAGAAAAGAAAAGGCCAAACTAGAAAGAAGAAAATTGTTAATGGGAAAGCTTACAGGTAAAGGCAAACATACAGTAAAGGTAGGAAATCATCCACACACAAATAAGATATCAAAACCAGCGATCGTGAGGAGAGTACAAATGCAGGACACTGGAAATGAATTTGAAATTAAGAGACCAGCAACATAAAAAAATCCAGTATATATATATAGACTGCAATACCAAAACCTAATGGTAACCACAAAACAAAATTCTATAATAGATATACACACAAAAAAGAAAAAGCAATCCAAACACAACAATAAAGATAGTCATCAAATCACAAGAGAAGAGAAAAAGAGGAAGGAAAGAAAAAAACGTACAAAAACAAATCCAAAACAATTAACAAAATGGCAATAAGAACATACATAACAGTAATTAACTTAAATGTAAATGGATTAAATGCTCTAACCATAAGACATAGACTGACTGAATGGATACAAAAACAATACCCATATATATGCTGTCTATAAGACACCCATTTAAGATCTAGGGGCACATACTGAAAGTGAGCAGATGGAAAAAGGTATTCCATGCAAAAATAAATCAAAAGAAAGCTGGAGGAGCAATACTCATCTCTATAGGCTTTAAAATATAGACTGTTAAAAGAGACAAAGAAGGGCACTACATAATGATCAAGGGATCGATCCAAGAAGAAGAAGATATAAAGATTATAAATATATATGCAGTCAACATAGGAGCACCTCAGTATATAAGGCAAGTGCTAACAGCCATAAAAGGAGAAATAGACAGTAAAACAATAATTGTGTGGGAACTTAACACCCCACTTACACCAATGGACAGATCATCCAGACAAAAAATCAATAAGGAAAGACAGGCCTTAAATAACACATTAAACCACATTAGACCATAATTGATATTTATAGAGCATTCCATCTGAAAGCAGCAGAATGCACATTCTCTACAAGTGCACATGAAACATTCTACAGGATACATCACATGATGGGCCATAAAGCAAGCCTCAGTAAATTTAAGAAAATTGACATCATATCAACCATCTTTTCAGATCACAATGTTATGAGATCAGAAATCAACTACAACAAAAAAACTGTAAAAAACACAAACATATGGAGGCTAAAATATATGTTACTTAACAACCAATGGATCACTGAAGAAATCAAAGAGGAAATCAAAATATACTTAGAAACAAATGACAATGAAAATACAACAATCCAAAACCTATGGGACCAGTAAAAGCAGTTCTAAGAGGGAAGTTTACAGCAATAGTGTCTTACGTACAGAAACAAAAAACATCACAAATAAACAAGGTAAATTTACACCTAAAGCAACCAAAGAAGAAAAAAAAAATAGCCAAAGTTACTAGAAGGAAAGAAATCATAAACACCAGAGAAGACTAGAGATGAAGAAAATAACAGAAACAATCAATGAAACTAAAAGCTGATTCTTTGAAAAAATAAACAAAATTGATAAACCTTTAGCCAGACTCATCAAGAAAAACAGGGAGAGGACTCAAATCAATAAAAGTAGAATTGAAAAAATAGTTACAACTGAAACCACATAAATGCAAAGTAACATAAGAGACAACTACAAGCAAATATATGCCATTAAAATGGACAACCAAAAAGAAATGGACAAGTTTTTAGAAAGGTACAACATTCCAAGACTGAACCAAGAAGAAGTAGAAAATGTGAACAGAGCAATCACAAATACTGAAATGTAAATTGTGATTTAAAAACTCCCAACAAACAGAAGTCCAGGAACACATGGCTTCACAGGTGAATTCTATCAAAGATTTAGAGAAGAGTTAATACCTATCCTTCTGAAACTATTCCAAAAAGTTGCAGAGGAATGAACACTCCCAAATTCATTCTATGAGGTCACCATCACCTTGATACCAAAACTACACAAATATACCAGATAAACGAAAATGAAAAGCCAATATCACTGATAAATATAGACGCAATAATCTCCAACATACTACCAGCAAACCAAATCCAACAATACATTGAAAGGATCATACAACATGATAAATTTGAGTTTATCCCAGGGATAAACAAATTTTTCAAAACCCAAAATTCAATCAGTGTCATACATCACATTAACCAATTAAAGAATAACAACCATATAATATTCTCCATAGATGCAAAAAAATTTTTTGACAAAATTCAACACACATTTATGATAAAAACTCTCCAGAAAGTGGGCATAGAGGGAACTTACCTCAACATAATAAAGGCCATATATGACAAACCTACAGCTAACATCATACTCAATGGTGAAAACCTGAAAGCATTTCCTCTAAGATCAAAAACAAGACAAGGATGTCCACTCTCTCCAATTTTATTCAACATAGTTTTGGAAGTCCTAGGAACAACAATTAGAGAAGAAAAAGAAATAAATGTGATCCAAATTGGAAAAGAAGAATTAAACTCTCACTGTTTGTAGATGACATGATACTATACACAGGAAATCCTAAAGATGCCACCGGAAATCTACTAGAGCTCATAATGAATTCAATAAAGTGGCAGGACACAAAATTAATACACAGAAATCTGTTGAATATCTATACACTAACAACAAAATATCAGAAAGAGAAATTAAGGAAACAAGCCCATTTACCATCGCATCAAAAAGAATGAAAGACATAGGAAAAAAACTACCTAAGGAGGCAAAAGACCTGCACTCCACAAACTATAAGACAGTGATGAAAGAAACTGAACATGACACAAACAGATGAACAGATATACCATGTTCTTGGACTGGAAGAATCTATTTGGTCAAAATGACTATACTACCCAAGGTAATCTACAGGTTCAATGCAATCCCTACCAAATTACCAATGGCATTTTTTGAAGATCTAGAAAAAAAAAATCTTAAAGGTTGTATGGAAACACAAAAGACCCTGAATAGCCAAAGCAATCTTGAGAAACAAAAACCAGGCTGGAGGAACCAGGCTCCCTGACTTCATACTACACTATACAGCTAAAAGAATCAAAAGAGGATGGTACTGGCACAAAGAAAGACTTCTAGATCAATGGAACAAGATAGAAAGCCCAGAAATAAAACCACACACCTAGAGGTGATTACTCTATGACAAAGGAGGCAAGAATACAGAATGGAGAAATGACAGTCTCATCAATAAGAGGTGTTGGGAAAACTTGAAAGCCACATGTAAAAGAATGAAATCACAACACTCTAACACAATACAAAAAAATAAACAAATGGGACCTAATTAAACTCAAAAGCTGTTGCACAGAAAAAGAAACAATAAAGAAAATGAAAAGACAACCCACAGAATGGGAGAAAAGTTTTCCAAATGATGTAACTGACAAGGGATTGATGTCCAAAATGTACAAAAAGCTCATGCAGCTCAATATCAAAAAAACAAGCAAACCAATCAAAAAATGGGCAGAAGGTCTAAATAAACATTTCTACAAAGAAGACATATATATGGCCAAAGAGAACATGAAAAGACGCTGAACATCTCTAATTATTAGAGAAATGCAAATCAAAACTGTAATGAGGTATCACCTCACACTGGTCAAAAAGTCTCCAAACAATAAATGCTGGAGAAAGTGTGGAGAAAAGGAAACCCTCCTACACTCTTCATGGTAATGTACAGGCACTATGGAGGACAGTACGGTGGTTCCTTAAAGAAACTAAATATAGAACTATTATACAATCCAGCAATCCCACTCCTGGGCATGTATCTGGAGAAAAACATACTTCAGTAAGGTATATGCACCCTAGTATTCATTGCAGCACTATTTACAATAGCCAAGACATGGAAGCAACCTAAATGTCCATAAACAGAAGAATGGATAAAGAAGATGTGGTACATATATACAATGGAATATTACTCAGCCATAAAAATGAAATAATGCCATTTGCAGCAAAATGGATGGACCTAGGGATTATCATACTAAGTGAAGTAAGTCAGATACAGAAAGACAAATATCATATGATATCACTTAAATATGGAATCTAAAAGAATGATACAAATAAACTTATTTACAAAACACAAACAGAGTCACAGACGTAGAATACAAACTTATGCTTACCATAGGGGAAAGGTGGGGGGAGGGATAAATTATGAGGTTGGGATTAACATATACACACTACTCTATATGAAATAGGTAATCAACAAGGACCTACTGTATAGCACAGGGAACTCTACCCAATACTATATAATAACCTATATGGGAAAAGAATTTGAAAAAGAATAGATATATGTATATGTAAAACTGACACACTTTGCTGTACACCTGCAACTAACACAACATTGTAAATCAATTATAATCCAATATAAAATAAAATTTCTTTAAATAAATAATTTTTTAAAAAGATTCTCTCTTTGTTGCTGTCTGTTGACATTTTGGTTGTGGCGGCTTTAAGCATGTATCTCTTAGAGTTTGTCTACCTTTGAGTTTGGTGAACTTGTTGGATGAGAATATTAATGTTTTAGAACTATATTTTGCAAGCTTTTGGTCATTGCTTCTTCAAATAATCATTGGTGCCCTTGCACACTCTCTGCTTCTTCTGGTACTCCAATTATATATGTGCTGTTATGTTTAATGGTATTCCATAACCTCTGAAATTCTGTTCATTTTCTTAATTATTTTTTTTCTTTACCTCAGAATGAATATTCTCAATTCATCTGTGTTTAAGTGCACCAATTATCTTTTCTACCTGTACCTTGTAGTGAATTTTTCATTTCAGTTACTGTACTTTTCAACCACATAATATTTCAGTGGTGGTTCTTCTTTACTAATTAAATAAATTACAATTTAAATTTTATATAAATATATTTATATATTTGAAATAGCTAATTGAAAATCTTTTTCAAGATTGGATCAACATGGCGGAGTAGAAGGATGTGCTCTCACTCCCTCTTGTGACAGCACCGGAATCACAACTAACTGATGAACAATCATTGACAGGAAGACACTGGAACTCACCAAAAAAGATAGCCCACATTCAAAGACAAAGGAGAAGCCACAACGAGATGCTACGAGGGGCGCAATCACAATAAAATCAAATCCCATAACTTCTGGGTGGGTGATTCACAAACTGGAGAACACTTATCACACAGAAGTCCACCCAATGGAGTGAAGTTTCTGAGCCCCAAGTCAGGCTTCCCAACCTGGGGGTCCGGCAATGGGAAGAGGAATTCATAGAGAATGAGACTCTGAAGGCTAGCAGGATTTGATGGCAGGACTAAAACAGGACTGGGGGAAAGACTCCACTCTTGGAGGGCAAACACAAACTAGTGTGCACATCGGGACGCAGGGGAAAGAGCAGTGACTCCATAGGAGACTGAACCAGACCTACCTACGTGTGCTGGAGGGTCTCCTACAGAGGTGGGGGCTGGCTTTGGCCCACCATGAGGACAAGGACACTGGCAGCAAAAGTTCCGGGAAGTACTCACTAGCGTGAGCCCACCCAGAGTCCACCATTAGACCCACCAAAGAGCCCAGGTAGGCTCCAGTGTTGGGTTGCCTCAAGCCAAACAACCAACAGGGAGGGAACACAGCCCCATGCATCAGCAGACAAGCGGACTAAAGTTTTACTGAGCTCTGCCCACCAAAGCAACAGCCAGTTATACCCATCACCAGTCCCTCCCATCAGGAAACTTGCATAAGCCTCTTAGATAGCCTCAACCAACAAAGGGCAGACAGCAGAAACAAGAAGAACTACAATCCTGCAGCCTATGGAACAAAAAACACATTCACAGAAACACAGACAAGATGAAAGGCAGAGGGCTATGTACCAGATGAAGGAACAAGATAAAACCCCAGAAAAACAACTAAATGAAGTGGAGAGAGGAAACCTTCCAGAAAAAGAATTCACAATAATGATAGTGAAGGTGATCCAGGACCTCAGAAAAAGATCGAGAATATGCAAGAAATGTTTAACAAACACCTAGAAGAATTAAAGAAAAAACAAACAGAGATGAAAAATACAACAACTGAAATGAAAAATACACTAGATGGAATCAACAGGAGAATAACTGAGGCAGAAGAATGTATAAGTGACCTAGAAGAAAGAATGATAGATTTCAATGCTGCAGAACAGAAAAAAGAAAAAAAGAATGAAAATAAATGAAGACAGCCTAAGAGACCTCTGGGACAACATTAAATGGAACAACATTCGCATTATAGCGGTCCCAGAAGGAGAAGAGAGAGAGAAAGTGCCAGAGAAAATATTTGAGGAGATTATAGTCAAAAACTTCCCTAATATGGGAAAGGAAATATCCACCCAAGTCCAAGAAGCCAGAGAGTCCCACACAGGAAAAACCCAAAGAGAAACACGCAGAGACACATAGGAATCAAATTGGAAAAAAATAAAGACAAAGAAAAATTATTGAAAGCAGCAAGGGAAAAATGACAAATAACATACAACAGAACTCCCATGAGGTTAAGAGCTGATTTCTCAGCAGAAACTCTACAAGCCAGAAGGGAGTGGCATGACATATTTAAAGTGATGAAAGGGAAGAACCTACAACCAAGATTACTCTACCCGGCAAGGGTCTCATTCAGGTTCAATGGAGAAATCAAAAGCTTTACAGACAAGCAAAAGCTAAGAGAATACAGCACCACCAAAACAGCTCTACAGCAAATGCTAAAGGAACATCATTAAGTGGGAAACACAAGAGAAGAAAAGGACCTACAAAAAAAAATTAAGAAAATGGTAATAGGAACATACATGTCAATAACTGCCTTGAACGTGAATGGATTAAATGCTCCAACCAAAAGACACAGGCTCACTGAATGGATACAAAAACAAGACCCATATATATCCTGTCTACAAGACACCCAGTTCAGACCTAGGTACACATACAGATTGAAAGTGAGGGGACGGAAAAAGATATTCTGTGCAAATAAATGTCACAAGAAAGCTGGAGTAGCAATACCCATACCAGATAAAAGAGACTTTAAAATAAAGAACGTTACAAGAGACAAGGACACTACTTAATGATCAAAGGATCAATCCAAGAAGAAGATACAACAATTATAAATATATATGGGCCCACTATAGGAGCATCTCAATATATAAGGCAAATGCGAACAGCTATGAGAGAGGAAATCTAGAGTAACACAAGAATACTAGGGGACTTTAACACCTCACGTACACCAATGGAAAGACCATCCAGAAAGAAAATTAATAAGGAAACACAAGCTTTAAATTACAAAATAGACGAGATGATTTACTTGATATTTATAGGACATTCCATCCGAAAACAGCAGATTACAGTTTCTTCTCAAGTGTGCATGGAACATTCTCCAGGATAGATCACATCTTGTGTCACAAATCAAGCCACAGAAAATCTAAGAAAACTGAAATCATATCAAGCGTCTTTTCTGGTCACAATGCTATGAGGTTAGAAATCAATTACAGGGGAAAAAACAGAAAAAAACACAGACACAAGGAGGCTAAACAATACGTTACTAAATAAACAAGAGATCACTGAGGAAATCAAAGGGAAAGTCAAAAAATACCTAGAGACCAATGACAATGAAACAAGATGATCCAAAACCTATGGAATGCAGCAAAAGCAATTCTAAGAGGGAAGTTTATAGCAATACAAGCCTACCACAAGAAACAAACAAACAAAAAATCTCAAATAAACAATCTAACCATACACCTAAAGGAACTAGAGAAAGAAGAAAGAACAAAACCCAAAGTTAGCAGAAGGAAAGAAATCTTAAAGATCAGAGCAGAAATAAATGAAATAGAAACAAAGAAAACAATAGCAAAGATCAATAAAACTAAAAGCTGTTTCTTTGAGAAGATAAACAAAATTGATAAATGATAGGCCAAACTCATCAAGAAAATGAGGGAGAGGATCAAAATAATAAAATTAGAAATGAAAAAAGAGATGTTGCAACAGACAGCACAGGAATACAGAGCATCCTAAGAGAATACTACAAGCAGCTGTCAAAGAAATGGACAAGCTGGAAGAAATAGACAAATTCTTAGAAAGGTATAACCTTCCAAGACTGAACCAGGAAGAAAGAGAAAATATGAACAGACCAATCAAAAGTAATGAAATTGAAACTATGATTAAAAATCTTCCAACAAACAAAAGTCCAGGACCAGATGGCTTTTCAGGTGAATTCTACTAAATGTTTAGAGAAGAGCTAAGACCCATCCTTCTCAAACGCTTCCAAAAAATTTCAGAGGAAGGGACACTCCCAAACTCATTCTATGGGGCCACCATCACCCTGATACCAAAACCAGACAACGATATTACAAAAAAACAAAATTACAGACAAATATCACTGATGAATATAGATGCAAAAATTCTCAACAAAATACTAGCAGACAGAATCCAACAACACATTAAAAGAATCATCTGCCAAGATCCAATGGGATTTATCCCAGCGATACATGGATTCTTCAATATATGCAAATCAATCAGTGTGATACACCATATTAACAAACTGAAGAATAAAAACCATATGATCATCTCAATAGTTTCAGAAAAAGCTTCTGACAATATTCAAACCGATTTATGATAAAAACTCCACAGAAAGTGCACATAGAAGGAACTTACCTCAACATAATAAAGGCCATATATGACAAACCCACAGCAGACATCATTCTCAGTGCTGAAAAACTGAAAGCATTTCCTCTATGATCAGGAAGAACACAAGGATGTCCACTCTCAGCACCATTATTCAACATAGTTTTGGAAGTCCTAGCCATGGCAATCAGAAGAAAAAGAAGTAAAAGGAATATAAATTGGAAAAGAAGAAATAAAACTGTCACTGTTTGCAGATAACATGATACTACACATAGAGAATCCTAAAGATGCCACCAGAAAACTACTAGAGCTAATCAATTAATTTGGTAAAGTTGAAGGATACAAAATTAATGCACAGAAATCCCTTGCATTCCTACATACCAATGATGAGAAATCTGAAAGAGAAATTAAAGAAACACTCCCATTTACCACTGCAACAAAAAGAATAAAATACCTAGGAATAAACCTACCCAGGGAGACAAAAGACCTGTATGCAGAAAATGATAAGACACTGATGAAAGAAATTACAGATGATACAAACAGTTGGAGAGATATACCATGTTCTTGGTTTGGAAGTATCAATATTGTGAAAATTATATACTACTCAAAGCAATCTACAGATTCAATGCAATCCCTATCAAATTACCAACAGCATTTTTTGCTGAACTAGAACAAAATATCTTAAAATTTGTATGGAGACACAAAAGACCCCAAATAGCCAAAGCAGTCTTGAGGGAAAAAAAAATGGAGCTGAAGGAAGCAGACTCCCTGAATTCAGACTATACTTCAAAGCTACAGTAATCAAGGCAATATGGCACTGGCAGAAATATAGATTAATGGAACAGGATAGAAAGTCCCAAGATAAACCCATGCACCTATAGTAAACTAATCTATACCAAAGGAGGCAGGGATATACAATGGAGAAAAGAGGGTCTCTTCAATATGTGGCACTGGGAAAACCGGACAGCTACGTGTAAAAGAATGAAATTAGAACACTCCCTAAAACCATACACAAAAATAAATGGATTAGAGACTTAAATGTAAGACTGGACAGGATAAAGCTCTTCGAGGAAAACATAGGAAGAACACTCTTTGACATAAATCACAACAAGGTCTTTTTTGATCCACCTCCTAGAGTAATGGAAATAAAAACAAAAATAAACAAATGGGACCTAATGAAACTTAAAATCTTTTGCAAAGCAGCGGAAACTACATACAAGAAGAAAAGACAATCGTCAGAATGGGAGAAAATACTTGCCAATGAATCAACGGACGGAGGATTAATCTCCAAAATATATAAACAGCTCATGCAGCTCAATATTAAAAAAACAAACAACCCAGTCCAAAGAAGGGCAGAAGATCTAAATAGACATTTCTCCAAGGAAGACATACAGATGGCCAAGAAGCACATGAAAAGCTGCTCTACATCACTAATTATTAGAAAAATGCAAATCAGAACTACAATGAGGTATCACCTCACACCAGTTAGAGTGGGCATCATCAGAAAATCTACAAAAATCAAATGCTGGAGAGGGTGTGGATAAAAGGGAACCCTCTTGCACTGTTGCTGGGAATGTAAATTGATACAGCCACTATGGAGAACAGTATGAAGGTTCCTTAAAAAACTAAAAATAGAATTACCATATGACTAAGCAATCCCACTGCTGGGCATGTACCCTAAGAAAACCATAATTCAAAAAGAGACATGCACACCAATGTTCATTGCAGCACTATTTACAATAGCCAGATCATGGAAGCAACCTTAATGTCCATCTAGAGATGAATGGATAAAGAAGTTGTGGTACATATATACAATGGAATATTACTCATCCATAAAAAAGAACGAAATTTGGTCATTTGTAGAGACGTGGATGAATCTAGAGACTGTAATACAGAGTGAAGTAAGTCAGAAAGAGAAAAACAAATATCATATATTAACGCATATATGTGTAATCTAGAAAAATGGTATAGATGAACCAGTTTGCAGGGCAGAAATAGAGACAAAGATGTAGAGAACAAACGTATGGACACCAAGGGGGGAAAGTGGTGGGTGGTGATGAAGTGGGAGATTGGGATTGCCATATATACACTAAAATGTATAAAATGGATAACTAATAAGAACCTTCTGTATAAAAAAATAAATAAAATAAAATTCAAAAATTGAAAATAAAAAAGAAAGAAAATATTTTTCTATGAAGTCCAATGAATGTGTTTCCTCATGGACAGTCTCTATTTAATTTTTTTCTGTGTTGATAGGTCATGATTTATTTCTTTGCATGTCTCATGTTTTTGTTCTTTCAAAGTTAGCATTTTAAATAATACAATGTGACAACTTTAGAAATCAAAACCCCCCTCCTTTCTTGTTGTTGCTGTTCATTTACTGACATTGTGCACTATTCTATAAAATCTGTATTCTTTGTCATGTAAAGCCACTGAAATCTCTAGTCAGATGGCTTAGTGGTCAGCTAATGATTGGACAGAGATTCAGTTAAATGGTTTAAACCTATAAGGATCCTAGCCTTTGTTGAAGGGCTCTGTGTGTGTGTTGCTGTACACCTTCAATAGTTACCCAGTTGGTTTATACCTCTGCATTAGTTTTAACTTGCAGCTTGTACAGAGCTTCAAGGTCAGCCAGAGGTCAAAGATTAGAGCCTTCTCAAGTCTCTTTGGACATGAGCAAAGCCCTACACATGTGCATGACTTTCTATATTTCTAGAAATATGTTGCAACTTTCCAAGCTCTCTGTGGACATCTCATTCTCCAGTTTTTCCGGACAGGTTTATTTTTCAGCTTCATGTTTGCTACTATTCTTTTTACTGCCTGAGGCAACTGTGGTGCTAAACAATTATCACTAATTGTTTTTGAAAATGCCCTGAAAAAAATCTATTTGCAGTTAGTCATCTCTTAGTTAATTCAAATAAGAGAAGACCTAAAATCATACTTTTCAGCTTTAGAGGAACTTCAGACCCATTCTGCGCTCTCCGATGGCTGCTAGAGTGATGGGTTTTACAGCTTCCATGACTATGCAGCTGTTAGTTTTAAGGGTGCTGTGGAGCTGGAGAGAGGGGGTGGGAATAAAGGAAATAAAAACATCACAGAGTTCACTGTTCTTTCAATTATCTAGCATTTTTCCTGAATAAACACACCTTATATTGTTGCAAATTTCTGTTAATTTCTAGAGGTCTTAAAAAGTTGTTTTGGGCAATTTTTGCCAGTGTTTTGAGCGCTTTTATGTAGGAACAGCTTTTCTGAGGTCATGTCTTAACCAATTCCACTGAGGTCAGAGCTTTTTGATCCTTACTTTCAATTAACAAGAACTTCAATAATTGTTAAATCAATTAAGTTACTGAGTCAAGGAAAATATCACTGTTCAATATCTGGTTTCTAAAAGGCCTTAATATAAGGCCAAATATTGATGATCAGAAGACTTTAAAAGCTCATTGAGGTATATGACAACAGGCAAGAAGGATTTGCAAAGTCAAGGTAGTTTCTGCCTTCTGGTCCCCTACTATCTACATGGCTCAGACTTTTACAGATCCTCTACCTTTTTCTACCTACCTCATTTTATTTGAAAGGAGACTGGGGTCGAGAGATGGGAACTGACTTGCCCAAGGTCACACAACTAGCTGTACAGTCATAATGGAACCTTAAATGAATACTTGCTCTAACTGCCTTAAGATAACAATGTGTCTCCAATCACAACCAAAGTACCTCTGTGATATACTTTTCTCTATCTAATTGCACCACAAATAGTGTTTTCCTTACCCGAAAGGTCTCATATTCATTCTTCTTTGCTCATGTATATAGTGAGGTGAGAAATGCTTCAAGGGCTACATCAAGAAGTTTGGACCATAGTTACTTATAGCTTAGAGTCATGGAGTCCTGTAAGACCTCTTACTGGTATATTTTTAACTGAACTCATGGATTATTACATCCCCTTCTGAGAGACAGCCCTGCAAATGGCTCTCTAGATTCAATGGAATAAAAACAAAAGCTTTAGTAAGATCATACTATCCATTAGAGTGCTGTGGGAGAGAATAAAGAGCAGGGAGGGGGAGTTGAACGCTTGCCCTCTCTTCAGATGAGAGGAAAGGTAACTAAGAAACCTGGCTAGAGAAGGAAGGCCTGCAAAACCACCACTGTCATCACCATGACCATCAACAAGAACATTGCCTGCACTACCAGCACTAAAAAGCATGGCTTACAAAACTGAATGCAATACTCTTCAATAATGTTTAGCAGTCCTATAGCATTAAAAAGTTAGCCCAGCAAGAATGAACTAACTTCAGAAAATTTCAAGGAAGAAAAGAGCAAAAACTTAAGAAAGGGGAGAGGAAGGGAAAGGCACTACACTAGATGCTCCTCAAGTCTTCTATTGTTTATCATTACCACTTTATTAAAGAGAAAACTGAGGTTCAGCAAGGTCAAATAATACAGTGTCTTCCAAAGGAGCTGTAAATTTCCAATGAAGGCTAACAATATTGACCAAAACACTTACTATTGTTTATCTCCTTTTAGCCAGGAAATTCACTTCTGGGAATCCATGTCTGAACAATAATCCTGGATACAGGGGAAAAACTTTATGCCCAAAAATAAGCATACAACAGTATTAATGATAATGAATAACTGAAAAAAAATAAAATGTCCAATGACTGGGGAAAGCTTAAGTACACCAATTTAGTGGATTTCATTACAGCCGTCAAAAAGGAGCAGTAGGGCTTCCCTGGTGGCGCAGTGGTTGAGAGTCCGCCTGCCGATGCAGGGGACATGGGTTCGTGCCCCGATCCGGGAGGATCCCACATGCCGCGGAGTGGCTGGGCCCGTGAGCCATGGCTGCTGAGCCTGCGCGTCCGGAGCCTGTGCTCTGCAACGGGAGAGGCCACAACAGTGAGAGGCCCGTGTACCGCAAAAAATAAAAGTAAAAATAAAGGAGCAGTACACAAACTTTTATGAACAAAGCAGAATGCCTAAGGTGAAAAATTATACGAAAAAGTAGAATAAAAAATGTACACAAAAAGTATACATAACTACAAATATGTATAGAAAACTATGTTCAGGCCCCCCCAAAAAGCACTGGAAGGAAATATATCAAAATAGTTCAGGTTATTTTTTCTGTGTGTATGGTACCTCCTATTGTTTTATTTCTTTTTTTTAAATACAACTTTATTGGAGTGTAATTGCTTTACAATGTTGTCATAATTTCTGCTCTACAACAAAGTGAATCAGCTATATGTATACATATATCCCCATGTCCCCTTCTTCTTGCAACTCCCTCCCACCCTCCCTTTCCAACCCCTCTAGGTGGTCACGAAGCACTGAACTGATCTCCCTGTGCTATGCAGCTGCTTCCCACTGCTATCTATTTTACATTTGGTAGTATATATTAGTCCATGCCACTCTATACTTCGACCCAGCTTCCCTTCCCCCTCACTGTATCCTCAAGTCCATTCTCTACGTCTCCATCTTTATTCCTGTCCTGCCCCTAGGTTCTTCAGAACCATTTTATTTTTTTAGATTCCATATATATGTGTTAGCATATGGTATTTGTTTTTCTCTTCATGAATTACTTCACTCTGTGTGATAGTCTCTAGGTCCATCCACCTCACTACAAATAACTCAATTTCAATTCTTTTTGTGGATGAGTAATATTACATTGTATATATGTGCCACATGTTCTTTACCCATTCATCAGTTGATGGACACTTAGGTTGCTTCCATGTCCTGACTATTATAAACAGAGCTGCGATGAACATTTTGGTACATGACTCTTTTTGAATTATGGTTTTCTCAGGGTATATGCCCATTAGTGGGATTGTTGGGTCATATGGTAGCTCGATTTTTAGTTTTTTGAGGAACCTCCATACTGTTCTCCATAGGGGCTGTATCAATTTACATTCCCACCAACAGTGTAAGAGGGTTCCCTATTCTCCATACCCTATCCAGCATTTACTGTTTGCAGATTGTTTGATGATGGCCATTCTGACCAGGGTGAGGTGATACCTCATTTTAGTATTGTTTTGCATTTATCTAATGATTAGTGACGTTGAGCATCCTTTCATGTGTTCGTTGGCAATCTGTATATCTTCTTTGGAGAAATGTTTATTGAGGTCTTCCACCCATTTTTGGATTGGGTTGTTTGTTTTTTTGATATTGAGGTGCATAAGCTGCTTGTATATTTTGGATATTAATCCATTGTCAGTTGCTTCATTTGCACATATTTTCTCCCATTCTGAGGATTGTCTTTTCTTTTTTTTTTTTTTTTTTTTTTGCTGTTCACGGGCCTCTCACTGCCGTGGCCTCTCCCGTTGCGGAGCACAGGCTCCGGACATACAGGCTCCGCGGCCATGGCTCGCGGGCCCAGCCGCTCCGTGGCATGTGGGATCTTCCGGGATCGGGGCACGAACCCGCGTCCCCTGCATCGGCAGGCGGACTCTCAACCACTGCGCCACCAGGGAAGCCCTGAGGATTGTCTTTTCATCTTGTTTATGGTTTTCTTTGCTGTGCAAAAACTTTTAAGATTCATTAGGCCCCATTTGTTTATTTTTCTTTCTATTTCCATTAATCTAGGAGCTGGGTGAAAAAGAATCTTGGTGTCATGGATGTCACAGCATGTTCAGCCTCTGTCTTCCTCTGAGAGTTTTATAGGGTCTGGCCTTACATGTAAGTCTTTAATCCGTTTTGAGTTTATTTTTGTGTATGGTGTTAGGAAGTGTTCTAATTTCATTCTTTTCCATGTAGCTGTCCAGTTTTCCTAGCACCACTTATTGAAGAGGTCGTCTTTTCTCAACTGTGTATTCTTGCCATCTTTGTCAGAGATTAGGTGACCATATATGCACGGGTTTATCTGTGGGCTTTCTCTCCTGTTCAACTGATCAATATTTCTTTTTTTGTGCCAGTACCATACTGTCTTGTTGAGTGTAGCTTTGTAGTATAGTCTGAAGTCATGGAGCCTGACTCATCCAACTCCGTTTTTTTCCCTCAACTTTGCTTTGGCTATTCGGGGTCTTTTGTGTCACCATACAAATTGCAAAATTTTGTGTTCTAGTTCTGTGACAACTTCCATTAGTACTTTGATAGGGATTGCACTGAATCTGTAGATTGTTTTGGGTAGTATAAACATTTTCACAATGTTGATTCTTCCAATCCAAGAACATGGTATATCTCTCCAACTATTTGTATTGTCTTTGATTTCTTTCATCGGTGTCTTATAGTTTTCTGCATACAGGTCTTTGGTCTCCTTAGGTAGTTTTATTACTAGGTATTTTATCATTTTTGTTGCAGTGGTAAGTGGTAGTATTTCCTTTATTTCTCTTTCAGATTTTTCATCATTAGTGTATAGGAATACAAGAGATTTATGTGCATTAATTTTATATCCTGTTACTCTACCAAATTCATTGATTAGCTCTAATAGTTTTCTGATGGCATCTTTAGGATTTTCTATGTATAGTATCATGTCATCCACAAACAGTGACAGTTTTACTTCCTCTTTGCTAATTTGGATTCCTTTTATTTCTTTTTGTTCTCTGGTTGCTGTGGCTAAAAGTTCCAAAACTATGTTGAATAATATTGGTGAGTGTGGGCACCCACTGTTGTTCCTGATCTTAGAGAAAATAGTTTTAGTTTTTCACCATTGAGCATGATGTTGGCTGTGGGTTTGTCATATATGGCCTTTATTATGTTGAGTTAAGTTCCCTCTATACCTACTTCCTGCAGGGTTTTTACCATAAATGGGTGTTGAATTATGTCAAAAGCTTTTCTTTGCATCTATTGAGATTATCATAGGGTTTCTATCCTTCAGTTTTTTAATATGGTGTATCACATTGATTGATTTGTGTATACTGAAGAATCTTTGCATTCTTTAGGATAAATCCCACTGGATCATGGTGTAAGATCCTTTTAATGTGCTGTTGGATTCTGTTTGCTAGTATTTTGTTGAGGATTTTTGCATCTGTATTCATCAGTGATATTTGGCCTCTAATTTTCTTTTTTTGGGACATCTTTCTCTAGTTTTCATATCAGGCTGATGGTGGCCTCGTTGAATGAGTTTGGAAGTGTTCCATCCTCAGCTACATTTTGGAAGAGTTTGAGAAGGACAGGTGTTAACTCTTCTCTAAATGCTTCATAGAATTTGCCTGTGAAGTCATCTGGCCCTGGGCTTTTGTTTCCTGGAAGATTTTTAATCACAGTTTCAATTTTTCTGCTTGTGATTTGTCTGTTCATATTTTCAACTTCTTCCTGGTTCAGTACAGGAAAGTTGTACTTTTCTAAGAATTTTTCCATGTTGTCAATTTCATTGGCACATAGTTGCTTGTAGTAGTCTCTCATGATTCTTTGTATTTCGAGGCATCAGTTGTTACTTCTCCTTGTTCATTTCTAATTCTGTTGAATTGAGCATTCTCCCTTTTTTCCTGATGAGTCTGGATAATGCTTTTGCAATTTCGTTTATCTTCTCAAAGAACCAGCTTTTAGTTTTATTGATCTTTGCTCTTGCTTCCTTCATTTGTTTTTCATTATATTTCTTATCCAATCTTTATGATTACTTTCCTTCAGCTAGCATTGTGGGGGTTTTTTGTGCTTCTTTCTCTAATTGCTTTAGGTGTAAGTTTAGGTTGTTTATTTGAGATTGTTCTTGTTTCTTGAGGTACGATTGCATCCCAGAGGTTTTGGATCAGCGTGTTTTCATTGTCTTTTGTTTCTAGGTATTTTTTGATTTCCTCTCGGATTTCTTCAGGGATCTCTTGGTTATTTAGTAGCATTTTGTTTAGCCTCCATGGGTTTGTATTTTTTACAATTTTTTGTCCTGTAATTGATATCTAGTCTCATAGCATTGTGGTAGGAAAAGCTGCTTGATGCGATTTCAATTTTCTTACATTTACCGAGGCTTGATTTGGGACCCAAGATGTGATCTATCCTGGAGAATTTCCGTGAGCACTTGAGAAGAAAATGTATTCTGTTGTTTTTGGATGGAATGTCCTATTAATATCAATCAAGTTTATTTGTTCTAATGTGTCATTTAAGGTTTGTGTTTCCTTATTTATTTTTTGTTTGGAAGATCTGTCCACTGGGGTAAGTGGGGTGTTAAATCTCCTACTATTATTGTGTTACTGTCGATTTCCTCTTTTATGGCTGTTAGCATTTGCCTTATGTATTGAGGTGCTCCTGTGTTGCTTCCATAAATATTTACAACCGTTATATCTTCTTGGATTGATCCCCTGAGCATTATGTAGTGTCCTTCCTTGTCTCTTGTAATAGTGTTTATTTTAAAGTCTATTTTGTCTGATATGAGTATTGCTACTCCAGCTTTCTTTTGATTTCTACTTGCATGGAATATCTTTTTCCATGCTCTCACCTTCAGTCTGTATGTGTACCTAGGCCTGAAGTGGGTCTCTTGTAGACAGCATATATACAGGTCTTGTTTTTACATGTATTCAGCCAGTCTGTGTCTTTTGGTTGGAACATTTAATCTATTCACATTTAAGGTAATTATCAATATGTATGTTCTTATTGCCATTTTCTTAATTGTTGTGGGTTTGTTTCTATGGCTCTTTTTCTTCTCTTTTGTTTCCTGCCTAGAGAAGTTCCTTTATCATTTCTTGTAAAGCTGTTTTGGTGGTGCTGAATTCTCTTAGCTTTCCTTGTCTGAAAAGCGTTTGATTTCTCTGTCTAATCTGAATGAGATCCTTGCTGGGTAGAGTAATCTTGATTGTACGTTTTTCCCTTTCATCACGTTAAATATGTCCTACCACTCCCTTCTGACCTGCAGAGTTTCTGCTGAAAAATCAGCTGATAACCTTATCGGGATTCTCTTGTATGTTATTTCTTGCTTTTCCTTTGTTGCTTTTAATATTTTTTCTTTGTATTTTATTTTTGATAGTTTGACTAATATGTGTCTCGGTGTATTTCTCCTTGGGTTTGTCCTGTATGGGACTCTCTGCACTTCCTGGACTTGACTATTTCCTTTCCTATGTTAGTGATGTTTTCTAGTATAAGCTCTTCAAATATTTTCTCAGATCCTTTATTTTTCTTTTCTTCTTCTGAAACCCCTATAATTCGATTGTTCTTGCATTTAATGTTGTCCTCAGTTGAGACTGTCCTCAATTCCTTCCATTCTTTTTCCTTTATTCTGCTCCGTGGCAGTTATTTTCACCATTCTATCTTCCAGCTCATTTATCCATTCGTCTGCCTCCATTATTCTGCTATTGATTCCTTCTAGAGAATTTTAAATTTCATTTCTTGTGTTGTTCATCATTGTTTGTTTGCTCTTTACTTCTTCTAGGAATTGTTAAATGTTTCTTGCATTTTCTCCATTCTATTTCCAAGATTTTGGATCATCTTTACTGTCATTACTCTGAATTCTTTTTCAGGTAGACTGCCTATCTCCTATTCATTTGTTTGGTCTTGTGGGTTTTTACCTTGCTCCTTCATCTGCTGCATATTTCTTTGTCTTCTCATCTTGTTTAGCTTACTGTGTTTGGTGTCTCCTTTCCGCAGACTGCAGGGTCATAGTTCCTCTTACTTCTGTTGACTGTCCCCAGTGGGTGAAGTTGGTCCAGAAGCTTGTGTAGGCTTCCTGGTGGAGGGGACTAGTGCCTGTGTTCTGGTGGATGAGGCTGGATCTTGTCTTTCTGATGGGCAGGGCCACATCCATTTGTGTATTTTGGTATGTCTGTGAGCTTAGTATGACTTTAGGTAGCCTGTTTGCTAATGGTGGCGTTGTGTTCCTATCTTGCTACTTGTTTGGCATGAGGCGTCCAGCACTGGACCTTTCCAGCCCTTTGGTGGAGCCAGGTCTTATTGTTGAGACAGAGATCTCTAGGAGAGTTCTCAATGATTAATATCTATGGGGACAGGAGTTCTCTGGTGGCCCAACATCTTGGACTCAGCTCTTCCACCTCGGAGCCTCAAGCCTTTTCCCTGGCCAGGGCACCAAGACCCTGCAAGCTGCACGGCGTGGAATAAAAGGAAAAAATATAAATAAACGGAGAGACAAAACCCCAAGACAAACATACACACACTTACAGCAGGAAACGAAAGAGGAAACAAAGAAGAGAGCAACCAAGCCAATAAAGAAACCCAAAAACGAAAACAAACACTAAAAACGAAACTACAAATACATAAAACCAGAAACAAATCAAATGCAGAAGGCAAAATTGAACTGAAGGATTTGCTTGGCCCAGTCCGCTGCCTTGTTATACTCAGATGGACCTTGGCCAACTTGATCTGGCTGCTCTTCAGGTGAAACATCCAGATGGCCCAAATAAACTGTTTCTCCTGCAGTTGTTCAGTTGTTCTGCATGGAGAGGCTTAATTGACCAGAGGGCTGGTTAAATCCTGGGATTCTTCACAGGAAACAGGAGTGAGGACAATTAGTTCCAAGGCCTCTCTTCTTTGTGTTTCGTCTAGTTTCACTTGCCAATAGGGTGCTGTGTGCAGAAGCCTTGCCCCTGTCATTTTAGACCAGAGTTCCTAGCACGGTGAAATGGCTGTGCTGACACCTCAGCTCTGTGGGCAGACGTGTGGAGAAGTGCTGCACCCAGCCCCTCTCAGGCATAAGTAAGGCAAGGGAGCTCCTGGGCAAGGGGTCCTACCAGGTCACACAGATGCCTGGACACTCTGATGTCCTTTTATTCCTTTGGTCTTAGTCTAGTTTCACTTGCTCATAGGGAGCCATATGAAGAGGCCTCGCAGCTGTTCCTTCAGACCACAATTGGGGTTCTTTGAGTGGAAAGCATAAGCTTATATATATATACATATATATATATACACATATATATATACACATATATATATATACACACACATATATATACACACACACACATACAAATAAACTTTATTTTTTTTCTAATTTCCTTTGTGATTTAGTTATTTATTTATTTATTATTAGTTTCTGCTTTATAACAAAGTAAATCAGTCATACATATACATCTGTTCCCACATCCCTTGCCTCATGCATCTCCCTCCCTCCCACCCTCCCCATCCCACACCTCCAGGCGGTCACAAAGCACCGAGCTGATCTCCCTGTGCTCTGCGGCTGCTTCCCACTATCTATCTACCTTAAGTTTGGTAGTGTATATATGTCCATGCCTCTCTTTCGCTTTGTCACAGCTTACCCTTCCCCCTCCCCATATCTTCAAGTCCATTCTCAAGTAGGTCTGTGTCTTTATTCCCGTTTTACCCCTAGGCTTTCATGACATTTTTTTTTTAATTCCATATATATGTGTTAGCATACGGTATTTGTCTTTCTCTTTCTGACTTACTTCACTCTGTATGACAGATTCTAGGTCTATCCACCTCATTACAAATAGCTCAGTTTCTTTTCTTTTTATGGCTGAGTAATATTCCATTGTATATATGTGCCACATCTTCTTTATCCATTCATCGAACGATGGACACTTAGGTTGTTTCCAGCTCCAGGCTATTGTGAATAGAGCTGCAATGAACATTTTGGTACATGTCCCTTTTTGAATTATGGTTTTCTCAGGGTATATGCCTAGTAGTGGGATTGCTGGGTCATATGGTAGTTCTATTTTTAGTTTTTTAAGGAACCCCCATACTGTTCTCCACAGTGGCTGCACAAATTCACATTCCCACCAGCAGTGCAAGAGTGTTCCCTTTTCTCCACACCCTCTCCAGCATTTATTGTTTCTAGATTTCTTGATGATGGCCATTCTGACTGGTGTGAGATGATATCTCATTGTAGTTTTGATTTGCATTTCTCTAATGATTAATGATGTTGAGCATTCTTTCATGTGTTTGTTGGCAGTCTGTATATCTTCTGTGGAGAAATGCCTATTTAAGTCTTCTGCCCATTTTTGGATTGGGTTCTTGTTTTTTTGCTATTGAGCGGCATGAGCTGTTTATAAATTTTGGAGATTAATTCTTTGTCAGTTGCTTCATTTGCAAATATTTTCTCCCATTCTGAGGGTTGTCTTTTGGTCTTCTTTATGGTTTCTGTTGTTGTGCAAAAGCTTTGAAGTTTCATTAGGTCCCATTTGTTTATCTTTCTTTTTATTTCCATTTTTCTAGGAGGTGGGTCCAAAAGGATCTTGCTGTGATTTATGCCATAGAGTGTTCTGCCTATGTTTTCCTCTAAGAGTTTGATAGTTTCTGGCCTTACATTTAGGTCTTTAATCCATTTTGACCTTATTTTTGTGTATGGTGTTAGGGAATGATCTAATCTCATACTTTTACATGTCCCTGTCCAGGTTTCCCAGCACCACTTATTGAAGAGACTGTCCTTTCTCCACTGTACATTCCTGCCTCCTTTATCAAAGATAAGTTGGCCATATGTGCGTGGGTTTATCTCTGGGTTTTCTGTCCTGTTCCATTGATCTACCTTTCTGTTTTTGTGTCAGTACAACACTGTCTTGATTACTGTAGCTTTGTAGTATAGTCTGAAGTCAGGGAGCCTGATTCCTCCAGCTCCGTTTTTCGTTCTCAAGATTGCTTTGGCTATTCGGGGTCTTTTGTTTTTCCAAACAAATTTTGAAATTTTTTGTTCTAGTTCTGTGAAAAATGCCAGTGGTAGTTTGATAGGGATTGCATTGAATCTGTAGATTGCTTCGGGTAGTAGAGTCATTTTCATAATATTGATTCTTCCAATCCAGGAGCATGTTATATCTCTCCATCTATTTGTATCATCTTTAATTTCTTTCATCAGTGTCTTATAATTTTCTGCATACAGGTCTTTTGTCTCCTTAGGTAGGTTTATTCCTAGATATTTTATTCTTTTTGTTGCAATGGTACATGGGAGTGTTTTCTTGATTTCATTTTCAGATTTTTCATCATTAGTGTACAGGAATGCCAGAGATTTCTGTGCATTAATTTTGTATCCTGCTACTTTACCAAATTCATTGATTAGCTCTAGTAGTTTTCTGGTAGCATCTTTAGGATTCTCTATGTATAGTATCATGTCATCTGCAAAGAGTGACAGCTTTACTTCTTCTTTTCCAATTTAGATTCCTTTTATTTCCTTTTCTTCTCTGATTGTTGTGGCTAAAACTTCCAAAACTAGGTTGAACAAGAGTGGTGAGAGTGAGCAGCCTTGTCTTGTTCCTAATCTTAGTGGAAATGGTTTCAGTTTTTCACCATTGAGGACAATGTTCGTTGTGGGTTTGTCATATATGGCCTTTATTATGTTGAAGAAAGTTCCCTCTATGCCTACTTTCTGCAGGGTTTTTATCATAAATGGGTGTTGAATTTTGTCGAAAGCTTTCTCTGCATCTATTGAGATGATCATATGGTTTTTCTCCTTCAACTTGTTAATATGGTGTATCACATTGATTGATTTGCGTATATTGAAGAATCCTTGCATTCCTGGAATAAACCCCACTTGATCATGGTGTATGATCCTTTTAATGTGCTGTTGGATTCTGTTTGCTAGTATTTTGTTGAGGATTTTTGCATCTATGTTCATCAGTGATATTGGCCTGTAGTTTTCTTTCTTTGTGACATCCTTGCCTGGTTTTGGTATCAAGGTGATGGTGGCCTAATAGAATGAGTTTGGGAGTGTTCCTTCCTCTGAAATTGTTTGGAAGAGTTTCAGAAGGATGGGTGTTAGCTCTTCTCTAAATGTTTGATAGAATTCGCCTGTGAAGCCATCTGGTCATGGGCTTTTGTTAGTTGGAAGATTTTTTATCACAGTTTCAATTTCAGTGCTTGTGATTGGTCTATTCATATTTTCTATTTCTTCCTGAGTCAGTCTTGGCAGGTTGTGCATTTCTAAGAATTTGTCCATTTCTTCCAGGTTGTCCATTTTATTGGCATAGAGTTGCTTGTGGTAATCTCTCATGATCTTTTGTATTTCTGCAGTGTCAGTTGTTACTTCTCCTTTTTCATTTCTAATTCTATTGATTTGAGTCTTCTCCCTTTTTTTCTTGATGAGTCTGGCTAATAGTTTGTCTATTTTGTTTATCTTCTCAAAGAACCAGCTTTTAGTTTTATTGATCTTTGCTATCGTTTCCTTCATTTCTTTTTCATTTATTTCTGATCTGATCTTTATGATTTCTTTCCTTCTGCTAGCTTTGGGGGTTTTTTGTTCTTCTTTCTCTAATTGCTTTAGGTGCAGGGTCAGGTTGTTTGCTCGAGATGTTTCCTGTTTCTTAAGGTGGGATTGTATTGCTAGAAACTTCCCCCTTAGAACTGCTTTTGCTGCGTCCCATAGGTTTTGGGTAGTCGTGTCTCCATTGTCATTTGTTTCTAGGTATTTTTTAATTTCCTCTTTGATTTCTTCAGTGATCACTTCGTTATTGAGTAGTGTATTGTTTAGCCTCCGTGTGTTTGTATTTTTTACAGATCTTTTCCTGTAATTGATGTCTAGTCTCATAGCACTTTTGTCCGAAAACATACTTGATACATTTTCAATTTTCTTAAATTTACCAAGGCTTGATTTGTGACCCAAGATATGATCTATCCTGGGGAATGTTCCATGAGCACTTGAGAAAAATGTGTATTCTGTTGTTTTTGGATAGAATGTCCTATAAATATCAATTAAGTCCATCGTCTTTAATGTATCGTTTAATGCTTGTGTTTCCTTTTTTATTTTCATTTTGGATGATCTGTCCATTGGTGAAAGTGGGGTGTTAAAGTCCCCTACTATGATTGTGTTACTGTCGATTTCCCCTTTTATGGCTGTTAGTATTTGCCTTATGTATTGAAGTGCTCCTATGTTGGGTGCATAAATATTTACAATTGTTATATCTTCTTCCTGGATCGATCCCTTGATCATTATATAGTGCCCTTCTTTGTCTCTTCTAATAGTCTTTATTTTAAAGTCTATTTTGTCTGATATAAGAATTGCTACTCCAGCTTTCTTTTGATTTCCATTTGCATGGAATATCTTTTTCCAACCCCTTACTTTCAATCTGTATGTGTCTCTAGGTCTGAAGTGGGTCTCTTGTAGACAGCATATATATGGGTCTTGTTTTGGTATCCATTCAGCCAATCTGTGTCTTTTGGTGGGAGCATTTAGTCCATTTACATTTAAGGTAATTATTGATATGTATGTTCCTATTCCCATTTCCTTAATTGCTTTGGGTTCGTTATTGTAAGTATATTCCTTCTCTTGTGTTTCTTGCCTAGAGAAGTTCCTTTAGCATTTGTTGTAAAGCTGGTTTGGTGGTGCTGAACTCTCTCAGCTTTTGCTTGTCTGTAAACGTTTTAATTTCTCCATCAAATCTGAATGAGATCCTTGCTGGGTAGAGTAATCTTGGTTGCAGGTTTCTCTCCTTCATCACTTTAATTATGTCCTGCCACTCCCTTCTGGCTTGTAGAGTTTCTGCTGAGAGATCAGCTGTTAACCTGATGGGGATTCCCTTGTGTGTTATTTGTTGTTTTTGCCTTGCTGCTTTTAATATGATTTCTTTGTGTTTAATTTTTGACAGTTTGATTAATATGTGTCTTGGCGTATCTCTCCTTGGATTTATTCTGTATGGGACTCTCTGTGCCTCCTGGACTTGATTAACTATTTCCTTTCCCATATTAGGGAAGTTTTCAACTATAATCTCTTCAAATATTTTCTCAGTGCCTTTCTTTTTCTCTTCTTCTTCTGGAACCCCTATAATTCGAATGTTGGTGCGTTTAATGTTGTCCCAGAGGTCTCTGAGACTGTCCTCTGTTCTTTTCATTCTTTTTTCTTTATTTTGCTCTGCAGCAGTTATTTCCACTATTTTATCTTCCACCTCACTTATCCGTTCTTCTGCCTCAGTTATTCTGCTATTGATCCCATCTAGAGTATTTTTCATTTCATTTATTGTGTTTTTAATCGATGCTTGATTTATCTTTAGTTCTTCTAGGTCCTTGTTAACTGTTTCTTGCATTTTGTCTATTCTATTTCCAAGATTTTGGATCTTGGAAATAGAATCTTGGATCAGCTTTACTATCAGTATTCTGAATTCTTTTTCAGGTAGACTGCCTATTACCTCTTCATTTGTTAGGTCTGGTAGGTTTTTATCTTGCTCCTTCACCTGCTGTGTGTTTTTCTGTCTTCTCATTTTGCTTATGTTACTGTGTTTGGGGTCTCCTTTTTGCAGGCTGCAGATTCGTAGTTCCTGTTGTTTTTGGTGTCTGTCCCCAGTTGCTAAGGTTGTTTCAGTAGGTTGTGTAGGCTTCCTGGTGGGGAGGACTAGTGCCTGTGTTCTGGTGGTTGAGGCTCGATCTTGTCTTTCTGGTGGACAGGTCCACGTCTGGTGGTGTGTTTTGGGGTGCCTGTGGCCTTATTATGTTTTTAGGCAGCCTCTCTGTTAATGGGATGGGTTGTGTTCCTGCCTTGCTAGTTGCTTGGCATAGGGTGACCACCACTGTAGTTTGCTGGTCGTTGACTGAAGCTGGGTGCTGGTGTTGAGATGGAGATCTCTGGGAGATTTTCGCTGCTTGATATTATGTGGAGCTGGGAGGTCTCTTGTGGACCCGTGTACTGAAGTTGGCTCTCCCACTTCAGAGGCACAGCACTGACTCCTGGCTGCAGCACCAAGAGCCTTTCATCTACCCGGCTCAGAATAAAAGGGAGAAAAAGTAGAAAGAAAGAATTAGTAGAAGAAAGAGAGAGTGAAAGAAAGGAAGAAGGAAAGAAAGGGAGGAATGAAGGAAGGAAGGAAGAAAGAGAGAAAGGAGGGAGGGAGGGAGGAAGGATGGAAAGAATGAAAGAAAGAAAGAAAGGAGGGAGAGAGGGAGGAATGAAAGAAAAAGGAAGAGTGAATGGAAGAAGGGAGGGAGGGAGGATGGAAGGAAAGAAAGAAAGAAAGAAAGAAACACAGGAGGGAGGGAGGGAGGAAGGAAAGAAAAAGAAAGAGTGAAAGGAAGAAGGGAGGGAGGGAGGGAGGAAGGAAAGAAAGGGAAAGAAGGAAAGGAGGGGCGGAGGGAGGAAGGGAAGGTAGGAAAAAAGAAAGAGCAGGTAAAGTAAAATAGAATAAATTATGAAATATAGCAGCGTTATTAAAATTAAAAAGTAATTATTGAAAAAAAAACGGACAGATAGATCCCTGGGACATATGGTGGAAGCAAAGCTATACAGAGAGAATCTTACACAGAAGAATACACATACACATTCACAAAAAGACAGCAGGGGGAAAAATCAAAAATCTTGCTCTCCAAGTCCACCTCCTCAGTTTGGGATACTTCATTGTAAAAAGAGGAAAAGGGCGAGAAGTCTGAAATCTTGCTCTCTAAGTCCACCTCCTCAATTTGGGATGATTCGCTGTCCATTCATGCACTCCACAGAGGCAGGGCACATCAAGTGGACCGTGGAGCTTTAATCCGCTGCCTCCGAGGCTGCGCAGAGAGATTGCCCTGTCTCTTCTCTGCTCTCACAGCTCCCGGGTCTCAGCCTTGGACCTGGCCCCGCCTCTGCGCGTAGGTCGCCGGAGGGCGTCCGTTCTTCGCTCAGACAGGACGGGTTTAAAGGAGCCGCTGATTCGGGGGCTCTGGCTCACTCAGGCAGAGGGGAGGGAGTGGCGCCCAGTGTGGGGCGGGCCTGCGGCGGCAGAGGCCGGCGTGACGTTGCACCAGGCCGAGGCGCTCTGTGCGCTTTCCCGGGAAAGCCGTCCCCGGGTTCCGGGACCCCGGCAGTGGCGGGGTGCACAGGCCCCCTGGAAGGCGGGGCGGACAGTGACCCGCGCTCGCACACAGGCCCTGCGGCGGCGGCAGCAGCAGCAGCCCCAGCGTCCCACGCCCGTCTCCGGGGTCCGCGCCTTTAGCCGCGGCTCGCGCCCGTCTCCGGCGCTTCCCAAAGCAGCCCTCTTAACGCCCTCTCCTCGCGCACCAGGAAACAAAAGGTAAGAAAAAGCCTCTTGCCTCTTCGGCAGCTCCAGACCCTTTCCACGGACTCCCTCCGGGCTAGCCGTGGTGCACTAACCCTTCCAGGCTCTCTTCCTGCCGCCAGCCCCAGTCCTCTCCATATAAACTTTAGATACAAGAAAAACTGATTTAAAATTCCACTTAAGCTAATTACTAGCTATATTATCCTGTGCAAGTTTCTTTTTCTTTTTTTTTTTAATTAAAGTATAGTTGATGTACAATACATAAGTTACAGGTGTAGGATACAGTGATTCAGTTTTTAATGGTTATATACCATTTATAGTTATTATAAAATATTGGCAATATGCCCTGTGTTGTACAATACACCTTTGTAGCTTATTTTATACCTAATAACATGTACCTCTTAATCTCCTACACTTATATTGCCCCCCTTCCATTTCCCCACTGGTAACCACTAATTTGTTCTCAATATCTGTGAGTCTGCTTCTTTTTTGTTATATTCACTAATTTGTTGTATTTTTTAGATTCCACATATAAGTAATATCACATAGTGTTTCTCTCTCTCTGACTCATTTCACTTAGCATAATATCCTCAGGTCCATCCATGTTGCTGCATATGGCAAAATTTCATTCTTTTTATGTCTGAGTAGTATTCCATTTTGTGTGTGTGTGTTTCTGTGTGTGTACACACAAACCCCACATCTTCTTTACCCATTTATCTGTTGATGGATACTTAGGTTGCTTCCACAACTTGGCAATTGTAAATTATGCTGCTATGAACTTTGCGGTGCATGTATTTTTTCAAATTAGTGTTTTCTTTTTATTCAGATATATACCCATGAATGGAATTGCTGAGTCATATGGCAGTTCTACTTTTCATTTTTTTAAAGAAAGCTCCATAATGTTTTCCAGAGTGGTGCATCAATTTACATTCCCACCAACAGTGTACAAGGGTTCTCTTTTCTCCACATCCTTGCCAACATTTGTTATGTGTGTTCTTTTGGATGACAGTCATTCTGAGAGGTGTGAGGTGATATCTTTTTGTGGTTTTGATTTCCATTACCCTGAAGGTAAGTGATGCTGAGATTGCTTCATGTGCCTCTTGGCCATCTGCATTTCCTCTTCAGAAAAATATCTATTCAGTTCTTCCGCCCATTTTATTTTTTTATGTTGAGTTGTATGAGCCGTTTATATATGTTAGATATTAATCCCTAATCAGGCATATCATTTGTAAATATATTATCCCATTCAGTAGGTTGACTTTCCATGTTGTCAATGGTTCCCTTTATTATGCAAAAGCTTTTAAGTTTAATTAAGGACCATTTTTTTTTCTTTTATTTCCTTTGCTGGAGTTGATAGATCTGAAAAATATTGCTATGATTTATGTCAAAGAGTGGTCTGCCTATGGTTTCCTCTAGGAGTTTTATGGTTTCGGTCCTACGTTTAGGCCTTTAACCCATTTTCAGTTTATTTTTGTATATGGTTTTATGAGAATGTTCTAATTTCATTCTTTTACATGTAGCTGTCCAGTTTTCCCAGCACAACTTATTAAAGAGATTGTCTTTTCTCCATTGTATATTCTTGTCTCCTTTGTCATATATTCATTGACCATAAGTACGTGGTTTTATTTCAGGGCTTTCTATACTGTTCCATTGATCTCTTTGTCTGTTTTTATGCCAGTACCATACTGTGCCAATGACTTTACTTTTGTAGTATAGTCTTAAGTCAGGAGGCATGATTCCTCCAGATCTGTTCTTTCTCAAGACTGCTTTGGCTATTTGTGTTTCCATAGAAATTTTAAAATTATTTGTTCTAGTTCTGTGAAAAATGTCCCTGGTATTTTGATAGCAATGGCATTGAATCTGTATATTGTCTCAGGTAGTATAGGAATTTTGACAGTATTAATTCTTCTAGTCCATATACTTCCAACTGTTTGTGCCATCTTCAATTTCTTTCATCAGTGTGTTATAGTCTTCCAAGTACAGGTCTTTTATCTCCTTAGACAGGTTTATTCCTAGGTATTTTATTCTTTCTGATGCAATGGTAAATGGGATTGCTTCCTTCATTTCTCTTTCTGATAATTTATTGTTAGTGTATTGATATGTAACAGATTTCTGTATATTAATTTTGTATCCTGCAACTTTGCTGAATTCACTGATGAGCTGTACTAGTTTTCTGGTGGCATCTTTAGAACTTTCTATGTATAGCATCATGTCATCTGCAAACAGTCCCTTAACCTTTCTTAGCCTCAGTCAACCTCTTAAGAATTGCTCTGAATATTAGATAATGCATGCAAACCATTTTGAACATAGTAGGTACTCAGCAAATGAAACTTTTAATATTCTGTTTTCTCTTTTTCCACATTTTTATTATAATGCAGAAATGCCAATAAACTTGATATTTATTTTTTAAAATGAAAACTAAGATCACATAGCTAACAAATGGATAGGTCAAAATCTGTACCCAGATCCAGCCACCTAAAAGACCATGTGCCTAACTCCTATCAACTCTCCATAGAGAACCAGTGAGCCAAGGCGTTAGAAGGGTCATTACCAGGGATATAAGATAGTGGCAAAGACAAGGTAGAGAGGAAAGCTCAGAGTGTGAAATTACAAGAGTCTATGTGACCTTTATGATGGGGCAGGAGTGAATGGCAGGCAGGCCTGAAGCCTGAGCCTCTTGAAGGATGTTCCTGGGAAACTGACATTCACTTCATCTAATCTCGCAGTCCACAATCAGGAATGTGTTGGGATTGTTTTAGACCACTTACTCAATGCTAGCTGGCACCTAAGCAGCAGTCTACAGATAAGTTAGATGGGAAGCATGGCAGGAGGGTATGAAAAGTCCATGAGAATTTGAGAGGGTGACACTCATGCCTTGCAGTCTCCTCATTCTGCATGGGTGTCATCTTTTCAATCAACACCTCCATGGGAAGAACTCAGAGGGCCCTGGGAGCTGGCACTTCCCTTTGAAAGCACTCTGGGTTATGCCCTGCATTGTGAATCCTAGATCACTGGCAATGTTGAACTTACTTTGAACCCTGGGCTCCAGGACAGCAGAGACTATTAAGAAACACCCTTTCATGTTCTAAAAAACAACTAAACCACAAAGGACCATCTCCATCCTCCCTCATGACTCCCATAAGACTCACAGATGACTTCCTTGTTTATCTGCCTCTATAATACCCCCAAGTTTCCTCCCTTTTCTTTAAAATATTCCTCATTAATGAAGGTTTTCCCTATGGTAACAATCTGAATGACCTCCTTAAACTAGCTAGTGCACAGTTTTGGTACTTTGGATTTTATCATTTGAGTTGCACAGAAAGCATTGTCAAATCAAAAGAAATACTTAGCCTTCCCTGGGTTAAATCTGTATAGGTAAAATGTTTTAATACATATATTTCAGATATTATATGCTGTACAGGAAGCTCCTAGAAAATTGTCAATGCCCTCATTGTCCATGATATGTTTCTATTTATCAGAGTCCTGGTGCTACCTTGCCTGATATTACAAAACAGTATAGTGTCATCAGTTGCAATTTATTTTAAATGGTAACTTAATTATAACATTAATTCTTTAACTTGAAATCAGCATCTTCAAATCAGTGGTTTTAATTGGGCACTCATTTCTCTTACCTTTGGAATCTTATTAATATAGAGATGTTTAGGACTACTCCAGATTATTGTTTCTAATTTCATGATATTCTTAATTTATTCTTGGTATATTCTAACTATATGGTTGGCATATTATGCCAGTATAATTACCGTATATCTGAAGATTTTTTGAAAAGATTGTATTCAACCATTTTTATAAATTAGATGTAATATCCACTCTTCTTTGGACATAGACATCATTATATTTACAAATATTTTGTCCAATACCTTTTTTTGCATTAATTTTTATCTTGTCCTGCATACCACAGAAATAGCCACATGCCCTTGTCAGTTGCATTATTATTCTTATAATGAACTCTCATCATATCTTTCACTTTTGAAAATGACCAGTAGTAAGTTAGTCACAGCTATGTAAATTTCTTCCTCATCTATAGATACTTAATGTTTTATTCTAATGCATCCCTGAAAGCACTTGTAATTGTCTATAGGTCAGAGTACTTCATTGTTAACAAAGAAGGACTTTCTCAGAACCCCAGAGAAGAGGACTGTACCGATCCTTTTGTGTACAGGTTTCTGATGGCACCCTTTAAAGACCTTTGAAATCATACCAGTGAATTAAGTCAGGATTCTGAGAACTCTGAGAATCAGATGAATTCATGAGTTTGCTAATGCAAGGTCTAGTAAAACAAGAACTACTTAGGACTGAATGAACTAATGAAGGATGATTAAGGGTTTTGTTTGGAATATTACTGATGTTATAGTGTTCTATTTTTTGAATATATAAGGAACCCATTTCTCTTACGTTGTAAGTTATCTATAACTCATAATTTAGAAGATTATGCTTTTGTAAGTTGAAATGAAATGACATTCATTTGTAAATGACATTTGTAAGTGACATTATCTCTGCCTAATCCCATCTAGGATTCAGAAACTCATATTATTCTTATTTCCATAATAATATAATTATTTACATAGGTTTAATTAGAGTCTGTCCTCTTTATTATCAGGAAAGGGTTGGAACACTGGTTTTTGCAACCAAGGCCTTACCTGGAATGACATATATGAAAATGATGCTCATTGAGTCAGATATGACCAGATACTTTTAAGGAGCAAGGTTGACTTTATGGAGCCAACAATGCTTACAAAGCCCTCATGGAGAAACCAGGCTGACACCTGGCTTACAGAGTTCTTGGCCTTATAGGTGAGTAAGGAAAGTCTCTTCCTGGCAGACCCAAAAACTTTAGGATATGCTGGGCATCTAGAGAAGAATTCACCCAAATTTTTAGGTACTTCAGGTGAAATCCAGTGGATAATTCTTGGCTTGGCTTCTTAGCCTCAAAAGGCTTTTAAAAGTTCAATCTTAGGGCCTCCCTGGTGGCACAGTGGTTGAGAGTCCGCCTGCCGATGCAGGGGACACGGGTTCGTGCCCCGGTCCAGGAGGATCCCACATGCTGTGGAGCGGCTAGGCCCGTGAGCCATGGCCGCTGAGCCTGCACGTCCGGAGCCTGTGCTCCGCAACGGGAGAGGCCACAACAGTGAGAGGCCCGCGTACTGCAAAAAAAAAAAAAAAAAAAAAAAAAAAAAAGTCCAATCTTAGATTCTTTTTGAAAACTTCCAGCAAAGCAAACTTAAATAGACCCATATGGCAAATAATTATCCTTGTTATGAGTACAAATAATTAGGCCAAATCTCATGAGACCAGCCTTATTTTTTTAATCAAGAATATTTTTTCTTTGAGATTAACTTTCATCAAAAGGGAGAATTTTTGTGATTCAATGGAAAATGATGCATTGCCTATAGCACACCCTTTTGGATTATCAGTTTTGCCCTGTTCTTTGTCTTTGAGCTAGTTGAACTTCTGCATCTCTTGTTAATTGAGGGTAACTTATAAACATGCACACCCTGTCTTGTCTGGTTGAGATTTAAATGAATTCCTCCCCTTCTGTCAAAAAAAGTTTTGGTATCTATCTGTAAGTTGAACTGGATCCAGCCACCTTTCCCAATTTGTAAATATTTAGTAAATTTTCAATCCCTTCTATTTTTTGCAATATTTAGTTATAATCCTCCAAACTAGCAATTCCAATTTTCCCCTTCCCATATGATCTGGAGTCATGGAGAACTAAGACCTGATGATCCAGATCCCTATAAGGATTCCAGGTCACCTTGTAACTGAACCTTTCCCCATGACATGAAGAAGACCTGTGAACTGAAACCCGGTGACTTGATATAAACCTCTAAGTGCTCACCACCACAGCAGACCATGAACTGGGCTAGAATTTTCCCTGGAAAACCACTGTCTGGACTAAGGAAGTTGGGTGAAATGCTCAATTCATATATGCCCTTATATGAAAGATTGCCAGGACTGTGGACAATGTCACAAAGAGGACTGACATCCCACCTTGAGAGCTTCAAGAAACTCCAATGAGCGGCACTACGTAATCAAAAAAATTTTCCACCACTAACCCCTTAGAAATCACTGGATCCTCAGGGTTCAAATCCTGGCTCTTTTCTTTAATACAAACTTTTGTGTTAAACAACAAGGTCCTACTGTATAGCACAGGGAACCATATTCAATTTCTTGTAACAAACCGTAATGGAATAATATGTAAAAGAATATGTGTGTGTGTGTGTGTGTGTGTGTGTGTGTATAACTGAATCACTTTGCTGTACACCAGAAACTAACACAACATTGTAAATCAACTATACTTCAATAAAAAATAATTTTTTTAAAAAAATTTAACTTTTATATTAATATTTTTCTTTTTCATTTAGGGTATACCTCTTCTTTTAGGATGTCTGATTTTCAGGACCCTAAAACAACTGACCTTTGCAACCTCAAAAGGTGGTCAGAAAAACACCAACACAAGTCCCCAAGCGACTATTTCTTAAGCCCTGCTACATCCCAATCAGGTTTATGATTGCCTGTGAGCTATCAGCAGTGAATAATATTCATGTTGAATAAAAGTTTGGGGGTTGGGGCGAATAGATAATGTAGAATTTTACCTGAGTCCTCTGCTCCTATAAAGCAGTAATGGTTGGCTGATGGAACTTTCTACCTGCAAGTTTGACCTTAAATCAATCTGCTTGTTCCACAAAGGAGTTTTTTCAAATATGTTATGATGACTAGACTAGAAATTTGATTTGCAGTCTGAGATTTAAAAACACTGCATTTTCTTTCTCCAGGCATAAACAAGAAAACTGATTCATTTCACCTAACACGGGTCCTGAGACTCTGGATCAACAAGCTCTCCAGGTAATTCTGATACAAAGCTATATTAGGAATAACTGAACTAGATCCCTGTAAACACTGACATCTCATTTTACATTTTCCTCTTGTAGTTAACGTGGGAAATATAGTTTCAAACTAACAGCTTTCTCCAAAAATTAGGTTCTACCACCTTCCTAGTAGGATCACCAGGCACTGAGACAAATGATTTATATACACCCTCTGATACATGTATTTATCTGATTTACTCCTCACAATTCTGGGAAGTAAGTTATACTGCCTACTTTACAAATGAGGAAAACAGAGACCCAACAAGCTCAAGTAATTTTGCCAAGATCTCATAGCCAATAAATAAAACTCAAATCTGAAGGAGATACAACACTACCTAAATACTTGGCATTTCATTTTGTTACTGGGCCATAGAGGTAGAGAAAAGGCCAGGGAATGCTAATTGAAAGCATAGATGTCACACTCTAAAGCAGTGACAAATGTCATGGTCAGGGCAGTGAGATACTTCCTCCCACTTGTCTCTGTTGTACACAGACTGTGAGGTCCAAGAGCTGACCATCAAGGGAAGGAACACTTCAAAGAAGCTTCAGGCTTTCCCTTACATCCTCTAGGAGTCACTACCATCTCTGTTACACAACTGGAATCTACAATGGGGTTAATGCTACTGATTACCTCTTGCAGCAACCATGAAAAATCTATTACGGTGAGAACTGCAAGGCCCTCTTCACATGTAATGTGAAATCTAAAAGTTCAGCCCAAAGTTCCATCCTAACTGTACCTTTACCAGTTTTTCCACTGAAACAGAAGGGCCAGTAGTGCTGGCAATTGGAGGGCATGGCACACTCTGTTCTTTCCACTTCCAAAGCAACTGTTCTTTCCCAACAATAGCCTCCCAGTAGGATCTCGAAGATTGCTTCTCAGAGCCTCTAAGGAGCTTCAGTCTCAGCCGGTGGAGCATCGGTTGTTCACCTCACTAATACCACACGTCTCAGCTTTCAAAATGACAAAATCAACAAAGCCAATGACTATGACAGGCCATTGAAATTCTCAAAATCTCTTTTCAGTCCCCATCAATAAACGTCAGTTCATGAGTCAGCATCACTAAAAGCAATGGTCAGATGATAACTAGGAGTTTCTGGAATTGGCAGGCAAATGATAACTGAGTCAAAGGGTTACTGTAAAGCATACATTAAGAAGCAAATATGTCACAGCCAGCAGACATCCACAAGAACCTGGCAGCACCAGGGGGTCTTTTTTTTTTTTTTGCGGTATGCGGGCCTCTCACTGTTGTGGCCTCTCCCGTTGTGGAGCACAGGCTCCGGACACGCAGGCTCAGCGGCCATGGCTCACGGGCCTAGCCGCTCCACAGCATGTGGGATCCTCCCAGACCGGGGCACGAACCCGTGTCCCCTGCATCGGCAGGCGGACTCTCAACCACTGCACCACCAGGGAAGCCCGGGTGGGTCATTTTTATTTTTGTTTATAAGCCATTATGCTCAAGCTCACACACTCTTTTATGCTGCTGGTAGTAGTTGACAATTATGGTGGGTTTCAGAGGGGTGAGAGAGTTGAAACACAAAGTTCAACATAAAAGAAGATATGGGACACATCTCAGATCTGTTGGTTGGCGTTAGGGAAAATGGGCACCTGTTCAAAGTCTGACATTCTTTTTTTTTTTTTTTGGCAGTACGCGGGCCTCTCACTGTTGTGGCCTCTCCCGTTGTGGAGCACAGGCTCCGGACACGCAGGCTCAGCGGCCATGGCTCACGGGCCTAGCCACTCCGCGGCATGTGGGATCTTCCCAGACTGGGGCATGAACCCGCGTCCCCTGCATTGGCAGGAGGACTCTCAACAACTGCACCACCAGGGAAGACTAGTCTGACATTTTTTAGTAGAAAAAAGACATATTTACGAAATTCCACATACCATGCATCTGCAATCTTCAAGGTTACCAATTGATAGGCAAGTAGTAGTTATTTTTAAGAAAGAAATATGTTTAGTTTGGGATGCTATAACAAAATACCATAGATTGGATGGTGTATAAACAATAGAAATTTCTCACAGTTCTGGAGGCTGGAAGTCCAATATCAGAGTGCCAGCATGGTTGGGTTCTGGAGTGTGCCCTCTTCCATCTTATAGACTGCTGATTTCTTGCTGTATCCTAACATGATGGAAAGAGGGCTAGAGAGCTCTCTGGGGTCCCTTTCATGAGGGCACTAAAACCATTCATGAGGGTTCTACCCTCATGACCTAATCGCTTCCCAAAGGCTCCACCTCCCGGTACCATCACTTTGGGGACAGGCTTTTAACATGAATTTGGGGGAGATACAAACATTCAGTCTGTTGCATTCCATCCCCTGCTCCATAAAATTCATGTCCTTCTCACATGTAAAATATATTAATTCCATCCCAACAGCCCTACAAGTCAACTCATTCCAGTATCAACTCTTAGGTCTAGAGTCCAAAATTTCATCTAAATATCTAAATCAAATATGGGTGAGACTCAAGGTACAGATTATACTGAGGCAAAATTCCTCTCTAGCTGTGAACCTGTGAAAACAAACAACTTATGTGCTTCCAAAATACAATGATGGGACATGCATAAGATAGACATTCCCACTCCAGAAAGAAAGAAGGAAGGAGTGATAGGTCCCAAGCAAGCCCAAAATCTAGCAAGGCAAGTTCCATATGATCTTAAGTCTTGAGAATAATGCTCTTTGGCCTGATGCTCTGCTTTCTAGACCCACTGGCGCAGCAGTCTAGACTTCTGGACCCACTGGAGTAGCAACATCACCCCCACAGTTTGGTGGAGGGCTGCCCACACTGTGGCTCTCTGCAATGGCCCCACACATTTTGGTTCTCTGTCTGGAGGAGGCGTGGGGAGAGAGGTTTGTGTGTATCCTTAGGATTCTGCAGAGTGGCCCTACCCCTACGCCTGGGGTGGGAGTGGCAGCCCTGATGACCTCTGAATCACCTTCAGGGTCCTTCTTCCCTTGTTTTGAAGAAGAATAGTGCAGGTTCACATTGCTCTATGGTCTGGTCCTATAGGATCTAATAAGTTTTCCTTCATTTTGTCTTGTTTTCTGTTTCCTTTAGTCCTAGCTGGCAGTGTTTCTGCTGGTATAATCCCATCTCTATTCCTAGGTTTTGTTGAGATGGTTGATTAAATCCATGGTTCACACCCACATTAATCTCCTTATCAAATTGTACGTCTACCATACCTTTAGTGCTTTCTTCCAAATACACGTTCTCATTTTTTGTAATATGGATAAATCTTTAAGTTCTGGTTCCTTTTTGCTTAAAACTTTCACCTTCTCTTCATTTCTCTCCTCTGACATTTTAGTATAAGCAGTCAGGGTAAACCAAGCCACTCCTTTAACACTTGCTTAGAAACCACATTAGCCAAATATCCAATTTCATTGCTTGCAAGTTTCACCTTCCAAAAAACACTAGAACACAAACAGTGCAGCCTAATTATTTGCCTCTCTATAACAAGGATCACCTTTCTCCATTGTCCCATAACATGTTCCTCCTCTCTGTCTGAGACCTCCTCAAAATGGACTCTACCATCTATATTTCTACCAATATTCTGTCCATGATTACTTAGGTATTGTCCAAGAAGACTGAAGCTTTCTCTACCACTCTTTCTTCTTTCAGAGCTCTCGCCAGAATCACCTTTAAAATTCCATTCACAGCAATCTAGGCTTTCTCTGTCATGCACCTCAAAATTCTTTCAGCTTCTGCCCATTACCCAGTTCCAAAGCCACTTCCACATTTTTAGGTATCTGTTATAGCAGCACCCCAGACTTCTCAGTACCAATTCGTGTTTAACTGAGTTCAGGACGCTATAGCAAAATACCATAGACTGTGTGGCTTATAAATAACAGAAATTTATTTTGCACAGTTCTGGAGGCTAGAAGTCTGAGATCAAGGTCAGGTTCTCCTGAGAGCTCTCTCCCAGGTTGCAGACTGCCAACTTCTCACTGTATCCTCACAGGATGGAAAGAGGGTGAGAGAGCTTTCTGGAGTCTCTTTTATAAGGGTACTAATCCCATCCATGAGGGCTCCACCTTCATGACCTAATTACCTCCCAAAGGCCCCACCTCCTAATACTGTCACATTGGAGGTTAGAATTTCAACATATGAATTTGTGGAAGACACAAAAACATTCAGTCCATTGCAAGGTACAAAGTAACCAAACCTTATATTAATAATAATGATTAAATAACTAACATTTATTTAAGCACTGTGCACATGTGGCATTGATCACCTCATCCCCATATTACAGATGAGAAATGTAACACTCAGAGAGGTGAAGTCACTTGCCAAGGTTACACAGCTAATAAGTTGCAAAGCTAGAGTTCAAACTTGGACTATCTGACTCTCACAATATTAACTTTTAAATAAGCCATGTCCTTAGACCAAGATAGATTTGCAGAAGTAGAATGAAGTGGAGTGAATAAAGAAATAATCCAAATGCAAATGTCTGCCTCACTAGTTACACTGCCACATTTATCCAAAACATTAGTCATCAACCTCATAAAAATACTTATTGCAGTATTATTTATGATCATGAAAAATTGGAAATAAGCTAAATTTCTAACAACAGTTGAAGAGTATATAAAGTATAGCTCCTATAATAATGAAACTCAAATGCATCCATTACTCATTCATTCAACAAACATGTATTGAGCATCTACTATATGCTAGGTACTCCTCTACATGCTAGGGAAATAGTAATGAACAAAACAATGTTCTTGCCCCATCCAATGAAGCTTATGAAAATTTTTAAATGACATGAGAAAATACTTGATGAAATGTCAGGTTAAAATTAGATAAAATTATGTATTTAGTATGAACTAAATTACACATACACAAAACAGATACATGTACAAAAGAGAGTTAAAAGACAATATGCCAATACATCCAATACATTGCTTCTGTGCTGAAATATCTTATGATTAAAGGTAACTTTATACTTATATATATTATTCATATTTACTGCAAAGAGCATTTAATATAATAATAATACATTTTATACTTTAGTTCTTGGGCTCATAAATATAATTGTTTTGGTGACATTAGATCGTTCACACTATTTCTGTGCTCTCATCTAGCAAATGCTTTACACTAACTCTTGAATGTGGTACTCCAAGGACAATGGTGCTTCAAGGACAAAGGACAACACTGCCTGAAAAAGTTTCAGCATTACAACCCCTACCCGACTCTTAGTCTCCCTCCCCACCATGTCACGATGGTTACAAAATTCCTGAGCCCACCTGGGCGACGCCCACCTGGGCAACTGGACCTGTCCCAAATAAGGAAAGGCATATGCCCTGCCCCACTCCCACCCTACAGAAGGAAGGTATATGTGCCTCGACCAATAAGTAAACTAAATTTTCACCTCGGACTATTCCTTTGTTTTCTGGCTATAAAAACTGATCAATAGCACATGTTCAGGCTCGACTCTCCCAGACTACTAGGAAGTCGGCCTGCGGTTCTGGGAGCGACCTTTCCCTCTAATAAATTCTACCTTCTTTACATTCTGCCTTGTGTCTGGAAATTCTTTTCTAACCCGCATTCGGACCACGACAATTAACTCAGTGGTTACCAAACTTTTTTTTCAGTGGCCAGAGGGCAAATATTTGAGGCTTTGAAAGTCACGCAGTCTCTGCCACTACTACTCAATGCTGCCGTTGTACTATAAAATCACCCACAGACAATATTTAACTGTATTCCAGTTAAGCCTGTGTTCCAACAAAACTTTATTTACAAAAAAATGTGGCAGAGAAGATTGGCCCCAGGGCCATAATTAACTTCATAACAAACACAAAGTTCTTACTTCCACTGTTCAATCTCCTAATTGTAACATCCTTGAGAGATAAATATTAACCACATTTTACAGAGGAGAAGACTAAGGCTCAGAGAGAGGAAATATCTTGTCCAACATCATGCAGCTCACAGAGCGAGTTAAGTTCAGCTCCCAAGAGAGATGCCAAATCTCCTGTTGCCTTAAAAGCTGTACATATATAAATGCTAATTTTAAACTTTCTCGGGGATTTTGTTCCTTAGAAGAACCTTACTCTAAATTATTTTGTGAAAAAACAAACAAACAAACAAAAATCACTCTTTATCCTTCACAAAAACATCTATTTTCGTGTGTTAGCTTCTTTAAAGAAAAATTCCCCTGCAGACTGAGTCAAAGACCTCAATGGAGGTTTAAGGGATATCTTTTGATTGCTTTTGTGTGAGGAGGAAATGGGACTATAAGGGAATGTTTCTTTATGTTTCTTAAGCAGTCTCCCAGGAGCTTGGCACAACAGGGGACAGCAGGGAATAAAGATGCCCAAGTTTTCTATACCCACAGAACAAGGAGGCTGCTTTTTCTCAGACCTGATATGAAAGGCACATGGCCCTATGTAGCTGAAGACTTACCAATGTTAATCTCGTCATCAGTCAGAGTGTCTCCAATGAAATCAAACTGAAAGGACTGCAACGTTTGGGAAAATTTCTGAACAGCAGAGGAGTAATCTGTAAAGGAAGGGAAACAGGAGAAATGGTCAATACTGCTGGCTTTTGTCTGATTTCCTCATCTCTGTTAGAGCAGACAGGAGAAAAACAAAGGGAAGTGCTCCTAGCAGGTAGCAAATTGCATTGCAAGCCATTAAACCAAAAACCAGACCTTCAGTAGAAAATTTGAGCAACGAAAACCACACATTAAAGATGAAGTAGGGCAGCTTAGTGAAGTCCTTCGTTTAAGTCATGGTACATGTTTTATCTTCAATCCCTGTCCTATATGACCTGTTCTACCCAAAGCCTGTAAGACCTAAAGCTACTTAGTTGTACTCCTAAGAGAGTCTCCTTAAGCTTTATTGAGTGCCTATTATGGACACTGGACTAGATGCGTTCTTACCTCTACCAAACAAATATCCACAATCATTGTACAAATTAAAAAAAATAGCTCCAGGTTCCAGAGCTATCTGGAAGAGCTGGAACTAGAAGCCCGGTGGTCTGTCTGCGTCTCTAGGGCATTTCCCATGACAACATAGGTAGTAACAGCTGGACATTTTACACATTAACCAGATGGCAGCCTGGGTTAAGATACTACCTGGCAGAGGGACAAATTTAACTTGCTCACAGAGTATTCACTAAGGGACCTAAAATAAGGAGATAATTGATGAAAAATTGAGGGTGGTATGGCCAGACAGATGTTTTTATTTTTGGTCAATGATTTTGAATTTTATTACAAAGAAGTTTAATGATGATGTAAAATTAAATCACAAATAGCTACCCTTTTGACAAATTATCCTTATTGAAATTTTTAAAATATGACTTTCACCAGTATATCCAGCCAAACTTCCAATCTTGCTACGCCAAGAGTGGTTCTCAGGCCAGCAGTATCATCATCACCTGGGAGCTTGATAGAAATACACATTCCCAGGTCACACCCCAGACCTACAAAATCAGAAACTGCATTTTTATACAATCCCTAGGGGATTCATATGCTCTTTAGAGGTTGAGGAGCACTGCTCTCACCAACTAAAGTAACACATTAAGACCATATTCTAGGAAAGATCAAGCTTCTTGGTAATTTTTGGTCCCCTTTTCCTATTTCTTCTTTCACTCCTTAGTTTCATCATCCTCCACCTTCATATCAGATATACAAGCTACTGAAAGTTTCTGCTCTCACCCTAACAGAAAGGGATACAATGCAAACAACAGTACTTTCAATGAAAAGTTATCATGGTTAGGCTATCATGGTTAAACACAATAAAACATGCTTAGGCATTTGTCTGGAGCAGATAAACATGCCAAGAATTTTATTACCTTCTTGTCTATGTCCCATTTTCAGAAGTACTTATTTTTACTATTTAGATCCTTGACCCTCTGAACACATAATTGGCAATAATAATAACAACAATAACAATAATAATAATACTTTACAGAGATTGGAGACTGCAGACCAGGTTATCATTCCTTTTCAAATTTCCACATTTTAGAATCACATTTTCCACTTCAAATCAGGCCACATAAATGTGAGAGGAGCATGCACACCCTGCCTTCCACATTTCATCAGCAAAGAGAACACAGAACTGGTTCCATATCTGGTAAACTTTTCTCTGGCCTCTTTGGCCAGCAGCAAAAAACAAAAGCAAGGCCAGAGTTTCCCATGTGCTCCATTTTACTCAGGGAAATTAAATATAATATTCACTGTACTGTCCTTTCACAAATACCAGGATTTCGTAAATTGAGCTGAGCAAGGTACAGTTATAAATCACTCCTCAGTTAGAATTATATGAACATTTTAGAAACCACAAATATTATGATTTTCAACATTTACAGTATTTTGTAAGTAAAGGCATGGAGTGAGAAAGGAGTTATATTCATTCCCTTTCTCATTATTTGCACCAACACTCTTCTCCAGATTTCTTGGACTTCAAAACACTACCTTACACCTGCACAGAGCTTGAAAATGTTTATGAAGGACTTTGCACACTTTTCATTTACTCTTCCAAAGTATCTAAAGGTAGGTATTACTATCCTCACCTTATAAACAAACCCAAAAAATGAGACCATGAAGCAAATTACATGCACGAAAATACAAACACAAATTAACAGCTCTTCATGGAAAGAAGGTCTCATTTATTTGGCCTCTGTACTGAGGGAAATGCCAGGAAAGACATATATTTTAGATAAATGTGTTGGGTGACTTCTTGACTACAAAGAATCAACAGATAACCTAGAAATGCTTACCATGGATGGGACATTTATTTCCTTATCATCCTAAAATTCACTGCACCACTCCAAACCATGTAAATTCATCCTTATATCCTCCCTGATACTGCCCCACCCCTGCCCACAAAGCCACTATCTCATAATTTTTCAAGCTGTTTTGTCAGTTCTCCCTCAATCACCTTCTTATTTATTCGTGTGCCTTCTATGATGTTTTTCCCTCATCGTTTCCTAACTCATTTTAGAATGTAGTTGGATAGTGCCTTTTAGGCAATTGAAGCTTCCGGGGAATGAGGCAGAATATAAACGGGATTGATTAGTTAACTAATTCATATTATATAGATCCCAATATGGTTTTTTATCACTATAGCTTTCTACAGAATCATATGGAATATCCTCTTTTATTTCCAACTTATTTAAGTCTGAAGGATGTCTTGGTAATTCATGAATCAGTAATTCATCCTTTTTGTTGCTAAGCAGTATCCTATTGTGTAAATATACAATAATTCATTCATTCACCTATTCAGGGACTTTTGCGATGTTTCTAGCTTTTCACTATAATGAATAAAAACTGCTATAAACACTCATGTAAAATTATTTCTGAGACATATGTTTTCACTTCTCCCAAGGAGTGCACCCTAGGAGCTCAATGAATGTGTTTTATGGTTAGTTGGTAAATGTATATTAAACTATATATGAAAAGGTTAAACTGTCTTCCAAAGCCCTTGTACCATTTTGTATTCTTATCAACAATGTATGAGAATTTCAGTTGATCCACATACTTTCCAGCCTCTGGTTATTTACTTCCTAATTTTAATTTTAGCCATTCTAATGGGTGTGTAGTGGTATTTCCTGATGACTAATGCTGCTGAGTATCTTATCATGTACTTATTGGATATTTGTAATATTTTTTCTTATAAAGGATCTGTTCAAATTTTTGCTTGTTTTATGATTGAGTTGTTTATTTTCTTATTATTGAGCTATAAAATTTCTTTATATATTCTGGATCCAAGTTTTTTGTCATATATATATATATATATATATATATATATATATATATATCACAAGTACTATCTAAATTAACTAAAGCTTAACAATCTAAGGGCTGTATATTCAAAACAAAAGAGTGAATTTTTTATAAAAACAGTGAATTTTGTGATATATTAAGTTATCCTAATCAAATCACCTTCTCTCCAGCTCTGCAATCTCTGCAAGAACACTAAAAACCAACAGCCTCACAACTAGAGTATCTATGAAAACCAACACTTTAGCAGCCACTGGAGAGGGCAGAAGCGGGTTGGAGGTTCACAAGGCCCCACTCTCAGAGAATGATTACTATTTGTCCAGTCTGACAGGAGAAAGCTCCATTCTTAGAGTTTGTCTTTGCTTCTCTTAATGCAAAGTTCATTCTGTGTAAACTATGCTGCCATTGGAGCATTTATAAAAACAATCATCTGAAATTGTTTAAGACTGTGGTGACCTGAAGTGATGTCCAAATTGGACTTATAAACTGGCTGAACAAAACACCTGCTAAGAAAAAAAAAAGAATGACAAATTAGAGAAAAACATACCCATAGGGGTCTTTGCAAAGGTGAAAACTATTCCAAGAAATCTAGAAAGACACTTAAATGCAAAGAAATGTATGCACACTCTGGGTTGTGTGTCTGCCCACAGAAGACTTTAAAAGGCCTTAATCTCTCTCTTCTGCCTGAATTTGAGGCCCTGTACAAGCAGGGAGAGAATGGTAAGGCAACGTTGTAAATTTATTGCCCAAATGTTGAAGGCAGGCCTTAAAACACACACAAAGCCTTGCAGCAAAAGCTGGAAGACTTACTGGTTAAAATTGTTTAATAAAATCACTGTCCAATCATTAGCAGAATACTAAGCTAACCTATCAAAGACTTCAGTGGCTTCACACAACACAAAGCACAGACTTTAAGACAGATATAGTCCAGGAAGTCAAAAAAGAAAGAACAATAAGACTTACTTATAAAACACCCTGGGAGGGAGACAGGATCTAGTTTTCAGAGTTGTCACAATGTACCCTTTCCAACAAGAAATTACAAGACACACAGAGAATACTGCCCCATACTCAAGAAAAAAAAAAAAAAAGGTTATCAATAGAAACTATTAAGGAGGAAGCGCAGACATAGGACTTCAAAAAAATTTTTTGAATTAACTATTTTAAATGTGTTCAAAGAATTAAACTATACCATGCCTAATAACTAAAGAAGAGAATGAGAATGATGTGTCACCAAATAAACAATAACAGTAGAGGGCTGGAGATATTTTTAAAAGAGCCAATTAAAACTTCTGTAGTTAAAAAGTACAAGGAATCAATAGCAAAGACCAATAAAACTAAAAGCTGGTTCTTTGAGAAGATAAACAAAATTGATAAACCATTAGCTGCACTCATCAGGGAAAAACGGGAGAAGACTCAAATCAAAAGAATTAGAAATTAAAAAGGAGAAGTAACAACTGACACCACAGAAATACAAAGGATCATGAGAGATTACTACAAGCAACTATGTGCCAATAAAATGGACAACCTGGAAGAAATGGACAAATTCTTAGAAAAGCAAAACCTTCTCAGACTGAATCAGGAAGAAAGAGAAAATATAAACAGACCACTCACAAGCACTGAAATGGAAACTGTGATTAAAAATCTTCCAACAAACAAAAGCACAGGACCCGATGACTGCACAGACAAATTCTATTAAAAATTTAAAGAAGAGTTAATACCCATCCTTCTTAAACTCTTCCAAAATACAGGAGAGGGAGGACCACTCCCAAACTCATTCTATGAAGCCACCATCATGCCGATACCAAAACCAGACAAACACGTCATGAAAAAAGAAAATTACAGGCCAATATCACTGATAAACACACAAACGAAATACTAACAAACAGAATCCAACAGCACATTAAAAGGATCATATAAAATGAGCAAGACGGGATTCCCCCCGGAATGCAAGGATTCTTCAATATATGCAAATCAATCAATGTGAAACACCATATTAACAAACTAAAGCATAAAAACCATATGACAATCTCAATAGATGCAGAAAAAGCTTTCAACAAAATTCAATACCAATTTGTGATAAAAACTCTCAGGAAACTGGGCATAGAGGGAACCAAACTCAACATAATAAAGGCCATATATGACAAACCCACAGCCAACGTTATTATCAATGTTGAAAAACTGAAACCATTTCCTCTAAGATCAGGAACAAGACAAGGGTGCACACTCTCACCAATATTATTCAACACAATTTTGGAAGTCTTAGCCACAGCAATCAGAGAAGAAAAAGAAATAAAAGAATCCAAATTGGAAAAGAAGTAAAACTGTCACTCTTTGCAGATGACACGATACTATATATAGAAAATCCTAAAGATGCCACCAGAAAACTACTAGAGCTAATCAATGAATTTGGTAAAGTAGCAGGATAAAAAAATAATGCACAGAAATCTCTGGCATTCCTATATACTAATGATGAAATATCTGAAAGTGAAATCGAGAAAACACTCCCATTTACCACTGCAACAAAAAGAATAAAATATCTAGGAATAAACCTACCTAAGAAGACAAAAGACCTGTATGCAGAAAATTATAAGACACTGATGAAAGAAATTAAAGAGGATACAAATAGATGGAGAGATATACCATGTACTTGGATTGGAAGAATCAACATTGTGAAAATGACTCTACAACCCAAGGCAATCTACAGATTCAATGCAATCCCTGTCAAACTACCACTGGCTTTTTTCACAGAACTAGAACAAAAAAAATCCACAATTTGTATGGAAACACAAAAGACCCCGAATAGCCAAAGCAATCTTGAAAACGAAAACGGAGCTGGAGAATCAGGCTCCCTGACTTCAGACTATACTACAAAGCTACAGTAATTAAGACAGTATGGTACTGGCACAAAAAGAGAAAGATAGATGCATGGAACAGGATAGAAAGCCCAGAGAGAAACCCACGCACATATGGTCTCCTTAGTTTTGATCAAAGAGGCAAGAATATACAATGGAGCAAAGACAGCCTCTTCAATAAGTGCTGCTGGGAAAACTGGACATCTCCATGTAAAAGAATGAAATTAGAACACTTGCTAGCACCATACACAAAAATAAACTCAAAATGGATTAAAGACTTAAATGTAAGGCCAGACACTATAAAACTCTTAGAGGAAAACATAGGCAGAACACTCTATGACATAAATCACAGCAAGACCCTTTTTGACCAACCTCCTAGAGTAATGGAGGTAAAAACAAAAATAAACAAATGGGACCTAATGAAACTTAAAATTTTTGCACAGCAAAGAAAACCATAAACAAGATGAAAAGACAACCCTCAGAATGGGAGAAAATATTTGCAAATGAAGCAACTGACAAAGGATTAATCTCCAAAATATACAAGCAGCTCATGCAGCTCAGTATCGAAAAAATAAGCAACCCAATCCAGAAATGGGTGGAAGACCTAAATAGACATTTCTCCAAAGAAGACATACAGATTGCCAAAAAACACATGAACAGATGCGTAACATCACTAATCATTAAAGAAATGCAAATCAAAACCACAGTGAGGTATCACCTCACACCAGTCAGAATGGCCATCATCAAAAAATCTACAAACAATAAATGCTGGAGAGGGTATGCAGAAAAGGGAACCCCCTTGAACTGTTGGCAGGAATGTAAATTGATACAGCCACCATGGAAAACATTATGGAGGTTCCTTAAAAAACTAAAAATAGAACTACCATATGACCCAGCAATCCCACTACTGGGCATACACCCTGAGAAAACCATAATTCAAAAAGAGTCACATACCACAATGTTCATTGCAGCACTATTTACAATAGCCAGTACATGGAAGCAACCTAAATGTCCATCGACAGATGAATGGATAAAGAAGATGTGGTATATATATATACAATGGAATATTATGCTGCCATAGAAAGCAAAGTAATTGAGTTATTTGTAGTGAGGTGAATGGACCTAGCCTCTGTCATACAGAGTGAAGTAAGTCAGAAAGAAAAAACAAATACTGTATACTAACGCACATATATGGAATCTAAAAAACTGGTACTGATGAACCTAGTGGTGGGGCAGGAAGAAAGATGCAGATGTAGAGAACGGACTTCCGGACACGCAGGGGAAGGGGAAGCTGGGACAAAGTGAGAGAGTAGCACTGATAATATATACGCTACCAAACGTAAAGTGGATGGCTAGTGGGAAGCTGCTGCTTAGCACAGGGAGATCAGCTCGATGCTTTCTGACAACCTCGAGTGGTGGGATAGGGAGGGTGGGAGGGAGACGCAAGAGGTAGGGCATATGGGAATAAATGTATACATATAGCTGATTCACTTTTTTGTACAGCAGAAGCTAACACAACATTTTTGTAAAGCAATTATACTCCAATAAAGATATAAAAAGTACAATAATAAGTAAATAAAAATTTTACTACAATGGCTTAAGATTAAATTTCAGCATGCAGAAGAGTCAGTGAACTTGAAGACAGGTCAATTGAGATAATCCAGTCTATGAAACAGAAAGAAAAGAGAATGGAGAAACATAAACAGAACCTCAGAGACCTGTGGAACACCAACAAGAGTGACACTACACACATAGTGGGAATCCCAGAAGAGGAGAGAAAGAAAGGGAAAGAAATAACATTTGCCACATTTGATGAAAAACATTAATCTGTACTCCCAACAAGCTCAACACACTTTAAGGAAGACAAACTGAAACACACACACACCTACAAACATCACAAACTACTGAAAGAAAAAGAAAGAGAAGCTTAAAGAGAAGAAAAATTGACTCATTATGTACAAGAGAGAGCCTCAATAAGATTAACAGCTGACTTTTCATCAGAAAGCACAAAGGCCCAAAAACAGTGAAGTGACATATTCAAAGTTCTGGGGGAATAAAAAGTATCAAAAATACTCTATATCTGTCAAAATTAATCTTCAAAAATGAAGAAAAAATTAAGATATTCCCATATAAACAGAAACTGAAAGACTCTGTTGTTAGCAAAAGTGCATTACGATAAATACTAAAGGGAGTCTTCCAGGTGAAAATCGAAGGACAGTAAACAGTAACTTGATCCACATGAGGAAGTGAATGCCACCAGCAAAAGAAATACATGCAAATATAGAAGATAGAGTAAATGTATTTTGTTTGTTAGTCTTTTCTCTTTATGTATGAGTCAAGAGAAAACTGTGCATAGCAATAGTTATAAAACTATGTTGATGAAATTATAATGTATTAAGTGTAATTTGTATGAAAATACTAGCACAAAAGAAAGGGGAGGTAACATAGCTATATTGGAGAAAAGTTTTTATGTATTACAGAATTCGTATTAATCTGTCCTACATTATTAAGGTTAGATATCAATTGTATTTCCCAGAACAACCAATAAGTAAACAGCTGAAAATATATAGTAAAATAAATAGCAAACTAAAATTGTCTACTAGAAAATCTTTTTTACACAAAAGAAGACAATAGTAGAAGAATAGAAGAATAAGAGAGATACAAGGCACACCAAAAATAAATAGCAAAATGGTAGATGTAAATCCCACCTTGTTAATATTAAATTAAACATGAATGTACTAAAAATTCCAATCAAAGCCAAGGAGTGGTAAAATAGATTTATAAATTAAAACAAAAAAATACAACGATCCAAAATCTATGGGATGTAGCAGAAAACAGGTCTTAGAGGGAAGTTTATAGCAATACAAGCTTACCTCAGGAAACAAGAAAAATCTCAAATAAACAACCTAAACTTACACCTAAAGGAATTAGAAAAAAAGAACAAATTACAAAGTTAGTACAAGGAAAAAAATCAGAGCAGAAATAAATGAAATAGAGACTGCACCCATATTTTAATTGGGATGAAACTCAAGTAGCCAAATTTCATTATGACTCAAAATCTGATGGATGCATTTCTACTTCTTAAGCATATTAAACAGTGGAATGCCCAAGGGATTGCCAGGCTTGATGGTTTTTGCTGCTTTCAGTTTAAAAAAAGTTGTTCCCTTAATATATGCATCCCTTTACACTTAACAATTTATTAGCTTAAATGAATCCTCATATTAACACCTGGTAGGGCTGCAGTTTTAAGTCTTGGCTCTGGAACTTATCAGCTTTGTGGGTATGGGCAAGTTACTTCGCCTCTCTGGGCCTTGATTTAAAAGAATCCTTACTACTTACCAGCTACTATGATTGCCTTCAGTTTATATGTAAAATTATAATATCGTCTACCTCAGAGGGTTATTGGGGAGATTAAGATGTCATACTTTAAAAACTAGAGATCACTTTATAAATGCCAACTATTTTTATTTTAAAATTGGGCTATTGTTCCTATTAATAAGACTGCTATGAACATCTAATGAAAATGTCCTATAAAAATTAAAATAGAATTAGACAAACAGTGGCTCTTGCATTTTAAAGACTTGTTGAGAGTATGATAAAATATACAGATTTTCTTCCCAGAAAAATGTATATATATATACACATCTGTAAAATCTCAAGTTCCCAGAAGCTGTGATGTCCAACTTAAGAACTCTCCAGCAAGAAAATCTTTAAGGTCTCTTCTAGCTCTCTCAGCCTTGAGTGTATGACTTTGACTCTTTTAAATAAAGCACCCACTCAATAAGTCAGATTGATTCAACCAATAAACCCTCCTCCTAATCCAAACACATAGAAATGTTAAGTAAAATGCAACAAGTGCGTGTGTGTGTGTGTGTGTGTGTGTGTGTGTGTGTGCCTTTTAAAATATCCAACAGACATAGAAAGGAAGCAAAACTCTCTGGACTTCCCTGGTGGTCCAGTCGTTAAGAATCCACCTTCCAATGCAGGGGACGTGCATTCGATCCCCGGTCAGGGAACTAAGATCCCACATGCCGCGGGGCAACTAAGCCCTCATGCAACAACTACAGAGCCCACGTGCTCTGGAGCCCGTGCACCACAACTAGGGAGCCCATGCACCACAACTAGAGAGAAGCCCACACAAAGCAATGAAAGATCCCGTGTGCTGCAACTAAGACCCAATGCAGCCAAAAATAAATAAATATATATATAAATAAATATTTGGGGGGGGGGAACTCTCAAGTATCAGAAATGAGGAGAAGAGGAAATTCAAAACCAGAGGAGAGAGCAGTAGCTGAGACCAAGTAGCCAGCGGAAGGGTATGAGAACTAGATACAGTTGATTCTCATCATTTGCAGATTCTGTATCTGCGAATTTGCCTACTCACTGACATATATTTTCCCAGCAGAGGTCATGAAAATCAACACTGCTTTCTTGTTTCAACTCTCATACTGTAAACAAGTGTCCTTTTTGTGGTCTGTTTATTGTCATGATTTCCATATTTTTTGTGCTTTTTGTTGGTGATTGAGCTGTTTAATATTGCCCCTAAGCATACTGCTTAAGTGCTGTCTCATGTTTGTAAAAATAAGAAGGTTGTCCTGTGCCTTACAGAGGAATTTCATACATTAGATAAGCTTAGAGTAGGCATGCATTATAGTGCTATTGGTCATGAGTTCAATGTCTTTAAAAAGAAACACAAAAAACAAGGTTATGTATTGATCAGTTGATGAATATGTTGTGACAAGAAGCTTAAAGAAACCTCTGTATTCCCTCAAGGAGCAATGGTTCAGTATTCACAAATTCAGTGTTTCTAATGACTTTAAAAATGTAATTACCATGAATAAAATGAAGTGACTGTATGTAGGAGTTGGGATTTTATCAACAAGCAGGGGGAACATTCTGTTGGAGTTGGGAGCTAGAATGAGGTTCCTGCATGAAACCCACTGACCTAGGATGCTGCAGGGAATATAGAAGACAGTCAGTCTCAGTCTCACACTGAGCTAAAATCAACAGTGACCCAGAACCACAAGCTTTTGTTGATTCAAGTTCAAAATTGTACTGCACACATAGGTTAAAAGAAATTAACTTCAAAACTGATCCTGAACCAGCAGCAGCAAGCTCCAAGAGGAAGTATAAGAAAAACTGCCCCCTAAGGATGCCTCCACAACCCAGGGTACATGAGGAATTCTCAAAGAAACAACTCCTACCCAGGAGAACTTAATAGTCAGAAATTAAAAATAATACTAGGAAAGTAACATGAGAGCCAAAATAAATGAGTGGATTCCTTTCTTTGAGAATGAGAATTACAGTGCAACTGAAAAGGTATTTTAATAGTTATATTTACGATATTCAGAGATGAAGTAAGAAATAAATCCAATCATCTCAGAAGGGACAATAAACAGACATACATTTTCTCATCAGCAATAACCAATGTTAATAAAATGAAGTATTAATTTTAACATGCTGAGATAAAAGAGCAATCAACCTACTGGTACTGAATTGGAAAACAGATCTGAGGATATCAACCCAGAAGAGCGTAGAGAAATAAACAATGAGAAAATATAAAAGAAAATAAAAGAGACAGAAGGACAAGAGGCCCTAATAGGAATAACAAAAGAAGGGAGTAAAAGGCATGGGGGTAGAGGTCAGTAAAATGGCAACCTAGGAAGCTCCAAGCTCTTAGTTCCCCACAGAAACATCAAAACAAACAAACAAAAAACAACCAGAATCTGTCTAAACCAACTTTGAAGGAGCTCTGGAAAACAAATGTTTACTGCAACCAAGCAAAGGCCAAATCAAGAAAAATTCTCTTAACTGGAAGTCCTAACCACAGCAATCAAAGAAGAAAAAGAAATAAAAGGTATACAAATTGGAAGGGAAGAGCTACAATTCTCACTATTTGAGGAGGACATGATACTTTATATAGAGAACCCTAAAGTGCCCACTCCAAAAAATTAGAACTAATAAATTCAGGAAAGTTACAGGATACAAGATTAATACACAGAATACTGTTATTTTTATATACTAATAATGCAGTATCAGAAAGGGAGAGTTAAGAAAATATCACTTAAAATTTCATCAAAAAGAATAAAATACCTAGGAATAAACTTAACCAAGGAGGTGAGAGACAAATTCTCTGAAAACTATAAAACACTGATGAAGGAAATTGAAGATGATACAAAGAAATGGAAAGATATTCTGTACCTTTGGATTGGAAGAATATTGTTAAAATGGCCATATTACCCAAAGCAATCTACAGATTCAATGCAATCTTCATCAAAATACTCATGACATTTTTCACAGAACTAAAACAAATAATCATAAAATTCATAGAGAACCATAAAAGACCCCAAGTGACACAGCAATATTGAGAAAAAAAGAACAAAACTGGATATATAAACCTCCAAGAGTTCAGACTATATTGAAAAGCTATAGTAATCAAAACAGCATGGTGCTAGCACAAACACAAACACATAGATCAATCGAACAGAATAGAGAGCCCAGAAATAAACCCACACACGTATGATCAAGTAATCTACAACAAAAGAGGCAAGAATATACAATGGAGAAAAGACAGTCTCTTCAAAAAGTGGTGCTGGGAAAACTGGCCAGCCACATGTAAAACAATGAGATTAGAACATTCCCTCACACCATATACAAAAATAAATTGAAAATGGTTTAAAGACCTAAGTGTAAGAATGGAAACCATAAAACTCCTAGAAGAGAACATAGGCAGAACACTCTTTGACATAAATCACCACAATATTTTCTTGGATCCGTCTCCTAAGGCAAAAGAAACAAAAGAAATAATAAACAAATGGGACCTAATTAAACTTCAAAGCTTTTGCACAGAAAAGGAAACCTTTGGCAAAACGAAAATACAACCTACTGAATGGGAGAAAATATTTACTTTGTGACCACCTAGAGGGGTAGGATAGGGAGGGTGGGAGGGAGATGCAAGAGGGAGGGGATATGGGGATATATGTATACATATAGCTGATCCACTTTGTTATACAGCAGAAACTAACACAACATTGTAAAGCAATTATACTCCAATAAAGATGTTAAAAAAAAAAAGATACAGGATTGGCCAATAATTCTAACTGAGATGGAAAAATACTTAAATTGGTCTTAAACATTTTTTTAGTTGGAAAAGTTATTTAGAAACTATCATTTGGGTGAAGGTGGTCAAAAAGGACAAACTTTCAGTTACAAGATAATTAAGTTCTGAAGATGTAATGTACAACATAATATGGTTAACAATACCATACTGTGTATTCAAAAGTTGCTAAGAGAGTAGATGCTAAAATTTCTCATCACAAGAAAAAAAAGTTTTAAATACGTGAGGTGATGGATGCTGACAAAGCTTATTGTGGTAATCACTTTGTAATATATACATATATCAAATCATTATGATGTACATCTTAAATTTATATTGTGTTATGTCACTTATATGTCAATAAAACTGGGAAAAAAAGGAATGCATATTATAAATTTTTAAAACTTCATATTTTCCTGCTGCCTCAACATCCCCACAAACCTACTGTGAGCCCTCTGACCATGCAACAAGGTGGCCCAGTGTTATAAAGCTGGTTCCCACCACACGTTTCCCTTTTTGCCCTCCCCTGATTTTGACTTAGCAATGTTCAGTCACATCAATGAAATCCCATCATGCCTTTTGTCTGTGTACTGTACCTTAAACCCAATAAAGTCACTTGCCACTTTTCTCTTAGTTTTTCTTCGCTTCTCCTCTCCTCCCTTCTCTCTCTCAGCTCCCCATCTGCTTGGTTGACCCCATTCACTTGAAGCTACTCCCACATGGCCCCTTCATGAAGGGCAGTACTCCCTATTCCAGGTCCTGTGAGGATAATAAATCTCTTTAACTTTCATACAACTCTCCCTGGTTTTATTCCAAGTTTGCACCTGACTGATGTAAGGGAAAAAAAGCATTTTTAGTAACATAATTATTCCTGACAACACACAATGAACTACTGATACATGCTACAAAATAGATAAATCTTGAAAATGCAATGTTAAGTGAAATAAACCAAAGGACAAATATTGTATGATTCTACTTATATGAGGTATCTAGAATAGATAAATTCATAAAGACAGAACATAGAATATAGGCTACCAGTCATTGAAGGAAGAAGGCAATGAGGAGTTACTGTATAATGGGTACAAAGTTTCAACTGGTATGATGAAAACGTTCTGTAAATGAATAGTGGTAAACATTACACCACATTATGAATGTACACAATGTCACTGAATTGTACACTAAAAATTATGAAAATGGTAAAATTTATTTTACATATTTTATCACAATAAAAAAGAGAATAGGGCAAGAAAATAGTCAAGGATGTTATGCTAACTGTAAACAAAATTAACTCTAATAATTATTAATAGTATCTAATGGGGGAGTAAATGATAAAGTGAAACTAAAATACCAGTCATCAGTGAAATAGAAGACGGGAAATGGTAGCTCAATTTAAGGTGTTCTAAGGTCCTTGTCTAGTCATAAAATATTTAAGTGTATCTGTTAAAAGGAAACAAGTGGAATTGGTGGGAAAAAATAAGATACAACAAGATTGAAGCAGGAGTCACAGAAAAGGAAATAAAAAGTATGGTCATTAGGATAAAAACAAAATAAAATGGCAAAAGTAAATCTAACTATATAAAAAGTGCAATAAATGTACACTCATGTAATGAAACAGATAGAAATATTTTTTGTTACAGTCTGGCTAGATCCTGTTTATAGGAAGTACAACTAAACATAAACACTAAAAATGGTTGAAAATAGTATAATAGAAAATAAATATACCAGGAAAATACCAACCGAAAGAAAGCTTAAATAGCAATATAGAATCAGACAAAAATAAAGCAAATAAACATATTAAAAAGACTAAAATTAGATTTTACTCAGTAAAAGGAATAGTGAACCAAGAATATATGTCTAAAATCTATATATACCTAATAAAATGTCCTCATGTATACATATACATATAGATATTTGACAGAATGAAAAGAATTGAAAAATTCCTAACCATAATGTGAGAATTTAACTGTGCTGATAGATCAAAAAGAAAAACTATTTGTATGAATATTTAAAGATTTGAACACGATGACAAGCAAAATCTAAATAGTAAATACATATATTGTTTTGGTGTGATATACATATATATATCTGTGCCCAACATTCTAATTTTTTAAATAAATTTGTAACATTAACCAAAACTGACCACATAAGAGACCACAGAAAAGTCTCAGCAGGATCCCAAAACTACCATGCAAATTTGGGACCACAAAGTAACAAATTCAGAAAGCAATAATAAAGATAGCAAAAAGATACAATATAACAAAGATAAACTTCTAAATAATGTATACATTAAAGAAGAAATCATTTTAAAAACTGCAAAGTACAGGGACTTCCCTGGTGGTCCAGTGGTAAAGAATCCACCTTACAATGCAGAGGACGTGGGTTCGATCCCTGGTCAGGGAACTAAGATCCCACATGCCATGGGGCAACTAAGCCAACACACCGCAATTACTGAGCTCACGTGCCTCAACTAGAGCCTGCATGCCACACACTACAGAGCTCATGCACCCTGGAACCTGCACCACAAATACAGAGCCCACGTGCCCTGGAGCCTTCATGCCACAATTAGAGAAGAGAAAACCCACACTCCACAACTGGAGAGAAGCCCATGCACCACAACGAAGAGCCCACATGCGGCAACAAAAGATCCCACATGCCTCAACAAAGATCCCGCATGCTGCAACTAAGACCTGACACAGCCAAAAATAAATAAAATAAATAAGTACATAATAAATAAATCTTTAAAAAATAAAATAAAATAATGAAAATTGCAAAATACAATGAAGGACGAAAACACTACATACCAAAAGTTTCAGTATGCAGCTGAAGTGATTTTTATGAGAGATTTATACCTTAAATGGATGTATTAGAAATAAGTGAAAAGACTGGCATCCCATTTTAAAAACTAGGAAAATAAACTAGTCTTCAAAAGAATGCAAAAGGAATGGAATAATACGTATAGAAGCAGAAAATAATGAAAAAGAAAAGAGATATGAAGGACCAACAAAATTACAAACTAGTTTTTGAAAAGACTAAAAATACAAACATCTAGCAAGAATGATCAAGAAAATACAAATAAGCAAGATTAGGAATAAAAGGGGGATATAACTACAGATGTAGGGGAGCTTTTAAAAGCATAAGAGAATTATATAAAAAGTTATGAAAATACTTTCCAAAATAGTAAAATGGGCAATCACTTAAACATTGTTTACAGAATTATTTACACCAGGACAATTTGCAGTAAAAATGTAAAGTAACTAGGAATAAGTCAGACAAAAGTGGGGTAAATACATTTACAAATTCTAAAATAATTTTCAAAAAAAGCTTCACTTTAATAAACATTGAGGTAAATCATTTTCACAGACAGGAAAATTCAACATCATCATTATGTAAACTAACAACAACAACAAAAACCAGGAAATCTGAATAGGACAAATAAACACTAAAATAGTTAAATATTCAGTATAAACTACAGTCAACCCACTGGCACCTTTACCATTTTCCTGTAACAAAGACAGAAAATTCAGGCAGTTTTACAGGTGAATGTTAACAAGACTTCAAAAATCAAATAATCGGGCTTCCCTGGTGGCACAGTGGTTGAGAGTCCGCCTGCTGATGCAGGGGACACGGGTTCGTGCCCCGGTCTGGGAAGATCCCACATGCTGTGGAGCGGCTGCGCCCGTGCACCATGGCTGCTGAGCCTGCACGTCCGGAGCCTGTGCTCCACAACGGGAGAGGCCACAACAGTGAGAGACCCGCGTACCACACACACACACACACACACACAGACACACACACAAAAAGAATCAAATAATCTAAATGTTTTACAAGTTGTTTCAGAGAATTAAAAAAATAAAAGAGGAAAGGATTTTTGTCTCTAGAATGACAAAGAAGACATAATTTTCCCTATTCCTCCTGCTAAGTAACGTTAAAAACCATGGATATTATATGTGAAACAAACATAAGACTCTGAAAAGAAGAGAAGAAAGTAATAGTACTAGGTTTAAAGTACTGAAAGAGACAAGCTAGCAACCTACTAGTAGTAAATTAGAAAACAGATCTGAGGAAATTACCCAGAGTATAACACAGAGAGAAAAACAGCTGGAAAATACATATTAAAAGAGAGAGAGGGAAAAAAAAGATAGAACAAGAAACCCTGATAGAAACTCTATTAGAAAACTGAGACTGTTATAAAGAGTGAAGAGAGTCAGAAAGAGAAAAACAAATATCGCGTATTAACGCATATATGTGGAACCTAGAAAAACGGTACAGATGAACCGGTTTGCAAGGCAGAAATAGAGACACAGATGTAGAGTAAAAATGTATGGGCACCAAGGGGGGAAAGTGGCAGGGGTGGTGGTGGTGGTGTGATAAATTGGGATATTAGAATTGACATATATACACTAAGATGTATAAAATGGAAAACTAATAAGAACCTGCTGTATAAAAAAATAAATTAAATTTAAAGAAAAAAGAAAACTCTATCAACTACAACAAAGGACACTGGGTTGAGTTCCCTGGGTTACATTTTGGCTTCATATATCCCAGCCTAGGTGCTGAAGAAGCCAGCAATCTGGAAATGTCAAGGGACTCAAGCAAAATACAGGCCATGAAAAATCTGCTCTCTCTAGACCAAGGAACAGAAAAGAAGCAGCCTAGCAAGACAGAAAACCTTTAGACAATAACCAGTCTATACCAGGAAACACCACAGAAAACCATCATGCCCCCCTCCCCACAGCAACAAAGGCTGAATTGAGAGCCTGTAACATAGTACTCCAACCCCAATCACATCATCATGGCAATGTCAGAGAAGGCCAAGTGGGACTCTCATCCCTGCAGGGATGTAACAAGCCACCTACTCCACATGTTATCACTGTAGACTACAAATATGCTCGGACATCCACTCTCACCCAGCAGTACTGTACCCATCACCCTCCCCATTAGGGTAGTGTGAGAGGAGACCTAATGGAGAGCCAAGACTGGACTTCCACACTCACCCAGGAATAACAAGGCCATCCCGTCCCCATAATGTAAATTGACCTCATGGGAAGCAGTACTGAGCCACTCCTGCCCATCCCAGAAAAGATGGTACTAGTGGAGGCCTAGTGGGAAGCTGAATATCTATCCCCCCACCCCAGCAGAAAGGAGTATAGTATCTCTGGGCCACAAGAGTTGAAGAGTAGGAAAACTGGACTTCTGCCCCCATCTGGCATTAATGAGGTAGTGTGTGTCACCCAGAAGAGTGGTGTCATGATGGTGTGCTAAAACACAAGATTTAAATAAGATTCAAATTCTCATAATATCCAAAATGTCCAGAATTCAATTGAAAATAACTTGTAATATCAGAAACTGAGAAGATTTCAAGCTATATGAGAAAAGACAATCAATAGACATAGAGATGATACAGATGCTAGGATTATCCGACAATGATTATAAACCATCAATCATAAAAATAAACAATCACAAACATGTTTGAAACAAATTAAAAAAAAAATAGAAAGTCTCAGCAAAGAAATAGAAAGTGCCAAAAAAGAAATAGAAGATATTTTTAAAATAATTAAGTGGAAAATACAATAACTAAGATTTTAAAAACTCAGTGGATAGGCTCAACAGCAAACTAGAGAGGACAAAGGAAGAATCAGTGAACTTGAAAATAGAACAATAAAATTTACTCAATCTGAAAAATTGGGAAGGGTGGGTACTTAGAGACCTGTGAAACTATAACAAAAGACCACATATTCATGACATTATAGTCCTAAAAATAGAGGAGAAAGAGGAGAACAATGAAACAGTACTCAAAGAAACAATAGCTGAATTTTTTTTAAATCTGGCAACAAAAACCTACAGATTCAAGAAGTGAACCTCAAACCAGATAAACCCCCCCAAATACACGTCAAGACGCATCATAATCAAACCACTGAAAATAAAAGACTAAGAAAAAATCTCAAAAGCACGAAGGGAAAAAACTCTAATGACAGCAGTTTTCTCATTCAAAAATTGAAGGCAAGAAGAAAGTGGCACAACATTTTGCAAGCACAAAAGAAAAGAACTGTAAACCCAGAAGTCTATATCCATTGCAAAATCAAGACATTTGCAGATGAAATAAAACTAAGAGATTTTGTCACCAGATCTATACTAAAAGAATGGGTAGAGGAAGTTCTTTAAACAGAAAGGAAATGCAAAAAGAAGAGATCTTTGAACATGAAAAAGGAAAGAATAGTGGTAATGGCAAAAATATGGTTAAATACAGTAAATTTACCTCTCCTCTTAAGTTTTCTAAATTATTTTTGACAGTTGAAGCAAAAATTATAACACTGCCTGGTATAGATCTCAATGTATATTTAGTACATATTATCATATTGTAAATGGGGATAGGGAAAGGAACCTAAAAGTGGTAAGGTTTCTACACTTCACTAGAAATGGTAAAATGTGGACACCTATAGATTGTGAGAAAGTATGAGTGTATATATACAAATATGTTATATATACATAATATTTTACAAACATATGGATATATGGAAATATATATTTACAAATATAATTCCAAGAGCAACCACTAGGAAATCTATACAGAGATACACTCAAGCAGAGTCTCAAAGAGATATCTATATATCCATGCTCATAGCAGTATTACTCATAATAGCAAAAAGGTAGAAGCAACCAAAGTGTCCATAAACAGATTAATGGATAAAGAAAATGTAGTACATATATGTACAATGGAATAGTGGTCAGCCTTAAATATGAAGGAAATTCTGACATGCTACAACATGGAAGAACTTTGAGGACGTTATGCTAAGTAAAATAAATAAGTCACAAAAAAGACAATATTTGATTTCACTCACATGAGGTATCAAGAGTAGTCAAACTCACAGAAACAAGAAGTAGAAGAGTAGCTGCCAGGGGCTGGGAGAGGGGGAAATGAGTCGCTGGGTAATGGGTATAAAGTTTGGTTTTGCAAGATGATAGTTATCAAGATTGGTTACACAACAATATGCATATACTTAACACTACTGAACTTAAAATAAGGTGGTAAATTTTATGTTATGTGAAGTATATCACAATTAAATTTTTAAAAAGAGATACACTGAAAAACACTGCAAATAAATCAAAATGGAATTTTAAAGTAAGTTCAAGTAACCCAGAGAATTGCAGGAAAAAGAAAATATATAGAAACAGAAACAGAAAGAACAAATAGAAAACAAAGAATAAAATGACAGATTTACACCCTAACATATAAACAATTGTATTTAATGTAAATGATCTAAATATTCCAATGAAAAGACAGAAACTGGTAGAATATAATAAGAAAATAAAACAATGCAAGAATATGATATCTATAAGAAGTTCATTTGAAATATGTAAGTAGGTTGAAAGTAAAGGGATGTAAAAAGATATACTATGCAAACATTAACTTTCAAAAACCAGGGACAGAGAAGGACATTACATAATGATAAAGAAATCCACCAAGAAGATACAGAATTCCTAAATGTGAACGCACAAGATGTTCAACATACATGAAGCAAAAACTGATAGAACCTTAAGAAGAAAAAGATAAATCACCCCTATCTCAACAATTGATAGAACTGTACAGAAAATCAGCAAAGATATAAAAGAACTCAACAATACCATCAACCTACAGGATCTAATCAACAGTATTAAACACTTCTCCCAACAGCAGAGCACATATCCTTTTCAAACAGCCATAAAACATATACTGATATTATAACATTGTATTCATTTTCTATTTGATGCCATAAAAAATTACCACAAATTTAGGTGCCTAAAACAACACAAATATATCATCTTACAGTATGGGTGGTCAAAAGATTAAAACAGGTCTCACCAGGGTAGAATCAAAGTGTTGGCAGGGCTGCATTCTTTCTGGACACTATAGGAGGGAATCTCTTTCCTTGTCTTTTTCATCTACCCACATTCCTTAGCTTGTGGCCCAATTTCTCCACCTTCAAAGTCAGCAATGTCACATCAAGTCATCAGGTCTTTTGGATACTGCCATATCTCTAATTCTTTCTTTCCTGCTTCTTCTTCAAGTTATAAAGACGCTTATATAAACACTGGGTGCACCTGGATAATACAGGATACTCCCCCATCTCAAGGTCATCCCATTAGCAATCTTACCTCCATTTGCAACCTAACTCCCCTTGGCAATGTAATATAACATATTCACAAATTTCAGGGATTAGGATATGGACATGTTTGGAGGGTTATTATTCTGCCTATCACAACCATATTCTGGGCCATAAAACCAACTTCAGAAAATTTAAATGATTTGTAATTCTATACAGAATGTTGTCTAGTCACAACAGACTCAAACTAGAAATTAATAGTAGAAAGATATCAGAAAATTTTCTAAACACTTAGAAACTAAACAACACACTCTGACATAATTTATGGGTCAAAGAGGAAATCTCAAAAGAAATAAAAAATGCATTTAACCAAATGAAAATGAAATTACAACATACCAAAACTGTTCCTATTGACAGATAACTGAAGGCCTATGTAGAAAACAGCAAGTACTCTAAAATAACCCCCTTAGAACTATTAAGTGAATTCAGCAAGGTTCCACGATACAAGATCAATATACAGAAATCAATTGTATTTCCATATACTAGCAATGAATATGCAGATACTGAAATTAAAAATATAATTTTTATTTACAATTGCTCAAAAAGAAAACACTTAGGTATAAGTTTAACAAAACATATACATGATTTGTATGCTGAAAACAAAAGGGTGATGAAAGAAATCAAATATCTGATAAATGAAGGAACTTACCATGTTTATGGATTGGAAGACTCAACATAGTAAAGATGTCAATTATCCCCAAGTTGATATATAAGTTTAAGGCAATTCCTATTAAAATTCCCACCAAGACATTTTTCAATAGATATATAAAATAATTCTAAAATTTACATGGAAGGACAAAGAGAATAAAATAGCTAAAATAATTTTGGAAAACAATAAACTGGAAGGAATCACTTTGCCTGATTTTAGAATTTATTATATAGCAACAGTAATCAAGAATGTATGTTATTGGGCTTCCCTGGTGGTGCAGTGGTTAAGAGTCCGCCTGCCGACGCAGGGGACATGGGTTCGTGGCCTGGTCCGGGAAGATCTCAAATGCCGCGGAGCGGCTAGGCCCATGAGCCATGGCCGCTGAGCCTGCGCGTCCAGAGCCTGTGCTCCACAACAGGAGAGGCCATAACAGTGAGAGGCCCGTGTACCGCAAAAAAAAAAAAAAAAAAAAAAAAAAAAAGAATGTATGTTATTATTCATAGATCAATGACATATAAAAGATAACCCAGAAAAATACCCAAATAAATATGTCTAACTATTAAAAATAAATTTCTTTAGAACAATTTTAGATTTAAAGAAAATTGCAAAGATACTACAGAGTTCCCATATAATTTACACCCAATTCTCCATCACTAACATTGTATACTATATGGTACATGTATTACAATTAATGAGCCAACAATCATACAGGATTATTAACTAAAGTTCATATTTTATTCGGATTTCCTTAGTTTTTACCTAATGTCCTTTTTTATTTTCCAAGATCCCAGAGAGGCTATCACATAACATTTGTAGTCAAATCTCCTTAGGGTCCTCTGACAGTTTCTCAGTCTTTCCATTTTTTTTTTTTTGATGACCTTGAGAGTTTTAAGAAGTACTAGTCAGCTATTTTGTAGCATATCCTCCAGTTGGAATTTTCTGATGTTTTTTCTAATGATTAGCCTAGGGTTTTAGGCTTCTGGGAGGAAGACATAGAAGTAAAGTGCCACCCTCATCACATCATATCATGGGTACACACTATCAACATGCTTATCACTGATGTTAACATTCACGTTGACATCAATAACCTGGATGAGGCAGTGTTTGTCAGAATTCTTCACTGTAAAATTCCTCTTTCTTTCCTCCATTCCATACTGTATCTTTAGAAAAAAATCACTACGTGCAGCCCACATTTAAGTAGAGGTGAGTTCTGCTTCACCTGCTTGAGGGTAAGGTATCTATATAAGTTATTGTCCACCTAATTTTTATCAAAGTGTAAAAGCAATTGAATGAAAGAAGGATAGCTTTCTGGACAAATAGTGCGGGAGCTATTGAAAATGATGCATAAAAATGAACCTCAACACAGACCTCATACCTTACACAAAAAGTAACTCAAAATGGATCACAGACTTAGACCTAAAACAGTAAAATTTTTAGAAAAAAGCTTGGAGAAAATTTTTAGGTCCTAGTCCTTGCTTATGAGTTCTTAGGCTTGATAACAAAAGCACAATCTATAAAAGAAAAATATGTTTAAAATTAACTTCATCAAAACTTTAAAATTTTGCTGTGCAAAAGTCCTTGTTAAGAGGATGCAAAGATAAGCTATAGACTGGGAGAAAATATTTACAAACCACATATCTCACAAAGGACTCATATCTAGAATATATAAAGAATAGCCAAAATTGAAAATTAAATATAAATATAACAGTCCAATCAGAAAATGGCCAATAGAAATAAAGAGATGTTTCACTGAAAAGACTATACGGATGGCAAATCAGCACAAGGTAGGATTCTCAACATCATTAGCTATTGGGGAAATGCAAAATAAGACTACAATGAGATAACACTGTACCTATCAGAAAGGCTAAAATAAAAAATAGTGGCAAGACCAAATGCTGGTGAGGATGCAGAAAAACTGAATGTCACATACATTGTTCTTTCAAATGTAAAATTTTAATACCACTCTGGAAAATATTTTGATGGTTTCTTAAAAACACTTACCATACAACCCAGCAATTACATTACTGGACATTTACCCCAGAGAAATGAAAACACATACCTGCCCAAAATTCTCTACATCAATGTTCATAGCAGCATTATTATAGCCAAAACTGAAAACAACCCAAATATCTTTCATCAGATGAATGGTTAAACAAAAGGTGGGACATTCATAACATGGAATACTTCTCAGCAATAAAGAGAGATGAAGTATTGACACATGCAACAACTAGGAAGCATTTTCAGAAAACTGTGCTGAGTATAAAAAAAAAGCCAATCTCAAAAGATTTTATACTGTATGATTCCACTCATGTAGCATTTGCAAAATGACAAAAATATAGAGATGAAGAATTTATTCTTGGGTGCCAGGAGATAAAGATGTTGGCAGGGAGGTGATTGGGTGTGAATATAAAGGGGTAGCATGAAAGAGAGCTTTGTGGTAATGGACTAATTATAAATCTTGATTGAGGTTATAGTCACACAAATCTACATGTAATAAAATGCATAGAATTATACATATACATTGTACAAGTATAATTTTTCAGATTTTGCTACTGTACTATAATTATATAAGATGTAACCATTGGGATAAACTCAATGAAAGGTACAAAAGATATTTCTGTACTATCTTTGCAATTTCCTGTGAATCCATAATTATTTCAAAATAACACATTTTTTAAAAGAGGGAAAGCTATCCAATTATTTATTGTCCTGATAGCAAAACCAATTCGTTACAATGGCTTCCTTTCTGTTACTTGAATCCACCAGAAACATGCTCACTTCAGGGCCCTTGTAACTTCTCTTTCCCCCAGATGTCTTTACTGAAATGTCACCTTCTCAGAAAGCCTTCTCTGTAAATCCTTATCTAAGATTGCATATCTCCTATACCCACACATATACACATCCTATCTCCTTCCTACTTATTTCTTATTTCCAACATGCAACATAATATATATTTAATTAATTATTTTGTTTATGGTCTGTCTCCTCCCAGTAGACTACAAGTTTCAAAAGAGCAAGGATTTTTACATATTTTATTTACAACTATAACCAATTTATTAGAAAAGTACATGGAACACAGTATATACTCAATAAATACTTGTCAAATGAGTGAATGATAAAATGTACAGGGAAAGAAAAACTATAGAATAATCTCACTCATGGATATAGATGCAAAAATCCTAAACAAAACAAAATATGGGTGAATAAGCAATGTATAAGAAAGTCACTACAAGAAGGAAAACTCGCCATTTGTGATAATATGGATGGAACTTGCAGGCATTATACAAAGTGAAATAAGTCAGACAGAGAAACACAAATACTTTATGGTCTCACTTATATGTGGAATAAAAAAAAAACTCGTAGAAAAAGAGATTAAAATTGTGGTTACCAAAGGCAAAGGTAAGGGGTGGAGAACTGAATTAACATGGTCAAAAGATACAAACCTCCAGTTATAAGATAAATAGGTACTGGGGATATAATGTACAACATGATGACTATAGCTAACACTGCTGTATGGTATAACTGAGAACTGTTAAAAGAATAGATCATAAAAGCTCTCATCACAAAAAAGTATGTTTCTCATCTTGTGGTATACATATAGAAGGTGATGGATATTAACTAAACTTATTGCTGTATTCATTTCACAATATATGTATGTCAAGTAATTACGCTGTATACCTTAAATTTATACAGTATTGTATATCAATTACATCTCAATAAAAGTAAAAGAAAAAGAAAAAAAGAAAGTCACTATATATTATGTTCAAGTAGGGTTTATTCTAAGATTTCAAGAATAATTAAACATAAAATCTATTAGTGTAATTTACCACATTTAAAGACCAAGGATACAAAAAAGCATTTGATAAACATGCAACACTCATTCATGATCATTATTACCAAAAAGGAATAAAACACAGCCTCAGACTAGAAAGGAACTTCCTTAATCTTAAAACCACTATTTACAAAATACATTAAACACCAGACCTAACAGTTAAATTTTAAAAGCATTACCATATAAGTGTGGATCAAGTACAGGGTGCCACATAGCTCTTACTAATAAACACTGTATGGTGACCCTAGCCATTGCAGTTAGACAAGAAAAAGGAAAATGAAGTATAAAGGTTGGAAGGGAAGTCTTAAAATTGTGAATGTTTGTAGGTGACATGGTTTCCTACATAGAAAATTCAAGCAAACCTACAGGCAAACCATTAGAACTAATAATGGGGACTTCCCTGGTGGTCCAGCGGTTACGACTCCACACTTCCAATGCAGGGGGTGTGGGTTCAATCCCTGGTCAGGGAACTAAGATCCAACATGCTGTGTGGTATGGCCAAAAAAAAAAAAAAAGAAAGATAAAATAGAACTAATAAGAGTTCATCAAGGTTATGACATACAAGATCAACATATGATAATCAATAGAATTCAGGGTTATGATCAAGATGGTGGAGTAAGAGAACATGGAGCTCACCTCCCCCCAATGAACACATCAATAATACATCTACATGCAGAACAACTCTCACTGAAAACTAACTGCAAACTGGCAGAAGGACTCCTGTACAAAAAACACTATAAGAAAGATACACATGTCATCAGGTAGGAAGAGATCAGGTTGGGTCCTGTGCCCCTGGGAGGGTACTCAGAGGAAAAGCGAGTTTACACAGGCAGAGACCTACCTTGGGGAATGAGCAGTATGAGCCATAGATTGGATGTCTTCATTCTGGGGTCCTACACAGGGGGTGATGAGCCCTCTTGGTTGGCTGGAGAACGGCTGAAATTAATAGAAGGGCTGTTGGAAGCCCAGACTCTGCTCATGAGGAGTATGCACATGAATGCCTACCCCTGAGGCAGGGGAAAGAGAGTTCTGCACTGGTGGCTCCTGGATTCCCTTCAACAACCTTGCCACCCCCTAGCCCAATCCAAGCAAATGCACAAGCCCCAGTCACTCCACATCGCAGCATGACACTGGAGATGGGATGACCATGACTGTGAAAAAGACTCAACCATGGGATAAACACGTGGCTAGGAACCAGGGTGGAGCATGGACAGGTCAGCAAAAGCCATTGTCATTGCTCATTCAAGCGGTGCCTCAGAAGCAACCAATATCTATGACAGAGGTTACACAACAGCTCACCCACCAACAAGCACAGAGAGGTGACATGGGTCCTGTCTGTACTGCAGAGCAATTCCATAACAAGGCAGCAACTGCCTAGGCTGGAGTGAGTTGCACCAGAGGCTTCTTCTGAAGGGACATGCAGGAGCCTGCACAGGCAGTTCATCAGGTCTCTGTCTGTGGTTTTAAATGACACAAACAACCAGTTGGACTTAAAATATTTCTACAGGCCATTACATCCAAACACAGCAGAATACACATCGTTTTCAACTGCACATGAAACATCATACAAGATAGATCACATGCTAGGCCACAAAGCAATTCCCAACAAATTTAAGAGGACAGGAATTATATAAAGATCTTTCCCAACCACAACAGTATAAACCTAGAAATCAATTACAGAAAGAAAAATGGAAAAGCAAAAACACGTTGAGACTAAAAACATGCTAAAAGATGACTGGGTCAATGAAGACATCAAAGAGGAAATGAAAAACATATCTCAAGACAAATGAAAATGGAAACACAACACCCAAAATCTACAGGATGTAGCAAAAGCAGTTTTAAGAAGAAAGTTCATAGTGAAAGAGGCCTTCCTCAAGAAACAAGGAGAATCTTCAATAAACAACATAACCTACCACCTAAAGGAATCAGAAAAAGAAGAAATACAAAGCCCAAAGTTAGCAGAAAGGAAGTAATAAAGATCAGTGAGTAAATAAAGAAAATAAAGATTACAAAATAGAAAAGATCAATGAAACCAAGACCTGGTTTTGTGAAAAATAAAACTGATAAAATTTTATCCAGACTGACAAACAAGAAAAGAGAGGACCCAGTTAAACAAAATGAGAAATGAAAGAGGAGAGGTAAGAACTGATATCACAGAAATACAAAAAATCATGAAAGAATACTATAAACAGTTATACATCAACAATTTGGAAAATCTAGAAAAACTGGAAAAACTTCCAGAAACACACAGCCTGCCAAGACTGAGTCAAGAGGAATAGCTAATTGGAACAAACCAATCATAAGTAGTGAAATTGAATTTGTAATAAAAAACTTCCATCAAACAATGGTCCAGGATCAGACAGCTTCACTGTTGGATTCTATGAAACATATACAGAAAAACAAATACCTACCCTTCTCAAATTATTCCCAAAAAACTGAAGAGAAGGGAACACTCCCAAATTCATTCTAAGAGGTCACCTTCACCTTGATACCAAAACCAGACAAAGACAGTACAAAAAAGGAAAATTACAGGCCGACATCTCTGATGAATATAGATATAACAATCCGCACAAAATATTACAAAACTGATACCAATATATCAAAAGGATCATACACCATGATCAAGTCGGATTTATTCAAAGAATGAAAGAATGGTCCAACATTTGCAAATCAATCCACATGATACGCCACATTAACAGAAGAAAGAATAAAGAGATTGGTTCAAGATGGCGGAGTAGAAGGACGTGTGCCCACTCTCTCTTGCTAAAGAACTGGAATCACAAATAACTGCTGAACAATCATTGACAGTAAGACACTGGAACTCACCAAAAAAATACCCCACATCAAAGACAAAGGATATGCCATAATAAGTTGGTAGGAGGGGTGAAATCACAATAGAATCAAATCCCATAAATTATGGGCGGGTGACTTACAAACTGGAGAATACTTACACCATAGATGTCCACCCACTGGACTGAAGGTCCTGATCCCCACACCAGGATTCCAAAATTGGGGGTCCAGCAATGGAAGGAGGAATTCCTAGAGAATCAGACTTTGAAGGCTACTGGAATTTGATTCCAGGAATTCAACAGGAGTGAGAAACAGAGATTCCACTCTTGGAGGGCACACACAAAGTTGTCTGTGCATTACGACCCGGGTGAAGGAACACTGACCCAATAGGAGACAGAATTACACCTACCTGCTGGTGTTGGATGCTCTCCTGCAGAGGCAGGGGCGGATGTGGCTCACCAAGGGGACAAGGACACTGGCAGCAGAAGTTCTGGGAAGTACTCCTTGCTGTGAGGCCTCATGGAGTGCACCATCAGCCCCACCAAAGAGCCTGTAGATACCAGTGCTGGGTCGACTCAGTCCAAACAACTAACAGGGAGGAAAACCAGCCCCATGCATCAGAAGACAAGTGGATTAAAGTTTTACTGAGCTCTGCCCACAAGAGCAACACCCAGCTCTACGCACCACCAGTACCTCCAACCAGGAAGCTTGCACAAGACTCTAAGAGAGCCTCATCCACCGGAAGGCAAACAGCAGAAGCAAGAAGAACTACAATCCTGCAGCCTGTGGAACGAAAGCCAAATTCACAGAGAGACAGACAAAGTGAAAACACAGAGGGTGATGTACCAGGTAAAGGAACATGGTAAAACCACAGAAAAACAACTAAATGAAGTGGAGACAGGCAATGTTCCAGAAACAGAATTCAGAATGATAGTGAAGATGATCCAGAACCTCGGAAAAAGAATGGAGGCAAAGATCGAGAACATGCAAGAAATGTTTAACAAAGACCTAGAAGAATTAAAGAACAGACACCTAGGAGAAATAAAGAACAAATAAACAGAGTGAACAATAAAATAAATGAAATGAAAAATACACTAGAAAGAATCCATAGCAGAATAACTGAGGTAGAAGGATGGAGAAGTGACCTGGAAGACAGAATGATGTAATTCACTGCTGTGGAACAGAATTAAAAAAAAAAAAAAAAAAGAACGAAAAGAAGTGAAGACAGCCTAAGACACCACTGGGACAACATTAAACACACCAACATTCGCACTATAGGGGTCCCAGAAGGAGAAGAGAGGGAGAAAGGACCTGAGAAAATATTTTAAGAGATTATAGTCAAAAACTTCCCTAACATGGGAAAGGAAATAGCCACCCAAGTCCAGGAAGTGTAGAGTCCCAGGCAGAATAAACCCAAGGAGAAGCACAGCAAGACACATAGTAATCAACTTGATAAAAATTAAAGACAAAGAAAACTTATTGGAAGCAAAAAGGGAAAAATGACAAATAACATACAAGGGAACTCTCATAAGGTTAACAGTTGATTTATCAGAAGAAACTCTACAAGCCAGAAGGGAGTGACATGACATATTTAAAGGGATGAAAGGGAAGAACCTACAACCAAGATTACTCTACCCAGCAAGGATCTCATTCAGATTCGATGGAGAAATCAAAAGATTTACAAACAAGCAAAAGCCAAGAGAATTCAGCACCACCAAGCCAGCTCTACAGCAAATGCTAAAGGAACTTTTCTAAGTGGGAAACACAAGAAAAGAAAAGCACTTACAAAAACAAATGGATAACAATTAAGAAAATGGCAATAGGAACATACGTATGGATAACTACTTTAAATTTGAATGTATTAAATGCTCCAACCAAAGGACACAGGCTCGCTAAATGGATACAAAAGCAAGACCCATATATATGCTGTCTACAAGAGACCCACTTCAGCCCTAGGGACACATACAGACTGAAAGTGAAGGGATAGTAAAAGATATTCCATGCAAATGTAAATCAAAAGAAACCTGGAGTAGCAATACTCACATCAGATAAAATAGACTATAAAGAATGTTACAATAGACAAGGGTGGACAGCATATAAGAAGAGAAGAAGATATCACAATTATAAACATATGAACCCAACATAGGAGCACGTCAATACATAAGGCAACTGCTAACAGCTATAAAAAGGGAAACTGATACTAACACAATAATAGTGGGGGACTTTAACACCTCACTTACACCAATGGACAGATCATCCAGACAAAAAATTAATAAGGACACACAAGCTTTAAATAAAACAATAGACTAGATAGATGTAACTGATATTTACAAGACATTCCATCCAAAAACAGCAGATTACATGTTCTTCTCAAGTGCACAAGGAACATTCTGAAGATAGATCACATCTTGGGTCACAAATCAAGCCTTGGTAAATTTAAGAGAATTGAAATCATATCAAGCATCCTTTGCAACCACAATGCTGTGAGATTAGAAATCAATTACAGGGAAAAAAACGTAAAAAAACACAAACACATGGAGGCTAAACAATACCAATAAATAACCAAGAGATAACAAGAAAACAAAGAGGGAAACAAAAAATACCTAGAGACAAATTACAATGAAAACAAGACGATCCAATATGCAAGGGCAGGAGCAAAAGCAGTTCTAAAAGGGAAGTTTATAGGAATACAATCATACCTCAAGAAACAAGAAAAATGTCAAATAAACAATCTAACCTTACACCTAAAGGAACTAGAGAAAGAAGAACAAACAAAACCCAAAGTTATTAGAAGGAAAGAAATCATAAAGATCAGAGCAGAAATCAATGAAATAGACACAAAGAAAACATTAGCAAAGATCAGTAAAATTAAAAGCTGGTAATTTCAGAAGATAAACAAAATTGATAAACCTTTAGCCATACTAATCAAGAAAAAGAGGGAGAGGAGTGAAATCAATATAATTACAAATAAAAAAGGAGAATTTACAATGGACACCACAGAAATACAAACCATCGTTAAGACACTACTACAAGCAACTCTATGCCAATAAAATGGACAACCAGGAAGAAACAGACAAATTCTTAGAAAGGTATAACCTTCCAAGACAGAACCAGGAAAAAATAGAAAATATGAACAGGCCAATCACAATTAATGAAATTGAAACTGTGATTAAAAGTCTTCCAACAAACAAAAGTCCAGGACCAGATGGCTTCTTAGGTGAATTCTATCAAACATATACAGAAGAGCTAACACCCAACCACCTCAAACAAGTCCAAACAATTGTCGAGGAAGGAATACTCCCAAACTCATTCTATAAGCCCACCATCACCCTGATAGCAAACCGAGACAGAGACACTACAAAAAAAGAAAATTTCAGACCAGTATCACTGATGAATATAGATGCAAAAATCTTAAACAAAATATTAGCAAAAAGAATCCAACAACACGTTACAAGGATCATCCACCATGATCAAGTGGGATTTAACTCAGGTATGCAAGGATTCTTCAATACATGCAAATCAAGCAATGTGATAGACAATATTAACAAATTGAAGGATAAAATCCATAATATCATCACAATAGATGTAGAAAAATCTTTAGACAAAAATCAACATCAATTTACGACAAGAACTTTCCAGAACGTGGGCACAGAGGGAAACAGCCTCAACATAATAAAGGCCTTATATGACAAACCCATTGCAAACATCTTTCTCAACAGTGAAAAACTGAAAGCATTTCCTCTAAGATCAGGAAGAAGACAATGATGCTCACTCTCACCTCTATTATTCAACACAGTTTTGGAAGTCCTAGACATGGCAACCAGAGAAGAAAAAGGAATAAATGTAATACAAACTGGAAAAGAAGTAAAACTGTCAGTGGTTGCAGATGACATACTATATATAGAGAATCCTAAAGATGCCACCAGTAAACTACTAGAGATAATCAATGAATTTGGTAAAGTTGCAGGATACAAAATTAATGCACAGAAATCTCTGGCATTCCTATACACTGATGATGAAAAATCTGAAAGAGAAATTAAGGAAACACTCCCATTTACCACTGCAACAAAAAGAATAAAATACCTAGGAATAAACCTACCTAGGGAGATAAAAGACCTGTATGAAGAAAACTATAAGCCACTGATGAAAGAAACTAAAGATGATACAAACAGATGGAGAGATATACCATGTTCTTGGATTGGAAGAATCAATATTGTGAAAATGATTTTACTACCTAAAGCAATCTACAGATTGAATGCAATCCCTATCAAATTACCAATGGCACTTTTTACAAAACTAGAACAAAAATCTTAAAATTTGTATGGAGACACAAAAGACCCCAAAGAGCCAAAGCAGTCTTGAGGGAAAACAACAGAGCTGGAGAAATCAGGCTCCCTGACTTCAGACTATACTACAAACCTACAGTATTCAAGACAATATGGTACTGGCAAAAAAACAGAAATACAGAACAATGGAAAAGGATAGAAAGCCCAGAGATAACCCACACACCTATGATCAACTAATCTATGCCAAAGGAGGCAAGGATGTACAATGGAGAAAAGACAGTCTCTTCAATAAGTGATGCTGGGAAAACTGGACAGCTATATGGAAAAGAATGAAATTAGAAAACTCCCTAACACCATACACAGAAATAAACTCAAAATGCATTAAAGACCTAAATGTAAGACCGGACACTATAAAACTCTTAGAGGAAAACATAGGAAGCAAACTCTTTGACATAAATCACAGCAAAATCTTTTTTGACCCACCTCCTAGAGTAATGGAAATAAAAACAAAAATAAACAAATGAGACCTAATGAAACTTAAAACCTTTTGCACAGCAAAGGAAACTATAAACAAGACGAAAAGACAACCCTCAGAATCGGAGAAAATATTTGCAAACGAATGAATGGACAAAGGATTAATCTCCAATATATATAAACAGCACATGCAGCTCAATATTAAAAAAAAAAAACTAACAACCCAATTCAAAAATGGGCAGAAGACCTACATAGACATTTCTCCAAAGAAGACGTACAGACGGCCAGGAGGCACATGAAAAACTGCTCAACATCACTAATTATTAGAGAAATGCAAATCAAAACTACAATGAAGTATCATGTCACACCAGTTAGAATGGGCATCATCAGAAAATCTACAAACAACAAATGCTGGAGAGGGTGTGGAGAAAAGGGAACCCTCTTGCACTATTCATGGGAATATAAATTGATACAGCCACTATGGAGAACAGTATGGAGGTTCCTTATAAAACAAAAATAGTATTACCATGTGAGCCAGCAGTCCCACTACTGGGCATATACCCAGAAGAAACCATAATTCAAAAAGACATATGCACCCCAATGTTCATTGCAGCACTATTTACAATAGCCAGCTCATGGAAGACACCTAAATGCCCACTGACAGATGAATGGATCAAGAAGATGTGGTACATATATACAGTGGAATATTACTCAGCCATGGAAAGGAACAAAATGGCATCATTTGAAGAGACGTGGATGTATCTAGAGACGGCCATACAGAGTGAAGTAAGTCAGAAAGTGAAAAACAAATATAGTACATTAACACATATATGTGGAATCTAGAAATAGTACTGATGAACTGGTTTGCAAGGTTGACATAGAGACCCAGATGTAGAGAACAAACATATGGACACCAAGGGGGGAAGTGGCGGGGGTGGTGGTGGTGGGATGAATTGGGAGATTGGGACTGACATATATACACTAATTTGTATAAAATAGATAACAAAAACCTGCCATATAGAAAATAAACAAAGAAAAAAAGAAAAAAAACCACGGAAAACGGACATCTTGTGAGAACACTTCATCATATAAGTCAGTTTGTTATTTTAAGCTGAGAGTTCTGCAAACACATCAATGATAAAATGACATTTGAAAAGAAGCTGTGAAGGAGGTTAGCAAACAGTCATTGGAATAACTGACAGGTAAGAGGGAAGGCTTTCAGGCAGAGAGAATAAAATTTTTTAAATGATTATCAGTAAAAGCAAAAACAAAAGAAAGAATAAAAATTGCCTGATCATCTCAACAGAAGCAGAAAAAGCACTGGACAAAATTCAACATCCATTCCTGATTAAAAAAACTCTTATCACAGTGAGTATAGGGGAAAAAATATCTCAACATAATAAAGGCCATGACAAACCCACAGCTGAAATCTTACTCAATGGTGAAAAGTGAAAAGCCGCTCCTCTAAATTCAGGAAAAAAGAAGGATGCTGACTCTTGCCACTTCTATTTAACATAATATTGGAAATCTTAACCACAGCAATCAGACAATTAAAAGAAACAAAAGTCATCCAGATTGGGAGGGAAGATGTACAACTGTCACTATTTGCAGATGACATGATACTATATACAGAAAATCCTAAAGTCTTCTACCAAAAACTACTAGAACTAATAAATGAATTCAGTAAAGTTGCAAGATACAATTTTAATATACAGAAATGTGTTGCTTTTCTATACCCTAATAAAGAACTATCAGAAAGAAAACCTGAAAAAACAAATTGAATCAAAACTAATAAAATACTTAGAAATAAACTTAACCAGGGAAGACAAAGACTTATAATCTGAAAACTATAAAACATTGATAAAGGAAATTGAAGATCATACAAAGGAATGGAAAGATGTCTTGTACCCTTAGATTGGAAGGATATTGTTAAAATGGCCATATTACCCAATGCAATCTACAGAGTCAATGCAATCATTTTCAAAATACCCATGACATTTTTCACAGAACTAGAACAAATAATCCTAAAATTCATATGGAACCACAAAAGACCCCAACTGACAGAGCAATCTTCATAAAAAAAGAACAAAGCTACATATATAAACCTCCCAGACTTCAAACTATATTACAAAGCTACAGTAATCAAAGCAGCATGGTGCTGGCACAAAAACAGACACATAGATCAATGGAACAGAATAGTGAGCCTAGAAATAAACTCATGCACCTATGGTCAATTAATCTATAACAAAGTAGGCAAGAATATACAATGGAGAAAAGACAGTCTCTTCAGTAAGTGGTGCTGGACAGCTCCACATAAAGGAATAATATTAGAACATTCCTCACACTATATACACAAATACACTCAAAAAGGATTAAAGGCCTAAATATAATACCTGAAACCATAAAACTACTTGAAGAGAAGATAAGCAGAACAGTCTTTGACATAAATTGTAGCGATATGTTTTTTGGATCTGTCTCCTAAGGCAAAAGAAATAAAAGCAAAAATAAACAAATGGCACCTAATTAAAATTCAAAGCTTTTGCACAGCAAAGGAAATGACTGACAAAATAAAGACTGCTTACTGAACCGAAGAAAATATTTGCAAATGATGTGACTGGCAAGGGGTTAATATCTAAAATATATAAACATTTCATACAATTCAATAGCCAAAAAACCCAAACAACCAAATTAAAAACAGGCAGAAGACCTGAATAGACATTTTTTCAAAGAAGGAATACAGATGGCTAACAGGCACATGAAAAGGTGCTCAACGTCGCTAATTATTAGAGAAATGCAAATCAAAACCACAATGAGATATCACCTCATGCCTATCAGAATGGCTATCATCAAAACATATACAAATAACAAATGTTGGAGAGGATGTGGAGAAAAGGGAACCCTTGTATACTGTTGGTGGGAATGTAATTTGGTGTAACCACTATAGAAAACAGTATGGAGGTTCCTCAAAACACTAAAAATAGAAGTACCATAAGACTCAGCAATTCCACTTCTGGGTATATATCTGAAATAAATGAAAACACCAATTCAAAAAGATACATGCACCCCAATGTTCATAGCACCAACAGCCAAGACACGGAAGCACCCAAGTGTCCGTCAACAGACAAATGGATCAAGAAGACATGGTACATATGAACATACATACGTACAATGGAATATTACTCGACCATAAAAAAAAGAAATTCTGCCATTTGCAGCAGTGTGGATGAACCTAGGGAATATTATGCTTAGTGAAATAAATCAGATAGAAAAGACAAATACTCTGTGATATCACTATATGTGTAATGTAAAAATAATAATACAAATGAATATATAGTAAAACAGAAACAGACTCAGTTATAGAAAACATACTAGTGGTTACCAGTGGGAAGAGGGAAGGGGGAGGGGCTGGTTAGAGGTATGTGATGAAGAGATACAAACTACTATGTAGAAAATAAACAACAGGATACTGTATATTGTATAGCACAGGGAATTACAGCTACTAACTTATAATAACTTTTAATGGCATATAAACTAAAAATACTGCATCACAATGCTGTATATCTGAAACTAATATAATATTGTAAATCAACTATACTTCAATAGAAATTTAAAAAATAAACACAAAAAATCAATAGAATTCCTATATGTAAAAAATAAACAATTAGAAAATATAGTTTAAAGGGATTGATTGTAGCAACTAAAAGAATAAGCTACCTTGAAATACATCTAAGAAAAGATGTGCATAAATTTTATGTTAAATTTTTTAACAATATTGAAAGACACAAATAGCCCCTGATTAAGGAAATAATTATCCATTTCCATACATGGGAAAACATGATATCATAAGAGGTCAGTCTATAAGTTCGATGCAATTCTAATCAGTAGATTTTTTATGGAACTTGATAAACTCAGTCATTCAAAAGAGCAGTCCCAATCCAAGAATAGTTAGGAGAGTATTTATGAACAAGTTTGTCACACTCTCCCTATCAAGAGGCTTGACTCATTACAAGCTATAATAATTAAGATAATATAAGTGCAAGGAGAGGAAAATAACTAGATGGAATAGAAATAGAAATTCCAGAAAATGATCCACATATATATGGAAAAACAGTATATTACAGAGGAGACACTACAAATCAGTGCAAAAAGGATATATTATTACATAAAAGATATTGGGACAATTGTCTATACATATAAAAATTTAGATACCTATTCACACCATGCACAAAAATAAAACTAGATGGATTCTGACCTAAACGTGAAAAGCAAAACTTTAAAACTTATATAAAAAACAAGAAAGTATCTTTCTAACTTCAGTGTAGGAAAAAATTTCTTAAGTAATATACAAAAAGAACAAATAATAAAGAAAATACCATATATTTAACAGTTTAAGACTTCTGTATGACAAAAGACACCATAAACAAAATGAAAAAGAAGGTCAACAAAGTGGTCATCTTTGGCAACAAAGGAGGCTAGGAATAAGGAGAAATGAATTGTAACATGTTTCATGAATAAAGGATTAACTTCTGGAGTACACAAATAACACTTATAAATCAATAATAAAGGCCAACAACCCAAAAGAAAAATGGGAAAATGATACAAAAATAGGCAATTCACAAAAGAGGAAATATGAAAAACCAATAAACATATTGTAAAATTCTTAAGAAAATAAAAATTAAACAATAATGAGACTCCATTTCATACTCATCAGATTGGCAAAATTTTTAAGGTACGACAATATCAAGTGTTAATGATGATGTGGATAAACAGAGAATTTCATATTTGTTGGTGGAAGTACAAAGGAGCATAACCATTTAGGAGTACAACTTGGAAATTATCTGGCAATTTTAAAAATGCTCATTACCTGAGAAACTCTTACACATTTCCCAGGAAGTCATATATGAGAATGTTCATTGGCACTTGATTGGCAATGATGAAAAATAAGAAACAGTCTACATTCCCATTAATAAGAAAATTAATAAATATGTGGTATATTGTAGGATTGAAGGTTCCTGGTTGCCACAAGGGAAAGACCTTTTCCTCTCTCCCTTTTCTTAGTTATTTCCTTAAGAAAATTTGTAATTGTAAAGCTGCTTTCTACCCCTTTGATATGTATGCAAATCTTTGTAAAAGCTAGATAAGCCTCTTGCCAATGTTACAACCCAGGAATATTACTCTTAAGAACCCAGGAGCCATCTTTTTGAAATATTAACATCCAGGAAAATAGGTCCTATTTCCCTGTTACCCTGGAAGTTTAACCTAGGCCCCTAGCTAAGCCTTAATTGCCTGCTTGTCATAGAGATAACAAAAGTATCATTTTTTCCTTTGGACAAAGGCAATTAACTAATTCATGGCCACCTCAATTGCCAGGTGCATTTTGGATGAACTATGTATAGCAAATAGTGCTGTCAAGTCATTTTACTTGAGGACAACTTATGGTTTATCTTGGAAAATCTACATAATGGATTATATCTGGTTAGCTATATAATAGGGTAAGATTTCTTTCTGTCTTGGCAATCTCAGTGGATTGCCTTTCACTTACATCCCAGTTTGGTTTAAGCTTATTTAATCATAAAATGGTTTCCTTTCTTTTCTACATATATGAAAAAGATTTCCTGGGTTAGCAGGAAATTTTATATTTTTAATTTTCCCCAACAATATTCATAACAGAAGTACTAATCAGTATTAAAAGTGAAGGAATTACATATCTACACACACACACACACACACACCAATGTGGAAATGTCTAAATATCTAAGAGGAATAATGCTGAGTAAAAAAAAGTAAGTTCAATGGTACATGTTGATGATTCCTCTTGTGAAAAAGATCTATATATATATAAAATAATTCTAGGAGATATATGTGTATGCATGTGTATCCTAGAAATATATATATATATATATATATATATATATATATATATATATATATCCATCCTAGAATATGACCAAGAAGGACAAACACCAAATTCAGGATTGTGGTTGCCTCTATTGAATACTGAATACCGGAGAGAGGAGTAAAAGCAGATTTCACTATCTCTGTAATGTTTTATTGAGAGAAAGAAAGTGATAAATGGAATATTTCCTGCCATATCAGTAAACAAAGAATGTCACAGTCATCAACGATTGCAGCCCTCCAACGTGAGCCAGTGAGCCCTGAGGAAACTCACAGCTAAAAAGAATACCTGCCATCTAGCAGCCATAAGACTGCAGCCACTCTCTAAAGTGACCCTTGAGGAAACTCAGGATCTGAAAACACAGGATACTGGCCCCAGACAGCTGAGGTGCATAACAAAGGAATGATTTCAGTGAGCCCAGACTCTTGCACCTTCCCATACATAGAAAAAAACACTAAATTCCTTAACTTGAGACATCTGGTTTTCTTTAATTAACAATAATATTTTGATGTTTAGTCTACCCGCCCTTTGTTGCACAACTTCTATATAATCTGGCTCCCCCCTCTAGCCTCCTCAGAGCAGTTTCTCAGAGCTATCTGAAATGCTGTCTCCCAGGCTGCAGTCCTCATTTTGCCCCGAATAAAACTTAACTCTCAACCCTCACGTCGTGCATTTTTTTGTCAACAATTATGGCAACCATGAAGGGACCCAGAGTGGACTTCTCTCCTTTGCCTGAACTCTATGAGGAACCAAAGCCTTGGTACCAGCAGAGGCCCCTTGCACCCGTCGGGCTCCTCGGAGAGTCCAGACGAATTTGGGTACGTCTCTCCTGGTGTTCAGATCTCCAATGTTGGTTGATGATCCTGAGTTTTATTTGGTGGTATATAGCAGGTACCTACCCCTGCCCAGTTGAAAGATACTGGGCTGGGGTGGGAAGCAGCTGAAAGATACCAGGGAATACCCACCAAGTGAAAGATACTGGGGAGGGGGGTGCTGGTTGAAAGATACCAGGGTTTGCTTAGTTGTAAGAGACTGAGTGGTCTTGGCTGAGTGGTTAGGTAAGAGGCTGATCTGACACTTTTCCTCAGTTCAGCTGCCTTAATAGAATTTGTCAAGATAAAAATGAAGATATAACACGAAAGCAATGCTCCAAAGAAAAGGGACAAGACTCCTCCCAGCCGGTTACGGCTTTCTCTGGTGACTGAGAAATTTACGGGAGTGGTGGAGGCAGAGGCCTCATACCATGCAGTGGTCCCATAGGGAAACCCTCTCATTAATTAAAACACTTGCTCATCCAGGGGCTGCAGATAAGAAGTGGCCATTCAGAAATCCGAGTACCCACAGTGGTCTTAGACCACTGAAGGGAGATACTGAGACACGTAAGAGCACTGAAACGACTCTAGGGTGATACCTAGAGGGCTCAAGCTCAAAAGCAGCACACTGGCCCACCACACAACTTCATTAGTAAATTTTATCCCTGACAAATTCAACTTAAAATGGGAAATAGAATCTCTCAAACACAGAAACGAGGGACGTCAGAAAACCAACCTCCGACTAACACCCCAGACAGATTCATGTATAACACTGTACGGAGCTCATACTTGCAAGTACCTAGTTAATTGGGGGCGATTATACTAAAGGAGGTCTGAACCTAAAATGGCCAAATTGGGGTTCTTCTGATATTCCAAAATTGCTATTTTTACGCACACAGTTAAAAAAGCCTGCCACAAGATCAAACAGACTGAATGGAATGCTTATTTTGATTGGTACCTAGAAGCTTCTAATAGAGGAAATGATAGAGTAACTTTTTGCAACTATATCAGAACTAAAAAAGGCTGCTAGCACCCTGTCTCTGACTCTGTCTCTCCCTCTGCTCCTCCCATGTATCCTCTTCTATCAGAATTGCCTGGCCCAGATGCTATCTCTTTTTCTCTTCCAACTCTTCCACCTCCTGCTGCTCCCTCTTCCCCAACAAAGGAAAATAAAAAAGTCAGAAGTGATTATAGCTCCCTTTAAGGAGAAACCTATTACAGGGAGAGGTGAGCCATCCTCGGTGCTTATGTACACACCATGGACCCGAGCAGAACCTAGAGCCTTGGCTAAAGAATTTCCCGATCTGAGTCAGGATCCACAGGAATTTGCTAAGAAATGTGAGTTAATCATCCAGACCTATAAGCCTGGGTTTTCAATTTTATATCAATTGCTTTTTACTTAATTGAAAATTAAAGGAAATCTTGACCTAGTGTATTTCAGATGTAAATGTTCTACCTGATCTTCCTCCCTGTGTGTGTGTGTGTGTGTGTGTATGTATGTGCTTTGAAAACTTGACCTCTGCCATACTGTTTGAGAGTAAACTCTGCAGATTTTACTTAGGTTACATCCTCCCCCACTCTCTTATGGGGAAGCCTCTTGCATCTTAATAGTTTGAATCAGTATAAATATATATAATTTATTAATGGCCAAATGATGGATCCTTTTAAAATTGGAGAAACTAACAAATTTGTGAATCTAGAGCACTCTCATTATAAACAGCTGTTTTACTGGTACCTATGAAAACAAACAAAAAAAAAACAAATTAAAGGTGGAAAAAAGAAATATATCTAATGATTAACCTAAGAAATTCTTTAGTTTAAAACAAGTAAGAAAAACTGGTTTGGGAAGCTTCATTTGTGGTCTGTGCTTTCCCTCAATGGGTCTTACAGATGCTAATAAAAGCATTACAATAATTAATGTTAACAGGAAAAATCCTGTAAGGAAAATCTAGATACTATTTCCAACAAGATAGAAATTTTAAAGGAATTATCTCAAATGAATAAAGAAATATTTAGATGGTTATTTAAAATGGGATAAATAAAATGGACATTTATGTGATTAAAACACAAGGTTTTGATATTACTACATTACCTAAGCTTAAATGGGCCAAAAGGAACCCCATACTAGCCCCCAACATTAAAAGCCAAACACGTCTGCTCTATTTATCCCAGTTTTAAAATATATTTAAGGGGCTAGAAAAAAATTTTTCTCTACACCAAGATACCTGACCAACGATTATTTGGGACAACAATTAGGCCAAAGGGTCTGAGTTCATTGGCTCAAGCCCACTCTGGGGATCCCAGAGCCTGTAACAGGGAAGAGTAAATTCTGACTCCATGTTGGTTCTGTTTCTTTTACTTTAACCTTTGCTTTTTGTTCCTTTTGTTAGTATTATAATCACTGTCTATAGCTATAAGCATACATAATGGCCTGCCACAGGGAACCTTGCCCCTCTGCCTGTTAAACTAAAAGGCCTTTGTTCAGCTCTCAGAGAGACATTCTGACCCTGCCCACCTGTGAATGGCTGCAGAAAAGAAGAAATTACCATATCCCCTCACCAGTGTAGACCAAGCAAGGAGATACCTTGCAAGATAAATGGCCTTTTACTTTACTCCCTCACCTCCATTCCCTCTCTGTTCTATAAAAGAAACTGGCATCCAGACCCTGATAAGATGGTTTTTTGGGTACACTAGTCTGCCATATTCTCAGTCTGCCAGCTTTCCAAATAAAGTCACTATTCCTTGCCTCAACACCTCATCTCCTGATTTATTGGCCTGTTGTGCCAGGCCAACAAGCAAAGTGAGCTAGGACTCAGTAACAAGACTTTTATATAAAAATAGATAAAATGAACAGGGAACAAAAAGAAGAAAAACTTCTAGAACTCCTCCTGTAAGCTTGTTGATTGGGCCCTAATGAAAAGTAAAGTTAAAGGTATAAAGTTGATGGAAATGAGATGAAAGTATATAAAATTGTTACACATAAATGAGCTTTATATAAGATGGATACATCTTTTTTGGTTAATTATATTGGGGGATAGGCATGTTTCACTGGGAAATACTTCCCCTGCATGGAATTATAAGACAAGGCATATAAATCTTCCCCTCAGGAAATATTAATGGAACGTACTAAAAGACATCAATAGGGTTACTTGAGCCATACAAATAAGGAAAACTGGGAACTAACAATAAAGAGCTAATAAAAATAAAAATAGTGATTTTGCTCTGGGTTTAACTTGTAAACTCAGAAAGAAGGTCTTTGCTGAATGCCTTATACAAACCTTTGAAGGCATGATAAACTAAACTCTAAAGTTCTACAACATAGAACTCATAAAATAAGTTAGAAATCTTGTCACTGATAAAATCTTTTAGTATCTTATGGGTGACAGACGTGTACTTTGGGAAACTAAAAGCAACCATCTTTCTCTTGCAAATCTCTACAAACCAGAAATGTAAATACAGGCCACAAGGACCTGAGACTGAGCCTAATTAGGTCAATCTGGCAAGCCCTGAAACCAAGGGGAAAACAATGGCAAAGTGGCACTTTTAAAATTCAAACCACTGGGAATGCTCCCTCAGCTAATCTTTACAAATAGTAAAGCCTTAGTCATCTAAGCAAGCAACTTTAATATGTTCCAACTGTCCTTTGTAAACTAGTAAGTTTATATTGTAATACCTGATTCATAACTAAGTTTTTTTTTAATGAAACCATGAGATCTCTAGTTTTGCCTGTTTATGTCTGTGTACACGTTATACATATGAGATATCTCTACTTCTGCAAAGTATTATGAAAATTGAATTTATAAGAGCTCTATTTAATATTTTTTTCAAAGCACTTACAAATAAAGAAACCAGCCGAAATGACTTTCAGGTTCACGTGAACTGGGACATATTCAATATTAAGTTGACATCCCGTATTAAGGTTTGTTTGTTGATCTAATTAATATAGACATGCCGTTAGAGTCATAAATATTAAGTATAATACTTTATTGTACCTAGGTTTAATAGAAGTCAAATAAGATCTTATGTCTGTTGCAAGAAAAATAACTTGATATGATGAGACTGAATATAAGTGAGATAAGAGCTTTTGCGTAAACTCTTTAAAAATAGATTTTAGAAATGTCTACTTAAAGTTATCTCTTCAGATATCTGATAACTTCTAGAGTTGTGCTAATTTAAGTGCTGAAAGTTTATTGAATAGCTAGATAATTTCCACAAAAAATGAGATACTGAGGCATCAATTACTAAGTAGAGAAACTAAAGGTATTTAGGACTATTAATGACAATGTTTGGTGCCACGCTGAGATGGCCTCTATAAGGAAACAAATGTTTTTAGAAATTATCACTGATATTTATGTTCATCAATGTACAGAATACTAATGTAAAAGACAGTTCACAGTTGCTTACTTCTTAACTTTCAATAGAAATTAAGGTTTTTAAGAGTTGATGATTCTAATTTAAACATGTAATTAAAGTTAATAGGAATAATATGGAAACAATTCAGTGTACCGTAGGAAAAGAGAATGTGTGTTTTTAGTAAAGAAGGTATGAGGAATAGAATTACATTTTATTGAGGGAAAAGAAAGAATGTCTTGGTTTATTTGGATAGAAAAATAAGGGATAGGCTTATATGAATACAGAAGGTGATGAAAGATTGTGGAAAGAAACCATGAGGGGGAAAAACGTTTTATGCATGGTCAGGATTAACTAAATTTAGATTGAAGTTAACTAAGTAAATAGATTTTGTTGTTAAGTAAGCTGGTACAAGACTGGGATTTGAACAAAGTTTCTTAGAGTGCTCCTTTTTGATAACAGATTTTGTGAGTTTCTATGCCCTTAAGTAATGTTCCTGAGACTTCGGTTAAATGAATAAGTATTGTTTCAGAGTGACCTGTTGTGTTTTAAAACCGTCTTGATATTTTTTAACAAACTTACCAAATATTAAAATCCAACTAAAGCTCTCTTAGCCTCCAGCTGACTCTGGGCTGCTCTGAAGGAATATCTCTGAGACATCTTAAAGAGGAATGTTAAATTAAGTTTATTTGGTATGTTTAATTACTTCAGAAAATGTGTCAAGTGATTGGAGATGAAACTTAGATTGTAGTGTATGGATAAATGTCATTAATATAGATATTCCAAAATTGATATGGAATTCCTAACATCTGATATGCCCTGATATAATGTTATCAGTCATAATTCTATTTATTCTAAAATGTTATATGTCACAGAAATATCCAAGTTTCCTACTAATTGCATTGTATTCTAATCTTTAAACCTTGCTATTTTAAGTTTTGTCCTGATGCTTTTACAAAATGAAGATTTTCAAGAAGACTCATAAACAGAACTTTTTTGTAACAAACATAAGTTTCTGATGGCATTTAGATAATACCACTGATCTGTATAACAAATGACAGAAAACCTGAATACTTCATCCAGATCGATAGGAATCAATTACATGGAACTGAATGCACTGATGAATATGATTTATAACTTTATGACTTTGGGAAATATACTAGCTTTAATCTTTGTTTTTCAGAAAAACCTTTTATCTTACGCTATAACCTACAAGTTGATAAAGTATACCTTTGTAAAACAAAGATAAAACATTTATCTTTTTCTCTCTACCTGACCCTGCCAGAATTTGGCTTCTCCACCTGGCTCTCCCATGAACTTGATGGTTTATTGCAACTGAATTACAACTAATCGGGGTTTTTTTTTCTTTTTTTTTTTTTTGGCTGCGTTGGGTCTTCGTTGCTGCATGCAGGCTTTCTACGGGTGCGGCAAGTGGGGGGCTACTCTTCATTGAGGTGTTCACGCTTCTCATTCTGGTGGCTTCTCTTGTTGTGGAGCATGGGCTCTAGGCGTGCAGGCTTCAGTAGTTGCAGCATGTGGGCTCAGTAGCTGTGGGAGGTGAGCCCTAGATGCATGGGCTTCATTAGTTGTGGCATGTGGGCTCAGTAGTTGTGTCTCACGGGCTCTAGAGCACAGGCTCAGTAATTGTGGCACACAGGCTTAGTTGCTCTGCAGCATTTGGGATCTTACCAGACCAGGGATTGAACCCCTGTCCCCTGAATTGGCAGGTGGATTCTTAACCACTGTGCAACCAGGGAAGTCCCCTAATCATTGTTTTAATTGGCTCTTTGTTTCCAAATTGTTATGATTTGTGTCTCCTTCCTGCACTATGACTTTGTCAATATTACTAACTGCATTACTTATATCCTGTCTATTTTATAAGATGGTTGTCTCTTATAGTACTCAATGTGTAACCAGGCCTCCAACAAATTTGATGATGGCTAAACATCTTGAGAAAATAGATCACATTTGTGACTCATAAAATTATTTTAATACTGTGATTCTATATATGAGAAGAAGCAACAAAGGAAAATATTTCCTGCATCATAGTAGACTAGTAAGACAGAGGATCCAGAGAATCTTTAATTGTCAACAGGGCCTAATCCAGAAATTAACACCTGGTGTGGGATAGCAACAAGAACTTTCACCTGATCTAGGATGAGCCTCCCAGTACCATGGAACAAAATTTGGTCATGAAATATCTCCCAAACATTGGTTGAAATTCTAACCAAGAGAAGGGACTGATAAATGGAATATTTAAACAAAGGATGTCACAGTCATCAATGATTGCACCCCTCCAACGTGAGCTGGTAAGCCCTGAGAAAACACACGGCCAAAAATAATACCTGCCATTTGGCAGCCATCAGACTGCAGCCACTCCCTACAGTGAGCCTTGAGGAAACTCAGGATGTGAAAACACAGGATACTGGACCCAGATAGCTGAGGTGCATATCAAAGGAAGGATTTCAGTGAGCCCAGACACTTGCATCTTCCCATACATAGAAAAAGCACTAAATTCCTTAACTTAAGATACCTGGTTTTCTTTAATTAACAATAATCTTTTGATGTTTAGACTACTTGCCCTTTGTTACAAAACTTCTATATAACCAGGCTACCTGCCGCTCACCTCCTTGGAGCAGTTTCTCCGAGCTATCTGAAATGCTGTCTGCTGGGCTGCAGTCCTCACTTTGTCCCAAATAAAACTTAACTTGTAACTCTCACGTTGTGCTTTTTTTTTTTTAAGTGAACAAGAGCAATGAAGCAAATATGACAAAATGTTCATCTTCAGAGGTAGGTCCAACAATGATTTTTATATGACCCACCATACTTTAAAATTTGCATTAATAAGAGACGTTCAAGACGGCGGAAGAGTAAGATGTGGCAATCAACTTCCTCCTCACAAATACATCAGAAATACATCTAAACGTGGACCAACTCCTACAGAACACTTACTGAACGCTGGCAGAAGTCCTCAGGCTTCTGAAAAGACAAGAAACTCCCCACGTACCCAGGGAGGGCAAAAGAAAAAAGAATAAAGAGACACAAAATGATAGGGACGGGACCTGCACCACTGGGAGGGAGCTGTGAAGGAGGAAAAGTTTCCACACACTAGGAAGCCCCTTCACTGGAGGAGATGGGGGTGGCAGGGGGGAAGCTTCGGAGCCACAAAGGAGAGTGCAGCAACAGGGGTGCAGCGGGCAAAGCGGAGATATTCCTGCACAAAGGATCGGGGCCGACCAGAACTCATCAGCCCCAGAGGATTGTCTGCTGACCTGCCAGGGGTGATGGCGGATGTGAGTTCAGGCTCGGGCTTCGGAGGTCAGATCCCAGGGAGAGGACTGGGGTTGCATGTGTGAACACAGCCTGAAGGGAGCAAGTGCGCTACAGATAGCCGGGAGGGAGTTCGGGAAAAAGACTGGACCTGCCTGAGAGGCAAGAGACCATTGTTTCAGGGTGCAGGGGGAGAGGGGATTCAGAGCACAGCCTAAACAAGCTCCAAATATGGGTGCAAGCTGGGGGTACAAGTGCAGACACCAGAGACGGGCATGAAATGCTAAGGCTGCTGCTGCAGCCACCAAGAAACCTGTGTGCAATCACAGGTCACTATCCACACCTCCCTTTCTGGAAGCCTGTGCAGCCCAACACTGCCAGGGTCCCATGATCCAGGGACAACTTCTCAGGTAGAACACATGGCATGCCTCAGGCTGTTGCAACATCACGCCAACCTCTGCCACCACAGGCTCACCCCACATTCTGTACCCCACCCCAACCCGTGCCTGAGTGAGCCAGAGTCCCTTAATCATTTGCTACTTTAACCCAGTTCTGTCTGGGCAGGGAATATATGCCCTCAGGCGACCTAAACGTACAGGTGGGTCCAAATCCAAAGCTAAACCTCCGGAGCTGTATGAACAAAGAAGAGAAAGGGAAATTTTCCCCAGCAACCTCAGGAACAGCAGATTAAATCTCCACAACCAACTTGATGTACGCTGCATCTATGGAATACCTGAATAGACAAAAAATCATCCCAAAAGAGAGGCAGTGGACGTTGGGAGCAATGATAAATATATATTTTTTTCCTTCTTCTCTTTTTGTGAGTGTATACGGGTACGCTTCTTTGTGTGATTTTGTCTGTATAGCTTAGCTTTCACCATTTGTCCTATGGTTCTGTCTGATTTTGCTTTTTTTTTCTTTTAAGTAGTTTTTAGCGCTTGCTATCATTGGTGGATTTTTTTTTTTTTTTTGCTTTGGTTGTTCTCTTCTTTTTTTTTCCTTTTTTTTACTTTTTAATTTTTAAGAAATATTTTTTATTTTTTACTTTAATAACTTTATTTTATTGTGTTTTCTTTCTTTTTTTCTCCCTTTATTTCTCAGCCATATGGATGACAGAGTTTGGTGTCCCAGCCGCAGGTCATGCCTGTGCCTCTGAGGTGGGAGAGCCGAGTTCAGGACATTGGTCCACCAGAGACTTCCCAGCTCCACGTACTATCAAATGGCGAAAGCTCTCCCACAGATCTCCATCTCAATGCTAAGAAGCACCTCCACTCAACGACCAGCAAGCTGCAGTGCTGGACACCGTATGCCAAACAAGTAGCAAGAAAGGAACACAATCCCACCCACTAGCAGAGAGGCTGCCTAAAATCATAACAAGGTCACAGAGAGCCCAAAACAGAACACCATACATGGTCCTGTGCACCAGAAAGATCCAGCCTCTTCCACCAGAACACAAACAATAGTCCCCTCCACCAGGAAGCCTACACAAGCCACTGACACAAACTCACCCACTGGGGGCAGACCCCAAAAACAACAGAAACTACGAACCTGCAGCCTACGAAAAGGAGATGAAAACACAGTAAACTAAAACAAATGAGAAGACAGACAAACACACAGCAGATGAAGAAGCAAGGTAAAAACCCACAAGACGAAACAAATGAAGAGGAAATACGCAGTCTACTTGAAAAAGAATTCAGAGAAATGATAGTAAAGATGCTCCAAAATCCTGTAAATAGAATGGAGAAAATACAAGAAATGATTAACAAGGACATAGAAAAAAACAAGACAAAACAAACAATGATAAATAACACAATAAATGAAATTTAAAATTCTCTAGAAGGAATCAATAGCAGAATAACTGAAGCAGAAGAAGGGACAAGTGACCTGGAAGATAAAATAATGGAAATAACTACTGCAGAGCAGAATAAAGAAAACAGAATGAAAAGAATTGAGTACAGTCTCAGAGACATCTGTGACAATATTAAACACACCAACATTGGAATTATAGGGGTCCCAGAAGAAAAAGAGAAAAAGAAAGGGACTGAGAAAATATTTGAAGAGATTATACTTTAAAACTTCCCTAATATCGGAAAGGAAACACTAAATCAAGTCCAGGAAGTGCAGAGTCCCATACAGGATAAATCCAAGGAGAAAAATAACAAAACACATATTAATCAAACTATCAAAAAATAAATACAAAGAAAAAATATTAAAAGCAGCAAGGGAAAAACAACAAATAACATACAAGGGAATCCCCATAAGGTTAACAGCTGTTCTTTCAGCAGAAACTCTGCAAGCCAGAAGGGAGTGGTAGGACATACTTAAAGTGATGAAAGGGGAAAACCTACAATCAAGATTACTCTACCCATCAAGGATCTCATTCAGATTCGACAGAGAAGTTAAAACCTTTACAGACAACCTAAAGCTAAGAGAATTCAGCACCACCAAACCAGCCTTACAACAAATGCTAAAGGAACTTCTCTAGGCAGAAAACACAAGGGAAGGAAAAGACCTACAATAACAAATCCAAAACAATTAAGAAAATGGGAATAGGAACATACATATTGATAATTACTGTAAATGTAAATGGATTCAATATTCCAACCAAAAGTCATAGACTGGCTGAATGGATACAAAAAAAAAAAAAACACTTGTATATATGCTGTCTACAAGAGACCCACTTCAGACCAAGGGACACATATAGACTGAAAGTAAGGGGATACAAAAAGATATTCCATGCAAATGGAAACCAAAAGAAAGCTGGAGTAGCAATTCTCATATCAGACAAAATAGACTTTAAAATAAAGACTATTACAAGAGACAAAGAAGGACACTACATAATGATCAAGGGATCAATCCAGGAAGAAGATATAACAATTGTAAATATTTATATACCCACCATAGGAGCACCTCAATGCATAAGGCAAACGCTAACAGCATAAAAGGGGAAATCAACAGTAACAAAATCATAGAAGGGGACTTTAACACCCCACTTTCACCAATGGACAGATCATCCAAAATGAAAATAAATAAGGAAACACAAGCTTTACATGATACATTAAACAACATGGACTTAATTGATATTTATAGGATATTCCATCCAAAGACAACAGAATACACTTTCTTCTCAAGTACTCATGAAACGTTCTCCAGCATAGATCATATCTTGGGTCACAAATCAAGCCTTGGTAAATTTAAGAAAATTGAAATTATATCAAGTATCTTTTCCAACCACAATGCTATGGGACTAGATATCAGTTACAGGAAAAAAAAAAACTGTAAATGATACAAACACATGGAGGCTAAAAAATGCATTACTTAATAACGAAGAGATCACTGAAGAAATCAAAGAGGAAAGCAAAAAATACCTAGAAAGAAATGACAATGAAAACACAATGACCCAAAACCTATGGGATGCAGCAAAAGCAGTTCAAAGAGGGAAGTTTATAGCAATACAATCCTATGTAAAGAAACAAATAACACCTCAAATAAACCACCTAGACTTACACCTAAAGCAATTAGAGAAAGAAAAACAAAAACAACCCAACTTTAGAAGAAGGAAAGATATCATAAAGATCAGATCAGAAATAAATGAAAAAGAAATGAAGGAAACAGTAGCCATTATCAATAGAACTAAAAGCTGGCTGTTTGAGAAGATAAACAAAATAGATAAACCATTAGCCAGACTAATCAAGAAAAAAAGGGCGAAGACTCAAAGCAATAGAATTAGAAATGAAAAAGGATAAGTAACAACTGACACTGCAGACATACAAAGGATTATGAGAGATTACTACAAGCACCACTATGACAATAAAATGGACAATCTGAAAGAAATGGACAAATTCTTAGAAATGCATAACCCTACGAGACTGAACCAGGAAGAAATAGAAAATATGAGCAGACCAATCACAACCACTGAAATTGAAACTGTGATTAAAAAAATCTTCCAACAGGGCTTCCCTGGTGGTGCAGTAGATGAGAGTCCGCCTGCTGATGCAGGGGACGCTGGTTCATGCCCCGGTCCAGGAAGATCCCAAATGCCACAGAGCGGCTGTGCCCGTGAGCCATGGCCGCTGAGCCTGTGCATCCGGAGCCTGTGCTCTGCAACGGGAGAAGCCACAAGAGTGATAGGCCCGCGTACCGCAAAAAAAAAAAAAAAAAAAAAAAAAAAATCTTTCAACAAACAAAAGCCCAGGACCAGATGTCTTCACAGGTGAATTTTATCAAACATTTAGAGAAGAGCTAACACCTATCCTTCTCAAACTCTTCCAAAATATAGCAGAGGGAGAAACACTCCCAAATTCATTGCACGAGGCGACCATCATGCTGATACCAAAACCAGAGGAAAATGTAACAAAGAAAGAAAACTACAGGCCAATATCACAGATGAATATAGATGCAAAAATCCTCAGCAAAAAAAAAAAAAAATCCACTAGCAAATAGAATCCAACAGCACATTAAAAGAATCATACACCCTGATCAAGTGGGGTTTATCCCAGGAATGTAAGGATTCTTCAATATACACAAATCAATCAATGTGATACACCATATTAACAAACTGAAGGAGATAAACTATATGATCATCTCAATCGATGCAGAGAAAGCTTTCAACAAAATTCAACACTGATTTATGATAAAAAGCATCCAGAATGTAGGCATAAAGGGAACTTTCCTCAACATAATAAAGGCCATATATGACAAACCCACAGCCAACATTGTCTTCAATGTTGAAAAACTGAAAACATTCCCACTAAGATCAGGAACAAGACAAGGCTGCCAACTCTCACCACTATTATTCAACATAGTTTTGGACATTTTAGCCACAGCAATCAGAGAAGAAAAAGAAACAAAAGGAATCCAAATCAGAAAAGAAGAAGTAAAGCTGTCACTCTTTGCAGATGACATGACAGTATACATAAAGAATCCTAAACATGCTACTAGAAAACTACTAGAGATAATCAATGAATATGCTAAATTAGCAGAAAATAAAATTAATGCACAGAAATCTCTTGCATTCCTATACACTAATGATGAAAAATCTGGAAGTGAAATTAAGAAAACACTCCCATTTACAACTGCAACAAAAAGAATAAAATATCTAGGAATAAACCTACCTAAGGAGACAAAAGACGTGTATGCAGAAAATCATAAGACATTGATGAAAGAAATTAAAGATAATACAAATAGATGGAGAGATATACCACGTTCTTCGATTGGAAGAATCAACATTGTGAAAATGAATATACTACCCAAAGAAATCTACAGATTCAATGTAATCTCTATCAAACTACCACTGGCATTTTTCACAGAACTAGAACAAAAATTTCACAATTTGTATGGAAACACAAAAGATCCCGAATAGCCAAAGAAATGTTCAGAAAGAAAAATGGAGCTGGAGGAATCAGCCTCCCTGCCTTAAGACTATACTACAAAGCTACAGTAATCAAGACACTATGGTACTGGCACACAAACAGAAATATAAATCAATGGAACAGGATATAAAGCCCAGAGATAAACCCATGCACATATGGTCACCTTCTCTTTGATAAAGGAGGCAAGAATATACAGTGGAGAAAAGACAGGCTCTTCAATAAGTGGTGCTGAGAAAACTGGACAGCTACATGGAAAAGAATGAAATTAGAACATTCCCTAACACCATACACAAAAATAAACTCAAAATGGATTAAAGACCTAAATGTAAGGTGAGACACTATCAAACTCTTAGTGAAAAACATAGGCAGAACCCTCTATAACATAAATCACAGCAAGATCCTTTTTGACCCACCTCCTAGAGAAATGGAAATAAAAACAAAAATAAACAAATGGGACCTAATGAAACTTAAAAGCTTTTGCACAGCAAAGAATACCATAAACGAGACGAAAAGACAACCCTCAGAATGGGAGAAAATATTTGCAAATAAAGCAACTGACAAAGGATTAAGCTCCAAAATTTACAAGCAGCTGATAGAGCTCAATATCTAAAAAACAAACAACCCTATACAAAAATGGGCAGAAGACCTAAATAGACATTTCTCCAAAGAAGATATACAGATTGACACATGAAAGAATTGCTCAACATCACTAATCATTAGAGAAATGCAAATCAAAACTACAATGAGGTATTACCTCACACCAGTCAGAATGGCCATCATCAAAAAATCTAGAAACAATAAATGCTGGAGAGTGTGTGGAGAAAAGGGAATCCTCTTGCACTGTTGGTGGGAATGTAAACTGATAGAGCCACTATGGAGAACAGTACAGAGGTTCCTTAAATACCTAAAAATAGAACTACCATACAACTCAGCAATCCCACTACTGGGCATATACCCTGAGAAAACCAGAATTCAAAAAGAGCCATGTACCAAAATGTTCACTGCAGCTCTATTTACATTAGCCAGGACATGGAAGCAACCTAAGTGTCCGTCGACAGATGAATGTACAAAGAAGATGTGGCACATATATACAACAGAATATTACTCAGCCATAAAACGAAATGAAATTGAGTCATTTGCAGTGAGGTGGATGGACCTAGAGTCTTTCTTACAGAGTGAAGTAAGTCAGAAAGAGAAAAACAAATACTGTATGCTAACACATATATATGGAATCAAAAAAAAATGGTTCTGAAGAACCTAGAGGCAGGATAGGAATAAAGATTCAGACGTAGAAAATGGACTTGAGGACACGGGGAGTGGGAGGGGTAAGCTGGGATGAAGTGACATAGTGGCATGGACTGATATATACTACCAAATGTAAAATAGATAGCTAGTGGGAAGCAGCTGCCTAGCACAGGGAGATCAGCTCAGTGCTTTGTAACTACCCAGAGGGGTGCAATAGTGAACGTGGGAGGGAGACGCAAGAGGGAGGAGATATGGGGATATATGTATATGTATAGCTGATTCACTTTGTTATACAGCAGAAACTAACACACCATTATAAACAATTATATTCCAATAAAGATGTTAAAAATAAATAAATAAAAGTCTGTGAAAGTAAAAAAAAAATTGCATTAATAGAAGTAGTGATAATAATAATAAAAATAAGTAATTTGGATTTCCCTGTGGCTCCTGTGCTCTTTCCAAAGCAGATTTTTTTTCCCCCAAGTTTCCTACATAATATTTGTGGCAGCAATTGGCCGTTCAGCACTCACTAACAGCCAAGGTTAGGGACACAGAGAAAACCAAAGAAAATGTGAAAACCTGGCACCCAAATAATTGCCCGTTGTTGTCCGTGCTTTTTCACTCACTGGGACCTTGAGGGAGTTGCATTGAATTCCAAGTTCAGACTGATGGCCTCGGGGGGAATTCTACCTTTGTGATCCTTTCTTACAGTAATCACCAACAGTAGTAAGAACCTGGCTACAGGCCAGGGAAAGGTTATATTGCCTGTGTATTTAATCTGCACCCCGCCCCCAGAATGCAGAGCTTCCTCGATCCTGCTTAGACTTATTAACATTTGAAAAGCTTTCCTTTTTTCAGATTTATTGAGTACTGGTCCCTTTTCTGATTCCCAAGGGAAAACTCCAATTCTCCTCAGCAGAGCCTCTGCAAAAGACTCGGCCTTTAAGAAAACAAAGCAGTAGACCTCTGGGCCAAAAAGGACAGAGAGGGAATCTTTATAAACACTCTATCATTTTTCCTACTCTAATTGGTCACTTGTAGAAAATTTTTTTAAAAGCAGATAGATTAAACCCTTCAAATTATAAGTACATAGGCTGCTGCTATGCCTATATACAGATCTATAGGCGGTAAAGTGAACAGATTCTGCTGCCTGGATGCAGAAACAATAGAAAATGTCCCTTAGGGCCAAATTTGTTTCTTTAACACAGGAAGACAATATTCTTCAGTGACTGACCACTCCATCATCAGCTAGTCCATTCAAACTTACAGAGAAAGGAACCAAAATGCTAAAACTTCAAGTTCACATTCTAACTCCTGTTAAATCACAATTATATTACATATATATAATGGTAGCCAAGAAATGCATAAAGTACTACATATACTGTAGTAATATATAGCCAATAAGACTGGTACCTCAAAGCATATATGCATGGGTACACACAGAGAAATGGAATATTTCCTGCCATATCAGTAAACAGAGGATGTCACAGTCATCAGCGACTGCAGCCCTGCAACATGAGCCAGTGATCCCTGAGGAAACTAAGGAAGGAAAGAATACCTGCCATCTAGCAGCCAGCAGAGTGCAGCCACTCCATACAGTAGGCCCTGAGGAAACTCAGGATGTGAAAACAGGGGATACTGGCCCCAGATAGCTGAGGCGCATATCAAAAGAATGATTTCAGTGAGCCCAGACTGCTGCATCTTCCTATACATAATAAAGTAGTAAATTCCTTAACGTGAGATATCTGGTTTTCCTTTAAAAGTAATATTTTGATGTTTAGACTACCTTCCCTTTGTTGCAAAACTTCTGTATAACCTTGGCTCCCCACCTCACCTCCTTGGAGCAGTTCTCTCAGGGCTACTTGAGATGCTACCTCCCGGGCTTGAAGTCCTAAAAATTCCTGCCAAATAAAACATAACTCCCAACGTTTAGGTTGTGAATAAATTTTTAAGTCGACCACACACGTGTACACACACTCACAACCCTATATATGAAAGGGCTGTGACAAAACATATAAAATGATCACCTTCACATTGACAGTAAATTCCCAGTGAGTAACTCTGTATAAGAAAACAAGTATCATTAATTTGAGACTAACCACCTCCTCTGACTTTTAAGAGCCTCCAATCATACTCCTAAGGACCAATATCAACAGGGAAATTTTCTCTAATTCAACTGTCATTTTCTACTCCAGTCCAATAAGTCTTAATCTGACATTGATGCTGATAGTTAATCCATTCCAGAAAGATACTTGCTTCTCTAATTCTTAAAGTTCACTAGGAAAGCAGTTCTTATAGCTTTTAATAATCACTAAATTTCACACCTAACAGCACATCTTAAACTAACAGATGAAATTATAAAGGATATTTTAAAGATTTTTTGGTAAAACTACTTGTTTTAAAATGAAAAGACTGAAGTCCAGGAAGGAAGCACGATTTCCCCCAAATCACAAAAATAATTATTGTACTATCAGAGCTAAATTTGAACAGGCTAAAACAAAGGATTTTGTGCTTTTCTTGGTGAGGAGGTGGGAGAACACAACAAAACACTCTTAGTATTTTAATAAACACCATTCCTCATCTACCTCTCCTATTGGATTTTAATATAATTGAATTTTTATGTAGTTAGATTTTGATATAGATGGATTTCAGTGTAGTTGGATTTTGATATAATTGGATTTGAATATTGGATTTCAATGTTTGGATTCCAATGCAGTTGATAAATAAATTGGATTGCTAAATAATTATATCACTACTTATAAAGCAGTTAAGGACTAAATGAGATAACATGTACAGGGTTCCTGGCTCAGAATAAATGCTCAATAAATTGTACTTTCTCTTGTTCATAACGATGTCTTACATATGCATAGAGGCTTAATAGTTTACAAAGGGGCATTGATACCAAGCAGGACTCTGCGGGGCTCCTGGGTACAAAAGTCTTCCTGTGTCCCCCATTGTTTGATTAAGGAAATAGGCTGCATTCAGCCTCCATAACCTTCCCTGAGTTCCAAAGAGCAAGTACCAACAGTTGTTAATTAGGGAAGGGAGGGGAGACAAGGGAGGAACAGTCAAGAGAAACAATAGTGCAGCCTTGGGGCAAGGTCCTTGTTCCCCATCAAAGGATACACGAGCTGTTTTGCAGATACTGAAACTCCCACCAGGTGGAAGAAGTTAACGGTTATATGCTGCCCACAAGCATATAGACTCCAGGCCGGTTGGAACCAGAAGGTTGATGATGCTGGCTCCCACTTACCTCACCACCAACCAGTCTGAAGAATGTCCACAAGCTGATTACACCCTCTTTGAACCTTACTATAAAACTTCTCACTACCTCCTCCAGGTTGGGACACACAGTTTTGAGGGCACTAGCCTCTTGTGGCCCCATTTGCCTGGCAAAGCAATAAAGCTATTCTTTTCTACTTCACCCTAAACTCTGCCTCCAAGATTTAATTTGGTTTCGGGGAACAGAGGTCGGATTCGGCTTCAGCATTGACATAAATTCTCTGATTAGTATCATGACAACTGTGTGAATTAGATAGAAATATTCTTATTCTCCTTAAAAAAAAATGTAAAGGAGGCTCAGAGGAGATAAGTAAGCTGCCAAGCATCACCCAGAGCTGCCCAGTGACAGCTACAAGACTCACAGGAAGTCCTCAGACCTCAAAGCCCACAGTGTTCTTTCCCTATGCCAGTGGTTCTCAAACTTCAAAGTGCATCAGAATCAACTGGAAAGATGGAGCTTGTTAAAACACAGTCTACTGTGCCCCACCCCAACAGTTTCTGATACAGTATATGTGGGGTGGTACCTGAGAATTCACATTTCTAACATACTGCCAAGTGATGCTAACGGTGCTGGTCTAGGGACCACACTTGGAAAACTACAGTTCTATGCTGCACTGACAAGTTAAGAAGATGTGATCTAACATGGGTAAAGAATCTCATGGGAAACATCTCTCTTGCCCACAGTATCACAGAATGTCAGAGCTACAAGGAAAACTAGAAATCATCTAGCCCAGTTGTTATGGCCCCTGGTTTATTATTAGAAAAACATGATACAATTTTCTAAAAATCACCTTTGCCTGGCTCTACCCTCAGAGATTGTGATTTCAATTGCATAGGAGGACACTTAAGTTCTACTGAGAGAATCCTTTGCTGGCAGACACAGCTTACAAGAAATACTAAAGGGTTTCTTCAGGCTAAAAGCAATTGACCATAGGAGAGGTGTGGCCAAGATGGTGAAGTAGGAAGACCCTAAGGTTGCCTCCTCCCATGGGCACACCAAAATTACAATTATTTACAGAGCAACTAACCATGAGAACGACCCGAAGACTAGCAGAAAATATCTTCTGCAACTAAAGATATAAAGAAAGAACCACAAGGAGATGGGTAGGAGGGGCAGAGACAGGGTATGATCAAGAACCACATCCCTGGGTAGGCTACCAACAATTGGGAGATAACTAAATTACAGATGTTCTCCCCAAGGAGCTAGGGGTCCAAACCCCGTGTCAGGTTCCCCAACACAGGTGTCCTGCAGGGGAGATTAAAACGTCCAGAATGTTTTGCTTTGAAGGCCAGCAGGACATATTTTTGGGAGATTCTGAGGACTGTAGTAAATAGAGATTCCCCTCTTAAAGGGTGCACACAAAATCTCACATGCTCTGGGACCCAGGGTAAAAGTAGTAATGTGAAAGAAGCCTGGGTCAAACCCAACTGCTGATCTTGGAGAGCCTCCTGGATAAGCAGGTGGAAACTGGAGCTAACCTTGGGAACAGAGACACTGATGACAGCCATTTTGGGGAGCTCATTCTACCATGAGAACACTGGTGCTGGCAATCACTATTTTGAAATCCTTTCTCTAGCTTATTGGCAAAAGAAAAAGGCTCTGCCTACTAGTGTGTCAACATGAGTAGTGGGCCACCTGAGGCCAAGCAGCTATCCAGACAGGGACACAGCACAACTCTCCAGCAGTCCACCAACCTGAAGATCCTTTTAGCCCACAGTCATACCAGGAGCCAGCCCTGTTGACCAGAGGGTCCAGGACCCAGCCCCACACAGCAGTGCACAAGCAACAGCCCTGGAACCACCTAGGATCTGAAGTCAGGTACTGGGACATGGACCCACCCACAAGTAGACTGACACCAACTCCGGGAAACCAAGGGTCCTACAACCAGAGACACCAGGACCCAACTCCACCCATGAGTGGGTTGGCACTAGCCCCAGGACTAGCTTCACATACCATTGGATGGGCATCAGCACCAGGATCCACTGAGCTGTGGTCTCACCTACCGCCAGTCAGGCATCAGCCCAGGGACTCACCAAGCCCGGGCCCCACTCACCAGCAGGCAAACACCAGCTCTGGGACACCATGGGACCCTCAGCCAGTGGTCCCAGAAACCAGCACTGCCCACCAGCAGGCCAACACCAGCTGTGAAACACCTTGCAAACCTCAGTCATCTGCCCCTGGATCCAACATCACCCACGAGTTTTGGGATACACTGAATTCCACAACCAGCAGTATCAAAAATCAGCCTGCCCACCAGCAGGCTGGCACTAGTTCCAGGGCCCCCAAACCCACAACCACCCATCCCAGAACCCAACTCCACCCAAAAATGTGCCAGGACTAGCCCTGGGACCACCAAAGACCCCAAAGCCAGCCACCTTGTGACCTGTCCCACCAACCAGTGGCCAGCAGCCTCTGCACAAGGCAGGGCCTGGCATCAACTATACCAGAGGCCAGCCACATCTAATAGACAACCCACAGTAGTCAGTCCACCACAATAGAAGGACCCACACAGCCTACATAGGAGACACTGCTACAGCATACAGCTCAGGTGACAAGTGGGAAATGCACTGCTGGAATGCATAGGACATGTCCTACAAAAGGCCACTTCTCCAAGGTTGAGAAACATAACCAAACTATCAGATACATAAAAATAAAAACAGCAAGTTTGGCAAAATGAGGTGATGCAGGAATATGTTAAAAGGAAGGAACAAGATAAAACCCCAGATGAAGAACTAAGTGAAGTGGAGATAGGCAAACTACCTGATAAAGAGTTTAAGGTAATGAACATAAAGATATCCAAAGAGTTCAGGAGAAGATGGGAGGAACAGAGGGAAAGTTAGAAGTTTTAAAAAAGAGCTAGAAAATATAAAGAGGAACCAAACAGAGATGAAGAATATAACAATGGAAATTTTAAAAATATACACTAGAAAGAATAAACAGTAGACTGAATGATACAGAGGAACTGACCAGTGACCTGGAAGACAAAGTAGTGGAAATCACTGAAGCTGAAGAGGAAAAAGAAAAAAGAATGCAAAGAAATGAGGACAACTTTAGAGACTTCTGTGACAACATCAAGTTTACTAATGTCTGCATTATATGGGTCCCAGAAAGAGAAGGGGGGCAGAGAACATATTTGAAGACATAGTAGCTGAAAAATTCCTAAACCTGGGAAAGGAAACAGACATCAAGTTCCAGGAATCACAGAGAGTCCAAAACAGGATCAACCCAAAGGTGACCTAATCAAAACACATTCTAAATAAAATTGCAAAAATTAAAGAGAAAATATTAAAATTAGCAAAGGAAAAGCAACACATTACATACAAGGGAACTCCCATAAGGGTATCAGCCGACTTTTAAGCAGAATATCGCAGGCCAGAAGGAAGAAACACAATACATTTAAAGGGATGAAAGGAAAATCTACAACAAAGAACACTCTACCCAGCAAGGCTTTCATTCAGATTTGATGGAGACATAAAAAAATTTTACAGACAAGCAAAAGCTAAAATACTTCAGCACCACCAAACCATCTTTACAACAAATGTTAAAGGGACTTCTACAAGCAATACCAAAAAGCTACAACTTGAAATATGAAAATTATGAAAGGAAAATCTCATTGGTAAAGGCAAATACACAGTAAAGGTTGGAAATCAAGGATGTATAAAGCTTAGTAGGAGGGTTCCAAGACAAAAGTATTAAAATAATCTACATCCACAATAAGTGGATAAGGGATATGCAAAAAAAGAAGAAGATGTAAAATATGAGGTCAAAAACAGTAAATGGGGTGGTGGAACAAAAATATAGGGTTATTAATATGCACTTGAATTTAAAAGATCAGCACCCTGCTCATTTTCTGTCTCGATTTCCTGTCCATTGATGTAAGTGGGGTATATCAATCTGTACGCATATCTATATCTATATCTACATCTATATGTGTGGGGTGTTTAAATCTCCTATTATTATTGTGTTACTATCAATTTCTCCCTTAATGTCTGTTAATATTTGGTTTATGTATTGAAGTGCTCCTATGATGGGTGCATATATATTTATAATTGTTGAATCGTTTTTGTGGATTGATCCCTTGATTATTATGTAATGTCCTTATTTGGCTATTGTTACATTCTTTCTTTAAAAGTCTATTTTTTTTTCTGATAGCAGTACTGCTACTCCGGCTTTATTTTTCTTTTCTAGTTGCATGGAATTTCTTTTTCTATCTCCTCACTTTTGGTCTGTGTGTTGCTGGATCTGAAGCGAGTCTCTTTTAGGCAGCATATATACAGGTCTCGTTTCTGTATCCATATATATGGGCCTTGTTATTTATATCCATTCAGGTACTCTATATCTTTTGAGTATTTAGTCCATTTACATTTAAAGTTATTGTTGATAAGTATGTTCTTATTGCCATTTTGTGGATTGTTTCTGAGTTGTTTTTGAACTTTTTTGCTCCTTTCTTCTTTCACTCTCTTCCCTTATGATTTGATTTATAACTATGTTAACAAATTGAAGAATAAAAATCATATAGTCATCTCAAAGGATAAAGAAAGAGATTTTGACAAAGTTCAACATCGATTTATGATAAAAACTCTCAACAAAGTGGGTATAGAAGGAACATAACTCAACATGAGAAAGGCCATATATGATATGCCCACAGTTAACATCACAGAGAATGGTGAAAAGCTGAAAGGATTTCCTCTAAGATCGAGAACAAGACAGAGATGCCCATTCTCACCAATTTGGTGGTTAACATCCAAAATATACAAAGAACTCATACAACTCAACATCAAAAAAAAAAAAACAATTTAAAAAGGGGAAGAAGAGTAGACATTCTTTTTCCAAAGAAGACATATAGATAGCCAACAAGCACATGAAAAGATGCTCAACATAACTTATCATCAGGGAAATTCAATTCAAAACCAAACTGAGATATCACCTCACACCTGTCAGAATGGCTATTTTCAAAAAGACAACAAATGCTGGCAATGATGTGGAGAAAATGGAACCCTTGTGCACTGTCAGTGGAAATGTAAATTGGTGCAGTGATTATGGAAAACAGTATGGGCATTCCTCAAAAAATTAAAAATGAAACTACCATATGATCCACTTCCACTCCTGGGTATTTATCTGGAGAAAACAAAACACGAATTCAAAAAGATATATGTACCCCTATGTTCACTGCAGTATTAATATAGCCCAGACATAGAAGCAACCTAAGTGCCCATCAATAAATAAATGGATAAAGAAGATGTGGTATATATATCCAATGGAATATTGCTCAGCCACAAAAATAATGAAATCTTGCAATTTGCAATAACATGGATGCACCTAGAAGGTATTATGCTAAATGAAATAAGTCAGAGAAAGACAAATACTGCATGATTTCACTTATATGTGGAATCTATAAAACAAAACAAATGAAATAAAAAAAACCAGAAACAGTCATAGACTCAGAGAACAAAATGGTGGTTGCCACTCCTACACCACTGGTAGAAATGTAAATTGGTAGAGTTACTATGGAGAACTTCATGGAGGTTCCTAAAAAGCTAAAAATAAGGCTACCATATGATCCAGCAATCCCACTCCTGGGCATATACCTGAAGAAAACCATAATTTGAAAAGATACATGCACCCCAGTGTCCCTTGCAGCACTATTTACAATAGCCAGGACCTGGAAGCAACCTAGATGTCCATCAACAGAGAAATAGATAAAGAAGATGTGGTGTGTGTGTGTGTGTGTATATATATATATATATATATATATATATATATATATATATATATACATATATACATATATGCATACACACACACAAATGGAATATTACTCAGCCATAAAAAAGAATGAAATAATGCCATTTGCAGCAACATGGATGGACCTAGAGATTGTCACAATAAGTGAAGTAAGTCAGATAGAGAAGGACAAATATCACATAATATCACTTATATGTGGAATCTAAAAAAAAAAGTGGTACAAATGAACTTATTTACAAAACAGAAATAGAGTTAAAGCTGTAGAAAACAATTTTATGGTTACCGGGGGAAGGGGGGGAGGGTTAAGTGGGAGATTGGGATTGACGTACACACACTACTATATATAAAATAGATAACTAATAAGGACCTACTGTATAGCACAGGGAACTGTACTCAGTACTCTGTAATGACCTATATGGGAAAAGAATCCAGAAAAAGAGTATATATGTATATATATAACTGATTCACTTTGCTGTACAGCAGAAAGTAACACAACATTGTAAATCAACTATACTCTAATTAAACAACTAATTAAAAAATAAATAAATGTGGACTTAATCTCTGATGTTCATGGGAAGTGATTCATGGCCAGTTTCTACAATATGCCAAGGAGATGCTTTATACCTAATACATAAAGTGATACTTTATGTATTAGTCTATAATCAATATTATTTGCTGCATGATCTGTCACTGAAATAAAACCATGATTGTTCTACAAATAAAGTTTTAATTACAAACACACACACACACAAATAAGCATTAGGGATGTAATGTACAACATGATAAATATATTTAACACTGCTGTATGTTATATATGAAAGTTGTTAAAAGAGGAAATCCTAAGAGTTTTCATCACAAAGAAAATAGTTTTCTTTCTATTTCTTTAGTTTTGCATCTATATGATATGATGAATATTCACTAAACATATGTGATAATCACTTCATGATGTATGCAAGTGAAATCATTATGCTGTACACCACAAACATAGAGTGCTGTATGTCCATTACACTTCATAAAACTGGAAGAAATATATATATATATATATATTTATCTTTAGATGAATTTTTTAAATTAAAGTTAAAAAAAGGCAATGGGCCATCAAAGGTCATTCAAATTCACTTGAAAAACTGAGATCTCTTGCAATAGTAATTCTGTAATTTTAAATGATTATGCATTTATAATTTATTTTACTTTCTTCTCTTGACTGATATAAAAACAAAACAGTATAAAACTATATGTATATAATTGCATTTTGGGACACATAACATAAGGAAACATCTCTTTTAGAATAAAATCACAAAGAAGGAGGGTGAAAGCAAAGCCTTAATAGAGTAAGTGACACAAAATGGTAACTTAAATCCAAAAAAACAAACGAAGAGAATCAGAAATTGCACCCAAGGTGATTGATTAATATAACAAACTCCATAAATTTATGCCTATTCTCCTTTCTTCTCTCAACTTCTTTAAAAGAAATTAATTAAATCTTAGAAGCAATTATATAAAGCAGAAACTAGCACACCATTGTAAAGCAATTATACTCCAATAAAGATGTATAAAACAAACAAAAAAAGTAATTATAACAATGTATTTTAAGTTTTCTAAATATACAAATATAACATGAATAACTATAATATCAATACTAGCATTTAATACAGAAAAAGCAGTAAGTGAGGAATATATGAACAAAAAACACATGAGATATATAAAAAAGTAAAATGGCAGATATAAATCCAACTATATCAATAATAACATAAAATATGAAATGAAGAAATAACTGAATCAAATGATAGTGAATGATATATAATAAAGAATATATGTGGGAGAGAGCAGGAAGATGGCTAAAGAGTAAGATGCAGAGATCACCTTCCTCCCCACAGATACACCAGAAATACATCTACACATGCAACAACTCCTACAGAACACCTACTGAACGCTGGCAGAAAACCTCAGACCTCCCAAAAGGCAAGAAACTCCCCACGTACCTGGGTAGGGCAAAAGAAAAAAGAATAAACAGAGACATAAGGATAGGGATGGGACCTGCACCAGTGGGAGGGAGCTGTGAAGGAGGAAAGGTTTCCACACACTAGAAAGTCCCTGCACCAAAAGACCTGTATGCAGAAAAATATAAGACACTGATGAAACAAATTAAAGATGATACAAAAAGATGGGGAGATATACCATGTTCGTGGATTGGAAGAATCAATGTTGTGAAAATGACTCTACTAGCCAGAGCAATCTACAGATTCAATGCAATCCCTATCAAACTACCACTGGCATTTTTCACAGAACTAGAACAAAAAATTTCACAATTTGTATGGAAACACAAAAGACCCCGAATAGCCAAAGCTATCTTGAAAACGAAAAACGGAGCTGGAGGAATCAGGCTCCCTGACTTCAGACTATACTACAAAGCTACAGTAATCAAGACAGTATGGTAGTGGCACAAAAAGAGAAAGATAGATCAATGGAACAGGATAGAAAGGCCAGAGATAAACCCACGCACATATGGTCACCTTATCTTTGATAAAGGAGCCAGGAATGTACAATGGAGAAAGGACCGCCTCTTCAATAAGTGGTGCGGGGAAAACTGGACAGGTACATGTAAAAGTATGAGATTAGAGCACTCCCTAACACCATACACAAAAATAAGCTCAAAATGGATTAAAGACCTAAATATAAGGCCAGAAACTATCAAACTCTTAGAGGAAAATGTAAGCAGAACATTCTATGACATAAATCACAGCAAGATCTTTTTTGACCCACCTCCTAGAGAAATGGAAATAAAAACAAAAATAAACAAATGGGACCTAATGAAACTTCAAAGATTTTGCACAGCAAAGGAAACCATAAGCAAGACCAAAAGAAAACCCTCAGAATGGGAGAAAATATTTGCAAATGAAGCAACTGCCAAAGGATTAATCTCCAAAATTTACAAGGAGCACTTGCAGCTCAATAACAAAAAACAAACAACCCAATCCAAAAATGGGCAGAGGACCTAACTAGGCTTTTATCCAAAGAAGATATACAGATTGCCAACAAACACATGAAAGAATGCTCCACATCATTAATCATTAGAGAAATGCAAATCAAAACTACAATGAGATATCATCTCACTCCAGTCAGAATCGCCATCATCCAAAAATCTACAAACAATAAATGCTGGAGAAGGTGTGGGGAAAAGGGAACCCTCTTGCACTGTTGGTGGGAATGTGAATTGGTACAGCCACTATGGAGAACAGTATGGAGCTTCCTTAATAAACTACAAATAGAACTACCATATGACCCAGCAATCCCACTACTGGACATATACCCTGAGAAAACCATAATTCAAAGAGTCATGTACCAAAATGTTCATTGCAGCTCTATTTACAATAGCCAGGAGATGGAAACAACCTAAGTGTCCATCATCGGATGAATGGGTAAAGAAGATGTGGCACATATATACAATGGAATATTACTCAGCCATAAAAAGAAACGAAATTGAGTTAATTTTAGTGAGGTGGATGGACCTAGAGTCTGTCATACAGAGTGAAGTCAGTCAGAAAGAGAAAGATAAATACCGTATGCTAACACATATATATGGAATTTAAGAAAAAAACTAAAACGTCATGTAGAACCTAGGGGTAAGATTGAAATAAAGACACAGAGCTACTAGAGAATGGACTTGAGGATATGGGGAGGGGGAAGTGTAAGCTGTGACAAAGTGAGAGTGTGACATGGACATATATACACTACCAAACGTAAAATAGATACCTAGTGGGAAGCAGCCGCATAGCACAGGGAGATCAGCTCGGTGCTTTGTGACCACCTGGATGGGTGGGATAGGGAGGGAGACGCAAGAGGGAGGAGATATGGGAATATATAATATATGTATATGTATAACTGATGCACTTTGTTATAAAGCAGAAACTACCACACCATTGTAAAGCAATTATACTCCAATAAAGATGTAAAAAAAAAAAAAAGAATATATGTGTGTAACTGAGTCACTGTGCTGTACAGCAGATATTGGCACAACATTGTAAATCAACTACACGTCAATAAAAATATAAAATTAAAAAAATAAAAAAAGATAGTGAGTGACAAACTGGATATTATTTTCAAAATCCAACTGTATGCTGTTTACAGGAGACACATATTACATTAAAGGTATAAGTAAGTTAAAAGTAAAAAGATGTAATAGATATGAGAAAACCTTAGTGGCTATATAAGCATCAGATAAAATAGATTTCAAAGCAAAAAAAAATGATACTGGAAATAAAGAGGGACATTTTATAATGATAAAAGGTCTGGGACCTCCCTGGTGGTCCAGTGGCTAAGACTCCACGCTCCCAGTTCCAGGGGCCTGGGTTTGATCCCTGGTCTGGGAACTAGATCCCACATGCCACAACTAAGAGTTTGCATGCTGCAACTAAAGATCCCGCATGACACAACTAACAGTTCACATGCTGCAACTAAGAGGTCCCATGCCACAAATAAAAGATCCTGCATACTGCAACTAAAGATCCCACATGCCGCAACTAAAGACCCCACATGCCGCAACGAAGTTCCTGAGTGCCACAACTAAGACCCAGCACAGCCAAATAAATAAATCAGTAAATAAAATGACAAAAGGTGGAATCCATCATGAAGGTATAAATATTATAAACCTATATGTACCTACCAATAGAGCCATCAAAATACATGGAGCAAATAATGACAAAATTGAAGGGAGAAGTAAACAATTCAACAATAGTAGTTGGAGAATTCAATAACTCACTCTCAATAATGATTAGAAATAGAATGAAAATCAATTAGGAAATATAAGCCTTGGACAATATCACAAACTAATTATACCTAACAAACATCTATAGAATACTCCATTCAACGACAATAGAATACACATTCTTCTCAAGTGCACATACAATATTCCCCTAGATAAACTATATGCCAGTCAATAAAACTATCCTTAGTAAATTTGAAAGAACTGAAATAATAGGCAACATGTCTTTGACAACATGGAATGATATTAGAAATTAATAATGTAAATAAAGTTGAGAAATTAACAAAATATGTGGAAAATAAACAACACACTACTAAGCTGTGAATGGGTAAAATAAGAAATCACAACGGAAATTAGAAAGTACTTTGAGATAAATGAAAATACTTTGTGAATGAAGACACAACATACAAAAACTTAGGACATGTAGTTAAAGCAGTGCTTACAGTAAAATGTGTAGCTACAAATGCTTATATTAAAAAAGAAGAAAGATCTCAAATTTTTAAACTAACCTTCCCTCCTAAGATACTGGAAAAGAAGAACAAAACAAACCTAAAGCAAGTAGAAGCACATAAGTATTAAATAATAGAGCAGAAATTAATGAAATAATTAGAAAACAATAGAGAAAAACAACAAAACCAAAAGTTAGTTTTCTGAAGAAATCAACAAAATTGACAAAACTTTTACTAGACTAACCAAGGAAAAAGGAAGTTCAAATAACCAAAATAAGAACAAAAGAAAGAACATTACTACAATCTTATGGAAATAAAAAATAATTATTAATGAGTACTATGAACAACTGTATGCCAAAAATTAGATAACTTACATGAAATACACAAATTCATTGAAAATCACATACTGTTAAAGCTAACTCAAGAATAAATTTAAAAATCTGAATATACCTACAACAGATATATTCAGAAATTAAATTTATAGTTTTAAAATTTCCCATAGAGAAAAGTCCAGATCCAGATGGCTTTACTGGTAAATTCTACCAAACACTTAAAGAATAATTCATAAAAATTCTTAACTAAACTGTTCCCAAAAATTGAAGAAAAGAGAACACTTTCCAACTCTTTCTCTAATACCAATATTACCATGGCATAAAAACAAAACAAAGTCATCACCAGAATAGAAACCTCTATAAATATAAAACCACCAAAAAAACCTTTATAAATATAAAACCAAACCCCTCAGTAACAACAACAAACAGCAAACTGATTCCAGCAATGTATAAAATATATTATACATCATAACTAATTGGGATTTACCCCAGAAATGCAAGGTTGGTTCAACATATGAAAATCACTGTAATACATTATGTCAATAGAATAAAGGGGGAAAAAATCACATGATCATCTCAGTAGATATAGATAAAGTAAGTAACAAATTCCAACAACTTTCATTATTAAACCATTCAACAAACTACAAATAAAGGGAATTTCCTCAACCTGATAAAGGGCATCTATGAAAAACATACAGTTAACTTCATACCTAATAGTGAAAGACTAAATACTTTCCCCTAATTTCAAGAATGAGACAAGGATATCCACTCTCACCAGTTCTATTCAACACTGAACTGTAGATTCTAGCCAGGGCATTTTTGGCAAAGAAAAGAAATAAAAGGCATCCAGATTGCAAAAGAAGGATTAAAATGATCTGTATTTGCAGACAACATGATCTTGTATACAAAAAATTCAATGAAATCCAGTTTAAAAAAATAGAATAAACAAGTTCAGCAAGGCTGCAATATTCAAATCAATATATAAAAACAAATTGTATTTCTATACACTAGCAATGGACAATCCGAAAATGAAATTAAGAAAACAGTTTAATTTACAATAGTAAAGGAATCTGGACCCAACTTCAGTGTGTGTGTGTGTGTGTGTGTGTGTGTGTTGGAGGGGTTTCCCACATCAACAAGAATTTAATTATGACACTATCTACACGGAGATAGCATCATATTCCACAGGCTAAGGGCTCAGTCCAGAAGACTACTCTCCACTTCGGATGCCAATCACAAAGCCCAGGTTGTTACCTGTACTTCTGGATCAACTGGCTATAAATCAAATGTTCCCATGACCCCCTTCTTGAGTTTGATTAATTTGCGAGAGGAGCTCACAGAAATCAGGAAACCCATTTACTCACTAGACTACTGGTTTATTACAGAGGATATTAAAGGACATGAATCAATAGCCAGATGAAGAGATACATGGTGGGGGGGGTCCTGAACAAAGGAGCCTCTATCATGGTGGAAGTTGGGACCCAACAAGTGCCCCATGTGGAAGTGTTCTGGTTCATTAACCTGGAAGCTCTCAAAATCTCTCATTTTGTGTTTTTATGGAGGCTTCATTACATAGGCACAATAGATTAGATCATTGGCCATTTATGATTGATTCAACCTCCAGCCCTTCTTCCCTCTCCAGAAATCAAATTGAAAGTGCTAATGCTTTAATCATGGAAGGTCCCCCTGGCAACCAGACCAGACCTTATTCTCAGGTGCTTTCCAAAAGTCACCTCATTAACAAAACCCAGTTATGTTTATGTTCCACAACTGGGTGGAAAGGGTTTTGTTATGAATAACAAGACATGCATTTCAGGAACTGTGAATAAGAGACAAACTATAAGAAAAGATGCTCCCAATGCTCTTATTACTCAGGAAATTTGAAGGATTTGGGGAGCTGTGAACCAGGAACCACACATGAAGACCAAGTATATATGTGATAAATATATTTTGGTTATCTGAATGACCAACTAATTATATATTCCTTATAAATCACAATATCACAAATAACCTCAAAAACAATACTTAGAACTAAATTTAACAAATTAACATGCAATTTATACGCTGGAAACTACAAAACATTGTTGAAAGAAATTAAAGAGGAACCAAATAAGTAGAAAGACAGTCCATGTTTATGTTCAGAAAACTTAATATTGTTAAGATGGAAATATTTACATTGTTCTACACATTCATTGCAATCTCTACCAAAATTTCCTTTCCTACAGAAATTGACAAGCTGATCCAAAAATTCATATGGAAATTCAAGAAACCAAGAATATTCAAAACAATCTTGAAACTGAAAAACAAAGTTTGGGGATTCACATACTATGTTTAAAACCTTAATACAAAGCTACAGTAATCAAGACTGTGTGGTCTTGCCATAAAGACAGACATAAACATGAATAAAATAGAATTGAGAGTCCAGAAGTAAACCCTCACATTTGTGGTCAACTGATTTTCAACAAAGGTCTCAAGACAACACAATGCAGAAAAAAATAGTCTCTTCAACAAATACTACTGGCACAAATGGATATCACCTGCAAAAATATGAAGTTGGACCCCCACTTCACAGCATACACAAAAGTTAAGTCAAAATGGATCACAGACCCAAATGCAAGATGTAAAACTACAAATCTCTTAGAAGAAAACATATGCATAAATCTTCATGGCCTTGGATTAGGCAATGAATTCTTAGATATGACACTCAGTGCACAAGCAAAAAAAGAAAAAATAGATAAGCTGAAATCATCAAAATTAAAAACCTTTGTGCTTCAAAGCTCACCATCAAAACAGGTAAAAACACAACCTACATAATGGAAAAGAATATTTATTTGCAAATCCTATATCTGATAGGGAACTTTTATCTAACTCTGTAATAAAAAGGAAAATAATTTACAAATGAACAAAGGATCCAAATAAACGTTTCTCCAAAGAGTATATTAAAATGACCAATAACAAAATGAAAACATGCTTCACATCAAACACCAATGGGGAAATGTAAATCAAAACCATAATGAGATACCACTTCACACCCACTAGTATGGTTATAGTGAAAAGACAGATAATAACATGCATTGGTGGAGAAACTGGAACCTTCATATGCTGTTGGTAGGAGCATAACATGATGCAGCCACTTTGGAAAACAGCCTAGCGGTTCCTTAAAATGTTAAACATAGTGTTACCATATGACTCAACAATTCTACTGTAAGGTATATATAAATATGTATCTATGAGAAATGAAAATGTATGTCACTCAAAAACTTGTACATGAATGTTCATAGGAGCATTGTCCATAACAGGTAAAACATGGAAACACCCCAAATGTCTATCAACAAATGAATAAATAAAATGTGGTATATCCATACTATGGAATATTATTCACCAATATAAAGAAATGAAGTACTGATACATGCTAAAGCATGGATGAACCTTGAAAACATTAGGCTAAAGGAAAGAACTCAGTGGCAAAAGGTCACTTATTTTATAATTCTACTTATATGAAATATCCAGAATAGGCCAATATCTAGAGACAGAAATTAAGCTTAGTGGTTACCTAGGGTTAGGGCCATGGGATGAATGCTAAATGGTATGGGGCTTCATTTTGGGGTGATGAAAATGTTGTAAAGTTGGTTATACACTCAGGAGTACACTAAAAAACAATGAATTATACACAATGGGTGAGTTTTATAGTATGTGACATATATCAGTAAAGCTATTAAACGGTGAATAGAATAGAATGACAAACCCCCATGTGCCCTCACTTCCCCAAATTCAGTAATTACCTCATTCATTAGGCCTTGGATTTTAATAGGTAAAATAGTGTGAACAAAGGCCTAAAGGTGGAAAAGTGAAAAAGACTTTCAGATTTAAAAATGGAGGATAGGGCAAAGTACACCAAAGAGTTCTTTAACTAAATTACAACTTTTTGAGATTTGGTTCTTCTATAAAACAAAGTTGAAATAACTTGAATGGGTTCCCACTAACCAAAGGCAGGGCAATTTGAACATTTTAAAGTATAATAATCTCAATGAATTGAAACTCATCAAATACGAAAATCCGTGAGTTCTATAATGAGATCTATAATGTCCATGCTCCTAATTGGTCACCTTTGCAGGATGCTAGAGAATCAAGTCATTATCTGAAAACTGGTAAATAAAGGGGAAAAAAATGAAACACTTTTTCTGCCTTTTCAATACAAATATATTTCAGGATAACCAAATAGTGATGAGAACAAGTTATTCTTTATAGACAAATTCCAACTAAAAAAATTGAGGGACTGACAATTAAAATATCACCATTTTTCAAACCATTATTAAAGAACAGATCTAGGCAATGGCTGCTAAAACCATTAGGTGAGGGACAAGCTGATAATAAATTTTACAATGGAAGTATCAAGCTGAAAAACCCCTGTACATACAACCTTAAAATTACACACACACAAAAGGGCAACCAGATATTATGTACCTCCTGATGTAAGGCAATAGAAAACAGAATACATCCAAAAATATGAACCTAAATCTGATCAAACATCTAGATCTAACTGCAAGCCTACAGGAATTCCTAGAGGAATATGTTAAATAACAGCATGGTGATGGAATCAGTAAAGTCCATGGAATCAGAATATGAGAAAGGCTAGAGGTCAAACAACCAATTTCTTCAACAAGTAAACTGTAAGTGAAAAAAAGGGGAAATTTTTTAAACATAATTAAGAGACATAACAACTCAGTGCAATGTATGGGCCTTGTTTGAGTCTTGATAAGCTAACTATAAAAAAACAATTTAGAAGACAATCAGGAAATGTGGATATTTACTCTTTATTTGATGATATTAAAGAAATATTTTTAATTATTTTAGGTGTGATAAGGGATTTTGGTTATTTTTTTAAAAAAACCTTACTTTGTGAGGTAAATACTAAAATATAATATGTTGTCTTGAAACTTGCTTCAAAATAATCCAGTTGGGAAGAGAAAATTGAGTGTACAACAAACGAAAGTGGCCACGAGTTGATACTTATGGAACATGGATGATGGGCACATTGGGTTCACTATATGTGAACTCTACTTGAATATGTCTGAATTTTTCCACAATAAAACTTTTTGAAATAAATGAATGTAAATATATAAACATTTTTAAATGTTGGAGTAAAAAAATTAAGGTAGTTACAAAGATTACATAACGTTTGATTACATTTATATGAAATATCCAGAATATGCAAATCTACAGAGATAGAAAATAAATTAGTGGTGGTCTACGGTTGTGGGGGCTGAAGAGAAAGAGAGGGACTGCTAATGAGTATGAAGTTTCTGTTCAGGGAGATAAAACTATTCTAAAATTGATTGTGGTGATAGTTGCACAAATCTAGATATACTATGACCCACTGAATTGTGCACTTTAAACAGGTGAATTGTAAGGTATGTGAATTTATCTCAATAAATCTGTAATATTAAAACAAATTCATGGCTCCTTAGGGGGATGATAATGAAGAAAAGGTTATGAAACACTGACTCAGACAATGGCTATGAAAGTGCTTTGTATATAGGGAAGCACTATTTGCCACATCATTTAGCTCTTGTAACTCGAGGACCAACAGCATAGTTATCAACTCTTCAGACCAATAAATATACTTAAGTATTTCTCATCCTCAAAAAAAAGAACCCTTAACCCTTAACCTATTATAGCTGTTGATCTTTCTCACGTTTTCACCTTTAAGAGTGATCTATATCCTCACTCAACATGTGGTCCCCAGACCTACTGAATCAGTCTTCATTTTAACAGCTCTCAGGTGTTTAGTATACGCCTTCAAGCTTAAAAAGCACTGATATAGCCAGCTCATCATTGTGGAGAAACTCGAGGCAAGAGCATAGGAATGTGACGACTCTCCAAAGTTGTGGCCAGGTTAACCTTAATTATAGAAAGGTAAAATGTGCAGTCTAATTTATGTGACACTGCACCTGTTTAAAAATCAGTCTAAGAATGGAAGGACAGAACTTCTATGAAAAGCCAGCCCCTTTTGCTGACCAAACAATGGCTGTTTCCTCAGCTGCACACTTTAAAAAAGCTGCAAAGTGTATGAACAATTTACATAAGAAATAATAAATAAGCACAAAAAATATAGATTAGTTAAGAACACACTGAAATAGCAGTTTGTCTTTTAATAAGGAAATACATTGCTTACAAGACTGCAGGAAAATGCATATACACTCAAATCAACACTGGTACTATGAATTATCATAACCTATGACATTCATTCATGAAATATCAATATTTAGAAAGTAGGGCTCAGAAAAGGGAAACATTTGACATGGGCCCCAGAGCTAATAAGTGGTACAGCCAGGACTCTAACCCTGGTATATTACACTACAACACTCCTGCATCCAACCACTACGCAAATTTCCTCTCAAGACAGTGAAGTTCTGCTTAGCAAATACCTCCAAAATGTCTATATCCTATGGCCCAATAAAACTCAGTGGCAATTTTCATCTTCAGGAAATAATTTGAAGGGAGATTATAAATCTATATATTCAAAATTGATCATAGCATTACTCATAATAGCAAAATGAAAAATGAAAAGCAGGTAACGGGGAAGATGGCGGAAGAGTAAGACGCGGAGATCACCTTCCTCCCCACAGATACAACAGAAACACATATACACGTGGAACAGCTCCTACAGAACACCCACTGAACGCTGGCAGAAGACCTCAGACCTCCCAAAAGGGAAGAAACTCCCCACATACCTGGGTAGGGCAAAAGAAAAAAGAATAAACAGACACAAAAGAATAGGGACGGGACCTGCACCAGTGGGAGGGAGCTGTGAAGGAGGAAAGGTTTCCACACAGTAGGAACCTCTTCGCGGGCGGAGACTGCGAGTGGGGAAAGGGGAAGCTTTGGAGCCGTGGAGGAGAGCACAGCCACAGGGGTGCGGAGAGCAAAGCGGAGAGATTCCCGCACAGAGGATCGGTGCGACCGGCACTCACCAGCCCGAGAGGCTTGTCTGCTCACCCGCCAGGGCAGGCAGGACTGGGAGCTGAGGCTCCGGCTTCCGAGGTCAGATCCCAGGAAGAGGACTGGAGGTGGGAACACAGCCTGAAGGGGTTACTGCACCACGGCAAGCCGGGAGGGAGCCCGGGGAAAAGTCTGCACCTGCCAAAGAGGCAAGAGACTTTTTCTTCCCTCTTTGTTTCCTGGTGCGCGAGGAAAGGGATTAAGAGCGCTGCTTAAAGGAGGCCAGAGACGGGCGTGAGCCGCGGCTAACAGCGCAGACCCAGAGACGGGCATGAGACTCTAAGGCTGCTGCTGCTGTCACCAAGAAGCCTGTGTGCGAGCACAGGTCACTATCCACAACGCCCCTCCTGGGAGCCTGTGCAGCCTGCCACTGCCAGGGTCCCGGGATCCAGGGACAACTTCCCCAGGAGAACGCACGGTGCGCCTCAGGCTGGTGCAACATCACGCCGGCCGCTGCCGCCAAAGTCTCGCCCCACATCCGTACCCTTCCCTCCACCCGGCCTGAGTGAGCCACAGCCCCTGAATCAGCTGCTCCTTTAAACCTGTCCTGTCTAAGGGAAGAACAGACGCCCTCCAGTGACCTACACGCAGAGGCGAGGCCAAATCCAAAGCTGAGCCCCGGGAGCTGTGCAAACAAAGAAGAGAAAGGGAAATCTCTCCCAGTAGCCTCAGAACCAGCGGATTAATTCTCCAAATCAACTTGATGTACCCTGCTTCTGTGGAATACCTGAATATACAACTAATCATCCCAAACTGAGGAAGCAGACATTGAGAGCAAGATTTATTATTTTTTTCCACTTTTCTTCTTTTGTGAGTGTGTATGTGTATGCTTCTGTGTGAGACTTTGTCTGTATAGCTTTGCTTCCACCATTTGTCCTAGGGTTCTGTCCATGCGATTTTTTTTTTTACCTAAAATTTTTTTCTTAATAATTACTTTTTATTATAATAACTTTATTTTATTTTACCTTACTTAATTTTATTTTCTTTTCTCCTCTTTCTTTCTTTCTACTTTTTCTCCTGCTTATTCTGAGCTGTGTGTATTAAAGGCGCTTCGTGCTGCAGCCAGGAGTCAGTGCTGTGCCTCTGAGGTGGGAGAGACAACTTCAGGGCACTGGTACACAAGAGACCTCCCAGCTCCACGTAATATCAAATGTCGAAAATCTCATAGAGATCTCCATCTCAACACCAACACTCAGCTCCACTCAACAACCAGCAAGCTAAAGTGCTGGACACCCTATGCCAAACAACTAGCAAGACAGGAACACAACCCCACCCATTAGCAGAGAGGCTGCCTAAAATCATAATAAGGCCACAGACACACCAAAAAAACACCACGAGATGTGGACCTGCCCACCAGAAAGACAAGATCCAGCCTCATCCAACAGAACACAGGCACTACTCCCCTCCACCAGGAAGCCTACACGACCCACTGAACCAACTTTAGCGACTGGGGACAGACACCAAAAACAACAGGAACAACAAACCTGCAGCCTGCAAAAAGGAGACCCCAAGCACAGTAAGACAGGCACAATGAGAAGACAGAAAAATACACAGCAGATGAAGGAGCAAGAAAAAAAACCCACCAGATCTATCAAATGAAGAGGAACTAGGCAGTCTACCTGAAAAAGAATTCAGAATAATGATAGTAAAGATGATTCAAAATCTTGGAAATAGAGAAAATGCAAGAAACATTTAACAATGACCTAGAAGAACTAAAGATGAAACAAGCAATGATGAACAACACAATAAATGAAATTAAAAATACCCTACAAGGGATCAATAGGAGAATAACTGAGGCAGAAGAACAGATAAGGGACCTGGAAGATAAAATAGTGGAAATAACTACTGCAGAGCAGAATAAAGAAAAAAGAATGAAAAGAGCTGAGTACAGTCACAGAGACTTCTGGGACAACATAAAATGCACCAACATTTGAATTATAGGAGTCCCAGAAGAAGAAGAGAAAAAGGAAGGGACTGAAAAATTATTTGAAGGAATTATAGTTGAAAAATTCCCTAATACGGGAAAGGAAATAGTTAATCAAATCCAGGAAGCACAGAGAGTCCCTTACAGGATAAATGCAAGGAGAAACATGCCAAGACACATATTACTCAAACTGTCAAAAATTAAATGCAAAGAAAACATATTAAGAGCAGCAAGGGAAAAACAACAAATAACACACAAGGGAATCCCCATAAGGTTACAGCTGATCTTTCAGCAGAAACTCTTCAAGCCAGAAGGGACTGGAAGGACATATTTAAAGTGATGAAGGAGAAAAACCTACAACCAAGATTACTCTACCCAGCAAGGATCTCATTCAGATTTGACGGAGAAATTAAAACCTTTACAGACAAGAAAAAGCTGAGAGTACAGCACTACCAAACCAGCTTTACAACAAATGCTAAAGGAACTTCTCTACACACGAAAAACAACAGAAGGGAAACACCTACAACAACAAACCCAAAATAATTAAGAAAATGGGAATAGGAACATACATACTGATAATTAAATGTAAATGGTTTAAATGCTCCAACCAAAAGACACAGACTGGATGAATGGATACAAAAATAAAACCCATATATATGCTATCTACAAGAGACCCACTTCAAACCTAGGGAAACATACAGATTGAAAGTGAGGGGATGGAAAAAGATATTCCATGCAAATGAAAACCAAAAGAAAGGTGGAGTAGCAATTCTCATACCAGACAAAATAGACTTTAAAATAAAGACTATTACAAGAGACAAAGAAGGACACTACATAATGATCAAGGGATCGATCCAAGAAGAAGATATAACAATTGTAAATATTTATGCACCCAACATAGGAGCACCTCAATACATAAGGCAAATACGAACAGCCATAAAAGGGGAAACCGACAGTAACACATTCATAGTAGGGGACTTTAACACGCCACTTTCACCAATAGACAGATCAACCAAAATGAAAATAAATAAGGAAACACAAGCTTTAAATGATACATTAAATAAGATGGACTTAATTGATATTTATAGGACATTCTGTCCAAAAACAACAGAATACACATTTTTCTCAAGTGCTCATGGAACATTCTCCAGGATACATCATATCTTGGCTCACAAATCAAGCCTTGAGAAATTTAAGAAAATTGAAATTGTATCAGGTATCTTTTCCAACCACAATGCTGTGAGACTAGATATCAATTACAGGAAAAGATCTGTAAAAAATAAAAACACATGGAGGCTAAACAGTAAACTACTTAATAACGAAGTGATCACTGAAGAAATCAAAGAGGAAATTAAAAAATACCTAGAAACAAATGACAGTGGAAACATGACACCCCAAAACCTATGGGATGCAGCAAAAGCAGTTCTAAGAGGGAAGTTTATAGCAATACAATCCTACCTTAAGAAACAGGAAACATCTCGAATAAACAACCTAACCTTGCAGCTAAAGCAATTAGAGAAAGAAGAACAAAAAAAAACCCCGTAGTTACCAGAAGGAAAGAAATCATAAAAATCAGATCAGAAAAAAATGAAAAAAAATGACGGAAATGAGAGCAAAGATCAATAAAACTAAACGCTGGCTCTTTGAGAAGATAAACAATGTTGATAAACCATTAGACAGACTCATCAAGAAAAAAAGGGAGAAGACATATCAATACAATTAGAAATGAAAAAGGAGAAGTAACAACTGACACTGCAGAAATACAAAAGATCATGAGAGATTACTACAAGCAACTCTATGCCAATAAAATGGACAACCTGGAAGAAATGGACAAATTCTTAGAAATGCACAACCTGCCAAGACTGAATCAGGAAGAAATAGAAAATATGAATAGACCAATCACAAGCACTGAAATTGAAACTGTGATTAAAAATCTTCCAACAAACAAAAGCCCAGGACCAGATGGCTTCACAGGCGAATTCGATCAAACATTTAGAGAAGAGCTAACACCCATCCTTCTCAAACTCTTCCAAACAATTTCAGAGGAAGGAACACTCCCAAACTCATTCTATGAGGCCACCATCACCTTGATACCAAAACCAGGCAAGGATGTCGCAAAGAAAGAAAACTACAGGCCAATATCACTGATGAACATAGATGCAAAAATCCTCAACAAAATACTAGCAAACAGAATCCAACAGCACATTAAAACGATCATACACCATGATCAAGTGGGGTTTATTCCAGGAAGACAAGGATTCTTCAATATACGCAATCAATGTGATACACCATATTAACAAATTGAAGGAGAAAAACCACATGATAATCTCAATAGATGCAGAGAAAGCTTTCGACAAAACTCAAGACCCATTTATGATAAAAACCCTGCAGAAAGTAGGCATACAGGGAACTTTCCTCAACATAATAAAGGCCATATATGACAAACCCACAGCCAACATCGTCCTCAATGGTGAAAAACTGAAACCATTTCCACTAAGATCAGGAACAAGACAAGGTTGCCCACTCTCACCACTCTTATTCAACATAGTTTTGGAAGCTTTAGTCACAGCTATCACAGAAGAAAAGGAAATAAAAGGAATCCAAATTGGAAAAGAAGAAGTAAAGCTGTCACTGTTTGCAGATGACATGATACTATACATAGGGAATCCTAAAGATGCTACCAGAAAACTACTGGAGCTAATCAATGAATTTAGTAAAGTAGCAGGGTACAAAATTAATGCACAGAAATCTCTGGCGTTCCGATACACTAATGATGAAAAATCTGAAAGTGAAATCAAGAATACACTCCCATTTACCACTGCAACAAAAAGAATAAAATATCTAGGAATAAACCTACCTAAGGAGACAAAAGACCTCTATGCAGAACATTATAAGACACTGATGAAAGAAATTAAAGATGATACAAATAGATGCAGAGATATACCATGTTCTTGAATTGGAAGAATCAACATTGTGAACATGACTCTACTGCCCAAAGCAATCTACAGATTCAATGCAATCGCTATCAAACTACCACTGGCATTTTTCACAGAACTAGAACACAAAATTTCACAATTCGTATGGAAACACCAAAGTTCCCGAATAGCCAAAACACTCTTAAGAACGAAAAACGGAATTGGAGGATTCAGGCTCCCTGACTGCAGACTATACTACAAAGCTACAGTCATCAAGGCAGTATGGTACTGGCACAAAAGCAGAAATATAGATCAATGGAACAGGATAGAAAGCTCAGAGATAAACCCACGCACATATGCTCACCTTATCTTTGATAAAGGAGGCAGGAATGTACAGTGGAGAAAGGACAGCCTCTTCAATAAGTGGTGCTGGGAAAACTGGACAGGGACATGTAAAAGTATGAGATTAGAACACTGCCTAACACCATACACAAAAATAAGCTCAAAATGGATGAAAGACCTAAATGTAAGGCCAGAAACTATCAGACTCTTCGAGGAAAACATAGGCAGAACACTCTGTGACATAAATCACAGCAAGATCCTTTTTGACCCACCTCCTAGAGAAATGGAAATAAAAACAAAAATAAACAAATGGGACCTAATGAAACTTCAAAGCTTTTGCACAGCAAAGGAAACCATAAACAAGACAAAAAGACAACCCTCAGAATGGGAGAAAATGTTTGCAAATGAAGCAACTGACAAAGGATTAATCCCCAACATTTACAAGCAGCTCATGCAGCTCAATAACAAAAAAACAAACAACTCAATCTAAAAATGGGCAGAAGACCTCAATAGACATTTCTCCAAAGAAGATATAAAGATTGGAAACAAACACATGAAAGAATGCTCAACATCATTAATCATTAGAAAAATGAAATCAAAACTACAATGAGATATCATTTCACACTGGTCAGAATGGCCATCATCAAAACATCTAGAAACAATAAATGCTGGAGAGGGTGTGGAGAAAAGGGAACACTCTTGCACTGCTGGTGGGAATGTGAATTGGTACACCCACTATGGAGAACAGTATGGAAGTTCCTTAAAAAACTAAAAACAGAACTGCCATACGACCCAGCAATCCCACTACTGGGCATATACCCTGAGAAAACCATAATTCAAAAAGAGTCATGAACCAAAATGTTCAGTGCAGCTGTATTTACCATAGCCAGGAGATGGAAGCAACCTAAGTGTCCATCATTGGATGAATGGATAAAGAAGATGTGGCACATATAGACAATGGAATATTAGTCAGCCATAAAAAGAAACGAAATTGAGTTATTTGTAGTGAGGTGGATGGACCTAGAATCTGTCATACGGAGTTAAGTAAGTCAGAAAGAGAGAGACAAATACCGTATGCTAACACATATATATGGAATCTAAGAAAAAAAAAAACAAAAAATGTCATGAAGAACCTAGGTGTAAGACAGGAATAAAGACAACGACCTTCTAGAGAAGGGACTTGAGCATATGGGGAGGGGGAATTGTAAGCTGTGACAAAGTGAGAGAGTGGCATGGACATATATACACTAGCAAATGTCAAATAGATAGCTAGTGGGAAGCATCCACATAGCACAGGGAGATCAGCTTGGTGCTATGTGACCATCTAGAGGGTTGTGATAGGGAGGGTGGGAGGGAGGGAGACGCAAGAGGGAAGAAAAATGGGAACATATGTATATGTATAACTGATTCACTTTGTTATAAAGCAGAAACTACCACACCATTGTAAAGCATTTATACTCCAATAAAGATGTAAAAAAATAAAACTAACGATAGAGGCTGGCAAGCAAGAGAAAGTGAGGTGGGCACCTGTTTCAGCCAGGGTGGCCAGAGAAAGCCTTCTGGCAGGTCCTTTCATCCAAAATAACTCCAAGTTTGTCCAGCACGCCATCCCTGACCCTATGGGCTGGATCTATGGTCCCACCCCAGGACTTTTGAGCACTTGGTACCGTACAATGCAATCTATGTGGACACATCCTCCTCCCCTCCCAGACTGCTAATATCTTCAGAACAGTGTTCCTTTCTGGATCCTCTCAGTGACCCTAGCACTCAACCCATGACTTGCTCAGGAAATGTTTATTAAATGAGCAAATAAATGGATGAATTGATGAATAGGCATTTGCAGTAGGTGCTAAAGATTAAGTAAGCTGCCCACAGGTGGCAAGGGGTAACATGGAGGTGTGAAACTGCACAGCATCTCTGTAAAATGGGTTCCATTGCTTGATGTGGTGGGCGGTGTCTGGATGTGGAATAAAAGGAGAGCTGGCAGGGGAGGAGCTTAGACTGTGCCCAAATTATAAATGGTCCTGAATGCCAGGCTAAGAATTTAACCCTACAAACATAGAGAACCATGTAAAATTTACCCTTCCCTGAATTGTCTACGTGGAGGTGGCACTCAATAAACGTGTATAGAATTGAAGGGTTCTGGACAGAATGGACTGAGGTAGCTCTTCTTTGCCGGCAGCTGGGCAGTGACCAAGGGTGGCTTAAGTGGAATAAAAATAGCAGCTGCCAGGAATCCTCCTGGCACTGAAATACAACTCTTTTCCCATCATGGTGTCTGAAATCCGTCCATTAGAGAGTCATTTATTAGGGGCTTAATGTTTTGGTGGAGCTGGGATCCCCAAAGTTTCCGGAAAAGATGATACCCATATTTTATGTTTTTTATTCAATAAAGTGTTTATTGAACATCTAAAGAAAATGAAAAGCAATCTAAATGTCCAAAAACACAGATTAATTCAGAAATAATCTCAGTAGAAATGTGTTTTCAAAATGAGAATAATTTGTTTTAAATAACTCAAAATTGGGGAACTCGAATAAAATCTGTATATTAGATAATAGTATCAATGATAATTTCCTGATTTTGATAATTATACTGTGGTTACATAGGAAAATGTCATTGTTTTTAGGACACGCACACTGAAGTATTTAGAGGTAAAGAGGCATAATATGTCTGCAATTTCTCTCAAATGTTTCAGAAAAGAGAGAGAGAATGATTTTTAACAAGTGTGGGAAATGTCACCACTTGAAGAACTTAGGTAAAGGGTAAGAAGTTTATACAGGAATTCTTTGTACGATTTTTGCAAATACTCTATAAATCTACTTAAAAATGTGAAATGTGAAATGTGAAATTCGTGGGGCTTCCCTGGTGGCACAGTGGTTAAGAATCCACCTGCCAATGCAGGGGACATGGGTTCGAGCCCTGGTCCAGGAAGATCCCACATGCCGTGGAGCAAGTAAGTCCGTGTGCCACAACTACTGAGCCTGCGCTCTAGAACCCGTAAGCCACAACTACTGAGCCTGTGCACCTAGAGACCATGCTCAGCAATGAGAAGCCACCTCAATGAGAAGCCCGTGCACCGCAACAGAGAATAGCCCCTGCTTGCAGCAACTAGAGAAAGTCCGTGCACAGCAACAAAGACCCAACACAGCCAAAAATAAATAAATAAAATAAATATATTTTTTAAATGTGAAATTCATGAAAAATCTCAAAATTTTATTTCTACAATGACTACATAATTTTTTTAAAAAAACTAGAATGAAACACACCATATATTTGTTTGTACCTTTTGACCATCTTCATCAATTTCCCCACTCCTCACCCTCACCTCTGGCAACCACGAATCTATTCTCTATTCCAATGAGTTCAGATTTTTAGATTCTATATGTAAGCAAGATCATACAGCATTTGTCTTTCTCTGTCTGACTTATTTCATTAAGCACAATGGCCTCAAGATCCATGCATGTTGTTGCAAATGGCAGTAATTCCTTCTTTTTTAAATTTTATTGAGATATAGTTGATGTACAGTATAATTTACAGGTGTATAACATCGTGATTCACAATATTAAAGGTTCTACTCCATTTATAGTTATTATAAAATATTTCTATTGGATTACTTTTATTTATATAAATAAGTCCTGATACTGTCACAGAGGTCACAAACTGTCCTCAATTCTTTTCATTCTTTTTTTCTTTTTTCTGTTCAGCATCAGTGATTTCCATTACTCTGTCTTCTAGTTCGCTGATCCATTCCTCTGTACCATTTAGTCTACTGGTGATTACTTCAAGTGTATTTTTCATTTCAGTTATTGTATTCTTCATCTGTGTTTCATCGTTCTTTAATATTTTCTAACTGTTAAAAACTTCTAACTTCTTTCTCTGTGCATACATTCTTCTCCCAAGTTCTTTGATCATCTTTATGATCACTATCCTGAACTCCTTCTCAGTTAGATTGCCCAGCTCCACGTCACTTAGTTCTTCTTCTGGGGTTTTATCTTGTTCCTTCCTTTTAACATATTCCTCTGTCACCTCATTTTGCCGAATGTGCTGTTTTTATTTTTATGTATCTGGTAGTTTGATTACATTATCCACATTGGAGAAGTGGCCTTTTGTAGGAGACATCCTATACGTCCCAGAAGCACATTCTCCACTCGTCATCTGAGCTATATGCTGTAGGGGTTGCCCCTATGAGGGCTGCATGTATCCTTCTCTTGTGGCAGGCTATGTGGGCAGTCTGGTAGGCTTGTTTGGACCCCGGTCATTGTTTGCCCCCCAGTCCAGTTGTTTGCCAGGCCCTGCCTTGTGCAGAGGCTGCCAGCCACTGGTTGATGGGACCAGGCCATGAAGCAGGTGATTGCCAAACCCCAGGGGGCCCCAGGGCTTATGCTGGCTCACGGGTGAGCAGAGTCAAGATCCCAAAGACTCGAAGGCTGTTGCCTGCCCACTGGTGGGTGAAGCCACGTCTTGGGTTTAGTACTAGTCTACTGGCAGCAGAGCTGCGTCCTGGAGTCTGGTTGCAGAATCCAGGGGTCCAAGAGCTGGATCGTTGCTGTGGGGGGCTGACTGCCAACACAGTGTGGTACAGGGTCCAGTGTGTCCTGAAGTTTGCATTGGCCTGCTAATGGGCAGGGCCAGGACCCAGCTGGCCCCAGGGCAGGGTCTGCCCTGCTGACAGGCAGGCTGCAGGATTGTGGTTTTCTTCAGTCTTGTGTCTGCTCCCTTGTGGGTGATGCTGGTCCAGAGGCTTGAGCAGGCTCCCTGGAGGGCAGGGTCAGGGCCCAGGGGATTCTGGGACTCGTGCCTGCTCACTGGTGGATGGAGCTGGATCCTGCACCCTCTGATGGGCAGGACTGAGTCCATAGGTGGCTGTGGGCTCAGAAGGTCTTAAGACAGCCTGTCTGCTGATGGGTGGAGCTGTGTCCCTGGCCATTTACTTTCTTGGCCTGAGGCATCCCAGCACTCGTGCCTACATGCTGTCGCATGGGGCCAGGTCTTGGCACTAATGAGTTAGAGGGAGGATTCCACAATTGTGCTTGTAGCACCAGTGTCGACATGGTAGAAGGAGCTCCCAGTAATGGCTGCCACCAGTGTCTGTTTCCAAGGTGAGCTTGCCTCCTCCCTCTCCAGGAGATTCTCCAAGATCAGCAGGTAGGTCTGGACCAGTCTCCTCTAAAATTACTGTTTCTGCCCTGGGTCACAGAGTGTATGAAATTTTGTGTGCATCCTTTAAGAGTGAAATCTCTATTTCCCTCAACCTTCTGGGACTCCCAAAAGTAAGTCCTGCTGGCCTTCAAATCCAGTTGCTTTGGAGGCGCATATTTTCAGTGCTGGACCCCTGGGCTAGAGAGCCTAACATGGTGCTCAGAACTTTCACTTCTTTGGAAGAACCTCTGCAATGTAATTATTCTACAGTTTGTGGGTCACCTGCCTGGGTGTATGGCACTTGACTATTTCATGAGTCTGCCCCTCCTACCTGTCTCACTGTGTTTCCTTCTTTATGTCTTTAGTTGTAGAAGATCTTTTTTGGTAGCTTTTGGTCTTTTCCATCAATGATTGTCCTGCAGATAGTTCTGATTTTGGTGTGCCCATGAGAGGAGGTGAGCTCAGTGTCTTTCTACTCTACCATTTTGGCCAATTTCTATCAGAATTTTCTTCTTTTTATGGCTGAATAATATTCTATTGTGTGTATATGTGTGTGTGTGTGCATGTGTTTTGTGTGTGTGTGTGTGTATACACACACACACACACACACACACCCCAACTTCTTTATCCATTCTTCCACCAATGAATACTTAGGTTGTTTCCATGTCTTTGCTATTGTAAATGATGCTGTTATGAACAGGAGGGTGCAGCTATCTCTTTGAGATAATGATTTAGTTTTCTTTGGATAAATACTCAGACGTGGGATTTCCAGATCCTATGGTAGTTCTACTTTTCATTTTTTAGAAGCCTCCATAATGTTTTGCATAGTGGCTGCACCAACTTACATTCCCACCAACAGCACACAAGGGTTCCCTTTTTTCCACACCCTCAGCAGCATTTATCTCTTGTCTTTTCTATGAAGATTATTCTATGAGGCATGAGGTGATATCTCATTGTGGTTTTGCATTGCATTTCTCTGAATATTAATGATGTTGTGCATCTTTTCATGTACCTGTTGGCCATTTGTATGTCTTCTTTGGAAAAATGTCTATTTCAGATCCTCTGCCCATTTTTTAATCTAATTGGTTTTTTTCTTTTTTTTTTTTTTTGGTATACCATAGTATTAAGAGTGTTTAAATTAGAGTGGCGGCATTCTGAGGTGATTTCTTTTCCTCTTCTTAATTCCAAGAATTTTTATGTAGCTACATTACCTTATTTGGGGGAAAAAAGCATTCAAAAACAAATAATAAAACACATATGAGTAAAATTAGATAAGAACATAAAAAATTTAAAAAGCTAATTTTATGGGTAAAAATAGTTTTCACTGTTATTACTAGTATTTTAATAGTAAATAAATAAATACCCTTTTAAAGAAACCACAGAGACTATTATCAGCAGAGGTGCAAACTGCATGACCTTGAAACACACATATTGTTATATCTGGAGCCATCCCAGCTGAAACGAAAAAGGAATGGAGTACCCTGAGCACTGAATGAAAGGCATAGTTCTCAGAACTGATGAGCTGAAGAGAGAGATGACCAAGAAGACAAACCACTATTAATAGGAGAACAATAGAGTCCTAAGAGAAATGAACAAGCAAAGAAACAACTGTGAAATTCAAGAGAAAACAAAGAGATCTGTAGAAATGACAAGCACAACATATCCAATAGTCTGTAACATGAAACAATCAAGTTAGGCAATAAGGAGAGAATTGGGGGCCTTTCCTGGAATGCAGCAGGTGGCTGGGAGAAGTGGCTGCTTCAGCAGAATGCTAAAAATGCCCTTAGAACCTAGAATATCAGCACAGGAAGACCCATGAGAGTAACTAATGTAATCTCTGATTGTACACAATTGGAAACCAAGGCCCAGAAAAGAGGAAGGACCTTATGAAAAGTCCACAGTGAGTTCTGGCTTAATGAGTTCTAAAACCTAATACCAGGCCAGATCTCTTTCCACAAACACCAGCTGCTTTCCCCAAAGTGCTGTATGCTGAGAATGTTACTAATTTCACAAGGGGAATATAAAGCCCTCAAACCATTATACTCCAAATTGTGTTCATTATAAAAATCTGGCAGTGTAATCTCAATTTCACTCCAGAGAATTCTTCTGGGAAAACAATCTAATTTCTTTACCTTGTAATAATTTCTCATATGTATACACAAGATAGGACCAGAGTATAAGAAGCAAATATAGAATTGTGGACCACTTCACATTTGTCAATATGATAGCTGCTATAATATGTCAGAGGAAGGACACATATCCAAAGCCCATCTTTTTTACCTACCCCCTGGCTCCTACCTAGACATACTCTCTAGTGTCTTTTAGTACAAATGGCAAGAGGCCTGAGCTCCTAGTACTGTCTCTGTCATTCATAGCTAAGTAACTTTGCACCTCATTTCCTTTATCAGTAAACGAGGGGGCTGCAGATTCTGTGAACACTAAATTAACACTGTCATAATCAAACCTTCAACACCTCCATATTCAAATGTGTATTTCCTTATGAGAAAATTAGGGACGTTCCTCAGAGCAACCAGCTGGCCCTCATGGCCTAAATTCAAAATCTAGGAGTCCAAAGTTATGAACTCTATTACTAGCGCTGCTAAAAAGTTCTCTGGATGTGCCTGAGGAAGTTCCAAAGAAGGAGCCATTCTACACTGAGTCAGTTGATCAGTCAAGCTAAGATGTGGGAACACTAATTTTGCAAGGAATGTTGGTGAGGGAAAAGGCACGTGAATTTTGGAGATAAAAGAGATCTTAAACAACCAAACAACACTTTAACAGAGTAACCTGTCAAGAAATACATGTTGGCCTGGGAATCAGTAGACCTGGAATCTAGGCCTGAGGCTGCCAATTACCAGCTGTGTGACCTTAATAGGAACAAAAGGCTAGGATTAGGGAGGGCACTAACATTCACTGAGCATCACTATGTGCCAGGCACATGAGTTATCTAAAATGTCAGGGGAGAACTATTTTCCACAAAACTTTTTCCAGCTAAAACATCCAAATTTAATCTCTATCAGAACAAGGTAGAGAAGCAGATGGATTCAATCATGCAGAACTTATTCTGAGTGTTGGTTTTATAACTGGTTTTAAAGAAAAATAAGGCTAGTGAAGGTAGAGGGCATAGCTGGCAGAAAGAAGAGCATCTAATTAAGTCTTGAGGAGGGAACTAGGAAATGTGAAAGTGGAAGACAGAGAGGAAAGAAAAAGTAGCTATATGAACATGACCAGAGCAAGAAACCTATTAGGGGAATAATGAAACTGAAAAGAAATAATAGAAGGAGCAGTTTATTAAACATTTACCAAAATAATCACCACCAACTGTCTACAAAATATATGATCTGCATAGAGAAAAAGACTGGAAAAAAATGTCAAAAAAGTAGTTTTTACTAAGACTGTCCATGATTGTTGCTTTTTTATTTATACTCCTGTGTATTTTTCAAATTTTCTTAGTGAGCATATATTAATATTATTATTATAGTGGGAAAAAGAATATACCTCATGCAAAATGTTTATTTACTCAGCATCTATTTTGTGTCAGGAAATGTGACAGGTAATAGGGCTACAAAGATAAACAAGAGGGCAACTGTTTTGGCACAGGAGAGACTTCACAAAAGAGTGATTTATATTTGGCTGTGACTTCAAGGATAAAGAGATATTCACCCAGGTGAGAAGGGAGGACAAAATTACAGGCAGAGAAAATAGCAAATAAAGAGACAATGAATCTGGGGAAAAATTAGAAATATTCTGAGAACTTAACACAGTTGACAAGTAGGGGGTATGGGGAGGAGTAACTGGTAATAAAACTGCAGAAGTGTTATAAGTAGAAGAAAAATTGTGAACAGCCTTGAATGCCACACAAAGAAATTTAAATTTCAACCTACAAAAGCTTTTATGAACCAAAGAATAACCAAATCATATTTTCATGGTAGAAGAGCCATTAACATGCCAAGTGTTACCTAGGTGTAAGATTGCCTCTGCCATATTTTCATATTCCTTAGCCCACATATTATATTTTTCTGACTTCTTTATTTATCAGAGATTCTTTCCGTGTTCCCTCAACCAGATTTCAACCACATGAATATGTCACAGGAGGGGGAAGATAGAGGCTAGGAAGTAAGTAGCATTATTTTCTCTTTTCTCACCACTGACTGTACATTCAGGGATGCTCTCAAAATAGAATTGCAAAATTCCAATTTATCTGTATATAGTCCCAGAAAATATGAAAAAGCACCAATTTAAAATATTCCATCCCTACAGAAATACAAAATATCATAAGAAATAATATGAGTAGTTATATGCCAACAAATTGGACAACTTAGAAGAAATGGACAAGTTTCTAGAAACATTCAGTCTGCCCAAATGGAGTCAAGAAAAACAGACATTTTGAACAGACTGATCATTAGAAGTGAAATAGAATCTGTAATAATATTTTTTTTAAAACACTCCCTGGAAACAAACATCCAGGACCAGACAGCTTCATGGGGGAATTCTACCAAACATACAAAGAACTTATACCAATCTTTCTCAAGCTATTCCAAAAGATGTAAGAGGAGGGAACACTCCCAAATTCATTCTATGAAGCCACCATCATCCAGATACCAAAACCAGACAAAGACACTACAAAAAAGAAAATTACAAGCCAACGTCTTTGATGAATATAGATGCAAAAATCCTCAACAGAATATTAGCAAACCAAATCCAACAATATCATACACCATGATCAAGCTGGATTTCTTGCAGGGTTGTAAGGACAGTTCAACATACACAAATCAATCATTGTGATACATCACATTAACAAAAGAAAAGACAAAAAACATTTGATCATCTCAACAGGCACAGAAAAAGCATTTGACAAAATTCAACATCCATTACTGATAAAAACTCTTACTAAAGTGGGTATAGAGGGAATATATCTCAACATAATAAAAACCATTTATGACAAACCCACAGCCAACATAATACTCAATGGTGAAAAGCTGAAAGCCTTCCCACTAAATTCAGGAACAAGAAAAGGAAGGATACCCACTCTCACCACTTCCCTTCAACACAGTATTGGAAGTCCTAGCCACAGCAATCAGACAAGAAGAAATAAAAGGCATCCAAATTGGAAGGGAAGAGGTAAAATTGTCATTATTTGCAGATGGCACAATACTCTATATAGAGAATCCTATAGACTCCACACAAAAACTATTAGAACTAATAAATGAATTCAGCAAGGTAGCAGGATACAAGATTAATATACAGAAATAACATGCATTTTTTTACAGTAGCAATGAAATATCAGAAAGTAAAAGGCAGAAACAAAAAACAATCCCGGGCCTCCCTGGTGGCGCAGTGGTTGAGAGTCCGCCTGCCGATGCAGGGGATACGGGTTCGTGCCCCGGTCTGGGAGGATCCCATATGCCGCGGAGCGGCTGGGCCCGTGAGCCATGGCTGCTGAGCCTGCGCATCCGGAGCCTGTGCTCCGCAACGGGAGAGGCCACAGCAGTGAGAGGCCCGCATACCACAAAAAAAAAAAAAAAAAAAAAAAAAAAAAAAAAAAAAAAACAATCCCATTTAAAATCATGTCAAAAAGAAATACCTCGGAATAAATTTAACCAAGGAAGTGAAAGGTCTATACACTGAAAACTATAAAACATTGATAAAGGAAACTGAATGAAGATGATCAAAGAAATGAAATTTTAAAAAAGGCCTCTCCAAACCACATCACCATTTGATAGAAACTAGATTATCAGTAGAGCCCACTCAATTGCTATTCATGCATTTCTCATAAGCTTTAACCTCTATGTAAAGAAATAATATCACCAGGGCTGCAATTATAATGAGTATTTACTAGCAGAAAGATGAGGACGAGGCCTAGACACTTTCCCCAGTTATGTGAAAACAGTCATTAAAATAAACACAAGGCCTAAAATGGAAAGCAACTTAGGGTTCACTGGGGGTTTTAATGAAACTGAAGTATAAAATATTTCATGAAGTCCTTTCAACGTCAGACTTAGGGTTTTAATACAAATTAGACAGAGAGAGTATGTTTTAAAACTAGTTACAGGAAAGAGCAGCATCCAAGGGCAGGAGGAGCTTCTCAGTGCTTTGAGATAAGGACAGAGAAGATTGTTGATAGGGGGAAAGAAAAGTTTCGGCATTAGAAAGGCACATAAAGAAAAACCAGAATAAAAGGAAGATTAAGTGTAGCCTTTTTAAAACACCTTTATTGAGATATACTTCACATACAATAAAATTTACCCATTTAAAGTGTAAAAAGTAAATGTGTGTTGTTTTTGTTTCCTACTTAAAAACAAATTACACTCTTTTGTGGGAACATTAAAGCATAACATCATAAAATGAGGTCAAAATGATAATTACTCATAATTCCCCCTCTAAATTCTTTGTAAGATTCTATTCTACTCTAATAATTTTCATTGTACATTATCTTCAAGGCAAGGTCCATAATTGTTTTAAAATGCACTCAACAGCTATACCACAAGGTATGCAGTAAGTCTCTTTTTCTTCATAAAATATAATCTTGTAAAAAGTTAGCCCTGAAGCAAAATAGGCAGCCAGATCTTTCAATGCTATCAAGGCAACATCCCAGACTACAGTGATGAAGAATCAGCAAAATGGATGTTCAAATTCAAAAAGTAAGAGAAAGTACATTATTTCAAAGAATGAGGCTTCTGATTCACAGATATACATTTTGAATCCACAATAATTTATGCAAACTCAGTATATCTATTTTGACAAAACAACACTGCAACCATCTTAGCCATTAATAATGTCTCTGGACAAGGCATTGTTGAGCAGTGTTAGAAAAGCCATGATGAGGTAAAAAGAACCCTGATTCCGTGGTTCAAATTCTGGCCATACCTCTTACCATATGTGTGACCTTGAGGCTGTCCTCATCCCTAATATTTCCTACCTCTCAGCCAAGCACTCTCTCAAATGTCACGGGCACACATATTCTAGGCACATCACTGGGGGATGTCATGGACAACCAAAACTTTTCTCCACACACACACTGTTGGGCCCAGGAGTGTACTCATAAGTCAGCAGCATCAGCCTGGAGAATTGAGGGAGTAGACTAGTTTCCTTACATATTATTCAGCCTATATTTATTCAACCTCCACAGAACTCCTTATTTCTAGACCCTGAAGAGTTTCACGTTTTACATGAGTGTAACTGCAAGAGCTTCCTTTTGAAATGCAGAGACAAAGGAAAATCTTTCTAGCTGTGTCAGAAAACCTAGTAACTGCATCTAGAACCTGCAAGAAAATTGATTCCTTTTAAGAAACCAATAAAGGGAACTGCATAAGACAGAGGCAGGGATAAAAATACAGAAGTACGTAATATATTATATCTGTCCAGTGGGGAAGATTAATATCTGCTGTGGAACATAGACCAATAAAACCTGAACATGGTCCTGACACTTGACAATTTGAGTTTCCAGCTAGTAACTGTGGCTTAATCTCTGCCTCTCCAGCTTTATTTGGAAGTAGGCTATCAATGGCAGGAAGAAAGGCCCAGATGTTTTCAAGATGAAATATTTTCCTATTTCAAAGAGATGGGGGAAGAAGTCCTTTCTTAGCTGAGCTTTGAGGCTGCTGTGAAGATCAATATTCTTCTTTCTGGGTCATTTCAAAAGTCGTGTCTTATCTCAGGGTAGTTGGTTACAGAAAAAGATTCAAAAGACAGCAATTTATGGTGCTAATTTTGAATTGTATATGCTTCAAATGAAGACAACCCTCAATATTAGGTTTGTTTACCTTATTTCCCAGATCAAAATAGACTGACAAAATGTAAGGGATAATTTTACAAGTCAGCTTCGCTGGGCCATGGTTCCCAGATATTTGGTCAAATATTTTTCTAGATATTTTGGTGAGAGTGTTTTTGGATGAGATTTACATTTAAATTGGTAGACTCTAAGTAAAGCAAACTGCCCTCCATAATGAGGGTGGGAGTCATCCAATAGGTTGAAGGCCTGAATAGAACAAAAGGCTGACCCTCCCATCCCACCTTAAGCAAGAAGGAATTCTCCAGTAGACTGCCTTCAGACTTTATTTTCAACATTGTCTCTTCCTGGTTACTATAGATCAAATGTTTATGTCCCTCCAAAATTCATATGTTGAAACCTAGTGCCCAGTGTAATGATGTTAGGAGGTGGGGCCTTTGGGAGGTGCTTAGATCATCAGGGCAGAACCCTCATGAATGAGATTATTGAGTGCCCTTATAAAAGAGGCCTTAGAGGTCTCCCATAACCCCTGCTGCCATGTGACATCTAAGAACCAGAAATCAGGCCCTCAACAGACACTGAATCTGCCAGCACCATGATATTTGTCTTCCCAGCTTCCAAAACTGGGAGAAATAAATATCTGTTGTTTATAAGCTACCAAGCTTATGGTATTTTTGTTATAGCAGCCTTAACAGACTATGATACTGGTTCTACAGCAGATTGCCTTTGCACTTGAAAATGTGACTCTTCCCTGAAGTCTTCAGCCTGCTGGCCTCACCCACCAGATTTTGGACTTGCCAAGCCTCCACAATTGTGTGAGCCAATTCCTTAAAATAAATATCTTTCTATACATATACACATCTTATTGGTTCTACTTCTCTGAAGAACGCTGACTAATACACCAAGGTCTCGCTTCCAAACACAGTTTCTAAGAATAGGCACTATAACATGGATGAACCTTGAAAACATTATGCTAAATGGAAGGAAGAAAGGAAGGGAGGGAGGGAGGGATTTAGCTACATTTATCAGCTGGAAACTCAAATATTCAAATGTCAGGATTATGTTCAGGTTTTACTGTTTTACATTCCACTTTTCAGCCCCACTCTCACTGTCCTTTTTCGCCTCCACTCTAATGACACAAATATTAAACATTTTGTTATAATCACAAAGGGCCCTTAAGCTCAGTTCTTTTTTTTTTTTTGTCTATTTTTTTCTCTCTGTTATTCACATTGGCTAATTTCTATTGTCCTATTTTCAAATTCACTGATTCTTTCCCCTGTCTTCTTCATTCTGTTTTTGGCTCTATCTATTGAGTATTTAATATCAGCTATTTGATTTTTCAATTTTAAAATTTCCATTGATTTTTCATTATATTGTCTATTTTTTACTGAGAATTTCTATTTTTCCTTTGTTTCAAGAATATTCATAATCTCTTTTTTTAATTTTTTTTAATTAGTTTCTGCTTTATAACAAAGTGAATCAGTCATACATATACATCTGTTCCCACATCCCTTCCCTCTTGCGTCTCCCTCCCTCCCACCCACCCTCCCTATCCCACCCCATAATCTCTTATTAAAGCATTTTTATGATGGATGCTTTAAAGTCTTTCTCAGATAATTCTAACATCTTATCTTAGTGGTGTCATCTATTGTCTTTTCTTATTTAGGAAGTTGTAATTTGTTTTGAATTGTGTTCTCCCAAAATTCATATGTTAAAGCCCTAACCCCTAGTACCTCAGAATGTATTTGGAGTTAGGCCTTTAAAGAGGTAATTAAGTTAAAATGAGGCCATTAGGTTACCTATTCCAATTTGATTTGTGTCCTTATAAGAACAGGAGATTAGGACACCAGAGATGTCTGTACACAGAGGAAAGGCCATATGAAGACACAGCAAGAAGGTGGCTACCTACAAACCAAGGAGAGAGGCTCCAGGAGAAACTAAACCTGTTGACACCTTGCTCTTAGACTTCTGGCCTCCAGAATGATGGGAAAATCAATTAATGGTTTCAGCCACCCATTCTGTGGTATTTTGTTATGACAATCCTAGCAAACTAAAACAAGATTTTAATGATTCTTCATATAACAGATGATTATCTATTATATCCTGGACATTTTGGGTATTCTGTTATGAGACACTTGATCTCATTTAAATTTTGTGTTTTAGCAGGACTCTTCTGACATTTGTCTGATGGGTGAAGGGAAGTGCCATTACTGCCAGGTGTGGGGGCAAATAAAGGATCCCTAGTCAGCCTTCATTGACACCTCGTAGAGGAAGGGTTCTTTCTTACTGCTACATACAGGTGGGAGTTCAGGTTTCTCAGAGCTTCACTAGGCCTCCACTGACACCACTGTAGCTGGAAGAAGCAGGTAGGGTACTTTGTTCATTATATTCTGGCAAGGGTGATCTAGATTCCCTACTTGGTCTTTGTTGGTAGTGATGGAAGTAGAGCCTTAGCTTTTTTCTGAGGTGTCTGACCTGAGTAGAATGGTTACTGTCTAAAAGTTTTCTCTCTGGATAGGCTTCCCCTAGAAAGAGCAGAATTTTCTTGGGGCTCTTTTTATTTGTGCCCATTGGCATTATCAGGTTGCCAGTTTCTACAGCTCCTAGACTGGGATATATGGTGCCCAGAGAATATCCAGGAAACTCACAACCATGTTGTCCCTCAGGTCAAGGCTCCTAGTCAGTCTGTCTACTTGTCTCCACTTTTCACAGTCTTCTTAGATTTGTTTTATATATAATGCCAAGGGTTCTTAGTTATACTTAGCAGGAAGAATAAGGAAAAATGTACCTCCATCTTTCCAGAAGGAAAAGTCCTACATATATATGTATAATACTTGCATTTTCAGTGTTTCATAATCTTTTTGAGACTTTATTTATGATAAATATTTTAACATTTTCATTTTCAAACAGGTACCTATTATTGATATAAACAACGCAGACTAAGAGTAACCCCAGAACCCCATTCTAACCACCAGGTCATAAGCTCCATTCCTAACTTCTAGGCTGGTCATGAGCACCTACCCTGGGCCAGGGGATGCAGTGATACAAGATGAATAAAATGTGATTCTGGCCACTGGGAAGTTTACAATAAAGAGAGTGGAGTAAAGCAGAGACCACCACAATCCTGAATGAAATCAAGGTTATAAGATAGAAGTTTTATGGTAGTACCTAGAAAGGAATAATGAACTTGGCCTGGGTAGCTCATAAAAAACTTCCTGTTTGGAAGTGGTCCGTCTGAAGGGAGGAAAGGAACTATTGTTAACTAATTTCCTATTATGTATTAGGTCCTGTCCTGGGTACTTCATATCATCATCTCATATCATCCTAACAATCTATGTGAAAGTTGATATTATCTTGTTTACAAATGAGGAAACTGAGGCTCAGACATGAGTTCTCATCACTGGAATAAATTTCACACACAGCAAAGGTCTGGATTCAATTTTATACTATACCTTATTGCTTTCTTGGACACAACAAAAAATTGATCTGGAAAACTCATTCTCAGTCAAAATCTGGTTTGATAACATGGTAGAGATACAAGAATGAGTAACACTGCAAGTTAAAACATCTCTGCCTACCACATACAACTGCAATTTGTTAGACGGTTTAAAGCCATTTAAAATTGTGATCAGGAATCAAGTTCACAAGACCCAAATGTATATATACCATAATACACTAAAGAGTTACATAAATGAAGAAATATGACATAAAATGAAATTCAAACATCATTTAGTGTACCCATGATTGGAAAGATGACCTTCATTCAAGTCCCATCACCAGAACCTTCCATATGTATGACCTTAGGCAAATCATTTAATCATTATAAGCCTGTTTTCTAATCTACAAAAAATTTTAAATGGGGATAAAAGCATCTGACTTATTGCTTTATGATTCTTTCTTAAAGATTAAAATGACCTCATTCATGAACACACGTTCTAGATCAATGCTGCCCAATATAAATATAATGTGTGCTACAAATGCAAGCCACATACGTAATTTTAAATTTTCTAGTAACCACACTAAAAAAGTGAAGTAAACAGATAAATTAATTTTCATACATTCTACTTTAACCCAATATATCCAAAATATTATTTCAACATGTAGTCAATATAAGAAGGTGATATTCTATACCTATAGGTATAAAAATGAGATATTCTATTTTAATTTTATCATACTAATTGTTTGAAAGCCAGTGTATATTTCATGCTTGTAACACATATCATTTCAGTCTAGCCTCATTTCAACTGCCCAACAACCACATGTGGCCAGTGGCTACCATAATACACAGGGTAGATCTAGACATACAATAGTATGTAAGACTGCCTGGATGCAAATCCCACTCTACCCCTTATGCTAAAGACAGACTCACCACTTAGGGGACTGCCATTAAACCATCTTTAGGCTCTCTTTAAACAGATAGTATAGTGTAGAGCTTAATAGCATAGACTCTAGAAATAGCTTGTCTAGGTTTCAGCTCTACCCACTACCGGCACTTTGACTTCAAAGCAAGCTCTTTAAGTTCTCTTTGCCTCAGTTTCCTCATCTGTAAAATGGGAATAATTATACCTATCTCATACAATTGTTCTGAGGATTAAGTAAATTAATATTATAGAAAATACTTAATATAGTACCTAGAATGCAATAATAGCAACTAATATTTATTGACTTATTGTTAATATTACCATTATTCTATACTCTCTAAGTCTTATAAAATAAACTAGATTGTATTGTATTTTATTGTACATTATACTGCAAATTTCTATTAAATTTATTCTAAAATACAAGGCAGTATAGGGTAAGTGCAACATGCATGCTGCCAAAATGCGGGCAGAGAAAGGGGGGACTGTTTCTACTGGGGTAATCACAAGAGGCTTAACGGAGGAGGTGCCTTTTGAGTTGGGCTTTAAAGATCCGTAAAATTTAAACAGCTGAATAATGGGGAGGGTGTCCTCAGCAGAAGGAAATATATTAGCCAAAGAATAGATGTGGAAAAATACAATTTTCAAGGAGTAATGAGTCTTCAAGATTAACAAGAGCAGGCTAATGTTGGGGAGTAATGGAAAATAATGCTCAGAAAAGCTGACCAGGACAGGCCAAGTTCATGGAGGTGCTTGAACACCAGCCTCAGGTGTCCACATTTATTGAGTAAGTAATGGAGTCACTGAAGGTTTTAACAGAGGAGAAGGATGCATTAGAGCAATGGTTCTCAACCCTGGCTGCACATTAGAATCACTTGGGGAGCTTTAAAATATCCAGTGCCTGGGCTGTACCCCTGACCAATTAAGTCAGAAATTCTAGTTGTGGAGCCCAGGCATCAATATTTGTTAATTCCCTTGCTGATTCCAATGTACAGCCAATATTAAGAACTATTGCTTCTAGGAGGCTTACTCAAACAGCTGTCTCCCTTGACAGGTAGATCAGTTGAAGGGAAAAAGATATGTCTTCCAGGGTATGGCCCTAAACAAAGGGTTTGCTATAGGGGGTTTAGTGGAGACAAGTGATAGTCTCCACCATCAAACCCCAGGCCAGAGGTAAAAGCAAAAAGGAGTCCAATACCCATGCTAGAGGTAGCCCAAAGTCAAAGGAGGTCATGATAGAGTTACATAAGTTTCGAAATAAATGGCCTACAACAAAACCACAAACAACCATCTTTTCTCAACTTTAAACAAATATTTGCTGAATTACAAATACATGTTAGGCAGGCTTTATCCATGTTAATAATATAATAATCATCAAGACTAGAGCCATCATTTTCCTGAGCACTTATTATGCATCAAGCACTAAGCTAAGTGGCTTACAGGGATTCCCTACATTACTCCTCACAACCACCTTGTGATACGAGCCACTGTTACTTCCATTTGAAGAAACTGAGGCTCAGAGAGGTGAGGTAACTTCCTCAAGGTCAAAGAGATGGTAAGTGGCAGAGCCAGGATTTGAATCCCAGTCCATCCAATTTCATGCTATCAAAACCTGAGTTCTAAGCCACTTTATTTGCTGCCTTATCTATTTTGTGATTTAACTTGTAGGTTAAGAATTAAATTTTTCAGACAAGGAAGCTGAGACTCAGATTGAGTAATCTGTCCCAAATCATACGACTATTATGTAGTGGAAATGTGATTCAAATCCAAGAATACTGATGCAAAAAAACCCCAGGGTTAGTGCTCTGATTACCACCTATTCCCCCCAAATGGCAGCCCTGGTCTGCAATTTGGAAGCCATTTTCTCATCTGGAAGAGCCAGTGGGGCTTGGGTTTCCCTTTTTAACCTAAGGTTTTGTTTTCTACTTATCTCTGCTTTATTATTTCACTCATACTCACCCTCTCCTCAGCAACGGTTACTCCCCCTTTAAGTATGAGAAACCATATTTGATGCCCCCCAAATTTTGGACCTTCTCATGTGATTGTAGTTGTAATTTATAATATCCGCCAAGTAAGAAAATGCAAGTACATTGTCATTTTATTATTTATATAAACTTTTAAAATAGTGCTCACACTATTGTTCTGCAGATACAGTCTGGAGTACATATGGATTTGTAGATGCTTTACAACAAAAGCAAGCCTCCAGGGCGCTCACACTCATAGGTCTTATGGCTTTTTTGGAACAGGGTGGCTTTCTACTTTTGTGAGGAAGCACAAGAGATAATAGAAGGGAAATATAAGAGATGACTGGAAAGGAAATGCCCTTGAGGCATAAGCCTCCTGGAATAATTTACAGACAGGCTCAAGAAATGGCATATCTAACCTCATCCTCTAGGAATCATCTAAAAGAGGAGAAGAGCCAGACTGCCTAAATTCAAATCTCCTCTCTGAAAGGTAATAGCTGTGTGGCCTTAGGCAAGTTACTTAACTTCTCCATTCTTCAGCCTCCTCTTCTGCAAAATGAGCATCATGTTAGCACTAATCTTATAGGTTTTTTGGTGAGGATTAAATGAGTTAATATGTGTAAAGTGCTTAGAACAGTGCCTGGCATATAATAAGTGTTTGTAACTTACAAACTATTTGGGGGACACGAGTAAATCATTTCAACTCTCTTAAAATGAGTGTCTCAAGCTATAAAAAAGACAATGTGAGAGGACTTCCTAGTTTCCAGTCAGACATGTGAGGAGCTTGGAAGTCGTCACTACAATTCTCACAACAAGAAAAAAGCTGAACAAACAGAAATCAACAGTTATTAGATTCACTAGAAAATTGAGGTTACAGGGCAAACTGTTGCCCCAAATTTGGAGAGGTAGACAGGTGAATACAGAGAATCACATCTTATTGGTGCAGAAGCTCAGGAGCACAAACCCCCATTGGAGCCAGTATAAGAGTAAGAAAACTTAAAATTATAATTGATGAGTTTCTGGAAGATCAGTGTGGACAAGTTTGAGATTTAAAAGGCCTGAGGGGCAGTCATAGAGAGCCCCCCAACAGTTTTGTGAGTTTTACCACCAGGGGCCCTGTCAGGTCCTCACAATGAACACCAAAGAAAAACCCCCTCATGATTCCGGTGGGGGAAGGGGAAAAATAGCCATTTTGAAATACATCCAGAGCATTCTGTGTTCTTCACAAGACCAGCACTCAAAGAAACCTATTTTATCAGAGCCTAATTGACTAGGGATTTACTGAAGCTTAAGCAAGCAATGTGGAGAAAATTCCCCACTCCAGCTGCCTTTAGTCTTCCACATGGGGGAATGGAAATACTCAATTCCAGACTCTACTACTTTTCCTGTCTAACCTAAGGTAGGGGAACTGAGAAGGACTTGCAAAGGTCACAGCCCAGGGACACAGGCTCACTAAAACACTAAGACCTAATCATATGACTACTGAATGCTTCTCAGCTGTCCCTCCCCCTAACACTTACCACCACATCAATAGGGCTCATGTATAATACCAGGAAAATACAACTGAAATTACTGTACCTTTAAAATTTTATTTAAGAAGAAGCCTCTAATGAAACTCAAAGACAAAAGAGGAGACTAAAACAAGGACACAAGAGGAAATTTAGCCTCTTACACCTACAGCAACAGCAAACAGTAATACAAACTAACTCCTAGCCAAATAAACATAAAGCCTCACACTAAAAGTATATTTACTTCAGTTCTTTTTATACAGTACATCATGTCTGGCTTTCGACAAAAAATTACAAGCCATACTAAAAGAAAACAAAAACAAAACAAACAAACAAACAAAAAACAGTTTTGAGAGACACAGCAAGCATCAGAACCAGATTCAGAAATTGCAGAAATGTTGGAATTATTAGACCAGGAATTTAAAACAAGTATGATTTATATGACAAGAGTTCTAATGGAAAAAGTGGACAGTATGCAAGAATGGAGGAATAATGTAAACAGAAAGATATAAACCACAGAAAGAATCAAAAGGGAATGCTAGAAATCAAAAACAAAAATGAAGAATGCCTTTGATGGACTCTTCAATAGACTGGAATAGGCCAAGGAAAGATCTTCAGTGAGTCTGAAGATATGTCAACAGAAATTTCCAAAACTGAAATGAAAAGATAAAAATTTATTTTAAAAAAATGAAACAGAAAATCCAAGAATTTGAGGACAATTACAAATGGTGTGACATACGCATAATGAGAATATCATAAGGAGAATAAAGAGAGAAAGGAACATACAAAATATCTGAAGCAATAATTGATAATTTCCCAGAATTACTGTCAGACATCAAACCACAGATCCAGCAGGAAGCTTAATGAATACCAAGCAGGATGAATGAAAAAAAAAAACAGAAAAACTTCATACCTAGACAAATCATATTAACTACAGAAAGTCAAAATAAAGGGAAAGAAAGAAAGAGGAAGGGAGGGAGGGAGGGAATAAGGAAAGGAAGGAAGGGAGGAAGAAAGGAAGGAAGGAAGGAAGGAAGGAAGGAAGGAAGGAAGGAAGGAAGGGGCCAGAGGATAAAAATATCTTACTTATGGAAGAGCAAAGATAAGAATTACATTCAAGCCCAGCAATCCCACTCCTAGGCATATAGCCAGAGAAAACCATAATTCAAAAAGACTCATGCACCCCAATGTTCACTGCAGCACTATTTCCAATAACCAGGACATGGAAACAACCTAAATGTCCATTAACAGAGGAATGGATAAAGAAGATGTGGTACATATATACAATGGTATATTACTTCAGCCATAAAAAGGAACAAAATAATGCCATTTACAGCAATATGGATGGACCTAGAGATTGTCATACTGAGTGAAGTAAGTCAGACACAGAAAGACGAATATCATATGATATCACTTATACGTGGAATCTAAAAAAAATGGTACAAAAGAACTTATTTACAAAACAGAAGTAGAGTTACAGCTGTAGAAAACAAACTTACGGTTACTGGGGGATGGGGAGGGGATAAACTGGGAGATTGGGATTGATATATATATATACTACTATGTATAAAATAGATAACTAATAAGAACCTACTGTATAGCACAGGGAACTCTACTCAGTACTCTGTAATGGCCAATATGGGAAAAGTATCTAAAAAAACAATGGATATATGTGTATGTATAACTGATTCACCTTGCTGTACACCTGAAACTAACACAATATTGTAAATCAATTATACACCAATAAAAATTTAAGAAAAAATATTACATCCAAATTCTCCTTAGAAATCATGCAAGCAGGAAGAGACTAGAGTGAAATATTTACCGTGTTGAGGGGGAAAAGACCCCACCAACCTAAAATTCTGTACCCTGTGAAATTATACTTCAAAAGTAAAGGAGGAATAAAGACTTACTCAGAAAAACAAAAATTGAGGGAATTTGTTGCCAGTACACCTGCTTTGTAAGAAATGTTAAAAGAAGCTAATGAGAGAAAAAAAATGATATAGGTTAAAAACATGGGTCTAAAAAGAGAAAGGAAAAACATTAGAGAACAAATAAATGATGATAAAATAAAAACTTATTTTTCTTATTCTTACTTAATATAACATAACAGTTTGTTCAAAATAATAATTGGAACAATGTATAAGGGGTTATACTGTATTGGATAAGTGAAATTAATCACAGCAATGTCATAAGTGACCAGAGGGATTAATTAGGAATACTCTGCTATAATATACTTGCACTGTATATGAAACTATAGTGTTATTTTAAAGTAGACTTGGATTATTTATAAATATATATTGCAAACTCCAAGGAAACCACTGAAATAAAGTTTTAAAGTAAGTATAATTTATATGGTAAGAGAGAAGAGAAAATGGAATCATACAAAATGCTCAATTATAACCAGAGAAGGCAGAAAAAATATAAGACAAAAATGAAATAAAGAATAAGGGGCAAAGAACAGAAAGGAGTAACAAATATGGTAGATATTAGTCCAGCTAAATAATCACATTGAACATCAATGGTCTAAATTCACCAATTAAAAGACAGAGAAGGCTGCACAGGAGAGAGAGAGAGAGTGAGACAGAGAGTGTAAGAGTGGATTAAAAAAAGAAAAACAAAAAACGAGACCGCAGTGCATGTCTATAAGAAGGCCACTTTAAATGTAAAAACACAGATAGATTAAAAGTAAAGGTTTGGAGAAAGATATGCTATGCTAACACTAATCAATAGAAAGCAGAATGGCTATATTAATTTCAGACAAAGCTGACTTTGAAAGCAAGGAAAATTATCTGGGATAAAGAGGGGCACTACATAATGACAGAGTGGTCAATTATCCAAGAAGACATGACAATCCTTAATGTGTATGTACCAAAAAAGCATCAAAATACAGGAGGCAAAAATGAATAGACCTGCAAGGAGAAATAGACAAATCCTCTATTACTACTGGAGACTTCAATACCTCTCTATCAGTAATTGACATATCCAGCAAAAAGAAAATCTGTAAGGATATAGTTGAAATGAACAGCAGTATCAACCAACTGGATCGAATTGACATCTATAAATTACTTTATCCAATAAGAGCATGACACACATTATTCTCAAACCTCACATGAAACATTCACCTAAATAGACCACATTCTGGGCCATATAAGATATACTAAAAAATTTTAAATAATGGAAATTATACAAAATATGCTCTCAACCCACAATGGAATTGAACTAGAATTAAAAAGTAGACATACCTAAAAGACCTAAAAATATGTGGAGATTAAACAAAAACTTCTAAATAACACACAAGTCAAAGAAGTCTCAGGAGAAATCTTTAAATATTTTGAACTAAATGAAAATGAAAATAGAATTTCTCAAAATGTGTGAGATGCAGCAAAGCAATACTTAAAAGGAAATTTATAAAACTGAATGCATAATATATTAGAAAAGAAAAATGATTTAAAATCAACACTATAAGCTTTCCCCTTAGAATACTAGAAAAAGGACAAATACCACTAGAGCAAAAATCAATGAAATTTTTAAAAAGAAGTCAATAAAAAAAAATTTTTAAAAAGCCAAAAGCTGTTTCTTTGAAAAGGTCAAGGAAATTGATAAACTTCTAGCCAATTAACTAAGCAAAAAGGTAATAAGACACAAATTACTAATGTCAGAAATGAAAGAGGGGCCATCACTATTGACCCCATGAATATTAAAAAGATAATAAAAGAATATTATAAACAACTCTATGACCACAAATCTGATAACCTAGATGAAATGTACCAATTCCTCAAAAGACACAATCTGTCAAAACTCACACAGAAAGAAATAGATAATATAAATAGGTCTATATCTATTAAAGCAATTTAATTAATAAATAATAAACTTCCAGAAAGGAAAGTACCAGGCTGAGATAGACACATTGGAGAATTCTACCAATCATTTAAGGAAGAAATGATACAAATTCTCTATAATCTCTCCCAGAAAATAGAAGGAAAGGGAATACTTCCTAATTCATTCTATGAGACCAGCGTACTCTCATACCAAAACCAGACAAAGGCATTACAAGAAAGGAGAACTATAAAACAATATCTCTCATGAATGTAGATACAAAATATTATCAAATTGAGTCCAAAAATGTATAAACACAATTATATACACTACCAAGTGGGATTTATTATAGTATGCAAGACTGATTCAACATTTGAAAATTAATATAATCTACCAAATCAATAAAGAAAATGGATATGATCATATCAATGCAGAAGAAGCATTTGACAAAATCCAACACCTATTCATAATAAAAACTCTCAGCAAGTTGAGAATGTCAAGTTGATAAAGAACATCTACAAAAACCTACAGTTAACATAATACTTAAAGGTGAGAAACTAGAACATTTTCCACTAAGATCAAGAACAAGGCAAGCATGTCCCTTCTCAACACTACTTTTCAACTGGAAGTCCTAGTTGAATAAGACAAAAAAAAAAAAAAAAAAGAAAAGAAAAGGTATACAGTTTGGCAAGGAAGAAATAAAACTATGTTTGTATGCAGATAACATTATTATCTATGTAGAAAAACCCAAAGAATGAAGAAAAATCTCCTAGAACTAATAAGCAATAATAGCAAGATTGAAGAATACAAAGTTAATAAAAGTCAACCATTTTTATATATGCCAGCAGTTTATAATTTGAATTTGAAATTTAAAACATTACATTAGCATCCCAAAACTGAAATATTTAGGCATAAATATACAAAATATGTACAAGATTTACCAGTAAAATTATAAAATTCTAATGAAAGAAATCAAAGACCTAAATAAATGAAGAGACACTATGTGCATAAGAAGACAATATTATCATTTTCCACTTCTTCCAACTTGATCTATAGATTTAATGAAAAGTGATTCTAAAGTTCATATGAAAAGGCAAAAGGCCCAGAATAGCCAATGCAATATGGAAGGGGAACAAAGCGAAAGGACTGACAGTACCCAACTTACTGACTACAAACTACAGTATCAAGACAGTGTGGCAGTGGCAAAAGAACAGACAAATAGATCAATGGCACAGAACACAGAACCCAGAAATAAACCCACATAAACATAGTCAACTGATCTTTGACAGAGGATCAAGGTAAAATTCAGTAAAGAAATGACACTCTTTTCAAAAAATGGTGCTGTAACAACTAGATGCAAAAAAACAACTAGATGCAAAAAAAAAAAAAAAAGGAATCTAGAAACAGACCTTACACCTTTCACAAAAATTAACTCAAAATGGATTACAGACACAAATATAAAACACAAAACTATGAAAAATCTAGAAGATAACATAGAAGAAAATCTAAGTAGCCAAGATTTGGCAAAGACTTTTTAGATGTAACAGCAAAAACATAATTTATGAAAGAAACAACTGATAACTGGACTTCAATAAAATCAAAAATATCTGCTCTGTGAGGGACATTATTAGGAATATGAAAAGACAATCCACAAACTGGGAGAAAATCTTTACAAAACACGTATCTGAAAACAGAGGGCCACCCAAAATATACAGAGGATCCTTAAAACTCAATAATAAGAAAACAACCAACCCAATTTTAAAATGGGCAAAAACAAACATTAAATGCTGGAGAGGGTGTGGAGAAAAGGGAACAGTCCTACACTGTTGGTGGGAATGTAAACTGGTACAACCATTACAGAGAACAGTATGGGAGTTCCTTAAAAAAACTAAGTAAAGACCTACCATAGGACCCAGCAATCCCACTCATGGGCATATATTTGGCAAAAAAACATAAACTGAAAGGATGAGTGCACCCCTAATGTTCACTGCAGCACTATTTACAACAGCCAGGACGTGGAGGCAATCTAAATGTCCATCGACAGAGAAATGGATAAAGAAGATGTGGTACATACATACAATGGAACATTACTACTCAGGCATAAAAAAAGAACAAAATAAAGCCATTCCAGCAACATGGATGGACATAGAGATTGTCATTCTGAGTGAAGTAAGTCAGACACAGAAAGACAAACATCATATGATATCACTTACATGTAGAATCTTAAAAAGAATGGTACAAATAAACGTATTTACAAAACAGAAATGAGTCACTCATGCAGAAAACAAACTTATGTTTATCAAGGGGGAAAGGGGGAGGGGAGGAATAAATTGGGAGATGGGGATTGACGTATACACACTGCTATTTATAAAATAAATAACTAATAAGGACCTACTATATAGCACAGGGAACCCTACTCAATACTCTGTAATGGCCTATATGGGAAAAGAATCTAAAATAGAGTGGATATATGTATGTGTATAACTGATTCACTTTGCACTACACCTGAAACTAACACAATATTGTAAATCATCTATACTCCAATAAAACTTCTAAAAATAGTTAAAATTTTAAAAATAAATAAATATAACTGGACAAAAGATCTGAACAGACACTACACAAAAATGGTCTACAGGGACTTCCCTGGTGATGCACTGGTTAAGAATCCGCCTGCCAATACATGACACGGGTTCAAGCCCAGGTCTGGAGAGATCCCACATGCCATGAAGTAACTAAAGACATGCGCCACAACTACTAAGCCTGCGCTCTAGACCCCGCGAGCAACAGTGACTGAGCCCACGTGCCACAACTACTGAAGCAGCGTGCCTAGAGCCCATGTTCTGAAACAAGAGAAACCAATGCAATGAGAAGCCTACACACAGCAATAAAGAGTAGCCCCCACTCGCCGCAACTAGAGCAAGCCCAAGTGCAACAACGAAGACCCAACACACCCATAAATAAATAAATAATTTTTTTAAAATAAAAAAAGGTCTACAAATGGCAAAAAGTTTATGAAAAGATGCTTGACAATATGTATCATTGGGGAATTACAAATCAAAGCAATAATGTGACACCACTACACACACATTAAAAAATCTAAACTCCAAAAACACTGACAAACCCACATGCTGGTGAAGAAATGGGACACAAGAAACTACTTTTTCTTCCCTTTTTTTTCCCTTTTCTTTTTTTCCCTTTTTTTCTAACATCTTTATTGAAGTATAATTGCTTAACAATGTTGTGTTAATTTCTGCTGTATAACAAAGTGAATCAGCTATATGTATACATATATCCATATCCCCTCCCTCATGGGTATCCCTCCCACCCTCCCTATCCCACCACTCTAGGTGGTCACAAAGCACTGAGCTGATCTCCCTCTATGATGCAGCTGCTTCCCACTAGCTATCTATTTTACATCTGGTAGTGTATATATGTCAGTGCTACTCTCTCACTACATCCCAGCTTGCCCTCCCCCCTCCCCGTGTCCTCAAGTCCATTCTCTATGTCTGCGTCTTTATTGTTGCCCTGCCCTTAGATTCTTCAGAACCATTTTTTTTTAGATTCCATATATATGTGTTAGTATATGGTATTTGTTTTTCTCTTTCTGACTTACTTCACTCTGTATGACAGACTCTAGGTCCATTCACCTCACTACAAATAGTTCAATTTTGTTTCTTTTTATGGCTGAGTAATATTCCATTGTATATATGTGCCACATCTTTTTTATCCATTCATCTGTCAATGGGCACTTACATTGCCTCAATGTCCTGCATATTGTAAATAGTGCTGCATTGAACACCGTGGTACTTGACTCTTTTTGAATTATGGTTTTCTCAGGGTATATGCCCAGTAGTGGGATCTCTGGGTCATATGGTAGTTTTATTTTTAGTTTTTCAAGGAACCGCCATACTGTTTTCCATAGTGGATGTATCAATTTACACTCCCACCAACAGTGCAAGAGGGTTCCCTTTTCTCCACACCCTCTCCAGCATTTATTGTTTCTAGATTTTTAATGATGGCCATTCTGCCCGGTGTGGGATGATATCTCATTGTACTTTTGATTTGCATGTCTCTAATGATTAGTGATGCTGAGCATCCTTTCATGTGTTTGTTGGTCATCTGTATAACTTCTTTGGAGAAATGTCTATTTAGGTCTTCTTTCCATTTTTGGATTGGGTTGTTTGTTTTTTTCATATTGAGCTGCATGAGCTGCTTATATATTTTGGAGATTAATCCTTTGTCAGTTGTTTCATTTACAAATATTTACTCCCATTCTGAGGGTTGTGTTTTCATCTTGTTTATAATTTCCTTTGCTGTGCAAAAGCTTTTAAGTTTCATTAACTCGCATTTGTTTTTATTTCCATTTCTCGAAGAGAAAAGGATCTTGCTGTGATTTATGTCATAAAGTGTTCTGCCTATGTTTTCCTCTAAGAGTTTTATAGTGTCTGGACTTACTTTTAGGTCTTTAATCCATTTTGAGTTTCGTTTTGTATACACTGTTAGTGAGTTCTAATTTCATTCTTTTGCATGTAGCTGTCGAGTTTTCCCAGAAGCATTTATTGAAGAGGCTGTCTTTTCTCCATTGCATATTCTTGCCTCCTTTATCAAAGATAAGGTGACCATATGTGTGTGGGTTTATCTCTGGGCTATTTATCCTGTTCCATTGATCTATATTTCTGATTTTGTGCCAGTACCATACTGTCTTGATTACTGTAGCTTCCAAGTGTTGTCTGAAGTCAGGGAGCCTGATTCCTCCAGCTCTGTTTTTCTTTCTCAAGATTGCTTTGGCTATTCGGGGTCTTTTGTGTTTCCATACAAACTGTGAAAATTTTTGTTCTAGTTCTATGAAAAACGCCATTGGTAGTTTGATAGGGATTGCACTGAACCTGTAGATTGCTTTGGGTAGTATAGTCAATCTCACAATGCTGATTCTTCCAATCCAAGAACATGATATATCTCTCCATCTGTTTGTATCATCTTTAATTTCTTTCATTAGTGTCTTTTAATTTTTGGCATACAGGTTTTTGTCTCCTTAGGTAGGTTTATTCCTAGGTATTTTATTCTTTTTGTTGCAGTGGTAAATGGGGGTGTTTACTTAATTTCTCTTTCATATTTTTCATCATTAGTGTATAGGAATGAAAGAGATTTCTGTGCATTAATTTTGTATCCTGCTACTTTACCAAATTCATTGATGAGCTCTAGTAGTTTTCTGGTAGCAGCTTTAGGATTCTCTATGTATAGTATCATGTCATCTGCAAACAGGGACAGCTTTACTTCTTTTCTGATTTGGATTCCCTTTATTTCTGTTTCATCTGTGATTGCTGTGGCTAAAACTTCCAAAACTCTGTTGAATAATAGTGGTGAACGTGATCTCTTGGTTATTTAGTAGCGTATTGTTTAGCCTCCACGTGTTTGTATTTATTACAGTTTTTTTCCTGTAATTGATATTTAGTCTTATAGTGTTGTGGTAAGAAAAGATGCTTGTTATCATTTCAATTTTCTTACATTTACCAAGGCTTGATTTCTGACCCAAGATATGATCTATCCTGGAGAATGTTCCATTAGCACTTGAGAAGAAAGTGTACTCTGTTGTTTTTGGATGCAATGTCCTATAAGTATCAATTAAGTTCATCTTGTTTAATGTGTCATTTAAAGCTTGTGTTTCCTTATTTATTTTCATTTTGGATGGTCTGTCAATTGGTGTAAATGCGGTGTTAAAGTCCCCTACTATTATTGTGTTACTGTCGATTTCTCCTTTTATGGTTCTTATCATTTGCCTTATGTATAGAGGCGTTCCTATGTTGGGTGCATCAATATTTACAATTGTTACATCTTCTGGGATTGATCCATTGATCATTATGTAGTGTACTTCTTTGTCTCTTGTAATAGTTTTTATTTTAAAGTCTATTTTGTCTGATATGAGAATTGCTACTCCAGCTTTATTTTGAATTCCATTTGCATGGAATATATTTTTCAGTCCCCTCACTTTGTCTGTTTGTGTCCCTAGGTCTGAAGTGGGTCTCTTTTAGACAGCATATATATGGGTCTTCTTTTTGTATCCATTCAGCCAGTCTATGTCTTTTGATTGGAGCATTAATCCATTTACATTTAAGCTAATTATCAATATGTATGTTCCTATTACCATTTTCTTAATTGTTTTGGGTTTGTTTTTATAGGACTTTTCCTTCTCTTGTGTTTCCTCCTTAGAGAAGTTCCTTTAGCATTTCTTGTAAAGCTGGTTTCATGCTGCTGAATTCTCAAGTTTTGCTTGTCTGTAAAGGTTTTAAATTCTCTGTGGAATCTGAATGAGATCCTTGCTGGGTAGAGTAATCTTGGTTGTAAGTTTTTCCCTTTCAACACCTTAAATATATCCTGCCGCTTCCTTCTGCCTTGCTGAGTTTCTGCTGAAAGATAAGCTGTTAACCTTATGGGGATCCCCTTGTATTTTATTTGTTGCTTTTCCCTTGCTGCTTTTAATATTTTTTTAATTTAATTTTTGATAGTTTGATTAATATGTGTCTTGGCGTGTTTTTCCTTGGATTTATCCTGTATGGGACACTCTGCACTTCCTGGACTTGATTATTTCCTTTCCCATGTTAGCAAGTTTTCAACTATAATCTCTTCAAATATTTTCTCAGACCCTTTCTTTTTCTCCTCTTCTTCTGGGACCCCTATAATTCGAATGTTCGTGTGTTTAATGTTGTCCCAGAGGTCTCTGAGACTGTACTCAATTCTTTGCATTCTTTATTCTTTATTCTGCTCTGCTGTAGTTATTTCCACTATTTTATCTTCCAGGTCACCTACCCATTCTTCTGCCTCAGTTATTCTGCTATCGATTCCTTCTAGAGAATTTTTAATTTCTTTTATTGTGTTGTTCATCATTGTTTGCTTGCTCTTTAATTCTTCTCACTCCCTGTTAAACATTTCTTGAATTTTCTCCATTCTATTTCCAAGATTTGGGATCTTCTTTACTATCATTACTCAGAATTCTTTTTCAGGTAGACTACCTATTTCCTCTTCATTTGTTTGGTCTGGTGGGTTTTTACCTTGCTCCATTATCTGCTGCATATTTCTGTTTTCTCACTTGGTTTAACTTACTGTGTTTGGGGTCTCCTTTTTGCAACCTGCAGGTTCATAGTTCCCGTTGTTTTTGGTGTCTGCCCCCAGTGGGTGGGGTTAGTTCAGTGGCTTGCATAGGCTTCCTGGTGGAGGGGACTGTTGCCTGTGTTCTGGTTGGTAGGATGGAACTTGTCTTTCTGGTGGTCTGGGATGCGTCTGATAACGTGTTTTGGGGTGTCTGTGAACTTAGTATGATTTTAGGCAGCCTCTTTGCTAATTGGTGGGGTTGTGCTCCTGTCTTGCTAGTTGATTTGCATGGGCCATCCATCACTGGAGCTTGCTGGCCGTTGGGTGGCGCTGGGTCTTAGCACTGAGATAGAGATCTATGGGAGAGCTCTCGCTGATTAATATTACGTGTGGCCAGAAGGTCTCTGGTGGTCCAGTGTCTGAACTTGGTTCTCCCACCTCAGAGGATCAGGCCTGACACCAGGCCGGAGCCCCAAGACCCTGTCCGCTACACGGCTCAGAAGAAAAGGGAGAAAACATAAAGAAAAAAAGATTTTTTAAATAATAAAAAAGAAGAGAGCAACCAAACCAATAAACAAGTCCACCAATTATAACAAGTGCTAAAAACTATACTAAGATAAACATAAAAATCAGAAACAAATCAGTAGCAGACAGTAGATCCCATGTCTACAGTTGCTCCCAAGTCCCCCATCTCAATTTTGGGATGATTCATTGTCCATTCAAGTATTCCACAAATGGAGGGTAAATCAAGTTGACTGTGGGGATGTAATCCACTGCTCCTGAGGCTGCATGGAGAAATTTCCTTTTCTCTTTTTTGTTCACACAGTTCCTGGGGTTCAACTTTGGTTTTGGCCCCACCTCTGCATGTAGGTTGCCCTCAGGCGTCTGTTCCCACCCAGACAGGATGGGGTTAAAGGAGCAGCTGATTAGGGGGTTCTGGCTCACTCATGCCAGGCGGAGGGAGGGGAACGATAGTTATAATTGGCATGCAGGGTGAACCTGCAGTGGCAGAGGTCAGCATGACGTTGCAACAGCCTGAGTCGCACCGTGTGTCCTCCCGGGCAATTTGTCCCTGGATCACAAGACCCTGGCAGTGGCATGTTGCACAGGCTCCCAGGGGGGTGTGGATACTGACCTGTGCTTGCACACAGGATTCTTGGTGGCTGCAGCAGCAGTGTTAGCATTTCATGCCCATCTCTGGGGCCCAAGCTGATAGCCATGGCTTGCACCCATCTCTGGAGCTCGTTTAGGCAGTGCTCTGCCTTTTGTGGGCAGACAGGGAAGGAATCCCATCTCCTCATGCACCCTGAAACAATGGTCTCTTACTCTTCCACAGGTCCAGACATTTTCCCGGACTCCCTCCCGGCTAGCTGTGGTGCACTAGCCCCCTTCAGGCTGTGTTCACGCAACCAACCCCAGTCCTCTCCTGGGATCCGACGTCTGACACCCGAGCCTCAGCTCCCAGCCCCCACCAGCCCCAGTGGGTGAGCAGACAAGGCTCTCAGGCTGGTGAGTGCTGGTCAGAGGCAATCTTCCATATGGGAATCTCTCTCCCCTTTGCCCTCTGAACCCCTCTTGCTGCACTCTCCCCCATGGCTCTAAAGCTTCCCCCTGCCCACACTCCGTCTCCACCAGTGAAGGGGCTTCCTAATGTGTGGAAACTTTTCCTCCTTCACAGCTCCCTCCCAGAGGTGCAGGTCCCATCCCTATTTTTTGCCTCTGTTTTTTTCTTTTTTCATTTGCCCTACCCAGGTACGAGGGTATTTTCTTGCCTTTTGGGAAGTCTGAGGTCTTCTTCTAGCGTTCAGTAGGTGTTTTGTAGGAGTTGTTCCACACGTAGATGTATTTTTGATGTATTTGTTGGTAGAAGGTGATCTCCACGTCTTACACCTCTGCCCAAACATCACCCTTGCTTAGGCCCCGCTCTCCACAGCCAAGGCCTTACACTCCCTGTCTTTGTTTTTCTTCTTTTCCCTCCTCCACTTTTTTACTATTGTGGTACTGATGTACCTTCTGGTTGTTGATTGATCTTTACTTTTATTTTTACATTCATTCTAACATATACATTAGTTTCCTAGTCTAATTTTATTTTTTTACTTTGTTATTGTTCCCCTTTTCTTTTTTCTTGCTGCCCCACACGGCTTGTGGGATACTGATTCGTGAGCTTGGGGTCGGGGGAAGCTCCTGCAGTGGGAGCTCCGAGTCTGACCCACTGGACTAACAGAGAACCTCAGACCCCAGGGAATATTATCAGAGTGAGGTCTCACAGAGTTCCTCAACTCAGCACCAAGACCCAGCTCTGCCCAATAGCCTACAAACTCCAGTGTTGGCAGCCTCAGGACAAACAACCAGTAAAACAGGAACACAATCCCACTCATTAAAAAAAAGGCAAAAAAATATGTCACAGATGAAGAAACAATGTAAAAACCTACAAGACCAAATAAATGAAGAGGAAATAGACAACCTACATGAAAAGGAATTGAGAGTAATGACAGTAAAGATAATCCAGAATCTCAGAAATACACTGGAAGCATGGATTGAAAAAATACAAGAAATGTTTAACAAAGATCTAGAAGAAATAAAGAACAAACAAACAAAGATGAAGAAGACAGTAACTGAAATGAAAAATACAGTACAAGGAATCAATAACAGAATAATGGAAGCAGAAGAACGAATAAGTGAGCTGGAGGACAAAAGGGTGGAAATAACTGCTGAGGAGCAGAATAAAGAATAAAAGAATGAATAGAATTGAAGACAATCTCAGAAACCTGTGGGACAACACTAAACATACCAACATTCGAATTATAGGGGTCACAGAAGAAGAACAGAAAAAGAAAGGGTTTGAGAAAATATTTGAAGAGATTATAGTGGAAAATTTCTCCAACATGGGAAAGGAAATGGTCACGCAAGTCCAGGAAGTACAGAGAATCCCATACAGTATAAACCCAAGGAGGAACATGCCAAAACACATATTAATCAAAGTAACAAAAATTAAACACACAGAAAAGAATTTAAAAGCAGCATGGGAAGAGCAAAAGATAGCATACAAGGGAATTCCCATAAGGTTATCAGCTGGTTTTTCAGCAGAAACTCTGCAGGCCAAAAGGGAGTGGCAGAATATATTTAAAGTAATCAATGGGAAAAAAACTACAACCAAGGATACTCTATCCAGCAGGGCTTTTATTCAGATTTGACAGAGTAATCAAAAGTTTTACAGACAATAAAGCTAAGAGAATTTGGCACCACCAAACCATCTTTAAAACAAAGGCTAAATGAACTTCTCTAGGGGGAAAACACAAGAAAAGAGAACAAAAGAGGAAGGGAACAAAAAAGACCTACAAAAACAAACCCAAAACAATTAAGAAAATGCCAATACGCACATACATATTGATAATTACATTAAATGTAAATGGATTAAACACTCCAAAGATTAATCCATGGAAAAAGATATTCCATGCAAATGGAAATCAAAAGAAAGCTGGAGTAGCAATACTCATATCAGATAAATAGACTATAGACTGTTACAAGAAACAAGGAAGGTCACTACATAGTGATCAAGGGATCAATCCAAGAAGATGATATTACAGTTGTAAATATATATGCACCCAATACAGGAACACCTCAATACATAAGGCAAATTCTAACAGCCACAAAAGCAGAAATCAACAGTACCACAAAAATAGTGGTGGACTTTAACACACTCCATGTACACCAATGGATGGATCATCCAGACAGAAAATCAATAAGGAAAAACAAGCCTTAAAGGACACATTAGACCAAATAGACTTAATTGATCTTTATAGGGCATTCCATCTGAAAGGAGCAGAAAAAACTTTCTTCTCAAGTGCACAGAGAACATTCTCCAGGATACAAGACTCTTTGGTCACAAATTAAGCATCGATAAACTTAAGAAAATTGAAATCATATCAAGCATCTTTTCTGACCATGATGGTTTGAGATTAGAAATCAATTACACAAAAAAACCTGTAAAAAACAAAAACACAAGCAGGCTAAACAATATGTTATTAAATGACCAATGGGTCACTGAAGAAATCAAAGAGCAAATAAAAAAATACCTAGAAACAAAACCATGATGACAAAAACCTATGGGAAGCAGCAAGCAGAGTTCTAAGAGGGAATTTTATAGCAATACAATGCTACGTCAAGAAACAAGAAAAATCTTAAATAAAAAAAACTAACCTTACACCTAAAGCAACTAAAGAAAGAAGAACAAACAAAACACAATGTTAGTAGAAGGAAATAAATCATAAAGATCAGAGCAGAAATCAGTGAAATAGAAATGAAGAAAACAATAGCAAAGATCAATAAAACTAAAATCTGATTCTTTAAGAAGATAAGCAAAATTGGTAAGCCTTTAGCCAGATGCATCAAGAAAAAAAAGGGAAAAGATGCAAATCAATAAAATTCGAAATGAAAAAGGAGAAGTAAAAACTGACAGAGCAGAAAAACAAAGGATCATGAGAGACTACTACAAGCAACTATATGCCAATAAAATGGACAACCTGGAAGAAATGGACAAATTCTTAGAAAGGTACAATCTTCCAAGATTGAACCAGGAAGAAATAGAAAATATAAACAGACCAGTAAAGTAATAAAATAGAAACTGTGATTAAAAATCTTCTAACAAACAAAAGCCCAGGACAAGATGGCTTCACAGGTGAATTCTATCAAACATTTACAGAAGAGCTAACACCCCCCCTTCACAAACTCTTCCAAAAAATTGCAAAGGAAGGAGCACTCCCAAGCTCATTCTACGAGGCCAAAATCACCCTAATATAAAAACCAGACAAAGATATCATAAAAAAACAAAATTACAGACCAGTATCACAGATGAACATAGATGCAAAACTCCTAGACAAAATACTAGGAAACAGAATCCAACAACACATTAAAAGGATCATACACCATGATCAAGTAGGATTTATTCCAGGGATGCAAGGATTCTTCAGTATACACAAATCAATCAACGTGATACATCAAATAGAAGAATAAAAACCATATAATCATCTCAATAGGTGCAAAAAAAGCTTTGGACAAAATTCAACACTTATGTAAGATAAAAACTGTACAGAAAGTGGGTATAGAAGGGAACCTACCTCAAATTTATAAAGGCCGTATATGATAAACCCACAGCAAACATCACTCTTAATGGTGAAAAACTGAAAGCATTTCCTCTAAGATCAGGAACAAGACAAGCTTGTCCACTCTCGCCACTATTATTCAACATAGTATAAGAAGTCCTAGGCACGGCAATGAGAGAAGGAAAAGAAATAAAAGGAATGCAAATTGGAAAAGAAAAAATAAAACTGTCACTGTTTGTAGGTGACATTATACTATACATAGAAAATCCTAAAGATGCTACAGAAAAATACTAGAGCTAATCAATGAGTTTATAAAGTTGCAGGATACAAAATTAATGTAAAGAAATCTCTTGCATTCCTATACACTAACAACGAAAGATCAGAAAGTGAAATTAAGGAAACAATCCCATTCACCATTGCAACGAAAAGAATAAAATACCTAGGAATAAACCTACCTAAGGAGACAAAAGACCTGTACTCAGAAAACTATAGGACACTGATGAAAGAAATCAAAGATGACACCAACAGTTGGAGAGACATAGCATGTTCTTGTATTGGGAGAATCAATATTGCAAAAATGGCTATACTACCAAAGCAATCTACAGATTCAGTGCAATCCCTATCAAATGAGAACAAAAAACTTTACAATTTTCATGGAAACGTAAAAGACCCCAAAGAGCCAAAGCTATCTTGAGAAAGAAAAATGAGGCTGTGAAAAACAGGCTCCCTCATTTCACATTATACTACAAAGCTACAGTAATCAAGACAGCATGGTACCGGCACAAAAACAGAAATATAGATCAATGGAACATGATAGAACGCCCAGAGATAAACCCACACACCTATGGTTCTCTTAATCTTTGACAAAGGAGGCAAGAATATACAATGGAGAAAAGACTGCCTCTTCAATAAGTGGTGCTGGAAAAACTGAAAAGCTACATGTAAAAAAAACGAAACTACAACACCATACACAAAAAATAAACTCAAAATGCATTAAAGACCTAAATGTAAGGTCAGACACTATAAAACTCTTGGAGGAAAGTATAGGCAGAACACTCTGACATAAATCACGCAGCAAGATCTTTTTTGACCCACCTCCTAGGGTAATGAAAATAAAAACAAAAATAAACAAATGGGACCTAATGAAACTTAAAAGCGTTTGCACAGCAAACGAAACCATAAACAAAACGAAAAGACAACCCTCAGAATGGCAAAAAATATTTGCAAATGAAGCAACTGACAAGGGATTAATCTCCAATATATACAAACAGCTCATGCAGCTCAATACTAGAAAAACAAACAATGGGCAGAAGACCTAAATAAACATTTCTCCGAAAAGACATTCAGATGGCCAACAAACACATGAAAAGATGCTCAACATCACTAATTATAAGAGAAATGCAAATCAAAACTACAATGAGGTATCACCTCACACTGGTCACAATGACCACCATCAAAAAATATACAAACAATAAATGCTGGAGAGGATGTGTAGTAAAGGGAAACCTCTTACACTGTGGGTGGGTATGTAAACTGATACAGCCACTATGGTGAACAGTATCGAAGTTCCTTAAAAAACTAAAATAGACCTACCATATGACCCAGCAATGCCACTTCTGGGCATGTACCCAGAGAAAACCATAATTCAAAAAGATAGATGCACCCCAATGTTCATTGCAGCACTATTTACAATAGCTAGGACATGGAAGCAACCTAATTGTCCATCAAAAGAAGAATGGATAAAGAAGATGTGGTACATATATACAATGGAATATTACTTGGTCATAAAAAGGAACAAAATTGGGGGCTTCCCTGGTGGCGCAGTGTTTGAGAGTCCGCCTGCCAATGCAGGGGACATGGGTTCGTGCCCCGGTCCGGGAAGAGCCCACATGCCGCGGAGCGGCTGGGCCCATGAGCCATGGCTGCTGAGCCTGCGTGTCCGGAGCCTGTGCTCCACAACAGGAGAGGCCACAGCAGTGAGAGGCCTGCATACTGCAATAAAAATAAATAAATACATAAAAATAAAAGGAACAAAATTGGTTAACTTGTAGAGTCATGGATGGACCTAGAGTCTGCCATACAGAGTGAAGTCAAAAGAGAAAAACAAATATCGTATATTAACGCACATCTGTGAAATCTAGAAAAATGCTATAGATGAACTTATTTGTAAAGCAGAAATAGAGAAACAGACATAGAGAACAAACATATGGCTACCAAGGGGGGAAGGCTACCAGGGGTGAGATGGATTGGTAGATTGGGATTGTTATATATACACTATTGATACTATGTATAAAATAGGTAACTAATGAGAACAGATTGTATAGCACAGGGAACTCTACTCAATCCTCTATGGTGACCTTAATGGGAAGGAAATCCAAGGAAGAGGGGATATCTGTATATGTGAGGCTGATTCACTTTGCTGTACAGCAGAAACTAACAAATCATTGTAAAGCAACTATATTCCAGTAAAACAAAAAGGTCAACACCCATTTATGATAAAAACTCTCCAGAAAGTGGGCTTAGAGGAAAGCTACCTCAACATAATAAAGGCCATATATGGCTAAACGTACAGCTAACATCATACTCACTGGTGTCAATGGTGAAAAGCTGAAAGCATTTCCTCTAAGATCATAAACAAGACAAGGATGTACACTCTTGCCACTTTTATTCAACATAGTTTTAGAAGTCCTAGCCATGGCTATCAGAAAAGAAAAAGAAATAAAAGGAATCCAAATTGGAAGAGAAGAAGTGAAACTGTCATTGATTGCAGATGACATGATACTATACATAGAAAATCCTAAAGATGCCACCAGAAAACTACTAGAGCTCATCAGTGAATTTGGTAGAGTTGCAGGATACAAAATTAATACACAGAACTCTCTTGTATTCTTACATGCTAACAATGAAAGATCAGAAAGAGAGATTCCATATATGTGGAATCTAGAAAAATGGTACAGATAAACCAGTTTGCAAGGGAGAAATAGAGACACAGATGTAGAGGACAAACTTATGGACACCAAAGGGGAAAACTGGGGGGGGGGGCGGGGGGGTTGGGATGAAATGGGAGATTGGGATTGACATATATACACTAATATGTATAAAATAGATAACTAATAAGAACCTGCTGTATAAAAAGAAGAAAATTAGGATATTTAAAAGTGATTGTGTGGGCTTCCCTGGTGGCGCAGTCGTTGAGAGTCCGCCTGCCGATGCAGGGGACGTGGGTTCGTGCTCCGGTCTGGGAAGATCCCACATGCCGCGGAGCTGCTGTGCCCGTGAGCCATGGCCGCTGAGCCTGCGCGTCCGGAGCCTGTGCTCTGCAACGGGAGAGGCCACAACAGTGAGAGGCCCGCGTACCGCAAAAAAAAAAAAAAAAAAAAAAAGTGATTGTGTATATGAGGAATTTAAGAAACCACATGCGTGCCCAGGGTAAGATGCATACTCAGAAAAAAACTGAGAAGACCCTAAGCTTTCACCTTGGACCAATCCCTAGTCTCAGGGGAAGCCTCCCTAACCATTGAAGGATGGTCCGGGCACAGAACCAATCTGGAAAAACTTGGAGAGGTGTTTGTTTATTTGTTTTTAGCTCCTGGCAGACAAGAAAATCTGTATCAAAATGCTAGCTGAACATAAGCTAAGAAACAGAGACTTTGGTGACCACTCAGGAGAAGTTCAAAGGATATAGTCTTTGCCAAAGTAGTAATAAAAATGGAAAGAGAAAATTTTGTGGAAGGGAGAGAAACTTATTTCCAGAGATACTGCCTTATAATATTCAAACATTCAGTTTACAACAACAACAATAACAAAAACATCTCAGGGAACACAAAGAAACATAAAAGTATTGCCCATTCAAAGGAACAAAATTAACCAACAGAAATTGTCCCTGAGGATAGCCACATATTAGATTTACCAGACAGAGACTTCAAAACAACAACTGTCTTAAATATGCTAAAGGAAAACATACAGAACTAAGGAAAATCAGGAGTATGATGTATGAACAAAATGAGAATACATTAAAGATATAGAAATTAAAGCATGAACAGAGTCTAAGAGATGTGTGGGACATGCTCAAGCAGAGGAGAATATACATTATGGGACTGTCAGAAGGTAAAGAGAGAAAAGTACAGAAAGAATATTTGAATAAATAATAGCCAAAAACACAGCAAATTTGATCAAAGACATAAATTTGTACAGACAAGAAGCTCAACAAACTCCAAGAAGGATAAACTCAAAGAGATTCACAGTGAGGTACATTGTAATCAAACTTCCAAAAGCCAAAAATATAGAGAGAATCTTGATAGCAGCAAGAGAGAATTGACTGGTCATGTAGAAGGGATCCTCGTTATGATTAACAACCAATTTCCTATCAGAAACCAGGGAGGTCAGAAGACAGTGGGATGACACAAAGTATTAAAACAAAAAGAAAACTGTCAACCAAGAATTCTACATTCATCAAAGCTATCTTTCAAAACTAATGGAGAAGATAAAACATTCCCAGATAAACAAAAGGTGAGGGAGTTCATCACCACTATACCTCCTCTATAAGAAATGTTAAAGGAAGTTCTGTAGGACAGCAGTCCCCAACCTTTTTGGCACCAGGGACTGGTTTCGTGGAAGACAATTTTTCCACCGACAAGGAAGGGGGGAGACAGGGGGATGGTTCAGGCAGTAATGCGAGCGATGGGGAGTGATGGGGAGCGGCTTGCTTGCCTGCTGCTCACCTTTTGCTGCACAGCCCAGTTCCTAAGAGGCCACAGACCAGTACCGGTCCATGGCCCACGGGTTAGGGACACCTGCTTTAGGATGAAATAAAAGGACACTAGACAGTAACTCAAAATCATTTGAAGATATAAAGATCTCCTGTAAAGGTAACTATATGAAAATGTAAAAGCTACAATTATGGTATTTTTTATTTGTAACTCCACCTTTTTATGACCTATGTAATTTAAAAGACAAATGCATAAAAATAATTATAAATTTATGTTATTGGATACACAGTGTATACAGATGTAATTTGTAACAACAGCAATACACAGAGGAGGAACAGAACTTTAAAGCAGAAATTTGTATGCTACTGGAGCTAAGGTGGTATCAATTCAAGCTTGTTTGTTATAAATTAAGGATGTTAAATGTAATTCCCATGGTATCCACAAATAAAATATGTAAAAAATATACATAAAAGGAAATGAGACAGTAATAAAAATGGTTCACTACAAAAAATCAACTAAACACAAAAGAAGGCAGTAATGGAGACAATGAGGGACAAAAACGTGTAAGACGTACAGAAAATAAATATCAAAATGGCAGAAGTAAGTCCTTACCTATCAATAATTACTCAAGTGTAAATGGATTAAGCGAGAGGAATAAACTGGAAGATTGGGATTGACATACACACTACTATATATAAAATAGATAACTAATAAGGACCTAATGTATAGCCCAGGGAAATCTACTCAATACTCTGTAGTGGCCTATATGGGAAAATAATCTAAAAAAGAGTGGATATATGTATATGTATAACTGATTCACTTTGCTGTACGTCTGAAACTAACATAACATAAATCAACTATACTCCAATACAACTTTTTTTAATTTTTAAAAATTAAAAAAAAAATTTTGAAGTATAAATGGATTAAACACCCCAATAGAAAGGCAGAGCTTCATAGAAAGGATTGAAAAACAGGATCCAGCTATATCCTAACCATAACAGACTCCCTTTAAATCCAAAGACAGAAATAGATCCATTGAAATAAAGAATGGAAAAAAGTTATTCATGTAAATGGTAATCAAAAGAGTATGATATTGGCATGAAAACAGACACATAGATCAATGGAGCAGAATAGAGAACCCAGAAATACACCCATACATCTATGGCCAATTAATTTATGACAAAGGAGCCCAGAATATACAATGGGGAAAGGACAGTCTCTTCAATAAATGGTGCTGGGAAAACTGTGCCACCACATGCGATGGAAGGAAAATGAACCACTACCTTACACCATTCACAAAAATTAACTCAAAATGAATTAAAGATTTGAATGTAAGCTCTGAAACCATAAAATTCCTAGAAGTAAGTTCCTTGACTTTGATTTGGAAATGATTTTTGGGATCTGACACTAAAAGTAAAGACAACAAAAGGAAAAATAAACAAGTGGGACTATATCAAACTAAAAACTTCTGCACAGCAAACAAAATCATCAACAAAATGAAAAGGCACCCTACTGATTGAGAGAAAATATTTGCAAATCATATATCTGATAAGGGGTTAATATCCAAAATACCTAAAGAATTCATATAACTCAACAGCAAAAAAACAAAACAAACAATCGGATTAAAAAGTGGTCAGAAGATCTGAGTAAACATTTTTCTAAAGACATACAGATGGTTAACAGGCAAATGGAAAGATACTCAACAACACTAATGATCAGAAAAACACAAATCAAAACCACAATGAGATATCACCTCACACTGTTACAATGGCTATTATCAAAAAGATAAGAAATAACAAGTGTTGGTGAGAATGTGAAAAAAAGGGAACCCTTATATGCTGTTGCTGGGAATGTACATTGGTGCAGCCATTAGGGAAAACAGTATGGAGGTTCCTTAAAAAATTAAGAATAGAACTACCATATGATCCAGCAAATTCCACTTCTGTGTATTTACCTGAAGAAAATGAAAACACTAATTCAAAAGATATCTGCACCACATGTTCATTGCAAAACTGTTTATGATAGCCAATATGTGGAAAAAATCTAAGTGTCCTTTGATGGATGAATGCATAAAGAAGATGTGGTATATATCTACAATGGATCTATCTATTCATCCATAAAAACGAATAATATGGTAACAAAATTATGAGCAAAAAAGAAAAATATATATACTGTACTCCATCAAAATTTAAAACTTTCATGCATCAAAGTATAATAGGGAAGAACTCCATATTGGATCTGTTTCTTTTACTTTAACCTTTGTATTCTATGGCTTTTGCTTCCAGTTAAGAATGTTGCCTATAGCCTGAAATATACAGGATAGTCCATTCTCAAGGCTCTGACCTTTAGAGGTGTAACACTTTTCCATTAATATAGAGATAAAAAGTTGCAGAACAGAGAATAACATTTGTCTTGTTGGAGGTTTGCAGGAACATCGTGAGCTGACCTATATGGACAGCTGCAAGAACAACGGATTCTGACACCAAGGAGTTTGCAACAACCAACCACACCCCCTCCCCTTTTAGTATATAAAAGAAGCCTAAATTCTGACTTGGGTAAGATGATTCCCTAGGAGATTAGTCCGCCATCTTCTCAGTCTGCTGGCTTTCTGAATAAAGTTGTTATTCCTTGCCACAACACCTCATCTCCCAATTTATTGGCCTGTTGTGCAGTGAGCAGAATGTGTTTGGACTCAGTAACAAAACAACGTCATCAAGAAAGTGCCAAAAAAAGCCAATGAATCATTTCTTTTATATCAATAATGGAAATTAATAAACAATATGTGATTTTCTTGTGGAAAAAAAGTACAAAGGAAACCTACAGAATGTGAGAAAATATTTGGAAATCATGATTCTGGTAAGGGTCAATATCCAGAATACGTAAAGAACTCCTACAACCCAACAACAAATAGTTAGGTAACTCAATTTTAAAATGGGCAAAGGATTTGAATAGACATTTCTCCAAAAAAGATATATAAATGACCAATAAACATATGAAAAGCTGCTCATCCTTAATCATTAGGGAAATGAGAATTAAAACTATAATAATATACCCCCTTCATAACTACTACAGTAATTATCAAATAAATGAATAATAAATGTTGGTGAGGATATTGAGAAGTCGGAAACCTTGTACATTGCTGGTGGGAATGTAAAATGTTGCAGCTGCTAAGGAACCATAAACATAGAATTACCATATGACCCAGCAAATATACTGCTAGGTATATACCCAAAAGGACTGAAAACATATTCAAACAAAAACTTGTACAGGAATGTTTATAGCAGCACTATTCACAAAAGCCAATATGTAGAACAACCTAAATGCCTATCAATGGATGAATAGATAAACAATATGTGGTGCATGGGTATGTGTGTATAAAATATCCATTATTTGGCAATAAGAAGAAGTGTGCTACAAAATGGATGAACCCTGAAGACATTATGCTAAGTGAAATAAGCCATATATTAAAAAAACAAATAGTATACGATTCCTCTTATATGAAATATATAGAAGAGGCAAATTCATACAGATAGTTAGTGGATCAGAAGTTACTATGAGCTGAGGGGACAGGGCAATGGGAAGTTGTTTAATGGTTACAGAGTTTCTGTCTGAGGTGATGAAAAAAATTTGGAAACAGATAGTGGTAATAGTTATGCAACATGTCAAATGTAATTAATGTCACTGAATTGTACACTTATGTTCAAAATTGTAAATTTTATGTTATATATATATATTTTACCAAAATTTTTAAAATGTTTTAAATAAGCAATCTGCCTGAGAGCCTATGCTCTTGACAACTATAGATGATATCCCAGGCCCCTCTAGTTGGAACACACTGACAGCACTGTACCTGTAAAATATAAATAATAATCCCTGTCCTCCCTCTCTCATACTTGTTTTAAGGATCAAATTAAATAAAGAACAGTACAGGGCTTTCTAAACTGCAAAGGGCTAAAGTCAAGTGCTATTATTATCTTGGAGATTCATACATAAACCATTACATTAAGCTGGTCTTCAGCACTGTGCAATAAAACATATGTGTTTTGTCATATCCTGCAGCTCAGAGGTAATTTCAATAGCACTGTCAGTTTCCAATGACACCACTCAAAGCGGTAAAACTTTACACTTGACCAGACTGATAAGGATCTCTGGTCAGACTGGTTGTGACTACAACTTTTCCATTTAAGAGCATACTTTCTTTCAAGGTATCTTGCACATGCTTGTCACAAAAGATTAATTCACCTAAGGATCTCATAACACTGATCAAAGAGGAAGTAAAATACACACACACACACACATACACACACAAACAAACATTGAAGCTGCCAGCTCTTTCTCAGGGAGACTAAGGAGACCTCCTGGGGAGCCAACATGGCATGGAGTGCCAGAGACCATAGTAAGGATCAAGAAAGTAGCAGTGGTATGCAGCTTTTGAAATGGTTCCCAGACCAAGACCTACCACAGGCACAATCAGCTTCCTGAGAGGGTTCTTCAGCCTTTTCAGCTCTCCTGAGCAGTATGTTTTAGAAATGCTACCCAAAGGGAACCTGGCACATCACCAGGCTATTGGCACCAAAACAACTGTGCTCACAGCAAAATGCAGTCTTGGACTAGATTCGTTTTGAGAACAGAGGGCAAAATGCTTCCTACATAGCTAGTGAAAACCATCCTAAAATGAAAAACCAAGGCCAACACATTTAAACTAAGCTAGGAGGCAAGCACTTCACAAGAGGGTACCTCAATATCCTGCTTTGTTCATACTCGGGGTCCAAAACTCCTTTGCCCTTACCTATTTAATCAGGAAGAACTCCTTGAATTCCTCTGACTTCCACAACATCTGAATTCACTTTTCATTTCCTGTTTTTTGCTACACACTCTTGCCTTATACAGTATTGAACTGGCCTTGGGCTCAGCTCCCCTCCCAACTGGAAATTGCTAACACTTCCTGACTATAAATGATTTCAGTCATTACCTCAATAGAACTCATCTGCCAGAACACTACCTCAGCATTGACCCATGCACCCTAACATCCTTTGAAGGGATTAAAAGTAATAATGTATTATATGTTCTCAAATTTTATAAATCATAAAGTAAAATCTCAAAATTTGAAACTCTATAAAATAAATAATAATAATGGCTACTACTATCTACTGTGTAC